>NW_027254488.1:3885866-4622965 GCF_044704955.1 Pristiophorus japonicus
ACAAGTGGTGGGAGTCTGAACAGAGAATTTACGTCTGCATGTGGTGGTCAGAGGAGATCTGTCCTGCAGGCATATCAATCGCCTTTGCCAGGCAATGGCAAGATGAGGGGGAAGGGATGGGGTGGGATTCCAGCCTACACGGGTGTGTGGTCCCACACTCCCCACTACCAATTAACACCACCGAACTTATAGCACACATTAAGAAACCCCTGCCCACGACCCCGCCAGTGAGAACAATAACAGAAAGGTGTCCGACCACCACCAAGTGACTCGGGAATGGATTAGTATTGGTACCAACCGAAAAGGTGTTATACCAGGGGCTACATTATGCAGTAGCTTCAGTTATTTTTAACTTTACCGAGGTGCATATACCTGACTGGTGCCCGAAGGAAACAGAGCAGCTATACCAGGCCCTACTCAGAGAAATGTTCAAGAACTTTTATGAGTTAGAATTTGAGAATGTAGACAAAACAGATATATACATCCTATACGCTAGGGACACAATGGGCACGGGAAGACCTAGAAGGGGCACATTGAACGACATTTTAACTGCATATCATGCAGGATCCTCTGCAATAAATAGCTTGGACGATATAGAACTACACATGCAGATAAATGTTCGAAAGAACCATCTGAGAAACATCATGAAAGAAGAAAACACAGGAGAAGGCTCAGAGCTACACGAGGACCAGGCTATGATGATCCATTGAAAGGAAATCGTGGCTGAACTGGAAAACTTGCACAGACAGTGAATGCACTCATAAGGCAGGATAGGAATGCTTCTGACCAGTTTGCACAGAACGAGGTGTGTGTGCTGTACGGGGCATGGTTGTTGGGCGAGGGCCGCAACAACCTGGAGGATTTAAAACAAGGTTTTGTCCCCTCCTGGATCAGTAACAAGCACCTCGCAGCCCTCCACCCGTACAGTAACTCACTAAGCCCGTGCCAGCTCGGCCTAGCTTCTGAAACTTACCCTGTCCCAGTCGATCGCGATGTTTTAATCACACCATCATGGGGATAGTACTAAGGATGTCGGTCATGGGTGGGACAGCCCTTCTCACTGTATACAGGGTGGAGAACATTGGAGTCATTCAAGGAGGTGCACATGTTCATTTCACAGCAGTCCCACCCTATGTCATAAAGTGGGAGCACGCTGTGACGGGTACTGAGCTCTCCGGGTGCTGGAGCCGGGGTGCACACATAATACTGTGTCCCCAGCACTTGAACACCTATTCTAAACCACAGTGCAGGTTTAAAGCTGCAGGTGCACAGTCTGTCAACTGTACCATGGAGGTAATGGCATAAAACCATGTCCCTCCACAGGTAGCATACATAGGGGGCGGGACATTTTGTGTCACCACCAGTGCGCCCCACTACCAACATGGACACTTCTGGTGTCCGGTCAGTGACAGCAGTTTTTGCTTTGAACCCGAGGCAGAAGTTCAAGTGGCCCAGGAATGGATTGTCCCCATTCCTGAACCCTCCACTGTTCACCTCACTGTGAGAGAAAACTTCACAAACCTGCAAGATAATGTCGTATATTTGCCGATGAAATTCCCCCACTACCCGAACAACTTACCGCTCTGCTAGCAGCTGTAGTAATCTCACAAAAACATTTTGATTCTCGAGAAGAGAAAACAATTGAGATCCGGAGAAAGATTCTAGAGATCACAATTCCACCTTGGTGGGACATTTTCTGGAATATAGAAGTTCCTGCCGGGATCAGAATAGCTTCCCACTTTTTGGTTGTCTGTCAACTCGCGATTATTCTTTAATTATGGTGTCTTACTTGTTGAGTGAAACGCAGAGGCCGTCAGGTCAGGCACCAAAGGTGCTGTACGCTCCCTGGCCAAACTTGGGGATCGCACAGGGAGGGGTAACACCATATTACCATGTTTAATTTGTTTTACTTTTACCAGCTGTAAAAACGCAGAAATTGAGTGTTGTAAGAATGTTACTTAAAAATGTGTTTGACTATGTATCTTTATTTTCTGTAAAACGGACCCCCTCTATGCTGTAACAGATTTTGAATGAATGTATTTGCCTGTAAACTACATTGCATTTCAAAGGGGGATGCACGTTAAAGTTTTAGTTCGGTAAATACAGGGAAGGTTGACTCTCGGGAGAGGAGGAATTTTGCTCACCTCGCATGACACTCGAGCATGTAGAGTATCACAGGGGGGACTGTAGGATTGCAAAATTCATGGGAACACACACCCCCCTCCACTCCCCCGCCTCCCGCCCCCCACAGTGTTTGGACTCATTGGAAAGGAAATTTAATTTGGAACTATCCACCAGAAAGTTTGAAATCCTAAAGTGCACATGGAAGAAACTCCGAACTTTAATCGAATTTGGGATTTTACAAAGCAGATTTTACAAATCTGTGTGGGCAGAGCTCAGGACTAAAAGAACTACCCTTCAAAGAAACCAGTTTGAGTTTTGAAGCTGTCTGTGGTATTGAAACTAAATAAAATTGTCTGGAGAATTCTGTAAACTCGAAAACCCTTCTCCCCAGGAGACATTAACATAGCAACAATTAACCCAGAGATAGCTAACTATCATCCTGTTCTGGAAGACCATTCCAGCACATACATAATAACAATGGCCCATCCAGCCTGCATTTAACACCAAGCACAGACAGACACTGCAGATCAAAGCTAATATTTCCATCAAGAAACAGATTTAGAAGATTGACACATCTGAGACAGGTTAACATTTAATGAGCCCGCCAAAATATGACAATGAAATTTCAAGCCTGCCAAAATTAAACATAGAATCCGGGCTGATTTGGCGCGAAGATTAGAACAGCTCCAAAGGTATAACTGGGCTTTAAAAACGCGTATGCTACTGCATCAGAAGACACTGCTAGGGACGTTTAGCAGAATGTGTGTAAACAGCAGCAGAGCATCATAGAGCATCAATAAGGGAGAGGGACCACCGCAGCAGTTTTAACTAGCTTCTCCAACCTCGACGTCCTGCAATCGGAAAAGAGAGGAAGAACATCACCATTGCGGCAGCAACTGACCACAGCCAACGTGGTACCACCAAAAGCATCGCGATCGACCAACTTCGAAACAAAACTCCACAAGGAAGAAACCGAAGAATCGAAAGTTTGCGCTCGACAACCGAGGCCTGACGACCAACAGGTGAAAACATTACCGAAAGAGACATGGAACCTATTTCTAATGAAAGAAAATGGGTACGGGTACTTACCCCATAAGACCAAAACGTGCCCGACCGCATCAGCGGGCACCATCCAACTGAAGACTATGCAGTAAGAGGTTTTCTCCGACGTTCAGGCTATGGCAAGCAGAACCGACAGAATCCAGCGAACCCTGAATTGTGAACCACCATCAACTACCAGTAAAGGATCGGTGAGAATAGTCCCCATTTGCCCTGGAGTTTAACCTAGTCAGTGTTAGGTATTGGGAGGTGTGAAGTGTATTATTCACTGTAACCCCTTTGAATGTGTTTGTCCTGTTCATTAATTAAGTGATTATAAGTTTGACATTGTATTTTCTTGCCTTTAATAAAATCGAGGTTCTTTTGCACCAAACCAGTTGTCTCTTGCACTTTATCACATCCCCCAAATAAATCCAGAGTCTGGAACCCAGGGAGTGGGAGCGATTTGAACTGCTCAGAAGGTCAGAGGGGAACCTGAACCCACACACCACCCCCGACACGATGCAGTGCTGTTTCTGGCCACCTGCAGGTTGATTTTGAACTTTTATGTCCTGTCACCTGAAATAAATGAGGGCAGCAGGCGTCTCTCTGCCTGACACCGGGGAAACAGTGAGACAGACTTTCCCGATCAGCGCAGAGGGAGTTCACTGATCATCTCCTCTCTGTTGGGGCTTTCGTGACTGAGGTTTCTGTACTGTTGTGGTTATCACATTTGCTTTACATGTAAAAGGTCCCTGGTTTGGTACCAGGCAGAAACATCATGTTTAAACTTGCTATCGAAGAACAATCAGAGGCGAGTTTAGTCTCCTGCCAAATGCTGCCTGACCTGCTGAAATTTCCAGCATTTTCTGTTTTTATTTGCGATGTATTCTCCTGGCAAAAGAGCTCCCTTATTCCTTAATTGCTCTCTATTTCACTTCAATAAATAGATAACTATCAGTGAGAGAAAATGGATCCACCGGGGACCTTTCGCGTGTGAGGCCAACCTGATATCCGTTACACTGCAGCCCACTGAATATAAAGGATGAGCTCACAAATATCAGGGGCAGTGCAGTCTGGTCAACGTCAAACCCTCCTGTCTTATTCAGCAGAGGCATGAACGGGAGTCAGATGCAACAAAGTTTAAATAAAGATAAAAATACATGTAACACTTCCAAAACTTTTCACTGGAAAATTCTTTCACTTTATTTGAAATCCTAGCACGGGCCAGCCCACACTGCGATACGTGTGTGCACTAGGTCCGTGGAGCAGAGCTGGTCTCCAGTCGTCTTGGTTACCCCTTGCCACTGGACCAAGACCTCGCTCTGTCAAGCCCGTGTGATGGCTGGGGTGCAACGGCCACCACACATTAAAAAAATCCACGCACAGGCATCTTCCACCCTTTGGGATGTCGTTCGGGTCCTTCATTTAAACACCTGTGAACTCATCCTTTTTCGGCGTGGAAGCAAGTCATCCTCGTTTCGAGGGACCGCCTATGATGATGATGACGATGGATACATTAACGTCCCAACAGCTCATTGACTGCAGGAGTGGGACCGTGCGGCGCTTCAGAAGATATGTCGAAAAGGCCAAGTCACTGAATCCGTCTCATCTGCTCCTCCTGTCAGGAATAACAACACAAACTAAAAATGCTTAATAAAGGTTAAACCTTATCTCCACATGAAATATGCAGTTGGCTTGTTGGTCTAGAGGTATGATTCTCACTTCGGGGTTTTTATTTGAAATTTGCGAGAGGGCCCCGGTTCAAATCCCGGACGAGCCATCATTTTGCCGCGAATTTTGAGTTTGCATCGAACTTTTGCAAAGAAGGACTTGCATTTCTGCAGCGTCTGTCAGGAACTCCTGATGCCCCAAAGTGCTTTACAGTCGTTGAGTTGCCTTTGAAATGTTGTCACGTGAGGAAAGATGTGCCCAAGTCACCTCACACGCGCCTCAACTCTTTGTGAAGGGGTTCATAGAATCATAGAAGTTTACAGCACGGAAGGAGGCCATTTTGGCCCATCGTGTCCGCGTCGGCCAGCAAGAGGCTCTCCAGCCTAATCTCTCTTTCCAGCTCTAGGTCCATAACCCTGCAGGTTTCGGCCCTTCAGGTGCACATCCAAGCACTTTTTAAATGTGGTGAGGGTTTCTGCCTCTCCCACCCTTTCAGGCAGTGAGTTCCAGACCCCCACAACCCTCTGCGTGAAGAAATTTCCCCTCTAAACTTTCTACCAATTACTTTAAATTTATGCCTCCTTGTTGATGACCCCTCTGCTAAGGGAAATAGGCCCTTTCTATCCACTGTATCTAGGCCCCTCGTAATTTTATACACCTCAATGAAGTCTCCCCTCAGGCTCTGTTCCATGGAAAACAAATCCAGCCTATCCAATCTGTCCTCATGGCTAAGATTCTCCACTCCCAGCAACAGACTCGTAAATCTCCTCTGTATCCTCTTCAGTGCAATCATGTCCTTCCTGTAATATGGCGACCAGAACTGCACGCAGTACTCCAGCTGTGGCCAAACCTGCCCCACCGACCACATCTGTTGTATTCTATTCCTCGGATAATAAAGGCAAGCATTCCATATTCCTTCTTAACCACCTTAGCTACCTGGCCTGCTACTTTCAGGGATCTGTGGACATGCACTCGCTGGATTCTGGGGAGGACCCAGCAGATTGGAAAACTGCAAATGTAATGCCCCTATTTAAAAAAGGAGGCAGACAAAAAGCAGGAAACTTTAGACCAGTTAGCCTAACGTCTGTGGTTGGGAAAATGATGGAGTCCAGTATTAAAAAAGCAGTAGCAGGACATAGAAACATAGAAACGTAGAAAATAGGTGCAGCAGAAGGCCATTCGGCCCTTCGAGCTTGCACCACCATTCAATAAGATCATGGCTGATCATTCACCTCAGTACCCCTTTCCTGCTTTCTATCCATTCCTCTTGATCCCTTTGGCCATAAGGGCCACATCTAACTCCCTCTTGAATATATCTAACAAACAGGCATCAACAACTCTCTGTGGCAGAGAATTACACAGCTTAACAACTCTCTGAGTGAAGAAGTTTCTCCACATCTCGGTCCTAAATGGCTTCCCCCTTATCCCTTAGACTCTGACCCCTGGTTCTGGACTTCGCCAACATCGGGAACATTCTTCCTGCCTCTAACCTGTCCAGTCCCGTCAGAATTTTATATGTTTCTATGAGATCCCCTCTCATTCTTCTGAACTCCAGTGAATGCAGGCCCAGTCGATCCAGTCTCTCCTCATATGTCAGTCCTGCCATCCCGTGAATAAGTCTGGTGAACCTTCGCCGCACTCCCTCAATAGCAAGAACATCCTTCCTCAGATTAGGAGACCAAAACTGAACTCAATATTCCAGGTAACGCCTCATCAAGGCCCTGTAAATCTGCATCAAGACCTCCCTGCTCCAATACTCAAATTCCCCAGCTATGAAGGCCAACATGCCATGTGTCTTCTTCACCGCCTGTTGTACCTGCATGCCAACTTTCAATGATTGATGTACCATGACACCCAGGTCACGTTGCACCTCCCCTTTTCCTAATCTGTCACCATTCAGATAATATTCTGCCTTCACGTTTTTGCCACCAAAGTGGATAACCTCACATTTATCTACACTATACTGCACCTGCCATGTATTTGCCCACTCACCTTACCTGTACAAGTCACCCTACAGCCTATTAGCATTCTCCTCACAGCTCACACCGCCACCCAGCTTAGAGTCACCTGCAAACTTCGAGATATTACAATCAATTCCGTTGATTCCATCTAAATCGTTGATGTATATTGTAATTAGCTGGGGTCCCAGCACTGAGTCCAGTGGCATCCCACTAGTCACTGCCTGCCCTACTGAGAAGGACCCATTTATCGCTGCTCCCTGCTACCTGTGTGCCAACCAGTTCTCTCCCCACGTCAATACATTACCCCCAATAACATATGCTTTAATTTTGCACACTAATCTCTTTTGTGCGACCGTGTCAAAAGCCTTTTGAATGTTCAAACACATTACATCCACTGGTTATCCCTTGTCCACTCTACTAGTTGCATCCTAAAAAAATTCTCGAAGATTTGTCAAGCATGATTTCCCTTTCATAAATCCATGCTGCCTTGGACTGATCATGTCACTGCTTTCCAAATGCGCTGCTATTTCATCTTTAATAATTGATTCCAGCATTTTCCCCACTACTGATGTCAGGCTAATCGGTGTATAATTATGCATTTTCTCTCTCCCTCCTTTTTTAAAAAGTATTGTTGCATTAGTTCCCTCCAGTCCATCGGAACTGATCCAGAGTCGATAGACTGTTGGAAAATGATCACCAATGCATCCACTATTTCTAGGGCTACTTCCTTAAATACTCTGGGATGCAGACTATCAGGCCCTGTGGATTTATTGGCCTTCAAACCCATCAATTTGCCAAACACAATTTCCTGACTAATAAAGATTTCCTTCAGTTCCTCCTTCTCGCTAGACCCTCGGTTTCCTAGTTTTTCCGGAAGGTTATATGTATCTTCCTTCGTGAAAACAGAACCAAAGTATTTGTTCAATTGGTCTGCAATTTCTTTGTTCCCCATTATAAATTCACCTGATTCTGACTGCAAGTGACCGACGTTTTTCTTCACTAATCTTTTTCTCTTCACATATCTACAGAAGCTTTTGCAGTCAGTTTTTATGTTCCCTGCAAGCTTCCTCTTATACTCTATTTTTCCGCTCCTAATTAAACCCTTTGTCCTCCTCGACTGAATTCTAAATTTCTCCCAGTCCTCAGGTTTACTGCTTTTTCTGGCCAATTTATATGCCTCTCCTTGGAATTAACACTATCCCTAATTTCCCTTCTTAGCCACGGTTGAGCCACATTCCCCGTTTCAGTTTTTTCTCCGGACAGGGATATACAATTGTTGAAGTTTATCCATATGATCTTTAAATATTTGCCATTGCCTATCCACCGTCAACCCTTTAAGTCTCATTTGCCAGTCTATTCTAGCCAATTCACTTCTCATACCATTGAAGTTACCTTTCCTCAATTTCCGGATTCTCTTTTCTGAATTCACTGTGCCACTCTCCATCTTAATAAAGAATTGTACCATATTGTGGTCACTCTCCCCAAGAGGCCTCGCACAACAAGATTGCGAATTAGTCCTTTCTCATTCCACATCACCGAGTCTAGGATAGCCAGCCCTCTAGTTGGTTCCTCGATATATTGGTCAAGAAAACCATCTCTAATATACTCCAGAAAATCCTCCTCCACTGTATTTCTACCAGTTTGGTTAGCCCAATCTCTATGTAGGTTAAAGTTGCCCATGAAACCTGCTGTACCTTTACGCATCGTAATTTCTTGTTTGATGCTGTCCCCAAACTCACTACTTCTGTTTGGTTGTCTGTCCACAACTCCCACGAGCGTTTTCTGCCCTTTGGTATTCCGCAATCTATCCATACAGATTCCACACCATCCAAGCTAATGTCCTTCCTTACTATTGTGTGAATTTCCTCTTTAACCAGCAACGTTACCCGACCTCCTTTTCCTTTCTGTCTATCCTTCTTGAATGTTGAATACCTCTGGATGTTGAGTTCCCAGCCTTGGTCACCCTGGAGCCATTTCTCTGTAATCCCAATTATATCATATTTGTTAATTGCTGTTGATGCAGTTAATTTGTCCACCTTATTACGAATACTCCTCGCATTGCAGCACAGAGCCTTCAGGCTTGTCTTTTTAATACACTTTGTCCCTTTAGAATTTTGCTGTAATGTGGCCCTTTTTGATTTTTGCCTTGTGTTTCTCTGCCCTCCACTTTTATTTTTCTTCTTTCTATCTTTTGCTTCTGCACCCATTTTACTTCCTTCTATCTCCCTGCAAAGGTTCCCATCCCCCTGCCATATTAGTTTAACCCCTCCTTAAAAGTACTAGCAATCACTCCCCTAGACATTGGTTCCGGTTCTGACCAGGTGCAGACCGTCCGGTTTGTACTGGTCGCACCTCCCCCAGAACCGGTTCTCATGTCCCAGGAATTTGAATCCCTCCCCCCTGCACTACTCATCAAGCCACATTGTTACCTGAGCTGTCCTGCAATTCCTACTCCGACTAGCACGTGGCACTGGTAGCAATCCTGAGATTACTACCTTTGAGATCCTACTTTTTAATTTAACTCCTAGCTCACTAAACTCAGCTTGTAGGACCTCATCCCGTTTTTTCCTATATCGTTAGTACCTATATGTACCACGACAGCTGGCTGTTCACCATCCCCCTCCAGAATGTGCTGCAGCCGCTCCGAGACATCCTTGACTTTTGACCAGGGAGGCAACATACCATTCTGGAGTCTCAATTGCAGCCGCAGAAACATCTATCTATTCCCCTTACAATAGAATCCCCGATCACTGTAGCTCTCCCACTCTTTTTCCTGCCCTCCTGTGCAGCAAGCCACCCCTGGTGCCATGGACTTGGCTGCTGCTGCCTTCCCCTGATGAGTCATCTCCTCCAACAGTACCCAAGGTGGTGTATCTCTTTTGCAGGGGATGACACCAGGGTACTCCTGCACTACCTTCCTTCCACTGCTCTTCCTGATGGATACGCATTCCCTATCTGCCTGAGTAACCTTTACCTACGGTGTGACCAACTCACTAAATGTGCTATTCACAACATCCGCAGCATCACGGATGCTCCAGAGTGAATCCGTGCGCAGCTCCAGTGCCGCAATGCGGCCTGTCAGGCACTGCAGCTGGATACACTTCCTGCACATGTAGTCATCAGGAACACTGGAAGCGCCCCTGTCTTCCCACATAGCACAGGAGGAGCATGACACGTGTCCGAGCTCTCCTGCCATGACTTAACCATTAGATTACTTAATTTGGCAACATGCCAAAGGTTTCTTGCTGCTAAGAACAAGAAGAATGACAAAGAAACAGAAAACTACTCATCACTCAACCAGCCAATCACTTACCCTCTTGGCTGTGACGTCACCATTTGATTACTTGTGACTTCTTTCTTACTTTTGACCCTGCACCAGCTGTAGCTCGCTGCTCGCTGCTCCTCCAGCCGCTGCTCCTCCGACTGCCGCCGATCCCCGGACTCCCGCTGGGCCTTTAGAGGCCGCTGCTCACACCTCCTCCGGTCACTGCTCCTCCGACTTTTGGAAAAAACGAATTCAGTCAGGCAGAGTCTGCATGGATTTATGAAAGGGAAGTCATGTTTGACAAATTTTCTGGAATTCTTTGAGGATGTAATGAACAGGGTGGATAAAGGGGAACCAGTGGATGTGGTGTATTTGGACTTCCAGAAGGCATTTTGACAAGGTGCCAAATAAAAGATTACTGCACAAGATAAAAGTTCACGGGGTTGGGGGTAATATATTAGCATGGATAGAGGATTGGCTAACCAACAGAAAACAGAAAGTTGGGAGAAATGGTTCATTCTCTGGTTGGTAAACAGTAACTAGTGGGGTGCTGCAGGATTCAGTGCTGGGACCCCAACTCTTTATAATCTATATTAATGAATTGGAAGAAGGGACCGAGTGTAACATCGCCAAAGATTGGAGGAAAAGCAATGTGTGAGGAGGACACAACAAATCTGCAAAACAATATAGCCAGGCTAAGTGAGTGGGCAAACATTTGGCAGATGGAGTATAATGTTGGAAAGTGCAAGGTTATGCACTTTGGCAGAAAAAATCAAAAACAAGTTATTATTTAAATGGAGAAAAATTGCACAGTGCTGCACTAACAGCGGGACCTGCGGGTACTTGTGCATGAAACACAAAAGGATAGTATGCAGGTACAGCAATTGATCAGAAGGCCAATGAAATCTTGGCCTTTATTGCAAAGGGGATGGAGTATAAAAGCAGAGAAGTCTTGTTGCAGTTATAAAGGAGATTAGTGAGGCAAGACCTGGAATACTGCGTGCAGTTTTGGTTTCTATATTTAATACTTGCTTTACTTGCTTTGGAGATGTAGAATTTACCAATATTTCACAAAGATTCCTTGTACCTGTTCCCCTGCAGAGGAGAAGAATCCCTTTCTGGACTTTTAAAATGGAAGGACAAACTTCAGGACACAAATAAGTTTAAAGAGGAAGACGAGGCCTGCAGGGGATAAAAGGGGATGCATTCATGGAGCCCCCACATTGTTTGAACTCACAAGAAAGGGAATTTAATTTGGACCTAAATTACAGAAGCCTGAGATCCCCTAAACATCTCTGGGAAGCAGCATATCAATTTTAAGATTATACAACATTTTCGCTGCGAAAAAAAGAGTTACCGAATACATGACATGGGGCTAACCTCTTTGAAGCAATTCGTGCATTAAGGATCCCAGACTGCCTGGGGGTACTATGCAACACCAATTCACCCCCTAAGAGATAATCAAATTACCAACCATTATCTAAACTACACAAATCAATCAAATTACTGCTGAACAAAGCCGACAAATTCTGACAAAGAAGAGAGCTCAAAACTAATGCGCAGCTTCCTTGAAACAAAGAGCTAGGCCAGATTTGGTGGGAGATAAGGAAGCCTATTTGGGATATATCTATTCCCAGTTTTACAAGTAAAAGAACACAAGCAGCCGGAGGTGGAGAGTGAAGAAATGGAGTCGTGGAGAAAACGGCAAGAAATCATCAAGGACCGACCGAGCATGCAAACAGCAAGAGGCCCACGAAACGGAAGGTTGTCAACAACCAAATTGACAACCAGGGCCACCACAACCAGCGAAACGACCAACCGAAACCAACTCAGCAAAAACCGAAGAATCGACATTTATTTCCACTCTACAATCTACTTCTGAACGACCAACGGGTGAGAAATTACCAAAAAGGACTAACTAAAACTATTCCTAACCAAAGAAAGTGGGTACTTACTCCATACATCCAAAACGCAACTTACCGCATCACCCCAACTGAAGACTACGCAGTCCGTAGTCCTCTCCTCCGTCCGGGATACGGCTCGCCTAGAAGGCCAAGTGCAGTGAACCCCGAAACCGTGATTCACCGGCAACTGTCAAAAGCGATTGGTGAGCATAGCTCCTGAACCCCCAGAGCAGTAACTTAGTTAGTCAGGGGAATTGAGAGAGGGGGAGGCTGGGATAACTTGTGTAAATGTATCTGCATTCTCCTCTTCACCCCATTTAGAGTTTAAGCTGTATTCTTTTCCTCATAGGCTGTACGTGTTGTACCCCTTAGTGTCTATTGCTATTACTATTCTGTGTGTGTTATTAAAGATGTGCCTTTTACTTCCTTTTAAACACAATAAAGCCATACCTGCTTCCTATCTTGAAACCGATTGTTTGCCCAAATCTGTCACAGTCCCTTTATAATTGAAGAGTCTAGAACCAAGGGTGTGGGAGCGATACATTTAAGGGCAGAAGGGAAGGCTGACCCTCCGAAAACCACCCCTTACATAATGGCGACCACCAAGGGACTCTGGGGCAAGGGACGTGATAAGAGAGAGACTGGTCTCATGAAAAGAAGCAAAAAGGAAGAGGGGCTTTCCTCGTATGTGTTTAAGAGTGTAAATGTGGCTAAGGAGTGGGGACTCGATCTATTGTATGCTGAGCGTCCAGAAGATGCTGCAGCTCAATCGACCGAGAGCAAGGACCATAAAATGTCAATAGAGAAGGCCATTTGGCTAATTTGCCTTCAGCGACAGATCCGGCTTCTAGATGAGGAGAATGAGAAATTAAAGGGAGTGTTGAGGCAGGCAAAAGAGAGGTCCAGTGCAAGGGACACAGTCGGGGAAAGGCTGTGGACAGAGGTGGGACAGTGAAAGGAAAGTAGAGAGCTCACGAAAGAAATGCACAAAACCCAACTGGACCTTTTACAGTGTCAGATTATTGAAGCCAAGAATAGCGAACTTGCATTGCGGGAATATAATTCCTGCTTCGCCAAGCAAGTTAAAGATTATGGGGAGAGGGTGAAAGACATTGAGGTAGCCTGTAAGGTAGCCAGTACCAGGGAATTTGAGGCTGTTGACCATGGCCCCTGCCAGCAGCTGATCCAAGGCTTGAACCTTGCTTTGTCCCGGGCTAAATGCATGGTGTGCCTGATAAACCCGGGTTCAGCCCAGGAACACCTGGAAGAGCAAGGAGAAACCCCGCAGTCATCGCCTGTAGCTCCAGGGAACAGCCCAGAGCAGTGGGGGTGTCAACAAGAGTGCGGGGCAGGCAAGGATTGCGAACTACCAACACCGGCGGCCCCGAGTTTTAAATCGGTTTGGTAGCAGGGGGAAGCAGGCAAGCCAATACCAGGAGGTCTGGAACCAGGGCCAATGTACTCGGTCCGGCAGCAGACGTTTGGCCCACCTGGTGTAAATGGGGCAGCAGGACCCCTAGTAAGCAATTTCATAGCCCCCATGACACCCAAAAACTGAGGGCTATGATAGGCCACCTATGTAAGCTCACCCAACAGGGAGATCCATCGGTACACTTCCTGGAAGTGGTACACACAGGGGATATTAACGGGTGCGATAATTCGGAGCAGGCTAAGCTGTTGCTCTTCTCGCTAGACACCAAGCAGTGCCATTCCCTCTCTGGGGACAGCAGAATGGGGCGAAACACGTACGCTCGGTTAAGGAGGAGGTTCTAGAAGCCATGAGTATGAACGAAGGGTGTCCTTTCTCCTGAGTGGAGAAGACAGTACAGCTCTATGGGGAAACTCCACAGGCTTTCGCCGACAGGTTGTGGCCGGTCTACGAAAGGGCCTGCAGTGGGGTTCTTGACCGGGCCCACCTGGCCCCTAACGAGCTGGCTCACTGGCTCCGCAGCCTGGTGGCAAACAGCTTACCTGGAGTGAAGGCAAAAGCCCAGGTCTGGTTCGATCCAAGAGACCACAGAACCACCGAGGAGGCAGTGGTCAGACAGTTGACCCTGGCTTACCGGAACGGGAAGGTCCATCAGATTAAAACCAGCCAAGGCAAGAGAGAGTGGCATCAGGAAGGTGGGAACCCTCCCCACAAAGTGGGTGAATGTTTTGGGTGTGGGAAAAGTGGGCACTGGAGGAAGGACTGTAGGAACCCATGGAAAGAGACTAAGGGAAAGGCCGCTCCAATCCCAGCCCGTAAGGCCGGGGCAGGAACACCCGACTCATATGAGACACTCAGAGCCACCCTACAGACACTTATAAACGGACTGGGAGAAGTAGCTACCGCAACCGGTAGAGTAGCCGGTACAGTAAAACCCTCTGCTCCAACCCACCCATGTGTATGACGAGAGCCAGCGCAGCCTGTGTACCTGTGTTCCCGAGAGTACGATGCCTGGAAGAGACCGTGCGTTACAATGGAGGTGGAGAAAGTGAACGGAACCTACCTGCTAGATACTGGTGCTTCCTGCACGCTTGTACATGCAGATAACCCGGCTACCTCACCTCTATCGAACGGGGTCCCGTACAGTCTAGTGGGGTTCACAGGAAATGAGCAAACAGGTTTGTTTCCCATCCCGCTCACCATTCAGTTAGGGACAATCAAAACCAAATGGAAGTGTGTCCTGATGAAATGGGAGCAGGAGGGAAAAGGTATCCTGGGGGCTGATTTTATCATTAGCCACTAGATCCTAGTGGATCTGAGGAACCACTGTCTATGGGGAGCCATAGGGACAGACAGGGAAGGTGAGGTGGCGGTGATCCCAGAAAAAGGGGCCAAGCGAACGTTGTGTACCGTGAAGCAAAGGAGGGTTACGACTTGGAATTACTGGTCAGTAACACCCCAGTGGAGTACCAGGCATATGTACGGGCACACCTTGCAGCATTCGCCACCCACAAACATGACTGTGGCAGGGTAACGGGGGTGGAAGTTAGTACAGAAGGGGACCCCATGACCCACCAACAAAAGCAATATAACTTCCCCAGTAAGGCAGAGGCAGACCTGACAACGGCACTGGGATCACTGGTAGAGCAAGGGGTGTTAAGACCGATAGCTACCCATGTGAACTCTCCACTGTGGCCGGTTAAGAAACCGGACAACTCATGGAGGGCCACCGTGGACTATCGAGTACTAATTAAGAATATCCCTGCCTGTGCACCCACTGTAGCAGCCATAGCGGATCTCATTGGGAGTATTCCAGCATCCGCGACCACTTTCACGGTGCTGGACATCTCAAATCGGTTCTGGTCCATTCCTTTCAAACGGGAGAACCAGTACAAGTTCGCCTTTATCTTTAAGGGCCAACAATACACGTGGAACTGTCTTCCCCAAGGCTTCCACAACAGCCCCAGCATTTTTCACCAATGCATGGCGAACTGTTTAAAGGGCTTTAGCAGACCCCAGCAGTTGGTTAGTATGTGGATGACCTGCTCCTGTTTACCGATCAGAGGGAGGAGCATGGCCCACTGCTGGCTGAGCTGCTGGAGCTGCTAAAAGAAGAAGAGTTTAAAGTAAAGCTGAAGAAGGCATAGATCGGCCAGAAGGAAGTAAAATTCCTGGGGCTGACTGTGCGCGCTGGGGAAAGGGCCATAGACAAGGCTAGAAGGGAGGCAGTACAGGAGTTACCAGCCCCCAACACAGTGACAGGAGTAAGATCCTTTCTAGGGCTCACTGGGCACTGCACAGACTTCATTGAGGATTATGCAGCCCCGGCAGCCCCTCTGCTCAGGCTCCTACACAAGGGGGTAGAGTGGGACTGGGATGAGGGTTGCGAGGCAGCATTTAATCAGCTCAAGGAGGACTTGCAGACCGCGCCAGCCTTAGGAGCGATAGATGCAGTCAAGGAGATTTTCCTGGAGGTGGCAGCCAGCGGGGACAGTTTGAGCTCAGTGCTGCTTCAAGAGCGGCACGGCCAGTTGAGGCATGTGCTTTACTCCTGCAGGATCCTCACAGATGTGGAGAAGGGGTACTCCAACTGTGTGAGACACCTCCTAGCCACACATTGGGCAGTGAAAAGATCCTTGATCTTCACGGGCGGGTCTCCTCTAACACTCCTAACCCACCACACACCGACTCAGATGCTCCTAGATGGGAGGATTGAGGACGGGACAGTGAGCAGTGCCCGCATTGCTCGCTGGACCCTGCTCCTCTCCCAGATGGACCTCAGAGTAGAAGGCCCCCACGAGACAAGGCTCGCAGCCAACCTAATCTACCCAGGGAAAGCCCACAGGTGCTCCATAGAAGGGGTATGGGAGGTGAACATTGGTCTTCGGGCTGGGTTGCACCCGACAGGCCGGGACATCTACATGGACGGGTCCAGCACGGTATCTGCTGGCGAACGACTCACTGGGTATGGAGTCTGTGACCCAAGGGCCAGTATTGCCCTGGCAATCAAGCTCCCCAGCACCATGAGTGCCCAGCATGCTGAACTGTCTGCCGTAATGTAGGTAGTGACCCACCCCGAGGAATTCCCTACCCCGTTCACGATTTGCTCGGACAGTATGTTCACCTGCAATTCGTGTACGGAGTACCTAGCTATCTGGTCACGTCGCGGATACACGTCCGCTGACGGGAGACCCCTGGCAATCAAGCCCCTGCTGGTGAAAATCATGACAGCGGTAGGGGAAGAGGGAAAGGTCTACATACATAAGGTGAAGGCCCATTCAAAAACCGAACCCCGTGCAGAGGGAAACCAACAGGCTGACAAACTGGCCAAAAAAGGTGCCCGCATGGGAAAGTTCTGGGACCCCTATGACACCGGCCGCATAGCAGCGGTCAAGAATAAGAACAGGGCAGCAGAGAGTACAGTGATAGCTTTGGCCCCGGACTTAAAAACAGTTCAGGCACAGGACCCAGTCCTGAAAGCTGTCCTGAACGCGCCAGCTAGAGGAGAGAGTAGAAGGTCCGTACGGCACAGCAGCCATTACCGTTAAGGAAGGCATGCTGGTTAAAGAGGGACAATGGGTCGTGCCACAGCAGCACCAGAGGGAATTCCTAAAACTGGCCCATGAGGGTCCAGGAGCGGGACACCCCGGGCCTGAGACCACCTGGCAACGGGTGGAACAGGCAGGATGGTGGCCGGGACTCAGGGAGGACGTCCGTGGGTTCTGTGCGAACTGCCTGGTGTGTCTGCGAACAACCCTGACCCCCAGAAAAGGAAGGTGTCCCGAGGACACGTCAGGTTGGTGGAGGGACCATGGCAGTCAATCCAAATTGACTACATCAGGCCCCTACCCACCGCCCAGGGAGGCTACAAATACTGCCTAGTCCTGGTGGACGTGTTCTCAAAATGGGTTGAAGCCTTCCGCTGCCAAACAGCCACCGCACTAGGGACAGCTAAGATTCTAGTGAAGGAAGTGTTCTCCTAGTGGGGACTCCCACAGTATGTGGAGTCGGACCAGGGGAGCCATTTCACCGGGCAGGTAATGCAGGCAACCCTTAAGGTGCTCGGTATTGAGGGCAAATGGCACGTTGCCCACAATCCACAGTCATCGGGTAATGTGGAGCGTTTAAACCGCACCATTAAAGAAAGGCTGCGGAAGGAGATATGAGACTCACCCCAAAAGTGGTGGAGGTCTTACCGTTGGTCCTAATGGGGATCCGAGCCAGCCAGTCAAAGAGCACGGGGTATTCCCCATACGAGCTCATGACTGGCCGGATCATGCGGACCCCCACCCATGTCCTAGCCCCGGTGCTCACAGAAGGTCAGCTCAGAGAGGTGAACCGGGACCGGTTTGTCAGGAACCTGTTTGAACACCTCAAACAGATTCACTGGCAGGCTGCTAGTAACATGGGCAGACAGCATCAGGGGAACCGATTGCTGCTAGAACCCAGCAAACACCACGATAGGGGACCAGGTCTTGGTGAGGAACTATGCTCGGGTCGGGGTTTGTGAAGCATTATATATGGGGTCATACAGCACTGTCAACAAGGCAAGCCCGACGGTCGATGCCATAAAGCTGCACCGATGTACCAAGTGGTTCCACATCAACCAGTGCAAGCTGTACAACCCAGGGTCAGCCAAGCACAGAGGGCAGCCGGGAGAGGTGAACCGTCCTCAGGACAAGGACGCTTCGTTGGCCGCCCCCGATGGTGGAGGGCCCACAGGGAATGTGGCAGGCTCAGAAACCGTGACTATCGGGACGGTGCATTGCAGTACTGGAGGGGCTATCCCACCCATCGTTTGGGATTCGGACGCAACCCCAGTAAACCAAGCCCTGAGAAGGACCCTCCGTACACCATGGCCAAAGATACCGTGGTCACCAGCATCTGAGCCTCAGCGATTCTACCCTTGGAGAAGGGCAGCCCGACAGGAAAGGCCGAAGGTCAGAAGTACAGAGGCCACTCAGAGTAGGGACACCCAGCCAGCCGCCTCCAGCGGTGAGGGTCTCACAGGAGCAATAGCAACGAACTGTCCCAGAGACAAGGGTCTCCAGCTCACCGGCTGCGGGGAAACCCTAGCATCCAGGCGGCTATCAGGCCGCACAAGGCATGGGCCTGGCAGGGACTAACCAGGCCACCCAGAGATGGGTGGCGGTTGTACATCGCTCTAATTTTTAGTCTAAAGCAGCTGACTGCACCTTACATTTTAAGGTTTAGTTTAGAATTGAGGGAAATGTTGCAGTAATGTTTAGGTGATTGTTTTGAGATTGTCTTGTGTGTCAGCCAGCCTGAGAGCAGTTCTCAAGGGCAGGATGCAGACATTGCCGGGTGATGGACAAACCTCAGGAGACCAATTGATGTTGTTTAATTTTAATCTATGCTTTTTTCCCTTCTGTAATGTGGTTGTACGTTGCCGATATCTATCCCCCAGTTTTACAAGGAAAAACTAACAGAACACAGACTGGAACTCGCATTGACTCGAACAAGGACATAGACTGGAACACAGACACAGACACAAGCAGCCTGCTTCCTCTGCAGTGAAGAAATGGAACAGTGAAGGAAACTACCAGAATTCATCAAGAACTGACCGAGCACGAGGCCCACGAAACGGAAGGTTGTCAGCAAATTGACAATCACTCTACAATCTGCTTCTGAACGACCCAACGGGGGAGAAACTACCAAAAGGGACGAACTAAAACTATTCCTAACCAAAGAAAGTGGGTACTTACCCCATACATCCAAAACGCAACATAGCGCATAAACGGACGCACCCCAACCGAAGACTACGCAGTCCGAAGTCCTCTCCTCTGTCCGGGGTACGGCTCGCCTAGAAGGCCAAGTGCAGCGAACCCCGAAACCGCGAATCACCGGCAACTGTCTAAAGGGATTGGTGAGCTTAGCCCCTGAACCCTCAGAGCTATAACTTAGTTAGTTAGGGGAATTGGGAGGTGGGAGGCTGGGATAACTTGTGTAAATGTATCTGCATTCTCCTCTTTACTCCATTTAGAGTTTAAGCTGTATTCTTTTACCCACAGGCTGTAATTTGACAATTTATTCAATGTGTTGTACCCCTCAGTGTGTATTGATCTGTGTGTGTTATTAAAGTTGTGCCTTTTACTTCTTTATAAACACAATAAAGCCATACCTGCTTCCTACCTTGAAACCGATTGTCTGTCCAAGTCTGTCACAGTCCCTTCATAATTCCAGTGTCGAGAACCAAGGGTCAGCGAGCGATTCGGAACCACTCATATAAGATCAGAAGGGAAAGCTGACCCCCTGAAAACCACCCCTTACACTGCCGGCCACAACTCCTTCATAACCGATCTTATTCCTCTCACTACTTCTTTACCCATGGATTCCTCTTGAGGTTGTGGTGACCTGAAATTTCTAAAATCTTAATTTAAAACTAGAACTCTTCAACATTCTTGAACTCATATCGTGCTATTATATACATCTGCCACCCGTCTCCGACTGGCCAAGTTAATCCCTGTTCTTCTCCTTCCCTTATTCAGCCTCTGGTTTGCCTGTGTGGCCGGCGGTAAGGCGGTCTGTACCGCAGGACCCAGAGTGTTCTGACTGGAGGTGTGCCTGAGTCCACATTATCGGGGGAATGGCCCCTCTGGGGCAACAACACACTTCCCCTTTAGGTGTGGCTGCTCAGTTCATTTCATTAACTGAGGGTTCTGCACAGCCGGGGGCTGTAGGCTGGGGAATCTCAGTTAGTGGCTGGTCCAACACGACCTCTCCTGTGAGTCCTTCACCGCCGAAGGCTGCCGGCTGGGGATCCCTGTCCGTAGACTGATCCCTGATCTTGGGTATTCTCTAACGGATGGCCAACCTCCCGGGGCTGACCCACTGAAACTGGGGCACTGGTGACCACGGTGTCGCCGGGAAGCGAGCCGGGACAGCTTTGTCAGGAATCTGTTTGAACACCTTAAACAGATTCACTGGCAGGCTGCTAACAACATGGGCAATGAACTCAGCACTTTAGCGAAAGTGTTCAGGACAGAACGCGCCCCTGAGCATGTATGAGGAAAAAGCTCCAGAAAATATTCTCGGCCAGGGAGCTTTCGCTTGTGAGGTGAACGTGTTAAGCGCGACACTGCGGAAACATCTCCACTTTCAGCACCAGGTCAGACAGAAATGTGAAGCGAGCAGGTGGACTGCAGAATCCCACTTTTAAGGAGTTGGTCGTGGTGTCAAACAAAGAGTTTCACTAAATGATTAAAAATAAGAAATGTCAAAGTCGAACATGCATCTCCAGAGCAAACTGCGATTTGAACACAGCACCTTAAACCACACTGCCACCCTGAGTATTCAATGCTAGATGTGGCCACCTGCAGATTGATTTTGAACTTTTGTGTCCTGACACATGAAATAAATGAGGACAGCAGGCGTATCTCTGCCTGACACCGGGGAAACAGTGAGACAGATCTTGGAGCAAGGGTCTGGTTATTGCCAAACAGCAAAGAAAATATTTTCTGGAAGAACAATGTTGAAAATAATTGCAACCCCAACATGATTAGAACACACAACCTTTCGATTTGGAGTCAGGCGTGCTACCATTGCCTGACAAGGTCCACACATGAAGTCTGAGATGTTCGGCGATATGAAGGTTTCACAATACAAGGGGCTTTAAAATCCCCGCCCATCCCCACCAGGTATCAGAAGCAGCGCTCACCTGCCAGTCACCGTATGTTTTTTTCTTAAACTTTTGTATTGTTTTCACGGGAAAGCATCATTAATTAACCCCTCACCTTCTTTTGCACAATGAAAGAAATGCTAACTGATGGAGAGTCGATACTTCAATCATTTGTCCTGTGCTTTGGGGAGTGGGCAGGGAAGTGGACCTGAGTCCATGATTGCATCGGCCATGATCGTATTAAATGTCGGAGCAGGCTCGAGGGGCGTATGGTCGACTACTGCTCCTATTTCTTATCTTCTTATGTTCTTATGCATGTTGACCCATTTTACTCACTGTATTTTAGGAGTCTGGTTCAAAATCTTCATTGCTGATGACACCAGGAATCTGGGGCAACTTTTGTCAAATTTAACAGCACCGGTTATTCCGACCGTGCACAGAAAATAGAATCAGTAGTGAAGATAAAATCCTACGGTGCTCATTTTCAGATTCAATGCAGCAGGATTTCAAATAAAGTAAAAGAATTTTACAGTGAAAAGATTTAGAAGTGTTACTTGAATTTGTGGCTTCAATTAAACTTTGTGGCGTCTGATTCCCGTTCATGCCATTGCTGAATAAGAAAGGAGGGTTTGACGTTGACCAGACTGCACTGCCCCTGATATTTGTGAGCTCATCCTTTATATTCAGTGGTTGCTCGCCCTTTGATGGGCTGCAGTGTAGCGGATATCACGTTGGCCTCACACACGAAAGGTCCCCGGTGGATCCGTTTTCTCTCACTGAAAGTTATCTATTTTTTGGTTAAATAAAGAGCAATTCAGGAATAAGGGAGCCCTTTTGCCAGGAGAATAAATAGCAAATAAAAACAGCAAATTCTGCAAATCTCAGCAAATCAGGCAGCATTTGCCAGGAGACGAAACTCGCCTCCGATTGTTCCCATTTGGCAAGTTTAAACAAAATGTTTCTGCCTGGGATCGAACCAGGGACCTTTTGCGTATAAAGCAAACATGATAACCACTACACTACAGAAACCACTGGTACAACAACCCCAACAGAGGGGAGCTGACCAATGAGCTCCCTCTGTGCTGATCGGGAATGAGGAGGCTCACCTGAAACAACTTCTGTCCCATACTGAAAGTTCTCAATCCTTCTCCTCCACTGCCCTTTACAGAAATGTCACGGATCACCCAGCCACCGTGTTCACTTCCACATCCTCACAGTGGGGCCACAGAGGCTCCTACCGTCTCCCCGCGATCAGTGAACTCACCCAGTTTGTAAAATTAAACCCGGAACACGTGCCCGGCAAAGGGCAGGAGAAGCCAGATAGTCTGTAAGCTCGGTCTATTACAGAAAGTATTGGTATTCATGGTGCTTACAGCAATTATTAATCGTCTCACAGACCTCAATTATTT
Organism: Pristiophorus japonicus; assembly: GCF_044704955.1. Lineage (NCBI taxonomy): Eukaryota > Metazoa > Chordata > Chondrichthyes > Pristiophoridae > Pristiophorus > Pristiophorus japonicus. The sequence continues at coordinate 3,908,310 of NW_027254488.1, forward strand.
TTATGCGATGAATTGATCGAGTATCGTTACCACGTCAGTGCGGCGGATCTTAACCCCTCGACCACCAGGGAACAGTTATGATAGATGTTGATATATTTATATATATTTATATAAGAACCTGAATATCAACGGCTAGCTACCTTGACCTCATGGCGAACAGCAGTGCATCTAACTTTGAGTGAAGTAAATTGTTCCACAATGACACCCATTTCATCTTTTGTTCCCTTTTAAACACTAGAAACTGAGACAGGGGGAACAAATAGAGAAATAAAAGCACAGGGATAGAGACAAGAGGAAGAGAGAAGGGGAAAGATACTGTCCCCACCCAGAACTAATGCAGAAACCCCTCTGCTGCGCTCGGGGTGGCCACCCACAGCCTGGATACACTAACGGGAGAACACCAGCGGCAGGTCGGGGCCATTAAAGGAACGGCGAGCGGTCCTGGGAGCAGCTTGGAGGTCCCGGGAGACTACTCCAGGGAGGAGCGCGAGCCGGTGCAGGAGGGCGGCGGCAGCGAAGAGTGAGGTCATCAAGGTCCAGGTCGGTGATTGGAGCGTGGGCAGATACAGCAGGAGCGGCGAGACAAGGGCGAAGGAGCTGCGAGAGACTGTGGAGACATGTGATCGGGGCCCAGGGGAGGCATGAGTTCAGGGCCAGGGGCCCAGGGGCAGCACGGGCCAGCCCACACTGCGATATGCGTGCACACTGGGTCCGTGCAGCAGAGCTGGTCTCCAGTCGTCTTGTTTAACCCTTGCCACTGGACGAATATATCGCTCTGTCAAGCCCGTGTGATGGCTGGGGTGCAACGGCCATCACACGTTAAAAAAATCCACGCACAGGCATCTTCCACCCTTCAACATACATTTCAGGACCTGGAATATTGAAACACATGTGAACTCATCTTTTTTTGGCGAGGAAGCAAGTTATCCTCTCTTCGAGGGACTGCCTATGATGACGATGAACTGAATTTGCTGCAGTCCGCGGGCAGCAGGTGATGAAAGCGGGCGTGAGAGGGTGAGTGACAGGTGGGCACTGCTTCTGATGCTGTCTGACCCACGCTGGGAGCGGCCGGGGATTTTAAAGCCCTTTCATTGCACCAATGCAGGGTAAATGAAACTGTGTTTCAGGAACCTTCATGTTTCCAAACATGGACAATTTGCACTGTAGACCTCGTGATGCAACGGTAGTATGTCTGACTCCCGATCAGAAGGCTGTGTATTTAAATCATGTCAGGATCATTGTTCTTCAAAAGTTGCAAACTTCTTTGCTGTTTGGCTGCAACCTGACACTTGCTCCAAGGTTTGTCTCACTGTTTCCCTGGTGTCAGGCACAGCTATGCCAGATGCCCTCATTTACTTCATGTAACAAGACACAAAAGTTCAAAATTTAAATGAACTTACAGTCTGGATGGCCGAGCCGTCGAAGGTGCTGCGTTCAGTTTGCAGTCTGCTCTTAAAGCGCGGTTTCAAATCCCTTTTCTTATTTTTAGTCATTGAGCAAAACTCATTTGCTTGGCACCACGGCCAGCTCCTTAAAAGTGGGATTCAGCAGTTCACCTGCTCGCTTAACATTTCCGTCTGACCAGGTGCTGAACGTGGAGATGTTTCCGCAGTGTCGCAGTTAACACGTTCGCCTCACACGCGAAAGCTCACCAGGTGGGAATATTTTCTGGAACTTTCTCCTCATGCATGCTCAGGGCGAGATTGTTCTCCTGTGAAAGGTCATATGATCATAAACATGTAAGGATTAGGAGCCGGAGTAGGCCATTCGGCCCCTCGAGCCTGGTCTACCATTCAAGAAGATCCTGGCAGTTCTTCGACATCAAGTTTAAACATCTGGGGCGGAGCCAACAGGCGCCTGGCTGCAATCAGTGACAAAAACGTTTGCTTTAGCAGAAGCACAGCGAGCTCAGTTGATACAGCGTGAGATTTTTAATCTCAGATTCTCGGGTTCGAAAACCAAGTTTGTTGATTACTTTTTAACTACATTTTATGTTGCTTTCACGGGAATACATCGTTAATTAATCGATGATCTTCTTTTGCACAAATGAAGAAATTCTAACTGAAGGAGAGTCCATAATTGGATAATTTATCTCTGCTCTGCAAGTTAACTCTTAAACCATAAACCGTTTTACACACTGCTTTCGGGGTCTGATTCAAAATGTTCATTTCTGGTAACATCAACAGGAGACTGGGGGAACAGCGCGACTGACTTTAGAGCAAGGGTCTGGTTATTGTGAAACACCAAAAAAAATATACATTCTGGAAGAATAACATCGAAAGGAAATGTGACCCGACATCCAGAAAGAAGTGTTAAGACAGAAGATGAAATGCTGCATCCCTTTCTGCAAAAAATTCCTTTCACAAACATTTCTCTGACCGAAGCTGCACAAAATAAGAATGTTCGTTTCAAAGTCAATAAACTCCCGAATTTCCGCTTCACCAGAATCTCCTGAATCAGATGCCTTTAGTTTTGCCGACTCAATCCATGTCCCTTTGCAATGTTCTGCTTCCACCCACACTATGAAATGTGACGCTAACTTATAGAATCATGGAATGGTTACAGCACGGAAGGCCATTCGGCCCGTCGAGCCCGTGCCGACTCTCAGCGAGTCCCACTCCCCCGCTCTTTCCCCATAGCCCTGCAATTGTTTTACCTTCAGACACTTATCCAACTCCCGTTTGAAAGATAAGATTGAGTCAGCCTCCACCACCCTTTCAAGCCGTGCATTCCAGATCCTAACCACTTGCTGCTAAATGGCCACCTCGTGTTCCTATGTGTAAAGTCTGGGAAACACGAGATCAATTCCTGCCACACTCACAGCCTTCCTAAATATGGCACCGTCTTTCTATTCTCGTAAAACCAGCTCCTGAAGTGTAGGCCAGCTGTGTAGGTGAAAGCTCTGGTTATGTTCCTTACATCACTTCAATTGCAGTGTTTCCGTAGTGTAGTGGTTGTCACATTTTCTTCACCCGCGAATGATCTTTGGTTCGAAACTGGGCGGAAACATTTTGAAAACCCGTTTAATTAAATATTAGAAAAAATGGATTTATTCATATTAATGTTTCAATATTAACAAAACACAATGTCCCACAGCCTTGTTAAATTTTCTGATATCTATGTTCAGTTCTGTATACACTCAAACTCGACACTTGAACTGAATGCTCATAAAAGTATTGGAGTGGGAACTCACTGGATAACAGCACAGCTGGCAATGTTTGCAGAATATATTCGTGACACCAAAGCACACAATGACAACCTGGAACTGTGCGGCACAGTATCCTCGGGGAAAAAAGTTGAAGTCCCTGAGAGGGCTTAAACCACCAACTTTTTGGTTAACAACCGAACACGCTAACCCATTGCGCCACAGAGACTGACACAAGTGTATACTGCAAGACATCCCAAACCAGGGCGTCCGTCAGTTGAAGCTTCAGATTGCTCCGACCAGTTGGAACTTGTCCACTCTCAGTTGCACTTTTCCCAAATAAAGGGTGGGACATTCATTGTGGATGTGTGGAAGCAGTCTGATCCCGCACACTGCAGACACTTCCATGTCACCGCCAACAAGCTCTCCCACAAGCGGTGTGATCTACCTTCCAGCCTTCCGGTGCCTTGTCTGTGACAAACTATTCTGATTGTCCCGAAGCCTTATTATGTTTTAATTCCTTTTCAGCTCCTGACTGCGGATATTCCTGTGATTAAACGGGAACTAAATGCTTGCAGGGACAGTTGGGTTCACCATTTCTTTGCTTGGAGAAATTTCAAAGATTGAAAGTGACGCACATCAACCCCAAACCTCGTGACATACTCGCTAACCGCTACACGCTGCTCCCGTGAGATGGAAGCCCAGTTGCTGTTTCAAGCTTGAATGCAGGTACAAGCAGAACTCATTCAAAGAAAGTCCAAGTCCCTGAGGCACCTGATTATTTGCACCAAACTCCTTTGTAAAGAATCGAGGTTCGTGTGGGGTGATTTGGGCACATCTTTCCCTACACTACAACACTTCAAACATAACTCAACGGCTGTAAAGCGCTTTGGGGCGTCATGAGTTCCTGGAAGGCACTGCAGAAATGCAAGTCTTCCTTTGCAAAATTTCTATGCAATTTCAAAATTCGCCGGCAAAATAATGGACTCGTCCAGGATTGGAACCCAGGACTTCTCACAAATTTCATTTAACTTCGACTCATCTAAAGTCACACCTTTAGATCAATGAACCAACTGCTTGACAATCGTAATGGTAATGTATAGCCATTATAAAAGCACGTTTTTATGTGTGGCTACTCTTGATTAGAGAAGCACGTGAGACCGAATCAGTGACTTTGCTTTTTCGACCTGTCTTCTGAAGCGCCGCACGGTCCCACTCCGACAGTCAATGAGCTGTTGGGACGTTAGTGTATCCAGGCTGTAGGTGGCCACCCCGCGCGCAGCAGAGGGGTTTCTGCATTAGTTCTGGGTGGGGACAGTATTTCCCCTTCTCTCTTCCTCTTGTCTGTATCCCTGTGCTTTTATTTCTCTATTTATTCCCCCTGTCTCAGTTTCTAGTGTTTAAAAGGGAATAAAAGATGAAATGGGTGTCACTGTGGAACAATTTCTCTCGCTCAAAGTTACATTCACGACCGTTGTGCCATGAGGTCTAGACAGCTTGCCGTTGACATACAGGTTCATATATAAATATATATTTTTATATTGATACAAATTATCGAAGCTGTTCCCTGGTTGAGTGGTTAAGATCCCGAGCATTAACCCTTTCCATTTTCAATCAGTTCATCGCAGAAACATAATTGAGGTGTGTGAGAGGATTAATGATTGCTGTAATCGCCGTTAATAGCCCACTACTATCTGTTACAGAATGAGCTTACACACTCTCCCGCTTCTCCTGCCCTTTGCCGGACACATGTCCCGGGTTTAATTTTACAAACTGGGCGAGTTCGCTGATCGTGGGGAGACGGTCGGAGCCTCTGTGGCCCCACTGTGAGGATGTGGAAGTGAACACGTGACATTTCTGTAAAGGGCAGCAGAGGAGAAGGATTGAGAACTTTCAGTGTGGGACAGAAGTTGTTTCAGGTGAGCCAACACATTCCTGATCCTCCTCTCTTCTTAGGTAATCCCGGAGTCGAGGATGACTTGCTTCCACATTAAAAATCAGTGGTGATCAGCACAGAGGGAGCTCACTGGTCAGCTCCCGTCTGTTGAAATCACTGTGCCAGAGGTTTCCCTAGTGTCGCGGTTATCACGTTTGCTTTACATATGCAAGGTCACCGGTTCGATGCCAGGCGAGAACATTGTGTTGAAATTTCCTATAGGGGAACAATCGGAGGCGAATCTTGTCTCCTGGCAAATGCTAACTGACCTGCTGAGATTTCCAGCATTTGCTATTTATTCTCCTAGCAAAAGGGCTCTCTTATTCCTGAATTGCTCTTTATTTCACCAATAAATAGATAACTTTTAGCGAGAGAAAATGGATCCACCAGGGAACTTTGGCGTGTCGGAATAACCGGTGCTGTTAAATTTGACAAAAGTTGCCCCAGATTCCTGGTGTCGCCAGCGATAAGGATTTTGAACCAGACTCCTAAAACAAAGTGTGTAAAATGGGATATGGTTGAACAGTTAACATGCAAAGCACAGAACAAATGATTAAAGTATCGACTGTCCCTCAGTCAGCATTTCTTTCATTGTACAAAAGAAGATGACGGGTTAATTAATGATGCTTTCCCGTGAAAACAACACAAAAGTTAAACAAAAAACATACGGTGACTGGCAGGTGAGCGCTTCTTCTGATACCTGGTGGGAATGGACAGGGATTTTAAAGCCCCTTGTATTGCGGAATCTTCACATAGACGAACATCTCAAGCTCCCTGTGTCGGCCTCATGGTGCAACGGCAGCGCGTCTGAGTCCAGATCAAAAGGTTGTGTGTACAAATCACGTCGAGGTCACTGCTCTTCTGGGTAATCCCGGAATTAATATTTTCTTTGCTGTTTGGCAATAACCAGACCCTTGCGCCAAGGTCTGTCTCACTGTTTCCTCGGTGTCAGTCAGAGAAACACCTGTTTCCCTCATTTATTTCTTGTGACAAGACACAAAAGTTCAAAATCAACCTGCAGGTGGCCATATACAGCACTGGATAGTCAGGACAGCCGAGCGGTCTAAGCTGTTGTGTTCAGTCTCTCTGAAAGTGTGGGTTTGAATCCCACTTCTAGCACCTTTTATTTTTAGTCATTGAGCAAAACTCATTTGCTTGGCACAACGACCAGCTCCTAAAAAGTGGGATTCTGCAGTTCACCTGCTCACTCAGCATCTCCGTCTGACCTGGTGCTGAAGGTGGAGATGTTTCCGCAGTGTGGCCGTGCACACGTTCACATTACTGTCATGTATCTCACACTACTCTGCAGTTCGAAGTCGTTTTGAACATCTCTTTCAGCCAGGTGTGGGTACCTTCAAAGGGGCTAAAGTTAAAATCTACATCACACAGGATGCCAGACCGGTCCATCACAAGGCTAGAGCTGTGCCTTATGTGATGAGGGAAAAGATTGAACACGAACTGGACCTGCGGGAAGGCATTATCTCATCCGTGGAATTTAGCGACTGGTCAAGTCCCATCATCCCCGTCATGAAGCCTGATGGATCCGTACAAATCTGTGGGGTTTACAAGTCTACCATAACAGAGTCTCCCGACAGGACCAATACCTGCTGCCCAGAGCAGAGGACCTATTTGCCACGTTGGCTGGAGAAAAACTTTTCTCGAAACTAGATCTTACATCTGCGTATATGACGCAAGAACTGACCGAAGAGTCTCAGCTACTCACCACCATTAACACACATCGAGGCCTTTTTATGTACAATCGATGCCCATTCGGCATCAGGTCGGCAGCTGCTATATTCCAGCGCAACATGGAGAGTCTGCTCAAGTCCATCCTGGGGACGGTTGTGTTTCAAGATGACATACTCATCACGGCCAGGGACACCGACTCCCATCTCCGCAATTTGCAGGAAGTACTAAGTCGATTGGATCGAGTAGGCCTAAGAGTTAAGAAATCCAAGTGTCTGTTTCTCGCGCCTGAGGTTGAATTTTTGGGCAGAAGGATTGCCGCTGATGGAATCTGCCCAACAGAATCAAAAACCGAAGCAATTCGTCTGGCACCCAGGCCCTGGAATATCTCGGAACTGCCTGCCTTTCTCGGGCTATTCAATTACTTTGGGAACTTTATGCAGAACTTGAGCACGCTGCTGGAGCCTCTCCACATGCTACCCAGAAAGGGGTGCGATTGGTTTTGGGGGGACGCCCAAGAACGCGCCTTCAATAAAGAACTCAATCTTCTATGTTCCAACAGTGTTTTAGCCTTTTTTGACCCAGGTAAAAAGTTAGTTCTTACATGTGATGCGTCAGCGTACAGGGTCGGGTGCGTTTTACAGCATGTCAATGATGCGGGTAAATTACAACCCATTGCTTATGCCTCCAGGTCACTTTCGCGGGCGGCGTGCAGGTACGATATGGTTGAGAAGGAGGAGCTCGCGTGCGTGTAAGATGTCAAAAAGATGCACCAATACCTTTTCGTGGCCAAGTTCGGGTTAGAAACCAACCACAAACCCCTCACGTCGCTGCTATCTGAGTGCAAGGCAATAAACGCCAAAGCCTCGGCACACATTCAGCGGTGGGCACTCATGCTGGTGTCTTATGACTACACAAGAAGGCACAGACCAGGCACAGACAACTGTGCCGATGCGCTTAGCAGGCTACCCCTGGCGACCACAGAAGGTTCGGACGAACAGGACTGTGAGATGGTCATGGCAATCAGTGCCTTTGAATCCACAGGTTCGCCCATGATGTCGCACCAAATCAGAGCCTGGACGAAAGATGCGTTTTAACTGGTGACAGGGCAGAGACCCGCGATGCCTGCCCCGAGGAGATCAAACCTTTCCATAGGCGCAGGCATGAACTATCACTGCAGGCAGACTTCCTGATGTGGGGCAGCCGAGTAGTTATGCCCTTGCGAGGCTGAGAGGCGTTTGTCCGGGAGCTCCACCGCGAGCACCCGGGGATCGTCCTAATGAAGGCCATAGCCTGATCCCACGTCTGGTGGCCTAGCATTGACGCGGACTTGGAGCTCTGCATCCGTCGGTGCACCATTTGTGCCCAACTCAGTAATGCCCCCAGGGAGGCCCCCCTAAGCCCCTGGCCCTGGCTCACAAAAACCGTGGTCGCAGGTGCATGTAGACTATGCGGGCCCATTCATGGGCAAAATGTTCCTCGTCGCCGTTGATGCATTTTCAAAATGATCGAGTTCACCATTTTAAACTCGAGCACTACCTCCACCACTGTGGAGAGCCTGAGAACCATGTTTGCAATGCACGGAATTCCTGACATATTGGTCAGTGATAATGGTCCGTGCTTCACTAGCGCAGAATTTCAAGAATTTATACTTGACCACGGCATAAATCACGTTAAGACGGCACCGTTAAAGCCGGCCTCCAATGGCCAGGCGGAGCAAGCAGTGCAGATCATTAAACAAGGCATGGTCAGAATCCAAGGTCCCACGCTGCAGAGCCGCCTGTCGCGACTGCTGCTGGCATACAGATCTCGTCCACATTCGTTGATGGGGTTCACCCGCGCAACTATTGATGAAATGAACCTTAAAGACCAGGCTCTCATTAATCCTCCCAGACATTCATGAAATTGTTGAGGCTAAGCGCCGGAAGCTAACTGAGTACCATGACCTAAATTTGAGGGGGAGGTGGAATGAGATAGGGGACAAAGTGCTTGTGCTAAACTATGGCAGTGGTCCCAAATGACGTACAGGGACAGTAACAGGCAAGGAAGGAAACAGGCTACTGGTTGTACAAATGGACAATCGCCAAACCTGCCGGAGGCATGTAGACCAAGTAAAAAGTAGATTCACCAACAATACTGCAGGACGAGAGGCAGACTACAGTATGGAAATCACACCACACCTGGTGGACAGACAGAGGGAACAATCTGAGGAAAGGGCAGTCTCAACAGACAGCCCAGGCGAGATACCAGCAATCACACCGAAAGAAAAACAGGCACCAAGGCAAACAACTGAACCACAACTAAGACGCTCCACGCGAGAGCTAGACCACCTGAGATTCTGAATCTGTTAAGATAATAAGACCTTGGGGGAGTTTGATGTCATGTATCTCACACTACTGTACATAACTGTATCTTACCATGCTATACATGACTGTAACTAGATATGACCTGTAACCACAAGCATACGTTACCACCAGGGGTGCACTTGCAGGAGACACTGCATACCTGTTCCACACAGGTATATAAAGGCAGGTATCAGGCAAGTGTGGCACTTGAGAGCTGTGAAATAAAGGTGCAGGTCCAGAGTGACCTTGACTTCAGCATGTGCCTCGTCTGAGTCTGTACTGCAGGGTCAGGACTTTACACTTACAAGCGAAAGCTCACCGGGTGGTAATATTTTCTGGAGCTTTCTCCTCATGCATGCTCAGGGGCGAGTTTGTTCTCCTGTGAAAGGTTATAAGATCATAAACATGTCAGGATTCGGAGCCGGAGTAGGCCTTTCGGCCCCTCGAGCCTGGTCCACCATTCAAGAGGATCCTGGCAGTTCCTCGACAGCAAGTTTAAACATCTGGGGCGGAGCCAACAGGCGCCTGGCTGCAATCAGCGACAAAAAGGTGCATTTGGCAGAAGCCCGGCGAGGTCAATCGGTCGAGCATGAGAATCTTAATCTTGGATTCAGGGGTGTGAGCCCCACGTTAATTGTTAAAACATGTCCCATTTTACACACTGTGCTTTAGGGATCTGATTCAAAATGTTCATTGCTGGTAACATCAACAGGAGACTGGGGAAACAGTGCGACTGACTTTAGAGCAAGGGTCTGGTTATTGTGAAACAGCAAATGAAATATCAATTCTGGAAGAATGACATCGAAAAGAAATGTGACCCCGACACCCAGAAATAAGTGTTAAGGCAGAAGATTAAATGCTGCATTCCTCTGTGCAAAAAATTCCTTTCACAAACATTTCTCTGACCAAAACTGCACAAAACAAAAATGTTCCTTTCAAATTCATTAAACTCCCGAATTTCCACACCCCCCGAATCTCCTGAATCAGATGCCTCTAGTTTTGCCGACTCAATCCATGTCCCTTTGCAATGTTCTGCTTCCACCCACACTATGAAATGTGCCACTAACTTATAGAATCATGGAATGGTTACAGCACGGAAGGCCATTCGGCCCGTCGAGCCCGTGCCGACTCTCAGTGAGTCCCACTCCCCCGCTCTTTCCCCTGAGGCCTGCAATTGTTTTTCCTTCAGACACTTATCCAACTCCTGTTTGAAAGATTAGATTGAGTCTGCCTCCAGTACATTCCAGATCCTAACCACTCGCTGCTAAATAGCCAGCTCCTGTTCCTATGTGTAAAGTCTGGGAAACACTGGATCAATTCCTACCACACTCACAGCCTTCCTAAATATAGCACCGTCTTTCTATTCTCGCAAAACCAGCTCCTGAAGTATAGTCCAGCTGTGTAGGTTGAAGCTCTGGTTATGTTCCTAACATTACTTCAAATGCAGTGTTTCCGTAGTGTAGTGGTTGTCACATTTGCCTCACACGCGAAAAGTTCCTGGTTCAAAATTGGGTGGAAACATTTTGAAAACTTGCTCAATTAAATTTTGGAAAAAATGGATTGATTCATATTCGTGGTTCAATATTAACAAAACACAATGTCCCACAACCTTGTAAAATTTTCTGATATCACTGTACAGTTCTGTATACACTCAAATTCTACACTTGACTGAATGCTCATAAAAGTATTGGAGTGGGAACTCACTGGATAAGAGCACAGCTGGTAATGTTTGCGGAATATGTTTGTGCAGTCAAAACGCGCAATGACAAACTGGAACCGTGCAGCACCGAATCCTCAGGGAAAACACATTTAAAAACTTCACTTCTGGGTGGGCTTGAACCACCAACTTTTAGGTTAATAGCTCAATGCGCTAAACCATTGCGTCACAGAGACTGACGCAAGTGCACACTGCACGACATCCAAAACCAGGGTGTCAGTCAGTTAAACCTTCAGATTGCTCCTACCGGGATGGAACTTGTCCACTCTCAGTTGTACTTTTCCCAAATAAAGGGTGGACATTCAGTGTGGATGTATGGAAGCAGTCTGGTCCCGCACACTGCAGACACTTCCATGTCACTGCCAACCAGCTCTCCCACAACCGGTGTGATCTACCTTCCAGCCTTCCGGTGCCTTGTCTGTGACGAAGTATTCTGATTGTCCCGAAGACGGTATTCGGTTTTAATTCCTTTTCTGCTCCCGACTGCAGATATTCCTGTGAATAAACGCGAACAAAGTGCTTACAGTCAGTTCGATTGACCGTTTCTTTCCTTGGTGAAATTTCAAAGATTGAAAGCGACGCACATCAACCCCAGAAAATGCTGGAAACACTCAGCAGGTCGGGCAGTATCTGTGGAGGTGGGGAAGTTGGAATAATCGATTGGTTTGTTTGGGGCTTTGATCTGTTGCTGGGAAGTGAGGCAGCGCTGCAGGATGCTTTTTTTCGAGGTGTAAGCAGAGGTTTCCGTCGTGTAACGGTTATCACGTTCGCCACACATGTGAAATATCCTCGGTTTGAGCACGGACAGAAACATTATTTTGGAGAATATTTTTCTGTGGAATACATTTTTTAAAAGTAGCCCCAGGTTCCTTGTATCATGAGCGATGGGCATTTTAACTCACTTTCCTAAAATACAGTGTGTGTAAAATCAGATAGGGGATAAAACTTCATCAATGATTAAAGTTCCTTAACTCATTAAAGTTCAGTTCTTGAAGTTTCCATCAATTCATTTCATAAACATAATTGAAGTGTGTGAGAGAATTAATAATGGGCTTTAATCGTTAAGGACCCCATTACTTTATGTTATAGACCCAGGTTACACACTCTCTTGCTTCTGAAAGAGTTGAGGTCCATGTGGGGGTGATTTGGGGACATCTTTCCCCACATTACAAGTGTGTCAGGAAATCAACCACCCAAAGCCCTTTCATTAACCACAGGGGTTCCCGCAATTGTCTGGTCTCAAAGCGGTTTTAGTCCTTGTCAATATCTCTTGTCCATTTCCCGATGTTTCCCGATTCTGTCGGTGTCCCTGGCTCTCTTCAATCTGTGTTTGGCCACCTACAGATTGGATTTCAATGAATACCTGTGTTTGTGTTTTCAATAACAACAGAAAATGTTTCTGATATATTTCTTAAGTTCTCTCCAAATCCTCGATATCCTTCCTAAATTGTGGTGCCCAGAACTGTAAACAGGATCCAACTGAGGCCTAAGCAGGGATTTATAAAGCTTTGGTGTAAGTTCCTCACCGGTGTAATCTATTTCACGTTATAAAGCCAAGGGTCCTGTATTCTTTTTTAGTAACCTTATCAACTTGTCTACCCACCTTTAAATATTGCTGTGTGTAAATCTCTCGGTCACTCTGTTTCTGCATCCCCTTTAAAACAACACCATTTCGTTGAAGTTTCCAAAGATCACCACCGTGTGTTTCCCAGACCTTACACAGAGGGACATAGGAACAGGAGGAGGCCATTTAGCCCCTCGAGCCTGTTCCACTATTCAGTGAGATCATGGCTGATCTGATCTTGGCCTCAGCTCCACTTCCCTAGCATCTCCGCCTAACCCTTGACTCCCATATCGTTCAAAAATCTGTCTACCTCCACCTTAAATATATTCAATGACCGAGCCTTCACAGCTCTCAGGGGTAGAAATACAAAGATTCACGCCCCTCTGAGGGAAGAAATTCCTCCTCATCCCCATTTTAAATGGGCAACCCCTTATTCTGAAACTCTGTCCCCTCGTTCTAGATTCCCCCACGAGGGGAAACATCTTCTCTGCATCTACCCTTCCTAGCCCCCTCAGAATCTTACACCTTTCAATTATATCATCTCTCACTCTGCTAATCTCCAATAGGTAGATCCCAACCTGTTCAACCATTCTTCATAAGACAACCTTGTGAACCTTCTGTGTAATGCCCCCAATGTAAGTTTATCCCTCCTGAAATGAGGAAAGCAAAACTGTACGCAGTACTCCAGGTGTGGTTTCAACTCTGCTCTGTACAGTTGTAGCAGGACTTCTGTACTTTTATATTCCATCCCCCTTGAAATAAAGGCCAACTTTCCATTTGCCTTCCTAATTACTTGCTGTATCTGCATGCTAACTTTTTGTGATCAGGAAGGCCAATGGTATCTTGGCCTTTATTGCAAAGGGGATGGAGAATAAAAGCAGGGAAGTCCTGCGACAGCTGTATAACGTATTGGTGAGGCCACACCTGGAATACTGCATGCAGTTTTGTTTTCCATATTTACGAAAGGCTATACTTGCTTTGGAGGCAGTTCAGAGAAGGTTCACTAGTTTGATTCTGGAGATGAGGGGGTTGACTTATGAGGAAAGGTTGAGTAGGTTGGGCCTCTACTCATTGGAATTCAGAAGAATGAGAGGTGATCTTATCGAAACGTGTAAGATTATGAGGGGGCTTGAGAAGGTGGATGCAGAGAGGATGTTTCCACTGATGGGGAGACTAGAACTAGAGGGCATGATCTTAGAATAAGGGGCCACCCATTTAAAACTGAGATGAGGAGAAATTTCTTCTCTCAGAGGGTTGTAAAACTGTGGAATTCCCTGCCTCAGTGAGCTGTGGAAGCTGGGACATTGAATAAATTTAAGAGAGAAAGAGACAGCTTTTTAAATGATAAGGGGATAAGGGGTTATGGGGAGCGGGCAGTGAAGTGGAGCTGAGTCCATGATCGGATAAGCCATGATCTTATTGAATGGCGGAGCAGGCTCGAGGGGCCGTATGGCCTACTCCTGCTCCTATTTCTTAAGTTCTTCTGTAAAAGGACTCCCAGATCCCTCTGCTCGACAGCATTTTGTAATCTCTCCCCATTTAAGTAATTATTAGCTTTTTTTGTTTTACCTACCAAAGTGGATAACCTCATATTTCCCACATTATACTGCAGCTGCCAATTTTTTGCTCACTCACTGACCCTATCTATATCGCTTTGCAGATTGTTTGCGTCCTCCTCACAACTTGCTTTCCCACCATATCTTTGTATCAGCAGCAAATTTGTCTACATTACAAACATGCAGAGCCCAGAACAAATTATTTTGCACCCTGGCGATGTTTTCTCATTGCCTTTGAAGGCGTATATCGCTGATTACCCAGAATGAAACCGTACATTTAAGATTTATACTATGAGGGAAAATTGCACCTTATTTTATTAGTTCGAGGTGTTTCATTAATTGGTTTGACATGCTGTATTTGTTTGAGGTGCTGTGGAAAAATGGATCCTTACTCATTGCTGACTCTAAGTTAGAACAAATGAGTGTTCGACAGTAAAATGAGCACTGCACTTTAATTGAGAATTACATATTCAGAGTTATAGTAGGCAGCCGCATACAGCAGTGAAGTAGAGCAGACCCGAGAGACTCAGCTAACATTTGGAAAGTAATCACTGAATTAACACAGAAGAGTGCAAAACATTCATCAGAACAATATACAATCTATACAATGCGTCTGATGGTGTTTGAAGGAACACGGCCATTGGAGAGAGAGCATCATTTCCAATTGCATTATATAATAAGTCTGATCAACATTTTGCAGTTTTGGGACGTTAAGCTTCAATTTCGGAATTTTGCATTTAAACATATTCGATGTCATGAGGGACTCAAATCGGCGGCCGCAATGTGTTTGTTCAAACAACTGAAACTAATTTCAACTCTGTTGCATCTTGACTGTCCCAGTGGGGAGCCCACAGGATATAATTGAAAGGCTCCGGGAATATTTCAGAGTTTAATTCAGAGAGATTGCCTAAAGCACGAAGAGGCAGCATCGCTTAACACAGAAAATCCCTGATACGTCCTGACTGCACAGTATAAATACACACGAGGCCCATGCTTGAGAGAAGGTCAGTTTGTGACCTGTCCTTTATTCCTTCGCACTCAAGTGATGAAGGTGGGTGGAGCTTCCCCTTTTATACCTGAAGGTCCAGGTTAGGAGTATCTCCCACCTAATGGTCAGTGTTCTCACAGTGTACAACTTAGGTCAGTTTATACATGGGTTAAATGCTGGTTGAATACATGACATCACCTTCCCCCCCAAAGTCTTATTGGGATCACAGGTTGAGTCTCTCTGGTGGATTACGCTCCCTTGTCGAGCGCCTGAGTTGGGGCTCCGGTTGTTGGGCGTTGGCCTGAGTGTCTGCTGTTTGCAGTGCTCAGGCCTGTCCGGACTGTGACTGGGCTCTCCTCCCTTTGGTTCCGGTGTTCGGTCACCTGTGGTGGAGTGAACTCTGTATCGTTCTCTTCCTCTGCTTCTTCTATGGGGTTGCTGAACCTTCTTTTTGTTTGATCCACATGTTTGCGGCATATATGTCCATTGGTATGTTTAACTACCAGAAACCTATTTCCCTCTTTGGCAATCACAGTGCCTGCGAGCCATTTGGGCCCTACAGCGTAGTTGAGGATAAAAACAGGATAATTTACATCAATACATCGTGCCCTCGCATTCCTGTCATGGTAGTGATATTGTGACTGGCGCCTGCTCTCGACAATTTCTTTCATGGTGGGGTGTATAAGGGATAATCGGGTTTTGAGCGTCCTTTTCATTAGTAGCTCTGCGGGTGGAACCCCTGTGAGCGAGTGTGGTCGGGATATATAGGCCAACAGGAAGCGTGATAAGCGGGTTTGTAGGGAACCCCCTTGGAATCAGAGTATCCCCTGTTTGATTATCTGCACTGCACGTTCTGCCTGGCTGTTTGAGGCCGGCTTGAACGGTGCCGTTCTAACATGGTTAATTCCATTGCCTGCCATGAAGTCCTGGAATTCAGTGCTTGTGAAGCACGGGCCATTGTCACTGGCCAAGATGTCCAGTAGACCGTGGGCGGTGAACATTGCCCGTAGACTTTCTACCGTGGCAGAGGATGTGCTTGAATTTAAAATGTCACACTCGATCCATTTGGAGTAGGCTTCTACTACAACCAAAAACATTTTCCCCATGAAAGGACCTGCGTAGTCCACATGGATGCGTGACCAAGGCTTGGCGGGCCATGGCCAGGGGCTAAGGGGGGCTTCCCTGGGCGCATGGCCCAGCTGGGCACACGTGTTGCACCTGCGAACACAAAGTTCCAGATCTGCGTCTATACCTGGCCACCAAACATGTGACCTGGCAATTGCCTTCATCGTGACAATGCCCGGGTGCCCATTGTGGAGTTCTCTGATGAACACCTCTCTGCCCATCTGGGGCATGACTACGCGGTTTCCCCACAGTAGGCAATCGGCCTGAATCGAGAGTTCATCCTTGCGCCTGTGAAATGGTTTAAATTTCTCAGGGCATGCCCTGTACGTGGCTGCCCAGTCCCCATTCAGGACACATTTCTTGACTAGAGACAATAGCGGGTCTCTATTTCTCCAGACTTTAATCTGACAGGCTGTCACGGGTGAGCCTTCGCTTCAGAAAGCTTCAACAGCCATGACCATCTCAGCACCATGTTCGGTAGCCCCCTCAGTGGTGGCTAGTGGGAGCCTGCTGAGTGCATTGGCGCAGTTTTCGGTGCCCGGTCTGTGCCGAATTGTGTACTCATAGGCAGCTAACGTGAGTGCCCACCTCTGTATGCGGGCCGATGCGTTTACATTTATGGCCTTGTTGTCGGCCAAAAGGGACGTTAGGGGTTTGTGATCTGTCTCCAGCTCAAATTTCCTGCCAAACAGGTACTGGTGCATTTTCTTTACCGCATATACACATGTGAGCGCCTCCTTTTCTACCATCCCGTAGCCCCTTTCTGCCTGGGACAGACTTCTGGAGGCATAAGCTACCGGCTGTAACTGACCCTTGGCATTGACATGCTGCAACACACATCCGACACCATAGGATGACAGATCGCACGTTAACACAAGTTTCTTACATGGGTCATATAGCGTCAACAGATTGTTGGAACATAACAAATTGTGTGCTCTATTAAAAGCCCTTTCCTGGCTGTCCCCCCAGACCCATTCACGACCTTTGCATAGGAGCACGTGTAGCTGCTCTAGCAGCGTGCTCAATTTTGGAAGAAAGTTGCCAAAATAGTTCAGGAGCCCCAGGAACGAACGCAGCTCCGTCGTGTTCCCGGGTCTGGGTGCTCTCTGGATTGCTTCCGTCTTGGATGCAGTTGGGCTGATCCTGTCTGCTGCTACCCTCATCCCCAGGAATTCTAACTCTGGAGCTAGGAAGACGCACTTCGCCTTTTTCAGTCGCAGACCTACCCGGTCCAGTCTGCGTAGCACCTCCTCCAGGTTGTGGAGATGTTCTTCAGTATCGTAACCCGTGATGAGGATGTCGTCCTGAAAAACCACCGTCCCTGGAATCGACTTGAGGAGGCTTTCCATATTTCGTTGGAAGATCGCGGCGACCGAGCGAATCCCGAACGGACATCTGTTGTACTCAAACAACCCCTTGTATGTCGTGATGGTGGTCAGCTTCTTCGACTCACTCGCCAGCTCCTGGGTCATGTAAGCTGAGGTCAGGTCCAATTTTGAAAAAAGTTTGCCACCGGATAGCGTCGCAAAGAGGTCCTCCGCTCTCGGTAGTGGGTACTGGTCTTGGAGTGACACCCAATTGATGGTGGCCTTGTAATCGCCACATATCCTGACCGACCCATCCGCCTTGAGCACCGGCACAATCGGGCTCGCCCAGTCACTGAATTCGACTGGCGAGATGATGCCTTCCCTCAACAGGCGGTCCAATTCGCCTTCTATCTTTTTCCGCATCACGTACGGCACCGCTCTGGCCTTGTGGTGTCCTGGCCTGGCGTCCGGGTTTATGTGAATCACTACCTTGGCCCCCATGAAAGTGCCAATGCCGGTTTGAAATAACGAGTCAAATTTGTCCAGGACCTGTGAGCATGGTACTCGCTCCACAGAGGAAATTGCATTGACATCGCCCCATTTCCATTTCATGACAGCAAGCCAACTCCTCCCCAGTAGTGCGGGACCGTCCCATGGGACAATCCAGAGTGGCAACCTGTTCTCTCAATCTTTGTGGGTCACGACTACCGTGGCCCTGCCTTGCACCGGAATGATCTCCTTGGTGCAAGTCCGTAACTGTGCGTCAATCGGCGCTAATTTTGGCCTCCTGGCCTTGGATGCCCACAACTTTTTGAACTGTTTGATACCCATCAGGGACTGGCTGGCACCCGTGTCTAACTCCATTGATACTGGGATGCCATTGAGGAGCACTTTCATCATTATTGGTGGCGTCCTGGTGTATGAACTGTATACGTGCTCCACATGAACTCACTGAACTTCAGCTTCCAGCTATTTCCCCCAGTGTCCATTTCTGCAATTTCTTCAGGTATTTTGCTCATCTCTGCAAACTCCAGCTGAATGCATGCCTCCACGCCTCCAGCATGAGTTATGGTTTGAAACAAAAGGTCCCTTGCCAGTCGGTCGTCCCTGACTGACCCTGTTATTGTCCTTGAGTGCACCATTAACAGGTGTTGATGGCCCCATTACTGGCCGCATTGTCCCTTGCAATGGCGTGAATCGCTGTTCAGCTTGCCATTGTCTCTGTCGAACTCCCCCTCTGGTATCGACTACATGTTGGGGCATGCCTGACTGCCCTTGTCTGCCTGGAGAACTGTGTGCTGCTTTAACAATGTTGAATCTCTGTCCCAACCATTCCTTAACACAATACCTCTCGTCTGTTCTGCTAGTGGCCATGCTCGCGTGGTTTAAATCCCAGTTTCTTGTCGCCATTGAAGCGTCCTTACTTCACAGTATAAATGCACACAAGGCCTATGCTTGAGAGAAGGTCAGTCTGTGACCTGTCCTTTATTCCATAGCACTCAAGTGATGAAAGTGGGTGGAGTTTCCACTTTTATACCTGAAGGTCCAGGTTAGGAGTGTCTCCCACCGAGTGGTCAGTGTTCTCACGGTGTACAACTTCGGTCAGTTTATACATGGGTTACAATGCTGGTTGAATACATGACAATGCCTGCGACATTTTCCATCATTGATAAAATATTCTACGTGATCCTTGCAGTCACTGCTCTTCCTGGTCAGTAATTATAGTCATTGACGTTGTGTAACTCTGTGTGTGATCCATATTTGGCCTTGTTCTGTATCTTAAATGTAGTGATGACCATTAAATGATAGGGGCAGTGACATAATTTCAATAAATCGGAAGTCCACATTAGCCAAATTCCCACTGCTCATTTATGCCGTTCCTTTAACAGAAACCGTAACTCTGTTATCTGCAGACACGCAAATGATGAAGTTATTGCTGTTGTTGGAACACTTTGTATACTTGCACCTGCCCGAGGCACTAAAAGCTCTCTAAAGTTTGTTTCTTCGGAAACTGCTGCCTGGTGCAGTGCCCAGAGAGAAGTGTTCAGCGACAAGCTGAAATGCTGAATCCCTTTTTATGAAAAAATTCCTTTCACAAACATTTCTCTGACCGAAACGGCACAAAACAAAAATGTTCCTTTCAAATGTGCCAATTATTTTCGTTAAACTTTCATTTTGCTTTCATGGGATAACATAATTAATGATTCGATAATTTTCTTTTGCACAATGAAAGAAATACTAACTGAGGGAAAGTCACTACGTCAATAATTTGTTCTGTGCTCTGCATGTTTGTAATGTCGCCAAGTTTGCTGATGATACAAAGATAGGTGGGAAAGCAAGTTGTGAGGAGGACGCAAACAATCTGCAAAGCGATATTGATAGGCTCAGTGGGTGGGCAGAAATTTGACAGATGGAGTATAATGTGGGAAATATGAGGTTATCCACTGTGGTAGCAATAATAAAAAAGCAAATCATTATTTAAATGGGGAGAGATTACGAAATGCTGCGGTGCAGAGGGACCTGGGGGTCCTTGTACATGAAACACAAAAGGTTAGTCTGCAGAAACATTCTCTCTGCATCCTCCTTGTCAAGCCCCCTCATAATCTTACACGTTTCCATAAGATCAGCTCTGAATCTTCTGAATTCCAATGAGTAGAGGCACAACCTACTCAACCTTTTCTCATAAGTTAGCGGCCTCATCTCCGGAATCAACCTAGTGAACCTTCTCTGAACTGCCTCCAAAGCATCTATATCCTTTCTTAAATATGGAAACCCAAACTGCACGCAGTGTTCCAGGTCTGGCCTCACCAATACCCTGTATAACTGCAGCAAGACTTCTTTGTTTTATACTCCATCCCCTTTGCAATAAAGGCCAAGATTCCATTGGCCTTCCTGATCACTTGCTGTACCTGCATACTAACCTTTTGTGTTTCATGCACAAGTACGCGCAGCTCCCGCTGTACTGCAGCACTGTGCAATTTTTCTCCTTTTAACTAATAACTTGTTCTTTGATTTTTTCTGCCAAAATGCATCACCTTGCACTTTCCAACATTATACACCATCTGCCAAATTTTTCACCACTCACTTAACCTGGCTATGTCTTTTTGCAGATTTTTTGTGTCCTCCTCACACATTGCTTTTCCTCCCATCTTTGTATCATCAGCAAACTTGGCTACATTACACTCGGTCCCTTCATCCAAGTCATTAATATAGATTGTAAATAGTTGAGGTCCCAGCACTGATCCCTGCAGCACCCCATTAGTTACTGATTGCCAACCAGAGAATGAACCATTTATTCCGACTCTCTGTTTTCTGTTCGTTAGCCAATCCTCTCTCCATGCTAATATATTACCCCCAACCCAGGAAACTTCTATCTTGTGCAGTAATCTTTTATGTGGCACCTTGTCAAAATGCCTTCTGGAAGTCCAAATACACCACATCCACTGGTTCCCCTTTATCCACCCTGTTCATTACACCCTCAAATAATTCCAGCAATTTTGTCAAACATGACTTCCCTTTCATAAATCTCGGAGGAGCAGTGACCGGAGGAGGTGTGAGCAGCGGCCTATAAAGGCCCAGTGGGAGTCCGGGAATCGACGGCAGTCGGAGGAGCAGTGGCTGGAGGAGCAGCGAGCAGCGAGCTACAGCTGGTGCAGGGTCAAAAGTAACAAAGAAGTCAAAAATAATCAAAGGGTGACGTCACAGCCAAGAGGGTAAGTGATTGGCTGGTTGAGTGGTGAGTAGTTTTCTGTTTCTTTGATTTCTTCTTGTTCTTAGCAGCAAGGAAACTTTGGAATTGTTGCCAAATTAAGTAAATCTAATGGTTAAGTCACAGCAGGAGAGCTCGGACACATGTCATGCTCCTCCTGTGCTATGTGGGAAGTCAGGGATGCTTTCAGTGTCCCTGATGACTACATGTGCAGCAAGTGTATCCATCTGCAGCTCCTGACAGGCCACATTGCGGCACTGGAGCTGCACACGGATTTACTCTGGAGCATCCGAAATGCTGAGGATATCGTGAATAGCACGGTTAGTGAGTTGATCACACTGTAGGTAAAGGTTACTCAGGCAGAGAGGGAATGGGTAAACATCAGGAAGAGCAGTGGAAGGAAGACAGTGCAGGAGTCCCCTGCTGTCATCCCCCTGCAAAACAGATACACCACCTTGGGTACTGTTGGAGGAGATGACTCATCAGGGGAAGGCAGCAGCGGCCAAGTCCATGGCACCATGGGTGGCTCTGCTGTACAGGAGGGCAGTAAAAAGAGTGGGAGAGCGAAAGTGATAGGGGATTCTATTGTAAGGGGAATATATAGATGTTTTTGCGGCTGCAATCGAGACTCCAGAATGGTATGTTGCCTCCCTGGTGCAAAGGTCAAGAATGTCTCGGAGTGGCTGCAGCGCATTCTGGAGGGGGAGGGTGAATAGCCAGCTGTTGTGGTGTATATAGGTACCAACGATATAGGGAAAAACGGGATGAGGTCCTACAAGCTGAGTTTAGGGAGCTAGGAATTAAATTAAAAGGTAGTAATCTCAGAATTGCTACCAATGCCACGAGCTAGTCAGAATAGGAAATGCAGGATAGCTCAGATGAATATATGGTTTGATGAGTAGTGCAGGAGGATGGGATTCAAATTCCTGGGACATTGGAACCGGTTCTGGGGGAGGTGGGACCAGTACAAATCGGACGGTCTGCACCTGGTCAGGACCGGAACCAATGTCTCGGGGAATGTTTGCTCGTGCTGTTGGGGAGGGGTTAAACTAATATGGCAGGGGGATGGGAACCTATGCAGGGAGATAGAAAGAAGTAAAATGGGGGCAGAAGCAAAAGATAGAAAGAAGAAAAGTAAAAGTGGAGGGCAGAGAAACACAAGGCAAAAATCAAAAAGGGCCACATTACAGCAAAATTCTAAAGGGACAAAATGTATTAAAAAGACAAGCTTGAAGTCTCTGTGATCAATGCGAGGATTATTCGTAATAAGGTGGATGAATTCCCTCAGAGGCAGCAATTCACGAATATGTTATAATTGGGATTCCAGAGATATGGCTCCAGGGTGACCAAGGCTGGGAACTCAACATCCTGAGGTATTCATCATTCAAGAAGGATAGACAGAAAGGAAAAGGAGGTCGGGGAACGATGCTGGTTAAAGAGAAAATTAACGCAATATTAAGGAAGGACATTAGCTTGGATGGTCTGGATTCTGTATGGATAGAGCTGCGGAATACCAAAGGGCAGAAAACACGAGTGGGAGTTGTGCACAGACCACCAAACAGTAGTAGTGAGTTTGGGGACAGTATCAAACAAGAAATTATGGCTGCGTGCAATAAAGATACAGCAGTTATCTTGGGCGACTTTAATCTACATATAGATTGGGCTAACCAAACTGGTAGAAATACGGTGGAGGAGGATTTCCTGGAGTGTATTAGGGATGGTTTCCTGGACCAATATGTCGAGGAACCAACTTGAGTGCTGGCTATCCTAGACTCGGTGATGTGTAATGAAAAAGGACTAATTAGCAATCTTGTTGTGCGAGGCCCCTTGGAGAAGAGTGACCATAATATGGTAGAATTCTTTATTAAGATGGAGATTGAAACATTTAATTCAGAGACTAGGGACCTGAAGTTAAGGAAAGGTAACTTCGATTGCATGAGATGTGAATTGGCTAGAATAGACTGGCAAATGAGACTTAAAAGGTTGACGCTGGATAGGCAATGGCAAACATTTAAAGATCACATGGATGAACTTCAACAATTGTACATCCCTGTCTGGAGAAAAAATAACACGGGGAAGGTGGCCCAACCGTGGCTAATAAGGGAAATTAGGGATCGTGTTAAATGCAAGGAAGAGGCCTATAAATTTGCCAGAAAAAGCAGCAAACCTGAGGACTGGAAGAAATTTAGAATTCAGTAGAAGAGGACAATGGGTTTAATAAGGAATGGGAAAATAGAGTATGAGAGGAAGCTTGCTGGGAACATAAAAACTGACTGCGAAAGCTTCTATAGATTTGTGAAGAGAAAAAGATTAGTGAAGACAAACGTCGGTCACTTGCAGTCAGAATCAGGTGAATTTATAATGGAGAACAAAGAAATGGCGGATCAGTTAAACAGATACTTTGGTTCTGTCTTCACGAAGGAAGACACAAATAACCTTGCTAATGTACTCAGGGACCGAGGGTCCAGAGAGAAGGAGGAACTGAAGGAAATCTTTATTAGTCATGAAATTGTGATCTGGAAATTGTTGGGATTGAAGGCTGATAAATCCCAGGGCCAGATAGTCTGCATCCCAGAGTAGTTAAGGAAGTAACCCTCGAAATAGTGGATACATTGGTGATCATTTTCTAACAGTCTATCGACTCTGGATAAGTTCCTATGGACTGGAGGGTAGCTAATATAACACCACTTTTTTAAAAAGAAGGAAGAGAGAAAACGGGTAATTATCGACTGGTTAGCCTGACATCAGTAGTGGGGAAAATGCTGGAATCAATTATTATGGATGAAATAGCAAAGCATTTGGAAAGCAGTGACAAAATCGGTCCAAGTGAGCATGGATTTAGGAAAGGGAAATCATGCTTGACAAATCTTCTAGAATTTTTTGAGGATGGAACAAGGAGAGTGGACAAGGGAAAACCAGTGGATGTAATGTACTTGGACTTTCAAAAGGCCTTTGACAAGGTCCCACACAAGAGATTAGTGTGCAAAATTAAAGCACATGGTATTGGGGGTAATGTATTGACATGGATAGAGAACTGGTTGGCAGACAGGTAGCAGAAAGTCGGGATAAATGGGTCCTTCTCAGAATGACAGGAAGTGACTAGTGGGGTGCTGCAGGGCTCAGTGCTGGGACCTCAGCTATTTACAATATACATCAATGATTTCGATGAAGAAATTGAGTGTTATATCTCCAAGTTTGCAGGTGACTCTTAGCTGCGTGACGGTGTGAGCTGTGAGGAGGATGCTAAGAGGCTGAAGAGTGACTTGGAAAGGTTAGGTGAGTGGGCAAATACATGGCAGATGCACTATAATGTGGATAAATGAGATGTTATCCATTTTGGTGGCAAAAACGTGAAGGTAGATTATTATCTGAGTGGTGGCAGATTAGGAAAAGGGAAGGTGCAACGAGACGTGGGTATCATGGTACATCAGTCATTGAAAGTTGCCATGCAGGTACAGCAGGCGGTGAAGAAGGCAAATGGCATGTTGGCCTTCATAGCTGGGGGATTTGAGTATTGGAGCAGGAAGGTCTTACTGCAGTTGTACAGGGCCTTGGTGAGGCCTCACCTGGAATATTGTGTTCAGTTTTGGTCTCCTAATCTGAGGAAGGATGTTCTTGCTACTGAGAGAGTGCAGCGAAGGTTCACTAGACTGATTCCCTGGATGGCAGGACTGACATATGAGGAGAGACTGGATTGACTGGGCCTGTATTCACCGGAGTTTAGAAGAATGAGAGGGGATCTCAAAGAAACATATAAAATTCTGACAGGACTGGACAGGTTAGAGGCAGGAAGAATGTGCCCGATGTTGGCGATGTCCAGAACCAGGGGTCAGAGTCTAAGAGATAAGGGGTAAGCCATTTAGGATCGAGATGAGGAGAAACTTCTTCACTCAGAGAGTTGTTAACCTGTGGAATTCTCTGCCGCAGAGAGTTGTTGATGCCAGTTCATTTGATACATTCCAGAGGGAATTAGCTGCGGCCTTTATGGCTAAAGGGCTCAAGGTGTATGAAGAGAAAGTAGGAAAGGGGTACTCAGGTGAATGATCAGCCATGATCTTATTGGAATGTAGAAACATAGAAATTAGGTGCAGGAGTAGGCCATTCGTCCCTTCGAGCCTGCACCACCATTCAATGAGTTTATGGTTGAACATGCAACTTCAGTACCCCATTCCTGCTTTCTCGCCATACCCCTTGATCCCCCGAGTAGTAAGGGCTACGTCTAACTCCTTTTTGAATATATTTAGTGAATTGGCCTCAACAACTTCCTGTGGTAGAGAATTCCACAGGTTCATCACTCTCTGGGTGAAGAAGTTTCTCCTCATCACGGTCCTAAATGGCTTACCCCTTATCCTTAGACTGTAACCCCTGGTTCTGGACTTCCCCAACATTGGGAACATTCTTCCTGCATCTAACCTGTCTAAACCCGCCAGAATTTTAAACGTTTCTATTAGATCCCCTCTCATTTGTCTGAACTCCAGTGAATCCAGTCTTTCTTGATATGTCAGTCCTGCCATCCCGGGAATCAGTCTGGTGAACTTTCGCTGCACTCCCTCAACAGCAAGAACGTCCTTCCTCAAGTTAGGAGACCAAAACTGTACACAATACTCCAGGTGTGGCCTCACCAAGGCCCTGTACAACTGTAGTAACACCTCCCTGCCCCTATACTCAAATCCCCTCGCTATGATGGACAACATGCCATTTGCTTTCTTAACCGCCTGCTGTACCTGCATGCCAACCTTCAATGACTGATGTACCATGACACCCAGATCTCTTTGCACCTCCCCTTTTCCTAATCTGTCACCATTCAGATAATAGTCTGTCTCTCTGTTTTTCAACCGAAGTGGATAACCTCACCTTTATCCACATTATACTTCATCTGCCATGCATTTGCCCACTCACCTAACCTATCCAAGTCACTCTGCAGCCTCATAGCATCCTCTTCGCAGCTCACACTGCCACCCAACTTAGTGTCATCTGCAAATTTGGAGACACTACATTTAGTCCCCTTGTCTAAATCATTAATGTACAATGTAAACAGCGAGGGCCCTTGCGGTACCCCACTCGTCACTGCCTGCCATTCTGAAAAGTAACCATTTACTCCGACTCTTTGCTCCCTGTCTGCCAACTAATTTTCAATCCACGTCAGCACACTACCCGCAATCCCATGTGCATTAACTTTGCACACTAATCTCTTGTGTGGGACCTTTTCGAAAGCCTTCTGAAAGTCCAAATACACCACATCAACTGGTTCTCCCTTGTCCACTCGACTGGAAACATCCTCAACAAATTCCAGAAGATTTGTCAAACATGATTTCCCTTTCACAAATCCATGCTGACTTGGACCTATCATGTCACCTCTTTCCAAATGCGCTACTATGACATCCTTAATAATGGATTCCATCAATTTCACCACTACTGATGTCTGGCTGACCGGTCTATAATTCCCTGCTTTCTCTTTCCCTCCTTTTTTAAAAAGTGGGGTTACATTGGCTATCCTCCACTCCATAGGAACTGATCCAGAATCTATGGAGTGTTGGAAAATGACTGTCAATACATCCGCTATTTCCAAGGCCACCTCCTTAAGTACTCTGGGATGCAGATCATCAGGCCTGGGGATATATCGGCCTTCAATCCCATCAGTTTCCCCAACACAATTTCCCGACTAATAAGGATTTCCATCAGTTCCTCCTTCTTACAAGAACCTCTGACCACTTTTATATCCGGAAGATTGTTTGTGTCCTCCTCAATGAATACCGAACCAAAGTACTTGTTCAATTGGTCTGCCATTTCTTTGTTCCCAGTTATGACTTCCCTTGATTCTGACTGCAGGGGACCTACGTTTGTCTTTACTAACCTTTTTTTCTTTACATATCTATAGAAGCTGTTGCAGTCCATTTTAATGTTCCCTGCAAGCTTCCTCTCGTACTCTATTTTTCCTGCCCTAATCAAACCCTTTGTCCTCCTTTGCTAAGTTCCAAATGTCTCCCAGTCCCCGGGTTCGCTGCTATTTCTGGCCAATTTGTATGCCACTTCCTTGGCTTTAATACTATCCCTGATTTCCGTTGATAGCCACGGTTGAGCAACCTTCCCTTTTTTATTTTTACACCAGACAGGGATGTACAATTGTTGCAGTTCCTCCATGCGGTCTCTAAATGTCTGCCATTGCCCATCCACTGTCAACCCCTCAAGTATCATTCGCCAATCTATCCTAGCCAATTCACGCCTCATACCTTCAAAGTTACCCTTCTTTAAGTTCTGGACCATGGTCTCTGAATTAACTGTTTCATTCTCCGTGGTGGTGCGGCTCGAAGGGCCGAATGACCTTCGCCTGCACCTATTTATTTCTGCACGCAGAGGGTTGTGGGGGTCTGGAACTCACTGCCTGAAAGTGTGGTAGAGGCAGAAACACTCACCACGTTTAACAAGTGCTTGGATGTGATCTGAAGTGCTGTAACCTGCAGGGTTATGGACCTAGAGCTGGAAAGTGGGATTAGGTTGGATAGCCTCTTGTTGGCCGGCGTGGACACGATGGGCTGAATTGGCCTTCTTCCGTGCTGTAAACCTCTTTGATTCTATGAACTCCTTCACAAAGAGTTGAGGTATGTGTGGGGTGATTTGGGCACATCTTTCCTCACGTGACAACATTTCAAAGGTAACTCAACGGCTGTAAAGCGCTTTGGGGCGTTATGAGCTCCTGACAGACGCTGCAGAAATGCAAGTCCTTCTTTGCAAAAGTTCGATGCAAATTCAAAATTCACGGCAAAAAAAGGGCTCGCCCGGGATCGCTCGCAAATTTCAAGTAACAACCCCAAAGTTAGAATCATACAACTAGACCAACGAGCCAACTGCTTAGAAAGTATGGAGATAAAGGCCTTACGAAGTGCTATCTGTTAATAAACGTCCAGTAAAATCTTCTCAGATTATTAAAAGCATTGCCAAAGGAAAAGCATGTGTTTTACCCGATATCTCAAGGGATATTTTGATGACTGCAATCAAGAGTTGCCACAACAAAGTAGCACAAGTAGAACTTTGATGGGAAGAATGTATTCACACTACCGTTGTGGTGTCTTTAGACTGTAGAGGCTGCACGAGATAAAGTGTAACCATTATTGAAGCATTTTTAGTGTGTGTTGTTATTCTTGATCGGAGGAGCACATGAGACGGAATCAGTGACTTTGCATTTTCGACATGTTTTCTGAAGCGCTGCACGGTCTCACTCCTGCAGTCAATGAGCTGTTGGGACGTTAATGTATCCATCATCATCATCATCATAGGCGGTCCCACGAAACGAGGATGACTGGCTTCCACGCCGAAAAAGGATAGTTCACAGGTGTTTTAATGAAGGACCCGAACTACATCACGAAGGGTGGAAGATCCCTGTGCGTGGATTTTTTTAAACGTGTGGCAGCCATCACACGGGCTTGACAGAGCGAGGTCTTGGTCCAGTGGCAAGGGTTAAGCAGGTCGACTGGAGACCAGTTCTGCTGCACGGACCATGTGCACACATATCGCAGTGTGGGCTGGCCCGTGCTAACCCTGGGCCACTGGCCACGAACTCATGCCTCCCCTGGGCCCTGATCACATCCCTCCACAGTCTCTCGCCGCTCCTTCGCCCCGATCTCACCGCTCCTGCTGTACCTGCCCACGCGCCAATCCCCGACCTGGACCTTGATGATGTCACTCTTCGCTGCCGCCGCCCTCCTGCACCAGCTCGCGCTGCTCCCTGGAGTCGTCTCCCGGGACCTCCAAGCTGCTCCCAGGGCCGTTCGCCGTTCCTTTTATGGCCCCGACCTGCCGCTGGTGTTCTCCCGTTAGTGTATCCAGGCTGTGGGTGGCCACCCCGAGCGCAGCAGAAGGGTTTCTGCATTAGTTCTGGGTGGGGACAGTATCTTTCCCCTTCTCTCTTCCTCTTGCATATATCCCTGTGCTTTATTTCTCTATTTATTCCCCCTGTCTCAGTCTCTAGTGTTTCAAAGGGAACAAAAGATGAAATGAGTGTCACTGTGGAACAATTTCTCTCACTCAAAGTTAGATACACTTCCATTGCACCATGAGGTCTAGGTAGCTAGCCGTTGATATTCAGGTTCAAATAAGAATATATATAAATATATCTACATGTATCATAACTCTTCCCTGGTGGTCGAGGGGTTAAGATCCGGCGCATTAACCTGGTTTCAATTGTCGATAAATTCATCGCATAAAAATAATTGAGGTTTGTGAGACGATTAATAATTGCTGTCGTCACCATGAATACCAATAGTTTCTGTGATAGACCGAGCTTACAGACTATCTGGCTTCTCCTGCCCTTTGCCGGGCACGTATTCCGGGTTTAATTTAGTAAACTGGGCGAGTTCGCTGATCGCGGGGAGATGGTAGGAGCCTCTGTGGCCCCACTGTGAGGATGTGGAATTGAACACGGTGGCTGGGTGATCCGTGACATTTCTGTGAAGGGCAGTGGAGGAGAAGGATTGAGAACTT
The DNA here is from genome assembly GCF_044704955.1 of Pristiophorus japonicus. Classification (NCBI taxonomy): domain Eukaryota; kingdom Metazoa; phylum Chordata; class Chondrichthyes; family Pristiophoridae; genus Pristiophorus; species Pristiophorus japonicus. The sequence goes on from NW_027254488.1 coordinate 3,937,866, forward strand.
TCAGTGTGGGACAGAAGTTGTTTCAGGTGAGCCAACACATTCCTGATCAGCACAGAGGGAGCTCACTGGTCAGCTCCCCTTTGTTGTGCCAGCTGTGCCAGAGGTTTCTGTCGTGTAGTGGTTATCACGTGTGCTTATCACGTTTGCATTACACATTAAAGGTATGAGGTTCGGTCCCGGGAAGGAGCATTATGTTTAAACTTACTATAGAGGAACAATCATAGGCGAGTTTTGTCTCCTGGCAAATGCTGCCTGACCTGCTGAGATTTCCAGCATTTGCTGTTTTTATTTGCTATTTATTCTCCTGGCAAAAGTGATCCCTTATTCCTAAAGTTCTCTTTATTTCACTTCAATAAATAGATAACTTTCAGTGAGAGAAAACGGATTCACCGGGGAAGTTTCGTGTGTGACGCCAACGTGATATCCGTTACACTGCAGCCCATCAAAAGGTGAGAAACCACTGAATAGAAAGGATGAGCTCACAAATATCAGGGGCAGTGCAGTCTGGTCAACGTCAGACCCTCCTTTCTTATTCAGCAGAGGCATGAACGGGAGTCAGACGCCACAATGTTTAATTAAAGACACAAATACAATAACACTTCCAAATCTTTTCACTGTAAAATTCTTAAACTTTATTTGAAATCCTACTGCGTTGAATCTGAAAATGAGCACCATGGGCTTTTACCTTCACTACTGATTCTATTTTCTGTGCATGGTCGGAATAACCGGTGCTGTTAAATTTGACAAAAGTTGCCCCAGATTCCTGATGTCATCGGCAATGAAGATTTTGAACCAGATCCTAGAATACAGTGTGTAAAATGGGTCAACGTGCAGAATAACATAAGAACATAAGAAATAGGAGCAGGAGTCGGCCATACGCCCCTCGAGCCTGCTCCGACATTTAATACGTTCATGGCTGATCCGATCATGGACTCAGGTCCACTTCCCTGCCCGCTCCCCAAAGCACAGGACAAATGATTGAAGTATCGACTGTCCCTCAGTTAGCATTTCTTTCATTGTGCAAAAGAAGGTGAGGGGTTAATTAATGATGCTTTCCCGTGAAAGCAACACAAACGTTTAAGAAAAAAACATACAGTGACTGGGAGGTGAGCGCTGCTTCTGACACCAGGTGGGAATGGGCGGAGATTTTAAAGCTCCTTGTATTGTGACACCTTCATATCGACGAACATCTGAGTCTTATGACGTCGACCTCGTGGCGCAATGGTAGCGTGACTGATTTCAGTTCCGAAGGTAGCGTGTTTAAATCACATCAGGGTTACTGTACTTTTAGATATTGTTCTTCCACAATTAATATATTCTTTGGTGTTTGGCAATAACCAGACCCTTGCTCCAAGGTTTGTCTCACTGTTTCCCCGGTGTCAGACAGAGATACGCCTGCTGCCCTCATTTATTTCATGTGACAGGATACAAAAGTTCAAAATCAACCTGCAGATGGCCACATACAGCATTAAATACTCAGGATGGCCGAGCGGTCTCAGGTGCTGTGTTCAGGTTGCAGTCTTCTCTCGAGGTCTGTGTTTAAATCTGACATTTCTTATTTTTAATCATTAAGTGAAACTCATTGTTTGACACCACGATCAACTCCTTCAAAGTGGGATTCAGCAGTTCACCTGCTCGCTTAACATTTCCGTCTGACCGGGTGCTGAAAGTGGAGATGTTTCCGCAGTATAGTGGTTAACACGTTCACCTCACACGCGAAAGCTCACCGGGTGGGAATATTTTCTGGAGCTATCTCCTCATGCATGCTCAGGGGCGAGTTTGTTCTCCTGTGAAAGGTCAGAAGGTCATAAACATGTAAGGATTAGGGGCCGGAGTAGGCCATTCGGCCCCTCGAGCCTGGTCCACCATTCAAGAAGATCCTGGCAGTTCCTTGACAGCAAGTTTATACATCTGGGGCGGAGCCAACAGGCGCCTGGCTGCAATCAACGACAAAAACGTCTATTTGGTAGAAGCCCCGTGAGATCAATCGGTCGAGCATGAGAATCTTAATCTCGAATTTGGGGCTTCGAGCCCCACGTTAACTGTTAAAGCATGTCCCAATTTGCACAGTGTGTTCAAAATGTTCATTGCTGGTAACATCAACAGGAGACTGGGCAAATAGTGAGAAAGACTTTAGAGCAAAGGTCTGGTTATTGTGAAACACCAAAGGAAATATAAATTCAAGAAACAGAGAAAACATAGAAAATAGATGCAGGGGTAGGCCATTCGGCCCTTTGAGCCTGCACCGCCATTCAATGAGTTCATGGCTGAACATGCAACTTCAATACCCCATTCCTGCTTTCTCACCATAGCCCTTGATCCCCCTAGTCTGAAGGACGACATCAAACTCCTTTTTGAGAAGAATAACCTCGAAAAGAAATGTGACCCCGACACCCACGAAGAAGTGTTAAGGCAGAAGATTAAATGCTGCATTCATCTGTTCAAAAAATTATTTTCACAAACATTTCTCTGACCGTAACTGCACAAAACAAAAATGTTCCTTTCAAAGTCATTAAACTCCCGAATTTCCGCGCCCCCCGAATCTCCTGAATCAGATGCCTCTAGTTTTGCCGACTCAATCCATGTCCCTTTGCAATGTTCTGCTTCCACCCACACTATGAAATGTACCACTAACTTATAGAATCATGGAATGGTTACAGCACGGAAGGCCATTCGGCCCGTCGAGCCCGTGCCGACTCTCAGCGAGTCCCACTCCCACGCCCTTTCCCTGCAATTGTTTTTCATTCAGACACTGATCCAGCTCCCGTTTGAAAGATAAGATTGAGTCTGCCTCCACCACCCTTTCAAGCCGTGCATTCCAGATCCTAACCACTCGCTGCTAAATGGCCACCTCCTGTTCCTATGTGTAAAGTCTGGGAAACACTAGACCAATTCCTGCCGCACTCACAGCCTTCCTAAATATAGCACCATCACTCTATTCTCATAAAACTAGGTCCTGAAGTACAGGCCAGCTGTGTACGTTAAAGCTCTGGTTATGTTCCGAACATTGCTGTAGTGTTTCCGTAATGTAGTGGTTATTAGACTCACCTCACACGCGAAATGTCCCTGGTTCAAAACTGCGCGGAAACATTTTGAAAACATGTTCAATTAAATATTTGAAGAAATGGATTTATTCATATTAGTGGTTCAATATTAACAAAAAACAATGTCCCACAACCTTGTTAAATTTTCTGATATCTCTGTTAAGTTCTGTATACACTCAAACTGAATGCTCATAAAAATATTGGAGTGGGAACTCACTGGATAACAGCACAGCTGGCAATGTTTGTGGAATATATTCACTCAGCCAAAACGCACAATGACAACCTGGAATCGTGCAGCATCGAATCCACGGGGAAAAACAGTTAAATGCTTCGTCCCTGGGTGGGCTCGAACCACCAACCTTTCGGTTAACAAGCGAACGCGCTAACCCATTGCGCCACAGAGACTGACACAATTGCACACTGCAAGACATCCCAAACCAGGGTGTCAGTCAGTTAAAGCTTCAGATTGCTCTGACCGGGATGGAACGTGTCCACTCTCAGTTGTACTTTTCCCAAGTAAAGGGTGGGACATTCATTGTAGATGTGTGGAAGCAGTCTGGTCCCTCACACTGCAGACACTTCCATGTCACCACCAACCAGCTCTCCCACAACCGGTGTGATCTACCTTCCAGCCTTCCGGTGCCTTGTCTGTGACGAAGTATTCTGATTGTCCCGAAGCCGGTATTCGGTTTTAATTCCTTTTCAGCTCCTGCCTGCGGATATTGCTGTGATTTAACGCGAACACAATGCTAACAGGGACAGTTCAATTCACCGTTTCTTTGCTTGGTGAAATTTCAAAGATTGAAAGCGACGCACATCAACCCCAACCCTCGTCACCTACTCGCTAACTCGACAAAACTTTGCATTTTCTTTCCATGCCAAGCATTTTACATTCATACATTGCAATGCCAACGCACTTTTTACCTGGCAAGACTGAAGTACAAGCTGTGATGAACAGTGTGAAACAGAAACAGCTACTTGTAAAACCATAGCCTCGATGGCATCTGTGTGAATTGTTCTGCATCGATAATTAGCAGAGAGCAAAGAGAGGAAACTGATGGTGTGGATGAGAAAAGGCCGAGCCAAAGTGTACTGTTGGAGATGATTTTGTTGTTTTTGAGAAAAGTTTGAAATATTTAATCATGGTTGGTTCCATCGTGTAATGGTGAGCATTCTGGGATCTGAGTTCAAATCTCGGTGGAACCTGATTCCTTGTTGTCCCAGCTGCTGAAAATTTGGGACAAACAAGTGAAAGACACCTGGTGCTGGTGGGCAGTTTTGTTGCCTTTGTCATTGATGCTTGATCTACAAGTCTAGTTATCCAATCGTGTGCTCAACCATCAGTTATCTGTTACAAAATGTTGTAAACGGCTGTCTTGCTCTTTTTGCTTCGTTGCTTTTAACCTCGAATTACCCGCACACATTCAGTTGTTGTAAAGGCAGGATCAGGTCTTTTATTTAAACATTCATACCAAACAAACCAAGTATGAAAGTTACTGAGAACACTTCACAAAGGCAGCTTGCTTCGATTTCCGTGGCTGCTTGAGACACACACCTTCCGAATGTCCAGTGTCTCTGGTGTCTGCGTGTGTGAGTCTCATCGTTATACTCTTATTTCTTTGCATTTAGACAATCACGGCTAACTGCTTTGTGAATTGTTTAACATATAGACTTAATATTACTTGTTTAACCTACAGATGTCATTAAATAGTAACAAAGGTACAATCAAATATTTAACATACAGACAATGACCAGTTACTCATTTCAATGGCTGAAGGCACCACATTGTCGAACAGTCTCTTTCCATCCAAACTTCAATCTTCCTGTTTTTTAATTCAAACTTCAGACTGCATGCTGAAGCAAAGAGTTCAGCAATGCGGGACTGTGCTCCCACATTCCCCCACTTCTTCTCCTCGCCTCTCTGCAGGTCTTATCTGGGTAACATACATTTGCATGGTGGCTCGAGCTCGTTCAACAGCATTGTCCAGTTGTTGTCCTTGTTTTCCAACACGACATCCGCAGTAAATCAAAATGACCAGCACGATCAGCTGAACCAGCACCAGCATAAGGACAGGGTGTATCATGGTGTTCATCACACCTGTTGCCGTTCAGGCTCCATCCCAACAATGACTCCCACCAGCTTACATGTTCAATCTGCTCCAAAGTTGTGTGAACGTTCTCGATTTCCGCAGTGTGATGGTTAATGTCCACAACGATTGCTTGATTCAAACTCTGTAGCTGTTGCAATGTTGTATTCCATTTCTGTATTTCCTTCTTCCAAATAGCAGCACGCTTCGGGTCAAAGTAGGGTTGTTGTAGATTCAGATTCTCAGGATGCCATTTTAAAGTCCGTTGGTCTGTGATCACCATATCCATTTTTACTGAAAAGTAAATTTTCAATTTTTGATGTTTCCAACTGAATTCCATGCTGTTTACATTCAGAAATGTAAACTCACAGTCGGTTTCTTCGACTAAGGCTGTTACCCTCTGCACAGGTTTTAACAATTTCCTCTGCTTTGTGGGAGAAGTGTAACAACATACAGTAAAGGATGACGGAAATGCTGAATAGTCAGTCGAGAGACCCAGTCCTTCTCTCAGTTCACCCATCGGAACTGCTGTAATTCACTCTCTCGACATTTGCAACGATCCAACTTCTATTTCGCATCCTTCAAGATCATGTTTGTAACTCCCACATTTGAGCTTTTCACTGAACATCTCATCAGTTCTGAGACAGCCCATTCCTGCAGACAATTTAAATGTTTCTGAACAAGCTTCTCGCACTGCTTTCATCTCTGACTGTTCAGTAACTGCTCCTCGTGTATCTGGGATGTTGGGGAACTGTCTCTGAAGAGGGGAATCCCCTTCCTCCAGGAGCACCTTCATTTGTCCGGCAGACCCTGTGTCCATTTCCCGCTGCCCTTCCACACAAGCCTCGATAAGGGTATGGCCACCCCTATCCTGAAGTAAGGGTCCTAAAGGAACGACATGTGTGGTTGAGGCACGGCATTCCTATAGGGATCCTCCCTCACCTGCGGAATCTACCCCCGACCTCAGCAACTAAACCGAGGTATCATTCCTGTCTGTGTCTCCAGCTTCTCTTTCCTGATTCTTCAACTTTTCTTTTAACTTTTCTAATTCTTTAGCCAGTCTCTCCCTGTCCTCTATCAACTGACGGCCAACACCTGGTCCCGCTCCTTTTATGTGACTCCTCGCGGGATTCATCCACTCAGGCCCTTCTGTCTTCCATCGCTGTAACCCCTGTCTCTCTTCCATGACTGAAATTGCTGCAGCTCCCTGATACAAGCTTTCTACCCTTGCCAACCATTTATCAAAACGTTCGTCCCCACCCCAGGCATCTACTTCCAGAACTACTGACGGGGATAGGAGAGTCAAAATGATCTCTCTATGTGTACCATCCCCGTAATGACTGATATCAATCCAATTACTTCCCAAACTTTTACACAACTGGAATATGCGTTCCCCAGCTTTCCTGGGTCCTTCCCCTGGTAATAATGCAAGCCGCTTTATTAACTGTGGCCCGAGTGAGTAACAAAGATTGCAGCTATTATTCTACCAAGCATGAGACCTGGAAGTTGTTTCAAAACCTACTACCTTTCCCCGGTGATTCCCAAAAGCTCACAGAACCATGTGAACCCTCGGTTTCTCTGATATGTTCCCAGACTGCCACCATCCCAGAATATTACACCACCACTGGGCAAACTTATTAAGATCCTGAAGAGGTGCAGGTCCCACCTCACTCAGGATAGCTCTCATGTCCTGTAACTTGACCCCTCCTCGCTCATACCATGTATCCCCAAAACCACTTAAGGTCGTGTTCCCTTCACGACCTCCATAGGGAGTAGAGGAATCATGATCCTGCTCTCGCCTTGTCCGCTCGAGCGTGCTTCCCCCACTCTCCACATTACCGGAAGGTCGTGTGTAATGTTGTGGGGTGTTAAGCGTCTGAGTAACCGAAGAGGCATCTAACTGCTCCGCCTCTGATCCTAACGTTGCCACGTGAACCACACGGGTTCGAGGCTCCGAAGTCAGAGAAGACAACGGAGCTGTGGATGGGAACGGTGGGCATTCTCCCTGTCCCTTAATCCCCTTTTCAACTCTCAGACCCGGGGAATCCTCCGAATACCACCCAGCTTTATCAATTGCTGTCTCCGTGGGCAACCGAATACCACCACCTGCTGCAGCTTAGATATTCCTTTCTCTCAATCTTGTTTACACTTCTGTTCATCAGCAAGATGCTGATCGAGTGTCAGAACAGTCCTGGCTGCCCCGAGTGCGTGAAATCACCAATTCTCTACTTCTTTACTCACTGCTGTTAGCTGCTCTCTGAGTTCTGAGACTTCCCTATCTCGAGCCTCAGCCTCCTCTCCTAACGTTTGAATCCCCAGCATGAGACACTGCAACACGAACGCTTTTCTCTTTTTATCACTTTTATCTTTTTTAACTGGACACTCTCCACTAAGGACTGCCGTGTCTCTCTCCATCCTCCTGTCATTGTTTCCTGTCGTATCCGATAAGTTCCCCCTTTCGACTTAATCCACTCATTGAGAAATGGCTGGAGCTCAACTGGAATATCCCCTGAGCCTCCCATTACTAACTGAAGATCCCTTTAATCACGACAACTAAGAGAATGCTCACCCCTCGAACTGATGTGTGGGAAACACTTCTTCCAACAACTCAGCCAACTTTCTGCTTCATGTCGGGGACTTCGAATAAGCCAACGAACTTCTGAAAATCATGTCGGGGTCACCAAAATGTTGTAAACGGCTGTCTTGCTCTTTTCGCTTCGTTGCTTTTAACGTCGAATTACCCGCACGCACTCCGTTGTAGTAAAGGCAGGATCGGGTCTTTTATTTAAACATTCATACTAAACAAACCAGGTATGAAAGTTACTGAGAACACTTCACAAAGGCAGCTTGCTTCGATTTCCGTGGCTGCCTGAGACACACACCTTCCGAATGTCCAGTGTCTCTGGTGTCTGTGTCTCTACAGTCCATAAATGTCTCATCTTTAGACTGAAAAAGCCTTTGAACTCTTATTCATTCCATTTAGACAATCCTGACTAACTGCTTTCTGAATCTTTTAACAGACAGACTTAATATTGCTTGTTTAACCTGCAGATGTCATTAAATAGTAACAAGGTTGCACTCAAATACTGAACATACAGACATCACCAAATCGTTTAGTCCTGAGTTTCCATTATTCCCACCTTAACAAGGTACTCAAATATTTAACATCCAGACAATGACCAGTTACTCATCTCACTGGCTGAAGGCACCACATTGTCTAACAGTCTCTTTACCATCCAAACTTCAATCTTCCTGTTATTTAATCCAAACTTCAGACTGCATGCTGAAGCAAAGAGTTCAGCAATGCGGGACTGTGCTAACACAGAGCACAGGGTTTGACAACTTGACTTGTAGATCAAGCATCAATGACAAAGGCAACAAAACTGCCCACCAGCACCAGGTGTCTCTCACTTGTTTGTCCCAAATTTTTAGCAGCTGGGACAGCAAGCATTCAGTTTCCACCGAGATTTAAACTCAGATCGCTGGATTCATGTCCAGAGTGCTCACCATTACACCATCGAACCAACGATGCCAAATTCTTTGAAACATTTCTCAAAAACAAGATCATCTCCAACATTACATTTTGGCTCGGCCTTTTCTCATCCACACGGTCAGTTTCCCCTCTTTACGCTCTGCTAATTATCGATGCAAAGCAATTCACACAGATACCGTCGAGGCTATGGGTTCTCAAGTAGCTGTTTCTGTTTCACACTGTTCATCACAGCTTGTACTTCAGTATTGCCAGGTAAAAAGTGCGTTGGCATTACAATGCATTAATGCAAAATATTTGGCATGAAAAGAAAATGCAAAGTTTTGTTGAGTGCAAAACATGCAGTGCCTGCATTTAAAAAAGCGTTGCTTTTATTCATCCTGCTGATTGCATATTGCACAGATAATCTCAGCACACATTGTGCAGGCAAAGGCAGCATTAGACAACAAACTGATTTCTCCTCCGCTGATGTGTAACAGGTAACTGATGGTTGAGCACACGATTTGATAACTAGACTTGTAGATCAAGCATCAATGACAAAGGCAACAAAATTGCCCACCAGCACCAGGTGTCTTTCACTTGTTTGTCCAAAATTATTAAATTATTGACTCTCATTCAGTTAGCATTTCTTTAATTATGCAAATGAAGATCATCGGTTAATTAATGAAGTTTTCCGGTGAATGCAGGATAACATTTAACAAAAAGCTCCAAAGCGGGGCTCGAACCTGCGACCCTAAGATTAAGAGTTTCCTGCTCTCCCAATTGATCGAGCGGGGCTTCTGCCAAATGCGGGTTTTTGTCGCTGATTGCAGCCAGGCGCCTGTTGGCTCCGCCCCAGATGTTGAAACTTGCTGTCGACGAACTGCCAGGATCTTCTTGAATGGTGGACCAGGCTCGAGGGGCCGATTGGCCTACTCTGGCTCCGAATCCTTACATGTTTATCATCTCATGACTTTTCTCAGGAGAACAAACTCGCCCCTGAGCATGCATGAGGAGAAAGCTCCAGAAAATATTCCCGCCCGGTGAGCTTTCACGTGTGAGGCGAACGTGTTAACCGCTACACTGTGGAAACATCTCCACTTTCAGCACCAGGTCAGACGGAAATGTTAAGCGAGCAGGTGAACTGCAGAATGCCACTTTTGAAGAGTTGGTCGAGGTGTCAAACAATGAGTTTCGCTTAATGATTAAAAGCAGAAAGTGTCAGACATTGGATTTTAACCCACTCCTCCACATGCAATTGCAATCCAAACACAGCACCTTTGACCGCTCAGCCATCCTGACTAGGTCCTGCTGTGTTTGGCCACCTGCAGGTTGATGTTGATCTTTTGTGTCCTGTCACATGAAATAAATGAGGGCAGCAGGCGTATCTCTGCCTGACACCGAGGAAACAGTGAGGCAGACCTTGGAGCAAGGGTCTGGTGATTAAGACACAGTAAAGAAAATATTGATTCCGGAATTATACCAAAGGTCAGGAACCCTGACATGATTTCGATAGCAGTGTCCTCATCTCGAGTGAGATGTGTTACCGTTGCACCACGAGCTCTACACAACGAATATGAGATGTTTATCGATATGAACGTTCCTCGAAATAAGGGCTTTAAAATCCCCGCACATTCCTACTCGGAGTCAGAAGCAGCGCTCACTTGCCAGTCACCGTCCGTTTTTTTGTTGAACTTTTGTTTTTATTTCACGGGAAAGCATCAATACTTAACCCAATGTCACCTTTTGCACAATAAAAGAAATGCTGACTGAGCGACAGTCGACACTTCAATCATTTCTTCTGTGTTTTGCATGTTAACTGTTAAACCAGATCCCATTTTACACAATTTTTGTCGCGGATTGTTTCAAAATCTTCATTGCTGATGACACCGGGAATCTGGGGCAACTTTGGTCAAATTTAACAGCACCGGTTAATCCGACCATGCACAGAAAATAGAATCAGTCGTGAAGATAAAATCCCACGGTGCTCATTTTCATATTCAACATCGTTGGATTTCAAATAAAGTGCAAGAATTTTACAGTGAAAAGATTTGGAAGTGTTATTTGAATTTTTGTCTTTAATTAAACTTTGTGGTGTTTGACTCCCGTTCATGCCTCTGCTGAATAAGAAAGGAGGTTTTGAGGTTGACCAGACTGCACTGCCCCTGATATTTGTGAGCTCATCCTTAATATTCAGTGGTTTCTCGCCCTTTGATGGGCTGCAGTGTAGCGGATATCACGTTGGCCTCACACGCGAAAGGTCCCCGGTGGATCCGTTTTCTCTCACTCAAAGTAATCTATTTATTGAAGTGGAATAAAGAGCAATGAAGGAATAAGGGAGCCCTTTTGTCAGGAGAATAAATAGCAAATAAAAACAGCAATTGCTGGAAATCTCAGCAGGTCAGGCAGCATTTTCCAGGAGACTAAACTCACTTCGGATTGTTCCACTAGAGCAAGTTTAAACATAATGTTTCCGCCCGGGATTGAACCAGGGAGCTTTCACATATAAAGCAAACGTGATAGCCACTACACTACGGAAACCTCTGGCAAACGTGACACAACAGAGGGGAGCTGACCAGTGAGCTCACTCTGTGCTGATCGGGAATGTGTTGGTTCACCTGAAACAACATCTGTCCCACACTGAAAGTTCTCAATCCTTCTCCTCCGCTGCCCTTTACAGAAATGTCACGGATCACCCAGCCACCGTGTTCACTTCCACATCCTCACAGTGGGGCCAGAGAGGCTCCTACCGTCTCCCCGCGATCAGCGAACTCAAAATTAAACCCGGAACACGTGTCCAGCAACGGGTAGGAGAAACAAGAGAATCTGTAAGCTCGGTCCATAACAGAAAGTAATGGGGTTATTCATGGTGATTACAGCAATTACTAATCGTCTCACAGACCTCAATTATTTTTATTTGACAAATTGATCGAGTATCGTTCCAGGTTAGTGCGCCGGATCTTAACCCCTCGACCACCAGGGAACAGTTATGATACATGTCGATATATTTATATGTATTTATATATGAACCTGAATATCAACGGCGAGCTGCCTAGGCCTCATGGTGCAACGGTAGTGCATCTAACTTTGAGCGAGAGAAATTAATTTCTACAATGAAACCCATTTCATCTTTTGTTCCCTTTTAAACACTAGAAACTGAGACAGGGGGAATAAATAGAGAAATAAAAGTATAGGGATATGAACAAGAGGAAGAGAGAAGGGGAAATACTGTCCCCACCCAGAACTAATGCAGAAACCCCTCTGCTGCGCTCGGGGTGGCCACCCAAAGCCTGGATACACTAACGTCCCAACAGCTCATTGACTGTCGGAGTGGGACCGTGCGGCACTTTAGAAGACAGGTCGAAAAAGCAAAGTCACTGATTCAGTCTCGTGTGCTCCTGCAGCAAAGAATAGACACACACAATAACATGCTTTTATAATGGTTACACTTTATCGCCATTCTTGTCAAGCAGTTGTTTCGTTGGTCCAGGGGTATGATTCTCACTTCAGGGTTGTTCATGGCAATTTGCGAGAGATTCCACGTTTAAATACCGAATGAGCCCTTTCAATTTGCATGGAACTTATGTAAACAAGTGTTATGTATGTAAACCTGTAAATACCTTGTTTAACCACCAGAGGGCTCATCCCATGGAGTCCCAAGGGATCCCACAATCCCTTGGGAGCACTTGCACTTAAGGAGGCCTCACAGGCTGGAGAAGCACTCTGGAGACCTGCAATAAAAGACTAAAGTCACAAATTACTTTGAGCTCACAGTATCTGGTCAGACTCTTTATTCATGCACTACAACTGGCGATGAGATACAGATGACGAACCCCACCGCAACGATGCAGAGACCAATGGGCATCCTGGAGAAATTTTCGGAGGGAGATGATTGGGAAACCTTAGTGGAGCGACTCAACCAATACTTCGTGGCCAGCGAGCTGGAAGGAGAAGCGAATGCTGCCAAAGGAAGGGCGATTCACCTCACTGTTTGCGGGGCACCATTTATGGCCTCATACAAAAGCTGCTTGCTCCAGCCAAACGCACAGAGAAATCGTATGTTGATATGTGCACACTGGTCCGGGAGCATCTTAACCTGAAGGAAAGCGTTCTGATGGCGAGGTTCCGGTTCTACATGTGCAAAAGGTCTGAAGGCCAGGAAGTGGTGAGCTATGTCATCGAGCAAAGACACCTTGCAGGCATTTGGAATTTGAAGGACATTTGGAGCACATGCTCAGGGACTTCTTTGTACTTGGCACTGGCCATGAAGTAACACTTCGTAAACTAATTTTGAGAGTCGAGACCCCATCCTTGAGTAAAGCCATAGCGATAGCCCAAGCGTTCATCGCCACCAGTGACAATACCAATCAAATCTCTCAGCACACGAGTGCTGTATAAGTACTGTAAACAAAGTAATGTTGTTTTCAAATCGTTACGTACAGGGCAGACCTCACATGCCTGCAGCTGTACGTCTGCAGATGTCTCAGAGTCCACCATCAAGGGTGATGAATGCTACGCCATTAACACCTTGTTGGCGCTGCGGGGGTGATCATCGTTTCCATTCATGCCGCTTCAAAGGATACGTTTGCAAGTGCTGTGGAACAATGGGACACCTGCAATGAATGTGCAGGCAAGCTGCAAACCCTGCTAAACCTGCAAACCACTATGTTGCAGAGGAGGGCAGATCCACGGCAGATCACAACGAACCAGAGCATCAGACCGAGGAGGTAGAGGTATATGGGGTGCATACATTTACCACAAAGTGCCCCCGATAATGCTGAAGGTTGAATTAAATGGACTCCCGGTGTCAATGGAGCGAGACATGGGCGCGAGCCCGTCCATTATGAGCAGAAAGACGTTCGATAAATTGTGGTGCAGCAAGGCCTCAAGGCCAGTCCTGACTCCCATTCGCACTAAACTGAGAACTTACACAAATGAACTGATTCCCGTAATCGGCAGTGCTACTGTAAAGGTCTCCTACGATGGAGTGATACACAAGTTACCACTCTGGGTGGTACCGGGCGATGGCCCCACGCTGCTCGGCAGGAGCTGGCTGGGAAATATACGCTGGAACTGGAATGACATCCGGGTGCTCTCGCCCATCGACGACATTTCGTCTGCCCAGGTCTTAAACAAATTCTCCTCGTTGTTCGAACCAGGCATCGTGAAGTTCCAAGGAGAAAAAGTGCTGATCCACCTAATTACCGGGGCGCAACCTATCCATCACAAAGCGAGAGCAGTACCGTACATGATGAGAGAGAGGGTGGAGATCGAGCTGGACAGGCTGCAACGAGAGGGCATCATTTTGCTGATCGAATTCAACGAGCGGACCAGTCCGATTGTTCCAGTCCTCAAGGGAGAGGGCACCGTCAGATTCTGTGGTGATTACAAAGTAACTATCAAATGTTTCTCCCTTCAGGATCAATGCCCACGACCAAAGGCAGACAACCTTTTTGCGACGCTGGCGGAGGAAAGACGTTCACGAAGCTGGACTTGACCTCGGCCTACATGACGCAGGAGCTGGAGGAATCATCGAACGGCCTCACCTGCATGAACACGCACAAAGGTCTCTTCATTCACAACAGATGCCCATTTGGGATTCGATCAGACAGAGAATTCCAGAGAAACATGGAAAGCTTACTGAATTCGGTCCCGCGCACCGTGGTCTTCCAGGACAACATCTTGGTTACAGGTCGGAACACAGATGAGCATCTGCAGAACCTGGAGGAGGTTCTTAGTCGGCTTAATCGCGTGGGGCAAAGGTTAAAATGCTCGAAGTGCGTTGTCCTGGCGCCCGAAGTGGAGTTCCTGGGGAGAAGAATTGCGGCGGACGGCATCAGTCCCACCGATTCGTAGATGGAGGCAATCGACAACGCACCGAGGCCACAGAACGTGACGGAGCTGCGGTCGTTTCCAGGACTCCTGAACTACTTTCGTATCTTCTTACCGGGTCTCAGAACACTGTTCGAACCACTGCACGCTTTACTGCATAAAGAAAACGAATGGGTATGGGGTAAAAGCCAAGAAAATCCCGTTGTAAAAGCTAAAAAGCTGTTATACTCTACCAAATTGCTTGTGCTGTATGATGCATGTAAGCGTTTGGTGCTAGCATGTGATGCGTCGTCATACGATGTTGAGTGTGTATTGCATCAAGCTCATGAATCTGGGAAATTGCAACTGGTTACTTATACATCCAGGAGTCTGTCTAAGGCTGAGAGGGCCTACAGCATGATCGAAAAAGAAGTGTTAGCATGTGTTTATGGAGCACAAAAAATGCACCAATATCTGTTTGGGCTCAAATTTGAATTGGAAACTGACCATAAGCCACTTAGATCCCTCTTTTCTGAAAGTAAGGGGATAAATACAGATGCATCGGTCCGCATCCAGAGATGGGCGCCCACATTGTCCGCATACAACTACGCCATCCGCCACAGACCAGGCACAGAAAACTGTGCCGATGCTCTCAGTAGGCTGCCATTGCCCACCACAGGGGTGGAGATGGCACAGCACCCAGATTTAGTTATGGTAATGGAAGCATTCTAGAGTGAGCAATCACCTGTTACCGCCCGACAGATTAGAACCTAGATGAGCCCAGATCCCTCATTGTCCTTAGTAAAAAACTGTGTGCTCCTCGGGAGTTTGTCTAGTGTTCCGTTAGAGATGCAGGAAGAAATAAAGCCGTACCAGCGGCGCAGAGATAAAATGTCCATACAGGTAGACTGTATCAAGTAGTGGTGCCAATAAAGGGCAGGGACACTTTCATTAGTGATCTCCACAGTACCCACCCAGGCATTGTAATGACGAAAGCAATAGCCAGATCCCACATGTGGTGGCCCGGTATCGATGCGGACTTAGAGTCCTGCGTTCACAGATGTAATACATGCTAGCAGTTAAGCAATGTACCCAGGGAGGCGTTGCTAAGTTTTTGGTCTTGGCCCTCCAAACCGTGGTCTAGGGTACACGTCGACTATGCAGGCCCGTTCTTGGGTAAAATGTTCCTTGTGGTTGGAGATGCGTACTCCAAGTGGATTGAATGTGAGATGATGTCCGCTGCCACCACTGAAAGCTTGCGGATCACGTTTGCCATGCACAGCCTGCCTAACGTTCTTGTCAGTGACAATGGGCTGTGCTTCACCAGTGCTGAGTTCAAAGAGTTCATGACACGCAATGGGATCAAACATGTCACATCTGCCCCGTTTAAACCAACATCCAATGGTCAGACAGAGAGAGCAGTGCAGCAATCAAGCAGAGCTTGAAGAGGATAACTGAGGGCTCACTGCAGAGTCACCTATCCCGATTCCTGCTTAGTTACCGCACAAGACCCCACTCGCTCACTGGGGTTCCATCCGCAGAACTGCTCATGAAAAGGGCACTTAAGTCAAGGCTCTCGTGAGTCCACCCTGATCTACACAAACAGGTAGAGAGCAGGCGGCTTCAAGAGAATACATATCATGATCAAGCAAATGTGTCACACGAAATCGAGATTAATGATCCTGTATTTATGTTGAACTATGGACAAGGTCCCAAGTGGCTTCCCAGCACTGTCGTGGCCAAAGAGGGGAGTAGGGTGTTCCTGGTCAAACTTCAATACGGACTCACCTGCAGGAAACACTTGGACCAAACCAAACTCAGGTTCACGGACTATCCAGAACAACCCACAATAAACTCTACCTTTTTCGCTCCACCAACACACACACAAGTGGCAAACAACCCAGCGGTTGACCACGAAGCAGAACCCATCACCCGCAGCAGCCCAGCAGGACTCACCACGCCCAGCAGGCCAGCGAGGGCCCAACAAATGACTCACCAAAACCAGCATTTGCACTGAGACGTTCAACCAGGGAAAAGAAGGCCACAGATTGACTCAAATTGTAAATAGTTACACTGCTGACTTTGAGGAGGCTGGGGGGAGCGGTGCCGGGGGTAGTGTTGTTACATATGTAAACCTGTAAATACCTTGTTTAACCATCAGAGGGCTCATCCACTGGAGCCCCAAGGGATCCCACAATCCATCAGGAGGCCTCACAGGTTGGAGAGGCACACTGGAGACTTGTAATAAAGGACGACGGTCACACCTTACTTTGAGTTTGCGGTATCTGGTCAGATTCTTTATTCAAGACATAACACTCTGTATTTCGGAGGCTGGTTTAAAATGTTTATTGCTCATGTGACAAGGAATCTGGGGCGACTTTTGTTCAATTTATTTCACAGCAAAAATAGTCTCAAAAATCACGTTCCGCCCGGGATCCTTTCGCGTGTGAAGCGAACGTGATAACAACGATGCTACGGAAACACTGCGGTTCAAATGATGTTAGGAACATAACCAGATGTTTAAACTTGCTGTCGAGGAACTGCCAGGATCTTCTTCAATAGTGGACTAGGCTTGAGGGGCCGAATGGCCTGCTCCGGCCCCTAATCCTTGCATGCTTATGATCTTATGAACTTTCACAGGAGAACAAACTCGCCCCTGAGCATGCATGAGGAGAAAGCTACAGAAAATATTCCCGCCCAGTGAGCTTTCACTTGTGAGGTGAACGTGTTAACCGCTACACTGCGGAAACATCTCCACTTTCAGCACCTGGTCAGACGGAAATGTGAAGCGAGCAGGTGAACTGCTGAATCCCAGTTTTTAGGAGTTAGTCGTGGTGTCAAACAATGAGTTTCACTTAATGATTAAAAGTAAGAAATGTCAGATTCAAATCCACACCTCCAGAGGAGACTGCGAACAGAACACAGCACCTGAGACCGCTCGGATATCCTGACGATTCAGTGCTGGGTGTGGCCACCTGCAGGGTGATTTTGAACTGTTGTGTCCTGTCACATGAAATAAATGAGGGCAGCAGGCGTAACTCTGCCTGACACCGGGGAAACAGTGAGACAAACCTTGGAGCAAGGGTCTGGTTATTGCCAAACAGCAAAGAAAATATTAATTCTGGAAGAACAATTTCCAAAAATACAGTGCCTTCGACGTGATTTGAACATGCAACCTTCTGATATGAAGTCAGACACGCTACCATTGCGCCACAAGGTCTACACAGGGAGGATGGGATGGTCGTCTATATGAAGGTTTCACAATACAAGTGGCTTTAAAATCTCCGCCCATTCCCACCTGGTGTCAGAAGCAGCGCTCACCTGCCAGTCACTGTATGTTTTTTTCTGACACATTTGTGTTGCTTTCACGGGAAAGCATATTTAATTAACCCCTCACCTTCTTTTGCACAATGAAAGAAATGCTAACTGAGGGACAGTCGGATACTTCAATCATTTGTCCTGTGCTTTGGGGAGCGGGAAGGGAAGTGGACCCGAGTCCATGATCGGATCGGCCATGATCGTATTAAATGGCGGAGCAGGCTCGAGGGGCGTATGGCCGACTCCTGCTCCTATTTCTTATGTTCTTATGTTCTTATGCATATTAACCCATTTTACACACTGTATTTTAGGAGTCTGGTTCAAAACCTTCATTGCCGATAACCCCAGGAATCTGGGGCAACTTTTGTCAAATTTAACAGCACCGGTTATTCCCACCGTGCACAGAAAATAGAATCAGCAGTGAGGATAAAATCCCATGGTGCTCATTTTCAGATTCAATGCAGTAGGATTTCAATTAAAGTGAAAGAATTTTACAGTGAAAAGATTTGGAAGTGTTACTTGTATTTATGTCTTTAATTTAACTTTGTGGCATCTGACTCCCGTTCATGCCACTGCTGAATAAGAAAGTAGGGTCTGACGTTGACCAGACTGCACTGCCCCTGATATTTGTGAGTTCACCATTTATATTCAGTTGTTTCTTGCCCTTTGATTGGTTGCAGTGTAGCGGATATCACGTTGTCCTCACATGCGAAAGATCCCCGGTGGATCCGTTTTCTCTCACTGAATGTTATCTCTTTATTGAAGTGAAATAAAGAGCAATTAAGTAATAAGGGAGCCCTTTTGCCAGGAGAATAAATAGAAAATAAAAACAGCAAATGCTGGAAATCTCAGCAGGTGAGGCAACATTTGCCAGGAGAATAAACTCGCCTCTGATTGTTCCTCTTTCGCAAGTTTAAACATAAAGTTCGTGGCCAGGATTGAACCAGGGACCTGTCACATGTAAAGAAAACGTGATAACCGCTGTACTGCAGAAACCTCTGGCACAGCAGCCCCAACAAAGGGGAGCTGACCAGTGAGCTCCCTCTGTGCTGATCGGGAATGTGTTTGCTCACCTGAAACAACTTCTGTCCCACACTGAAAGTTCTCAATCCTTCTCCTCCGCTGCCCTTTACAGAAATGTCACGGATCACCCACTCCTCACAGTGGGGCCACAGAGGCTCCTACCGTCTCCCCGCGATCAGCGAACTCGCCCAGTTGACAAAATTAAACCCGGAACACGTGCCCGGCAAAGGGCAGGAGAAGCCAGATAGTCTGTAAGCTCGGTCTATCACAGAAAGTATTGGTATTCATGGTGATTACAGTATTTATTAATCGTCTCACAGTCCTCAATTATTTTAATGCAATGAACTGCTCGAGGGTGAAACCAGATTAGTTCACCGGATCTTAACCCCTCGACCACCAGGGAACAGTTATGATACATATAGATATATTTATATATATTTATATATGAACCTGAATATCAGTGGCTAGCTGCCTAGACCTCATGGTGCAACGGTAGTGCGTCTAACTTTGAGTGAGAGAAATTGTTCCACAGAGACATCCATTTCATCTTTTGTTCCCTTTTAAACACTAGAAACTGAGACAGGGGGAAGAAATATAGAAATAAAAGCACAGGGATAGAGACAAGAGGAAGAGAGAAGGGGAAAGAGACTGTCCCCATCCAGAACTAATGCAGAAACCCCTCTGCTGCGCTCGGGGTGGCCACCCACAGCCTGGATACACTAACGGGAGAACACCAGCGGCAGGTCGGGGCCATAAAAGGAACGGCGAGCGGCCCTGGGAGCAGCTTGGAGGTCCCGGGAGACTGCTCCAGGGAGCAGCGCGAGCTGGTGCAGGAGGGCGGCGGCAGCGAAGAGTGATGTCATCAAGGTCCAGGTCGGTGATTGGAACGTGGGCAGACACAGCAGGAGCGGCGAGATCGGGGCGAAGGAGCGGCGAGAGACTGTAGAGGGATGTGATCAGGGCCCAGGGGAGGCATGAGTTCGGAGCCAGGAGCCCACGGGCAGCACGGGCCAGCCCACACTGTGATATGTGTGTGCACTCGGTCCGTGCAGCAGAGCTGGTCTCCAATCCTCTTGGTTAACCCTTGCCACTGGACCAAGACCTCGCTCTGTCAAGCCCGTGTGATAGCTGGGGTGCAACGGCTACCACACATCAAAAAAGTCCACGCACAGGCATCTTCCACCCTTTGGGATGTCGTCCGGGTCCTTCATTGAAACACCTGTGAACTCATCCTTTTTCGGTGTGGAAGCAAGTCATCCTCGTTTCGAGGGACCGCCTATGATGATGATGATGATGGATACATTAACGTCCCAACAGCTCATTGACTGCAGGAGTGGGACCGTGCGGCGCTTCAGAAGACATGTCGAAAAGGCAAAGTCACTGATTCCGTCTCATGTGCTCCTCCGATCAAGAATAGCAAAACACACTAGAAATGCTTCAATAATGGTTACACCTTATCTCCACATTTGCAAAGCAGTTGGCTCGTTGGTTTTGGAGTATGATTGTAGTTTTGGGGTTGTGACTTGAAATTTGCGAGAGTTTCTCAGTTCAAATCCCGCACGAGCCCTCAATTTGTCGCAAATTTTTAATTTGCGTCAAACTTTTGCAAAAAGGACTTGCATTTCTGCAGTGCCTGTTTGGAACTCATGACGCCCAAAAGCGCTTTACAGCCATGGAGTTCCTTTGAAGTGTTGCCAGTGAGAAAAGATGTACCCAAATCACCCCTCACGAACCTCAACTCTTTGCGCAGGAGTTCATAGAATCATAGAAGTTTACAGCACTGAAGGAGGCCATTTCGGCGAATCGTGTCCGCGCCGGCCAATAAGAGGCTATCCAGCCTAATCTCACTTTCCAGCTCTCGGTCCATAACCCTGCCGGTTACGGCACTTCAGGTGCACATCCAAGCACTTTTTAAATGTGGTGAGGGTTTCTGCCTCTACCACTCTTTCAGGCAGTGAGTTCCAGACCCCCACCACCCTCTGCGTGAAGAAATTTTTTCTCTAAACTTTCTACCAATTACTTTAAATTTATCCTCCTGGTTGTTGACCCCTCTGCTTAGGGAAATAGGCCCTTTCTATCCACTATATCTAGGCCGCTCATAATTTTATACACCTCAGTGAGGCCTCTCCTCAGCCTCCTCTGTTCCAGGGAAAACAAACTCAGCCTATTTAATCTGTCCTCATCGATAAGATTCTCCACTCCCGGCAACATCCTCGTAAATCTCCTCTGCACCCTCTTCAGTGCAATCACGTACTTCCTGTAATACGGCGACCAGAACTGCACGCATTACTCCAGCTGTGGCCTAACCAGTGTTTTATACAGTACAAGTATAAATCCCCACCCCATCTCTTGTAATCTATGCCTCGGCTAATAAAGGCAAGCATTCCATATTCCTTCTTAAACACCTTATCTACCTGGCCTGCTGCTTTCAGGGATCTGTGGACATGCACTTCCTGGATTCTGTGAGGACCCAGCTGATTGGAAAACTGCAAATATAACGCCCTTATTGAAAAAAGGAGGCAGACAAAAAGCAGGAAAGTATAGACCAGTTAGTCTAACATCTGTGGTTGGGAAAATGTTGGAGTCCATTATTAAAGAAGCAGTAGCAGGACAGTTGGAAAAAATAATTCAATCAGACAGAGTCAGCAGGGATTTATGAAGCGGAAGTCATGTTTGACAAATTTGCTGGAATTCTTTGAGGATGTAATGAACAGGGTGGATAAAGGGGAACCCGTGGATGTGATGTATTTTGACTTCTCGAAGGCATTTTGACAAGGTGCCACATAAAAGGTTACTGCACAAGATCAAAGTTCACGGGGTTGGGGGTAATATATTAGCATGGATAGAGGATTGGCTAACGAACAGAATACAGAGAGTCGGGATAAATGGTTTATTCTCGGTTTGGCAATCAGTAATTAGTTGGATGCCGCAGGGATATATGCTGGGGCCCCAACTATTTAAAATCTATATTAATGACTTGGGAAAATGGATCGAGTGTAACATAGCCAAGTATGCTGATGAGACAAAGATGAGAGGAAAAGCAATGTGTGAAGAGGATACAAAAAATCTGCAAAAGGACATAAGCAGGCTAAGTGAGTGGGCAAAAATTTGGCAGATGTATTATAATGTTGGAAAGTGTGAGGTTATGAACATTGGCAGAAAAAATCATAGAGCAAGTTATTATTTAAGTGGAGAAAGATTGCAAAGTGCTGCAGTACAGTGGGACCTGGGGTAATTTTGCATGAAACACAAAACGTTAGTATGCAGGTACAGCAAGTGATAAGAACTTAACATGAGAAATAGGAGCAGGAGTAGGCTATACAGCCCTTCGAGCCTGCTCCTCCATTTAATACGAACATGGCTGATCCGAACATGGGCTCAGGTCCACTTCTCTGCCCGCTCCCCATTACCCCTTATTTCCTTATCAGTTAAGAAACTGATTATCTCTGTCTTAAATTAAATTTATGATCAGGAAAGCCAATGGAATCTTGGCCTTTATTGCAAAGGGGATGGAGGATAAAAGCAGGGAAGTCTTGCTGCAGTTATACAGGGTATTGGTGTGGCTACACCTGGAATACTGCGTGCAGTTTTGGTTTCCATATTTACGAAAGGATATACTTGCTTTGAAGGCAGTTCAGATAAGGTTCCCTAGGTTGATTCCGGAGATGAGGGGGTTGACTTATGAGGAAAGGTTGAGTAGGTTGGGCCTCTACTCATTGGAATTCAGAAGAATGAGAGGTGACCTTATCGAAACGTATAAGATTATGAGGGTGCTTGATAAGATGGATGCAGAGAGGATGTTTCCACTGATCGGGGAGACTAGAACTAGGAGGCATAATCTTAGAATAAGGGGCCGCCCATTGAAAAGTGAGATGAGGAGAAATTTCTTCTCTCAGAGGGTTGCCCCAGAGAGCTGTGGAAGCTGGGTCGTTGAATAAATTTAAGACAGATATAGACAATTTCTTAAACGATAAGGGAATAATGGGTTATGTGGAGCGGGCAGGTAAGTGGATCCAGTCCCTGATCAGAGCAGCCATGATCATATTAAATGGCGAAGCAGCTCGAGGGGCCGTATGGCCTGCTCCTATTTCTCATGTTCTCATAATCTTATGTCCCTTTGTTCCTCTACACTTCTCAGTGTCCTACCATTTAATGTCTATTCCCTTTCCTTGTTAGCCCTCCCAAAATGCATGACCTCACACTTCTCCGGATTAAACTCCATTTGCCACTGTTTTGCCCACCTGACCAGTTGCTTGATTTCCTCCTGCATTCCGCAGCTTTCTTCTTCATTATCAACCACACCGCAGATTTTAGTATCAACTGCAAACTTCTTAATCATAACCCCTATATTCATTGATGTCAATCACAAAAAGCAAGGGTCCGAGTACTGAGCCCTGCGGAACCCCACTGGAAACATCTTTCCAGTCGCAAAAACACCCATCAACCATTACCCTTTGCTTCCTGCCTACGAGCCAGTTTTGGATCCAACTTGCCACTTTGCCCTGGATTCCATGGGCTTCTACTTTTGTGACCAGTCTGCCATGTGGGACCTTATCAAAAGCTTTGCTACAATCCATATACACTACACCATATGCTTTGCCTTCATCGACCCTCCTGGTTACCTTCCCAAAAAATTCAATCAAGTTAGTCAGACACGACCTTCCCTTAACAAATCTGTGCTGACTGTCGTTGATTAATCCGTGTCTTTCTAAGTGAAGATTTATCCTCTCCTTTAGGTTTTTTCCAATAATTTACCCACCACCGAGGTTAGGCTGACTGGCCTGTAATTACTCGGTCTATCCCTTTCTTCCTTCTTAAACAAAGGTGCAACGTTAGCAGCCCTCCAGTCCTCTGGCACCACACCTGA
The DNA here is from genome assembly GCF_044704955.1 of Pristiophorus japonicus. Taxonomy (NCBI): domain Eukaryota; kingdom Metazoa; phylum Chordata; class Chondrichthyes; family Pristiophoridae; genus Pristiophorus; species Pristiophorus japonicus. Next base: position 3,961,485 of record NW_027254488.1, read on the forward strand.
AGCCAGAGAAGATTGGAAAATGATGGTCAAAGCCTCTGCTATTTCCTCTTTTGCTTCACTTAACAGCCTGGGATGCATTTCATCTGGGCCTGGGGATATCCACTTTCAAAGCTGCTAAACCCCTTAATACCTCATCTCTCACTATGTTTATTTCATCTAATATTTCACACTTCTTCTCCTCGATAGTAGTGTCTGCATCGCCCCTCTCTTTTGTGAAAACAGACGCAAAGTATTCATTAAGAACCATCTCCACATCTTCCGCCTCCACACACCGATTACCCTCATGGTATCTAATAGACCCACCCTTTCTTTAGTTATCCTCTTGCTCTTAATATATTTATAAAACATCGTGCATATGCTGGAGAAATAAAGAGCTGATGTTGAATTAAGACCGACACGACTCGACTCATTAGAAGAACCAGAGGTGCTCTCGGTAGAAAAGCAACTGAGACAGTGCGGGCACATTTCACCCGGACAAGGTCCGGTCTTTGAAGTGCTACATCAACAGCCCCTCTCTTTTGTGAAAAAGAGGCAAAGTATCGATTAAGAATCATAGCCACGTCTTCTGCCTCCACACACAGATTTCCTTTGTGGTCTCTAATAGGCTCCAATCTATCCCGAGTTATCCTCTTACACTTAATGTCTTTGTGTTTGTGTTTTTCCTGATTTTACTTGTCAACATTTTTTCATGCTCTCTCTTTGCTTTCCTGATATATTTTTTAATTGCACCCCTGCACTTCTTATATTCCTTTCGAGTTTCTGCACTTGGTGGTCTCACAATTGTACAGTTGTAGCAGGATTTCTCTGCTTTTATACTCCATCCCCCTTGTAATTAAGACTAACATTCCATTTGCCTTTCTAATTACTTGCTGTACCTGCATACTAACCTTTTGTGTTTCATGTACAAGGACCCCCAGGTCCCTCTGCACCGCAGCATTTCGTAATCTCTCCCCATTTAAATAATTATTTGCTTTTTTATTATTGCTACCACAGTGGATAACCTCATATTTCCCACATTATACTCCATCTGACAAATTTCTGCCCACCCATTGAGCCTATCAATATCGCTTTGCAGATTGTTTGCGTCCTCCTCACAACTTGCTTTCCCACCTATCTTTGTATCATCAGCAAACTTGGCGACATTACAAACATGCAGAGCACAGAACAAATTATTGACGGATTGACTTTCTCTCAGTTAGCATTTCTTTCATTGTGTAAAAGAAGATTATCGAATCATTAATTATTTTATCCCATGAAAGCAAAATAAAAGCATAACGAAAATAATTGGCACATTTGAAAGGAACATTTTTGTTTTGTGCAGTTTCGGTCAGAGAAATGTTTGTGAAAGGAATTTTTTGCAGAAACGGATTCAGCATTTCAGCTTGTCGCTGAACACTTCTCTCTGGGTACTGCACTAAGCAGCAGTTTCCGTAGTGTAGCGGTTATCATGTTCGCCTCACCCGCGAAAAATCCCTGGATTGAAAACCAAATGAAAATGTTATTTTTGTAACAAAAACTGATTTTAATTGTTCATTCCCTCCTTCCGTCCTGTAAACTTCTCTGATTCCATGATGAGCAATGAACATTTAAAACCAGTCTCCTAAAATACAGAGTGTGTAAAATCAGAAAGGGAATAAAACTTCCTCAATGATTAAAGTTTCACAAATTATTAAAATGAAGTTGTTGAAGTATCGACTGTCCCTCAGTGATCATGTTAGCATTTCTTTCATTCTGCTCAACAATGCTATCGGTTAATACCAGCAGATCTAAGCCGCATTTCAAACCCGGAAACAACTCATTCATTATTCACCCTTCCCAGTTCCAGTGCACAGAGGGTTATTTATACTCCATCCCCGAAACTCAAGTCCAACTTCTGACATTCCTTATTTCTAATTATCAACGCATTTGTTTTGACACCACTCTGAAGTGCTTTGGGTCATCTGTGTAATTTAATTAAATTACTTCACTTCGTGGTAGCAAAATTACTTCCCTAACTGGGAATCGAACCCTGGTAACTGAAGTGATTGGAAAGTTTTTGTGAAGCATTTAAATATGCCCTGCAAAAATCTAGCACTGCTAATTAAAAAACACGGTTACAATTTGCGTCAGTGCGAAAGAAGGGGATTGAAAATGACAACAAAAACACCAGGCAGCAAGTGCATTAAGACAAATTCAAACTTTTCACAAAGTTGGTACTCCGAATCAACGGCTGAGCTAAAGTGGGCACTGACCAATAGTTAAGAAACATCTCATTATAAACGATGAGCCCACAAATATCAGGAAGAGTGCAGTCTGGTCAATGTCAAACCCCTCCTTCCTTATTCAACAGAGATATGAATGGCAGACAGACGCCACAAAGTTGAATTAAAGAGCGAAATACAAGTCACATTTAATTTCCAAATCCTTTCACTATGAAATTCTTTCACTTTATTTCAAATCTTACTGCGTTGATTCTGAAAATGAGCACCATGTGATTTTATCTTTAATACTGATTCTATTTTCTGTGCACGGTAGGAATTACCGCTCCAGTTTTGAGCCCAATTTGACAAAAGTTGCCCCAGATTCCTGGTGTCGTCAGCAAAGAATATTTTGAACCAGACTCCTAAAATAGTGTTTCATTATATTAGTTCACAGGATCTGGGTGTCACTGGCAAGGCCAGAATTTATTGTCGAACCCTAATTGCCCTTGAGAAGGTGGTGGTGAGCCACCATCTTGAACCGCTGCAGTCCGTGTGGAGAAGATGCTCCCACAGAGCTGTTAGGGAGGGAGTTCGAGACTTTTAACCCAGTGACGATGAAGGAACGACCGATATATTTCCAATTCAGGATGGTGTGTGACTAAATCTAACAATGTCTGGTGTCGCAGGCACCAAACATATTTAAGCAATGTCCTAAAATGCAGTGTGTAAAATGAGACAAGATAATAATTCACAGAAAAATAGAAACATAGAAAATAGGTGCAGGAGTAGGCCATTCGGCCCTTTGAAACTGCACCGCCATTCAATGAGTTCATGACTGAACATGCAACTTCAGTACCCCATTTCTGCTTTCTCGCCATACCCCTTGATCCCCCTAGTAGTATGGACTACATCAAACTCGTTTTTGAATATATTTAGTGAATTGGCCTCAACAACTTTCTGTGGTAGAGAATTTCACAGGTTCACCACTGTCTGGGTGAAGAAGTTTCTCCTCATCTCGGTCCGAAATGGCTTACCCCTTATCCTTGGACTGTGACCCCTCGTTCTGGACTTCCTCAACATTGGAAACATTCTTCCTGCATCTAACCTCTCGAACCCCGTCAGGATTTTAAATGTTTCTGAGATCCCCTCTCATTCTTCTGAACTCCAGTGAATACAATCCAGTTGATCCAGTCTTTCTTGATATGTCAGTCCCGCCGTCCCGGGAATCAGTCTGGTGAACCTTCACTGTACTCCCTCAATAGCAAGAATGTCCTTCCTCAAGTTAGGAGACCAAAACTGTACACAATACTCCAGGTTCGGCCTCACCAAGGCCCTGTACATCTGTAGTAACACCTCCCTGCCCCTGTACTTAAATCCCCTCGCTATGAAGGCCAACAGGCCATTTGCTTTCTTAACCGCCTGCTGTACCTGCATGCCAACCTTCAATGACTGATGTACCATGACACCCAGGTCTCATTGCACCCCCCCCTTTTCCTAATCTGTCACCATTCAGATAATAGTCTGTCTCTCTGTTTTTACCACCAAAGTGGATAACCTCACATTTATCCACATCATACTTCATCTGCCGTGCATTTGCCCACGCATGACATGCAAAGCAGGGAAAGTAATGTCTAAAATGGGGCTGTATAAAATTAATGTGAATATTTTTCTGCCTGACAGGGTTTTGGAAGCAGATTTAATATTAACTTTCCAAAGGGAAAGATAGTTGAAAAATAAACATTTGCAGGGTGCTGGGGAATGGGACCAATTGGAACCTTCTTTCACAGAGTCAGCACAGATAACAACATAAGAAATCGGAGCAGAAGTAGGCCATACGGCCCCTCAACCCTGCTCCACCATTCAATGTGATCATGACTGATCGTCGATCTCAACTCCACTTTCCCGCTCGATCTGTCGATCCCTTGATTCCCTGAGACTCCAAAAATCTATCGAACGCAGCCTTGAATATATTCAGAGACTCAGCATCCACAGGCCTGTGGGGCAGAGAATTCCACAGATTCATAACCCCCTGAGTGAAGAAATTCCTCCTCATCTCTGTCTTAAATGGCCGACCCCTTAACCTGAGACTGTGCCCACAGGTTCTAGATACTCCAGCCCGGGGGAAGCAACCTCTCAGCATCTACCCTGTCAATCCCCTTCAGAATATTGTGTGTTTCAATGAGATCACCTCTCATTCTTCTAAACTCCGGAGAGTAACGGCCCATTCTACACAATCTCTCAACTTAATACAGTCCTCTCATCCCAGGAATCAATCTGGTGAACCTCTGTTGTACAACCTTCCCGGCAAGTGTGTCCTTCCTCAGATAAGGAGACCAAAACTCTGTGCAGTACTCCAGGTGTGGTCTCACCAGGGCCCTGTACAATTGTAGCAAGACTTCCTTATTCTTGTACTGTGGGCTATATATTCGGTACTATGGGGCAACTGCAAACAGTGCTCCCTGGCAGTCTACTGGATAGGGTTTGGTGTTCTCATTGCTGTGGTCAGTGTTTGATTTTCGGTCAGGGAAAGCATTGTTACAGAGCAAGTTGATTAAAAATAATTCAAGTCGGTGAAATACTGAATAATTGTTTCAATCAGCATTAATGCACCGACATGTATTGCACACTGAAGGAAATACAAATATGTTTGCCCAGCGACTGTTGAATTTTAATAACTTTTTATACAACCGTATAATCAGCAGAAAAACAGGATATTCGCCCATAGTACTTATCTAAGGAAAGATATACTTGCCTTGGAGATGGTGCAACAGAGGTTCAACAGATTGATTCCTGGGATGAGAGGGCTGTCCTATGATGAGAGATTGTGTAGAATATGCCGATACTCTCTGGAGTTTCGAAGAATGGGAGGTGATCTCGTTGAAACGGACAATATTCTGAAGGGGATTGACAGGGCAGATGTTGAGAAGCCCGGCTAGCTCAGTCGGTAGAGCATGAGACTCTTGATCGCAGGGTCGTGGGTTTGAGCCCCATGTTCGTCGATTACTGTTCCTTAAAATTTATGTTGCTTTCACGGAAAAACATCAGTAATGTACCCATAATCTTCTATTATTTTGAGAGCACCTTTCAATGCTTCACCAAACCATTCCTTTCGCTGCAGCCACCCAGGATCGTTTCCTGGTTTGGGAAGTAACTTTGATATCACCGTTTGGAATTGAAGTGGAGTAATTTTATGAAGTTCGATGGATGTCCCAAAGCACTTCAGAATGGTGTCAAAACAACTGAGTTTCTAATTAAAAACACTGAATGTCAGGAGTGGGATTTGAATCCACACCACCAGAGGAGACTGTGACCTGAACGCAGCGCCTTAGACCGCTCGGCCATCCTGACTGTTGGATGCTTCAGTTACAAGTTATTACTCGGGAAAGTTTCAGACCGGGCGCTTGTTCAGTGTTGCTGGAAGGCCCAGTGATCGGGATATCCTCTCCCCCGGGGTTTTCTTGAGCCTGTGCTCGGTGCACGAGGAGCTTTGCCCCGGGTCTGAGGTAGTTTGCATCCCAGGGATGGACAATAACCCTCTGAGCTCTGGAACTGGGGAAGAGCGAATAATTAATGAGTTGTTTGTGGGTTTCAAATGGAACTTAGATCTGATGGTATAAACCGATAGTGTTGTTTCGCAGAATGAAAGAAATGCGAAAAGGGACAATCGAAATTTCAATAACTGAACTTTAATAATTAGTGAAACTTTAACGCTTGATGAAGTTTTATCCCCGATCTGATTTTACACACTCTGTATTTGAGTAGATTAGTTTTAAAATGTTCATTGCTCATGCGACAATGTATCCCGGACAGCTTTTGTTCAATTTTATTGCAGACAAGTTTTTGCTTCACAAATAATGTTTCCGCACAGGCTCGAAACAGAGACTTTTCGCGTGTGAGGTAAACATGATAACCGCTACACTACGGAAACTGCTGCTTAGCTCAGTGCCCAGAGAGAAGTGTTCAGCAACAAGCTGAAATGCTCAATCCCTCTCTCTGCAAAACGTTCCTTTCACAAACATTTCTCTGAACGGAACTGCACCAAACAACAATGTTCTCCTTTCAAATTCATTAAACTCCCAATTCCCACATATGCAATTTTAAGGACAAGGACTGACAGCGCTTTGCGATCAGAAAATTGCAGGAAACCCCTGTGGTTAATGACAGGGCTTTTGATGGTTGATTTCTGTACACACCTTGTGTTATGTATTTAACCCTTGGCGATCTGTATCACACCACCACCAGAGGGCCTACCTGTTGGAGTCCCAAGGGATTCCAGCATCCCTTGGCAGCACAGTATAAAAGCACTCTGGAGTTTTATTAAAGGAGCTAATGTCACACTTACTCATTGTTCACAGTACTCAGTTAAATTCTTTATTATGAGTGTATCAATTGGCGACGAGACAACGAACAACCACGCGAAAATCCAAGTAACAGTTGGTATAACTTGATAACAGCACAGCTGGCAATGGTTGCGGAATATATTCGTGCAGCCAAAACGCACAATGACAACCTGGAACTGCACGGCACAGAATACTCAGTGAAAAACAATTAAAGGCTTTGTCCCTGAATGGGCAATGATCCACCAACCTTGCAGTTAATAGCTGAACGCACGTATCCATTGCACCACAGAGACTGATAGATGCACATATTGCAAGACATCGCTGTGATATCTTCACAGAGCACAGCACACACAGCTTCCGAAAATGCAGGCTGCTCTCTCGGAACTCTCCGGAAAGAGCCTGTTCTGTTTCATGATTAACGATACAGTTGCAGTACACAATACGTCCACATCCACAGTGTGGAGCTACAAGCATTACATGCTTACAGACATTACAATCCCAAACTGCGGTATCAGTCAGTTAAAGCTTCAGATTGCTCTGACCGGGATGGAACTTGTCCACTCTCAGTTGTACTTTTCGCAAAAAAAGGGTGGGACATTCATTGTGGATGTGTGGAAGCAGTCTGGTCCCGCACACTGCAGACACTTCCATGTCACCGCCAACCAGCTCTCCCACAACCGGTGTGATCTACCTTCCAGCCTTCCGGTGCCTTGTCTGTGACGAAGTATTCTGACTGTCCCGAAGTTGGTATCCTTTGTCATCAATCGGGTTTTAAGTTGTTTCGGTAATTTTTACCTGCTGGACAGTCGAGGCACAAATTGTAGAGTGGAACACTTGCGTGGACCCCGGTTTTCTAGTGGTTGATTTTCCTGGTTGGGTCCGTCGGTCGCGGTGGTCCGGTTGATGCCTGTTACCAAGTCAGTTGGTATTGATGTTCCACTGATTGGTTTTTTGAAGTTCTTTTCTCCGATGTCGTGATGTCTCTTCCTGTGTTTTCTTGCCGTGTGTTCTCGATCTTGATCTTGTTGTTGCAAAGTAATGGTCAGAAAAATAGGTTGCTCTTGGTACGATAGGCTCCCAGTTATACTCTGAGAGGCTGCTTAATCTTCGTGCCAAATCTAACGTTTCTTTTGTTTAAGTTTTGCTGCCCATTGATTTAAGTGGTCTTCTTTGTATAAGTTTTGGCGGACTAGCTAACTGAGGCTTGATTAAATGTTTTAATCTGGTGTTGATAGACTTTGGGATGGTGATACTCCTTATTTATGAACTGATGAACTCTTGTCCATTGTAATAGCACTGCTTTGGCTTCGGGAAGTCTGAGCTGAGCCAGATATTTCTATACATGTTGAAAAGGTGTTGGAATATGGATGTGATATTTGGGTACTGTGGGTAAGGTGGATAATGTTCCTTCCGTGGTCGATTGTTTAAATGCTAATGTTTTCTGGGGGCCTGACTATGGTTAAAGAGCTCCCCCAGACAAACTGATTAGCTACAATATCCAAACTCTAAATCCCACCCCTCTGTCACTGCAGCTTTTCCCCACAGGCCCAAACATGCATTTTAAAATCCCAAACTTGGTTAAGAATAGTAGATTTCTTCCATATGCTTTTTAGAATCCCAAACTTTATGTTTAATAGGCCTAAATCGAATTTCCTTTTCAGTCAGTCCAAACACTGGGGGGTTTCCATGAATTTTGGAATCTACATTGGCAGTCCCTCGGAATCGAGGAAGACTTGCTTCCACTCGTAAAGTGAGTTCTTTGGGGGCTGAACAGTCCAATACTAGAACCACAGACCCTATTACAGGTGGGACAGATAGTTGTTGAGGGAAGGGATTGGTGGGACAGGTTTGCCGAACGCTCTTTCTGCTGTCTGCACTTGATTTCTGCATGCACTCGGTGTTGAGACTCGAGGTGCTCAGAGCCCTCTCGGATGCACTTCCTCCACTTAGTGTGGTCTTGGGTCAGGGACTCCTGGGTGTCAGTGGGGATGTTGCACTTTATCAGGGAGGCTTTGAGTGTGTCCTTGTAGTGTTTCTGCTGCCCACTTTGGCTCGTTTGCCATGAAGAAGTTCCGAGTAGAGCACTTGCTTTGGGAGTCTCGTGTCTGGCATGTGGACTATGTGGCCTGCCCAGCAGAGCTGATCGAGTGTGGTCAGTGCTTCAAAGCTGAGGATGTTAGCCTGAATAAGGCCGTTGATGTTGGTGCGACTGTCCACCCAGGGGATTTGTAGGATCTTGCGGAGACATCGTTGGTGATATTTCTTCAGCAACTTGAGGTGTCGACTGTACATGGTCCATGTCTCTGAGCCTTACAGGAGGGCAGGTATTACTACAGCCCTGTAGACCATGAGCCTGGTGACAGTTTTGAGGGCCTGGTCTTCAAACACTCTTTTCCTCAAGCGGCCGAAGGCTGCACTGGCGCATGGAGGCCGTGTTGAATCTCGTCGTCGATGCCTGCTCTTGTTGATAGGAGGCTCCCGAGATATGGGAAGTGATCCATGGTGTCCAGGGCCGCGCCGTGGATCTTGATGACTGGGGGGTAGTGCTGTGCGGTGAGGACAGGCTGGTGGAGGACCTTTGTCTTTCGGATGTTTAGCGTAAGGCCCATGCTTTCATACGCCTCAGTAAATGCGTCGACTATGTCCTGTAATTCAGCCTCTGTATGTGCGCGGACGCAGGCGTTGGTGAGGCCTCACCTGGAATATTGTGTACAGTTTTGGTTTCCTAATCTGAGGAAGGACATTCTTGCTATTGAGGGAGTGCAGCGAAGGTTCACCAGACTGATTCTCGGGAGGGCAGGACTGACATGTAAAGAAAGACTGGATCAACTAGACTTTTCTTCACTGGAATTTAGAAGAATGAGAAGGGATCGCAGAGAACATATACAGGTCTGATGGGATTGGACAGGTGAGAGGGAGGAAGTATGTTCCCGATGTTGGGGAAGTCCAGAACCAGAGGTTACAGTCTAAGGACAAGGGGTAAGCCATTTAGGACAGAGATGAGGAGAAACTTCTTCACTCAGAGAATTCTGAACCTGTGGAATTCTCGAGCACAGAAGGTTGTTGAGGCCAATTCATTAGATATATTCAAAAGGGAGTTAAATGTGGCCATTACGGCTAAAGGTATCAAAGGTATGGAGAGAAAGCAGGAAAGGGGTACTGAGGTGAATGATCAGTCATGATCATATTGAATGGTGGTGCAGGCTCGAAGGGCCGAATGGCCTAATCCTGCACCTGTTTTCTATGTTTCTATCTTTCTATGCAAAGCACAGGAACAAATGGTTGAAGTATCGACTGTCCCTCAGTTAGCATTTCTTTCATTGTGCAAAAGAAGGTGACGGGTTAGAAACATAGAAACATAGAAAATAGGTGCAGGAGTAGGCCATTCGGCCCTTCTAGCCTGCACCGCCATTCAATGAGTTCATGGCTGAACATTCAACTTCAGTACCCCATTCCTGCTTTCTCGCCATAGCCCTTGATCCCCCTAGCAGTAAGGACCTCATCTAACTCCTTTTTGAATATATTTAGTGAATTGGCCTCAACAACTTTCTGTGGTAGAGAATTCCACAGGTTCACCACTCTCTGGGTGAAGAAGTTCCTCCGCATCTCGGTCCTAAATGGCTCACCCCTTATCCTTAGACTGTGACCCCTGGTTCTGGACTTCCCCAACATTGGGAACATACCTGGAGTAATTAATGATGCAATCCCGTGAAAGCAACACAAAAGTTGAACAAAAAAACATACAGTGACTGGCAGGTGAGCGCTGCTTCTGACACCCGGTGGGAACGGGCGGGGATTTTAAAGCCCCTTGTATTGTGAAACCTTCATAGAGTCAAACATTTCCGATGTGCTGTATCGACCTCGTGGCGCAACGGTAGCGTGTCTGACCCCAGATCACGTCGAGGTCACTGTTTTTCAGGGTAATTCGGGAATTAATATTTTCTTTGCTGTTTGGCAATATCCAGACCCTTGTTCCAAGGTCTGTCTCACTGTTTCCCCGGTGCCAGGCAGAGATACGCCTGCTGCCCTCATTTATTTCATGTGACAGGACACAAAAGTTCAAAATAAACCTGCAGTTGGCCACATATTGCCCTAAATAGTCAGGATGGCCGAGCGGTCCAAGGTTCTGTGTTTAGGTCGCAGTCTCCTCTGGAGGTGTGGGTGCACATCACACTTCTGACACTTCCTGTTTTCAATCATGAAGTGAAACTCATTGTTTGACACCACGACCAACGCCTAAAAAGTGGGATTCAGCAGTCCACCTGCTCGCTTAACACTTCCGTCTGACCTGGTGCTGAAAGTGGAGATGTTTCCGCAGTGTCGCGGTTAACACGTTCGCCTCACACGCGAAAGCTCACCAGGCAAGATTATTTTCTGGAGCTTTCTCCTCATGCATGCTCAGGGGCGAGTTTGTTCTCCTGTGAAAAGTTCATAAGATGATAAACATGTAAGAATTAGGGGCCCGAATAGGCCATTCGGCCCCTCGAACCTGGTCCACCATTGAAGAAGATCCTGGCAGTTCCTCGACAGCAAGTTTAAACATCTGGGGCGGAGCAAACAGGCAACTGTCTGCAATCAGTGAGAGAACGGTATGTTTGGCAGAAGCCTGGCGAGCTCAGTCAGTGAAACATAAGACTTTTAATCTCAGGGTCGTGGTTTCGACACCCACATTGGACATTTACATTTTTCATAGAATTATAGATTGAGAGAAGTTTGCAGCACATAAGGAGGCCATTTTGGCCAATCACTTCCACCCCGGCCAACAAGAGGCGATCCAGCTTCATCCCACTTTCCAGCTCTGGGTCCATAACCCTGCAGGTTACGGCACTTCAGGTGCACATCCAAATACTTTTTACTTGTGGTATCTACCTCCGCCATTCTTTCAGGCAGCGAGTTCCTGACCCCCACAAACCTCTGCATGAAGAATTTTATCTTCAAATCCTCTTTAAACCTTCTACCAATTACTTTCAATATATGCCACCTGATTGTCAGAAGTTGGATTCAAACCCACACCTCCAGAGAAAACTGCGATCTAATCACAGCACCTTCGACCGCTCGGCGGTGTGTGTGGCCACCTGCAAGTTGATTTTGAACTTGTGTGTCCTGTCACATGAATTAAATGAGGGCAGCAGGCGTATCTCTGCCTGAGACCGGGGAATCAGTGAGACAGACCTTGGAACAAGTGTCTGGTTATTGCCAACAGCAAATACAATACTAATTCTGAAAGAACAGAGTGTCCAACGTGATTTGAACACGCAACCTTCTGGTCTGGAGTCAGACACGCTACCGTTGCGCCACGAGGCCTACACAATGTGTTTGAGATGTTCCTCTATATGAAGCTTTCACGATACAAGGGGCATTAAATTCCCCGCCCATTCCCACCAGGTGTCAGAAGCAGTGCTCACCTGCCAGTCACCGTGTGTTTTTTTCTTAAACTTTTGTGTTGCGTTTATGGAAAAGCATCATTAATTAACCCCTCACCTTCTTTTGCACAATGAAAGAAATGCTAACTGCGGGACAGTCGATACTTCAAACATTTGTCCTGTGCTTTGCGGAGCGGGCAGGGAAGTAGACCTGAGTCCATGATCGCATCGATCATGATCGTATTAAATGGTGGAGCAGGCTCGAGGGGCGTATGACCGACTCCTGCTCCTATTTCTTTTGTTCTTATGTTCTTCAGCATGTTGACCCATTTTACACACTGTATTGCCGATGTCACCAGGAATCTGGGGCAACTTTTGTCAAATTTAACAGCACCGGTTATTCCTTCCATGCAGAGAAATTAGAATCAGTCGTGAAGATAAAATCCCATGGTGATCATTTTCAGATTCAACGCAGTAGGATTTCAAATAAAGTGAAAGAATTTTACAGTGAAAAGATTTGGAAGTTTTACTTGTATTTGTATCTTTAATGAAACTTTGTGGCATCTGACTCCCGTTCATGCCACTGCTGAATAAGAAAGTAGGGCTTGACGTTGACCAGACTGCACTGCCCCTGATATTTGTGAGTTGATCCTTTATATTCAGTGGTTTCTCGCCCTTTGATGGGCTGCAGTGTGGCGGATATCACGTTGGCCTCACACGCGAAAGGTCCCCGGTGGATCCGTTTTCTCTCACTGAAAGTTATCTATTTATTGGTTAAATAAAGAGCAATTCAGCAATAAGGGAGCCTTTCTACCAGGAGAATAAATAGCTAATAAAAACAGCAAATGCTGGAAATCTCAGCAGGTCACACAGCATTTTCCAGGAGACTAAACTCTCCTCCGATTGTTACCTTATAGCAAGTTTAAACATCATGTTTCTGCCCAGAATCAAACCGGGTACTTTTCACGTATAAATCAAATGTGATAACCACTGCACTACAGAAACCTCTGGCACAACAGCCCCAACAGAGGGGAGCTGACCAGTGAGCTCCCTCTGTGCTGATCGGGAATGTGTTGGCTCACCTTAAACAACTTCTGTCCCACACTGAAAGTTCTCAATCCTTCTCCTCCACTGCCCTTTACAGAAATGTGACGGATCTCCCAGCCACCGTGTTCACTTCCACATCCTCACAGTGGGGCCACAGAGGCTCCTACTGTCTCCCCGCGATCAGTGACCTCGCCCAGTTTACTAAATTAAACCCCAAACACGTGCCCGGCAAAGGGCAGCAGAAGCCAGATAGTCTGTGAGCTCGGTCTATCGCAGAAAGTATTGGTATTCATGGTGATTATAGCAATTATTAATCGTCTCACAAACCTCAATTATTTTCATGCGATGAATTGATCGAGAATTGAAACCAGTTTCGTGCGCCGGATCTTAATCCCTCGACCACCAGGGAACGGTCATGATACATATAGATATATTTATATATATTTATATATGAACCTGAATATCAACGGCTCGCTACCTAGACCTCATGGTGCAACGGTAGTGCGTCTAACTTTGAGTGAGAGAAATTGTTCCACAGTGATAACCATTTCATCTTTTGTTCCCTTTTAAACACTAGAAACTGAGACAGGGGGAATAAATAGAGAAATAAAAGCACAGGGATAAAGACAAGAGGAAGCGAGAAGGGGAAAGATACTGTCCCCACCCAGAACTAATGCAGAAACCCCTCTGCTGCGCTCGGGGTGGCCACCCACAGCCTGGATACACTAACGGGAGAACACCAGCGGCAGGTCGGGGCCATAAAAGGAAAGGCGAGCGGCCCTGGGAGCAGCTTGGAGGTCCCGAGAGACGACTCCAGGGAGCAGCGCGAGCTGGTGCAGGAGGGAGGCGGCAGCGAAGTGTGACGTCATCAAGGTCCAGGTCGGTGATTGGAGCGTGGGCAGATACAGCATGAGCGGCGAGATCGGGGCAAAGGAGCGGCGAGAGACTGTAGAGGGATGTGATCGGTGCCCAGCAGAGGCATGAGTTCGAGGCCAGGGGCCCAGGATTAGCACGGGCCAGCCCACACTGCGATATGTGTGTGCACTAGGTCCGTGCAGCAGAGCTGGTTGCCTGTCGTCTTGGTTAACCCTTGCCACTGGACCAAGACCAAGCTCTGTCAAGCCCGTGTGATGGCTGGGGTGCAACGGCCACCACACGTTAAAAAAAATCCATGCACAGGCATCTTCCACCCTTCGGGATGTCGTTCGGATCCTTCATTGAAACACCTGTGAATTCATCCTTTTTCAGCGTGGAAGCAAGTCATCCTCGTTTCGAGGGACCGCCTATGATGATGATGATGATGGATACATTAACGTCCCAACAGCTCATTGACTGCAGGAGTGGGACCGTGTGGCGCTTCAGAAGACATGTCGAAAAGGCCAAGTCACTAATTTCGTCTCATGTGCTCCTCCGATCAAGAACAGCAACACACATTAAAAATGCTTCAATAATGGTTACATCTTATCTCCACATTTGCTAAGCAGGAAGTTTGTTGGGCTAGGGGTATGATTCTTGCTTCGTTGGTTGTGACTTGAAATTTGCAGAAAAATCCTGGCTTCAAATCCCAGACCAGCCTTGAGATTGCATTGAAATTTTGCAAAGAAGGACTTGTATTTCTGCAGCGTCTGTCAGGAACTCATGATGCCCCAAAGCGCTTTACAGCCGTTGAGTTGCCTTTGAAATGTTGTCATGTGAAGAAAGATGTGCCCAAATCACCTCAACTCTTTGCAAACGAGTTCATAGAATCAAAGAAGTTTACAGCACGGAAGGAGGCCATTTCGGTCCATCGTGTCCGCGCCGGCCAACTCGAGGCTATCCAGCCTAATCCCACTTTCCAGCTCGAGGTCCATAACCCTGCAGGTGACGGCACTTCAGGTGCACATCCAAGCACTTTTTAAATGTGGTGAGGGTTTCTGCCTCTACCACCCTTTCAGGCAGTGAGTTCCAGACCCCCACAGTCCTCTGCATGAAGACATTTCCCCTCTAAACTTTCGGCCAATTACTTTAAATTTATGCCTCCTTGTTTCCCTCTGCTAAGGGAAATAGGTCCTTTCTGTCCACTATATCTCGGAACCTCTTCATTTTATACACCTCAATGAGGTCTCCCCTCAAGCTCTGTTCCATGGAAAACAAACCCAGCCTATCTAATCTGTCCTCATGGCTAAGATTCTCCACTCCCAGCAACATCCTCATAAATCTCCTCTGCACCATCTTCAGTGCAATCATGTCCTTCCTGTAATATGGCGACCAGAACTGCACGCAGTACTCCAGCTGTGGCCAAACCTGCCCCACCGACCCCATCTCTTGTATTCTATGTCTCGGCTAATAAAGGCAATCATTCCATATTCCTTCTCAACCACCTTAGCTACCTGGCCTGCTACTTTCAGTGATCTGTGGACATGCACTCGCTGGATTCTGGGGAGGACCCAGCAGATTGGAAAACTGCAAATGTAATGCCCCTATTTAAAAGAGGAGGCAGACATAAAGCAGGACACTATAGACCAGTTCGCCTAACATCTGTGGTTGGGAAAATGTTGGAATCCATTATTAAAGAAGCAGTAGCAGGATATAGAAACATCGAAACATAGAAAATAGATGCAGGAGTAGGCCATTCGGCACTTCGAGCCTGCACCACCCTTCAATAAGATCATTGATGATCATTCAGCTCAGTACCCCTTTCCTGCTTTCTCTCCATACCCCTTGATCCCTTTAGCTATCAGGGCCACATCACCCTCTTGAATATATCTAACATCTGGCATCAACAACTCTGCGGCAGAGAATTCCACAGGTTAACAACTCTCTGAGCGAAGAAGTTTCTCCTCATCTCAGTCCTAAATGGCTTACACCTTATCCCTTAGACTCCGACCCCTGGTTCTGGGCTTCCCCAACATCGGGACCTGTCCAGTCCCGTCAGAATTTTATATGTTTCTATGAGATCCCCTCTCAGTCTTCCAAACTCCAGTGATCTCTCGATCCCTTGATTCCCCGAGACTCGAAAAATCTATCTAACGCAGCCTTGAATATATTCAGAGACTCAGCATTCACAAGCATGTGGGGCAGAAAATTCCAAAGATTCATATCCCTCTGAGTGAAGAAATTCCTCTTCATCTCTGTCTTAAATGGCCGACCCCTTAACCTGAGACTGTGGCCCCTGGTTCTAGACACTCCAGCCCGGGGGAAACAACCTCTCAGCATCTACCTTGTCAATCCCCTTCAGAATATTGTGTGTTTCAATGAGATCACTTCTCATTCTTCTAAACTCTGGAGAGTATCGGCCCATTCTACACAATCTCTCAACTTAAGACAGTCCTCTCATCCCAGGAATCAATCTGGTGAACCTCTGTTTTACCACCTCCCAGGCAATTATTTCCTTCCTCAAATAAGGAGACCAAAACTGTGCGCAGTACTCCAGGTGTGGTCTCACCAGGGCCCTGTACAATTGTAGCAAGACTTCCTTACTCTTGTACTGTGGGCTATATATTAGGTACTATGGGCCGAGTGCCCTGTTTTTTGGCTGTTTCGATGGTTGTATAAAAAGTTATTAAAATTGACAGTTGCTCGGGAAATATATTTGTATTTCCTTCAGTGTACTCCTTACTCTTCAAGGGCTAGATTTTCCCCAAGCAGTTTTGTCGGCGCACTGACCTCAAGCGCATTGACTTTGCGTGCTGGAAATGGCTCGGGGAAAAACTCGCCCCATCCTGGCCGCTGTGTACAGTCCCCGGAGTCCTGGCGTGGCGTCGATGGTGAAGTGGGGGGCGGAGCCAAATGCCTGCGCTGAAAACACTGCTGACACCTTCGCACATGGGCAGTAGGGAGAGAAAACTTGGCACTCTGCCATTTTTAAACAGTGTCAAACCGGATGAAAAGCACAGCAGCTTCTCAGCTTCTCCGGTCGCTCGGCGGGCTCTCCCCCTGTCCCTCCCCGATAAAACGCATAGCTCCAGCAGCTGCAACTTCTCCGGTCCACAAGCTCACACTTCTCCGGTGTGTAGAGGCAGTATTTCCCCTTCTCTCTTCCTCTTGTCTATATCCCTCGGCTTTGTTTTCTGGATTTATTCCCCCGGTCTCATTTTATGTGTTTAAAAGGGAACAAAAGATGAAGTGTGTGACACTCTGGAAAAATTTCTCTCACTCAAATATATCTATTTAGTGAAGTGAAATAAAGAGCAATTGAAGAATAAGGGAGAAGCCACTGTCACCCTTTTGACAGGAGAATAAACTCGCCCATGGCTGTTCATCCACAGAAACTTTAAACATAATCTTACTGCACAGGATCCTTCCGCGCGGAAAGCAAACGTGATAACGGCTCCACTGCGGAAACCGCTCTGACCAGAAGTACAGCAGAGGGCAGCTGACCAGTGAATGCCTTCTGTGATGATCGGGAATGTGTTGGCTCACCTTAAACAACTTTTGTCCCTCACTGACAGCTGTCAATCCTTCTCCTCCGCTGCCCTTTACACAAACATGTCACTGATCCCCACCCACCACCCCACATCCCCATCGTGTTATCTTCCATGTTAGCACAGTGGAGCTGCGGAGACACCTACTCTCTCCCCGCGGTTAGTGAACTTAGTCAGTCTGTAAAATTAAAGGGGAACAAGTGTCCCGCAAAGGACAGGGGAAGGGAGAGAGTCTGTAACCTGGGTTTAATTGTTTGTGAAAGGCTACCCGTCCTGTTGTGTATTTCCAGCAGTTTCCTACTTTCACAGGTGGAGATACCGGGGCTGGACCATGTTCCTTAAATACAATGAGGTCGGGATAAATGTTCCTCACATACTCAGGGCAAATTAAATGATTGAAGTTCTACAATGGATTAATTAATGATGTTTAAATCAATGAATCTTTTTTTCCACATGAGATGCATGTAACTCTTTCTTCTAAGGTTTTAATTTTGATGGAAGTGCAATTTCCCTGGCCGGAATCGACCCAGGGCCGCGGTGGTGAGAGCGCCGAATCCTAATCACTGGACCACCAGGGAACGCTGCATTGCTGCATCGCTGCATCGTAATGCTTGGTGTCATTATTGTCCTTTTCAATCCACTTGTTTCACAACGAAACATATTGTAACCGTGATCTGAATTTAACGCCACGTCATTCTTTGAAATCACCTTTAAATGATTGGGTAAAACCACTCCTTGTACCAGCGAAAAACAGCTTCGATTCCAGGTCAGGGCGGTAACTTCTGTAACAGCTTTTTTCAATTCAAAACCTTATAAAATTGAAGACATGCAGCAAATAAGAAAAAATAAGAATTAATTAAATCACAGTTAAATAACCGATAAACTTTTTCAGGATGAAATAAATATTAATATAGCTACTGAGGTACAGTAGTATCTTTAATCATTCATTTTCTCTTTACATGTGATGAATTTTTATCCCGATCTCATTTAAATGCTGTATGAGAAATTGTAAGTGTTTATGACTCAGTTGTAAAACCATTGATTGTGTGTGTGTCTATTCTTGATAAGATGAACACTTGAGACCAAAGTTCCAGTTCGATATATGCATCAATAGAATCAATTTTCACCAGTTCCTTTAAACCCAATAACATAATTTATTTTGATTGGACTGGATGGAAGAACATGATCCATGTAAAAATTTTTTATCGTTTTACTTGTGCTGAATGCTCATAAAAATATTGGAGTGGGAACTCATTGGATTACAGCAAAGCTTGCAATGTTTGCGGAATATATTCGTGCAGCCAAAATGCACAATGACAACCCGGAACTGTGCGGCACCGAATCCTCGGGGAAAAACATTAAAAGGCTTCGCCCGGAGATGGGTTTGGATTACCCACCTTCCAGTTACCAGCCGAATGCGCTGAACCATTGAAACACAGATACACACTGCAAGACATGCAAAACCAGGGTGTCAGTCAGTTAAAGCTTCAGATTGCTCCGACCGGGATGGAACTTATCCACTCTCAGTTGTACTTTTCCCAAGTAAAGGGTGGGACATTCATTGTGGATGTGTGGAAGCAGTCTGGTCCCGCACAATGCAGACACATCCATGTCACCACCAACCAGCTCTCCCACAACCGGTGTGATCTACTTTCCAGCATTCCAGTGCCTTGTCTGTGACGAAGTATGTTTCAAATGTTTTGGAATAGTTGGTTCCATGGTGTAATGGTGAGCCCTCTTGATTTTAAATCTAGCGATCTGAGTTTAAATCTCGGTCAAACCTAAATTCTTGTTGTCCCAGCTGCTGAAAATTTGGGACAAACAACTGAAAGACACCTGGTGCTGGTGGGCAGTTTTGTTGCCTTTTTCATTGATGCTTGATCTACAAGTCTAGTTGTCAAATTGTGTGCTCAACCGTCAGTTATCTGCTACAAATCAGCGGAGGACAAATTACTTTGTTTTAATGCTGCCTTTGCCTGCACAATGTGTGCTGAGATTATCTGTGCAATATGCATTCAGCAGGATGAATAAAAGCAATGCTTTTTGAAATGCAGGCACTGCATGTTTTGCACTCGACAAAACATTGCATTTTCTTTTCATTAATTTTAATTTAATGCATTGCAATGCCAACGCACTTTTTACGTGGCAAGATCGATAATTAGCAGAGCGTAATGAAGACATCGCAAAGTTTCTGTTTAAAGAATGGACTCAGTCGAGAATATTTTGTGGATTTTATTTTTCTGAGGCTATTTTCCGTGTGCTGGGAACACCCTGCGCAATATGTGAAAAAGCTGGTTTTGTTAAAACTCCAGAGACCGCATGGCAGTTCGCTGGGACAAAAGAGCTGTCAGTCATCCATTGACAAAAGAGCTGTCGGCCAGGAAGGGGGGCCACTGACAAAGCCACTCTAATTTGTAAAAGCACTTCTCACCTCCATCTCAGAAGGAGACACAGAACAATGAATCCACCAGCATGGCCAGCCAAGGAGGAGCTGGGTCTTTCCCAACACAAAGGCTCAGAGAGATGCCCAGACTAAGGGCCATCAGCCCAATGCATGGGTGGGATGGCCCATCACTGACTAAGTACCCGTGCTTAGAAACAAAGGGGTTTTAAAGATTGGCGGGAAAGATAGGGGTAGCAAGACTCCCAGAAAGACAGGGTCCTTTCCACTTTATTTTTAGCTTGGAGCTTGGTGTGAAGCTTGGAGCTTGCAGCTTGCAGCTTGTGTCGAGAGAGAGCCCCCTCTCCCTCTCGTTCTCGCTCCACCGATCGATGTACCAGAGGAAGGGGCTGCAGTACTGCAGAAGAAGCCACCGAGACTGAAGACCAGGCAGTGACTTCCCACAGCTGAGCTGAGCAAGGAAACGGGCTGCGTGTGGTGGTGAACATGGTCGCGAGTGTCCCAAGCCAGTAACCAGATATCCCTGGCCAGCTGGGTAAGGGCTCAGGGTATTCTCAGAAGTGAAGCTTTCCAGGGCTATTCTGGGGAGGGTAATTCATTGGTAGGGGTGGGGTTAGAATCCACCAGGGAATTACTGCGTGTTACGAGGTTCATTTCTGTACTTTATGTATGTTGTTTGTAACCGGGATTTTATTCTCCACAGAGACAGTGATTTTGTTTAGCAGTGCATGTTTTAGACAGTGTATGTTAGACCAAATAAATATACTACGATTTATCACTGAAGCATCCCTTTCCGTGACTCATTTAATTTACACTCTGAATAATAATTCCCGGATCTAGAACTTTCGTAAGGTGGGGGCGATTCAAACCGTCCGTCTGGCAAATGTGCGAGGATCACAAACACTTACAATATTTACGAAAGGATATACTTGCTTTGGAGGCAGTTCAGAGAAGGTTCACTAGGTTGACTCCGGAGATGAGTGGTTGACTTATGAGAAAAGGTTGAATAGGTGGGGCCTCTACTCATTGGAATTCAGAAGAATGAGAGGTGATCTTATCGAAACGTATAAGTTAATGAGGGAGCTTGATAAATTGGATGCAGAGAGGATGGTTCCACTGATAGGGGAGACTATAACTAGGGGGCATAATCTCAGAATAAGGGGCTGCCCATTTAAATCTGTGATGAGGAGGAATTTCTTCTCTCAGAGGGTTGTAAATCTGTCGAACTCACTGCATCAGAGAGCTGAGAAAGCCACGACATTTAATAAATTTAAGACAGAGATAGCTTCTTAACTGATAAGAGAATAAGGCTTATGGGGAACGGGCATGGATGTGGACCTGAGTCCATGATCGGATCAGCCATGATCATATTAAATGGTGCAGCAGGCTCGAGGGGCCATATGGCCTACTCCTGCTCCTAGTTCTTAAGTTCTTATGTTCTGAATAGCGACACACAAAAAAATGCTTTGATCATGGTTACACCTTATCTTCACGTTTGGCAAACAGTTGGCTCATTGGTCTCGGGCTGTGATTTCCCTTCGGATTTGTTCATTGAAATTTACGAGGGGTCCCAGAGGAGCCCTGATATTGCTCGCATATTTTGAAATTGCATCGAACTTTTGCAAAGAAGGACTTGCATATCTGCAGCGCCTTTCAGGAACTCATGACGCCCCAAAGCGCTTTACAGCCATTGAGTTATGTTTGAAGTGTTGTAGTTTGGGGAAAGATGTGCCCAGATCAACAAACATGTACCTCAACTCTTTGCAAAGAGTTTGGTGCAAATAATCAAGCGTCTCAGGGACTTGGACTTTCTTTGAATAAGTTCTGCTTGTACCTGCATTCAAGCTTGAAACAGCAACTGGGCTTCCATCTCACGGGACGTTTGGGGTTGATGTGCGTTGCTTTCAATCTTTGAAATTTCACCAAGCAAAGAAACGGTGAATCCAACTGTCCCTGTAAGCATTTAGTTCCCGTTTAATCACAGGAATATCCGCAGTCAGGAGCTGAAAAGGAATTCAAACCTAATACCGGCTTCGGGACAATCAGAATACTTTGTCACAGACAAGGCACCGGAAGGCTGGAAGGTAGATCACACCGGTTGTGGGAGAGCTGGTTGGCGGTGACATGGAAGTGTCTGCAGTGTGCGGGACCAGACTGCTTCCACGCATCCACAATGAATGTCCGTCCATTTATTTGGGAAAAGTACAACTAAGAGTGGACAAGTTCCATCCCGGTCGGAGCAATCTGAAGCTTTAACTGACTGACACCCTGGTTTTGGATGTCTTGCACCTTCGACTTCCATCAGTCTCTGTGGCGCAATGGGTTAGCGCGTTCGGCTGTTAACCGAAAGGTTGGTGGTTCGAGCCCACCCAGGGACGAAGTGTTTAATTGTTTTTCCCCGAGTATTCGGTGCCGCAAAGTCCCAGGTTGTCATTGTGCGTTTTGGCTGCACGAATCTATTCCGCAAATGTTGCCAGCAGTGCTGTTATCCAATTAGTTCCCACTCCAATATTTTATGAGCATTCAGTTCAAGTAAAACGATATATTACATGGATCATGTTTCATCCAGCCCATTAGAAATAAATTATGTTATTGGGTTTAAAGAAACTGGTGGAAATTGATTCTATTGGTACATATATAGAACTGGAACTTCGGTCTCAAGTGCTCCTCCTATCAAGTATAGACACATACACAATCAATGGTTTTACAACTGAGTCATAAACACTTACAATTTTAAACCATTCTCATACAGCGTGTAAATGAGATAGGGATAAAACTTCATCACATGTAAAGAGAAAATGAATGATTGTGGATACCACTGTTCCTCAGTAATTATATTATTATTTATTTCATTCTGAAGAAGGTTATCGGCTAATTAATGGTGATTAAAAGAATTCTTACTTTTGCACGTTGGCTGCATGTCGTCAATTTTATAAGGTTTTGAATTTAAAAATGGGTTACAATGCTGGTTGAATACATGACCCCAAAGTCTTTTTGGGATCACAGGTTGAGTCTCTCTGGTGGTTTACGCTCTCTTGTAGAGCGCCTGAGTTGGGGCTCCGGTTGTTGGGCGCTGGCCTGTGTGTCTGCTGTTTGCGGTGCCTCAGGCCTATCCGGACTGCCCACAGTGACTGGGCTCTCCTCCCTTTGGTTCCGGTGTTCGGTCACCTGTGCTGGAGTGAACTCTGTATCGTGTTCTTCCTCTGCTTCTTCTATGGGGTTGCTTAACCTCCTTTTTGTTTGATCCACATGTTTGCGGCAGATTTGTTCATTAGTTAGTTTAACTACCAGAATCCTATTGCCCTCTTTGGCAATCACAGTGCCTGCGAGACATTTAGGTCCTGCAGTGTAGTTGTGGACAACAACAGAGTCGTTTACACCAATATATCGTGCCCCCGCATTCCTGTCATGGTAGGTATATTGTGATTGGCGCCTGCTCTCAACAATTTCTTTCATGGTGTGGTGTATAAGGGATAACGGCATTTGAGCATCCTTATCATTAGCAGCCCTGCGGGTGGAACCCCTGTGAGCGAGTGTGGTCGGGATCTATTGGGCAACAGGAGGCGTGATAAGTGGCTTTGTAGGGAACCCCCTTGGATTCTGAGCATCCCCTGTTTGATTATCTGCACTTTTCGTTCTGCCTGGCCGTTTGAGGCTGGCTTGAATGGTGCCTTTCTGACATGGTTAATTCCATTGCCTGCCATGAAGTCCTGGAATTCAGTGCTTGTGAAGCACAGGCCATTGTCGCTGACCAAGATGTCCGGTAGACCGTGGGCGGCGAACATTGCCTGTAGACTTTCTACCGTGGCAGAGGATGTGCTTGAATTTAAAATGTCACACTCGATCCATTTGGAGTGAGCGTCTACTGCAACCAAAAACATTTTTCCGATGAAAGGACCTGTGTAGTCATCATGGATGCGTGACCAAGGCTTGGCGGGCCATGGTCAGGGGCTAAGGGGGGCTTCCCTGGGCGCATTGCCCAGCTGGGCACACATGTTGTACCTGCGAACACAAACTTCCAGATCTGCATCTATCCCTGGCCACCAAACGTGTGACCTGGCAATTGCCTTCATCATGACAATGCCCGGATGCTCATTGTGGAGTTCTCTGATGAACACCTCTCTGCCCATCTGGGGCATGACTACGCGGTTTCCCCACAGTAGGCAATCGGCCTGAATCGAGAGTCCATCCCTGCCCCTGTGAAATGGTTTAAATTCCTCAGGGCATGCCATGTACGTGGCTGCCCAGTCCCCATTCAGGACACATTTCTTGACTAGAGACAATAGCGGGTCTCTATTTGTCCAGACTTTAGTCTGACGGGCTGTCACGGGTGAGCCATCGCTTGCGAAAGCTTCAACAGCCATGACCATCTCAGCGGCATGCTCGGTAGCCCCCTCAGTGGTGGCTGGTGGGAGCCTGCTGAGTGCATCGGCGCAGTTTTCAGTGCCCGGTCTGTGCCGAATTGTGTAGTAATAGGTGGCTAACGTGAGTGCCCACCTCTGTATGCGGAGCGATGCGTCTGCATTTATGGCCTTGTTGACGGCTAAAAGGGACGTGAGGGGTTTGTGATCTGTCTCCAGCTCAAATGTCCTGCCAAGCAGGTACTGGTGCATTTTCTTTACCGAATATACACATGCGAGCGCCTCCTTTTCTATCATCCCGTAGCCCTTTCTGCCTGGGACAGACTTCTGGAGGCATAAGATACCGGCTGTAACTGACCCTTGGCATTGACATGCTGCAACACACACCCGACACCATAGGACGACGCATCGCACGTTAACACAAGTTTCTTACATGGGTCATATCGCGTGAACAGATTGTTGGAACATAACAAATTGTGTGCTCTATTAAAAGCCCTTTCCTGGCTGTCCCCTCAGACCCATTCGAGACCTTTGCTCAGGAGCACGTGGAGCGACTCTAGCAGCGTGCTCAATTTGGGAAGAAAGTTACCAAATAGTTCGGGAGCCCCAGGAACAAACGCAGCTCCGTCGTGTTACGGGGTCTGGGTGCTCTCTGGATCGCTTCCGTCTTGGACGCAGTAGGGCGCATCCCGTCTACTCCTAGCCTCATCCCCAGGAATTCTACCTCTGGAGCTCGGAAGATGCACTTCGCCTTTTTCAGTCGCAGCCCTACCCGGTCCAGTCTGCGTAGCACCTCCTCCAGGTTGTGGAGGTGTTCTTCAGTCTCGTAACCCGTGATGAGGATGTCGTCCTGAAAACCCACCGTCCCTGGAATCGACTTGAGGAGGCTTTCCATATTTCGTTGGATGATCGCGGCGGCCGAGCGAATCCCGAACGGACATCTGTTGTACTCAAACAACCCCTTGTGTGTCGTGATGGTGGTCAGCTTCTTCAACTCTCTCGCCAGCTCCTGGGTCATGTAAGCTGAGGTCACGTTCAATTTTGAAAAAAGTTTGCCACCGGATAGCATCGCAAAGAGGTCCTCTGCTCTCGGTAGCGGGTACTGGTCTTGGAGTGACACCCGATTGATGGAGGCCTTGTAATCACCATATATCCTGACTGACCCATCCGCTTTGAACACCGGTACAATCGGGCTCGCCCAGTCACTGAATTCGACTGGCAAAATGATACCTTCCCTCAGCAGGCGGTTCAATTCACCTTCTATCTTTTCCCGCATCACGTACGGCACCGCTCTGGCCTTGCGGTGTCCTGGCCTGTCCGGGTTTATGTGAATCACTACCTTGGCCCCCATGAAAGTGCCAATGCCGGGTTGAAATAATGAGTCAAATTTTTGCAGGATCTGTGAGCATGAAACTCGCTCCACAGAGGAAATAGCATTAACATTGCCCCAGTTCCAGTTCATGACAGCAAGCCAACTCCTCCCCTGTAGTGCGGGACCGTCCCCCGGGACAACCCAGAGTGGCAACCTGTTCTCCGAATCTTTGTGGGTCACGATTATCGTGGCGCTGCCAATCACCGGAATGATCTCCTTGGTGTATGTCCGTACCTGTGCGTCAATCGGTGATAATTTTGGACGCCCACAACTTTTCAAACTATTTGATACCCATCAGGGACTGGCTCGCCCCCGTGTCTAGCTCCATTGATACTGGGATGCCACTGAGGAGCACTTTCATCATTATCGGTGGCGTCCTGGTGTATGAGCTGTATACGTGCTCCACATGAACTCACTGAACTTCTGGTTCCAGCGATTTCCCCCAGCTTTCATTTCTGCAATTTCTGTAGGTATTTTGTTCATCTCTGCAAACTCCGGCTGAGTTTGTGCCTCCATGCCTCCAACATGAGCTGTTGTTGGAAACAAAAGATCCCTTGCTCATCAATCGTCCCTGACTACCCCTGTGACTGTCCTTGAGTGTGCCATTAACAGGTGTTGATGGCCCCATTACTGGCCACATTGTCCCTTGCAATGGTGTGAATCGCCGTTCTGCTTGCCATTATCTCTGTCGAATTCCCCCTCTGGGTTCGACTACATGTTGGAGCATGCCCGATTGCCCTTGTCTGCCTGTAGAACTGTGTGCTGCTTCAGCAATGTTGATTCTCTGTCCCAACCATTCCTTAACACAGTATCTCTCGTCTATTCTGCCAGCGGCCATACTCACGTGGTTTAAATCCCAGTTTCTCGTCGCCATTGATACATCCTTACTATACAGTAGAAATGCACACGAGGCCCATGCTTGAGAGAAGGTCAGTCTGTGGCCTGTCCTTTATTCCTTAGCACTCAAGTGATGAAAGTGGGTGGAGCTTCCCCTTTTTTACCTGAAGACCCAGGTTAGAAGTGTCTCCCACAAGTTCACCACCTAGTGGTCATTGTTCTCACAGTGTACAACTGAGGTCAGATTATATATGGGTTACAATGTTGGTTGAATACATGGCAATAAGCACTTAAAATTTTAAACCATTCTCCTAAAATACAGTGTGTAAACGAGATAGGGATAAAAGTTCATCACATGTAAAGAGAAAATTAATGATTGAAGCTCGTAAAAGATCCTCTCGGAATAAGTGATCACAGTATGGTTGAATTTGTAATACAGATTGAGGGTGAGGAAGTAGTGTCTCAAACGAGCGTACTATGCTTAAACAAAGGGGACTACAGTGGGATGAGGGCAGAGTTGGCTAAGGTAGACTGGAAACACAGACTAAACGGTGGCACAATTCAGGAACAGTGGAGGACTTTTAAGGGGCTCTTTCATAGTGCTCAACAAAAATATATTCCAGTGAAAAAGAAGGGCAGTAAGAGAAGGGATAACCAGCCGTGGATAACCAAGGAAATAAAGGAGAGTATCAAATTAAAAACCAATGCGTATAAGGTGGCCAAGGTTAATGGGAAAATAGAAGATTGGGAAAATTTTAAACGACAGCAAAGAATGACTAAGAAAGCAATAAAGAAAGGAAAGATAGATTACGAAGGTAAACTTGTGCAAAGCATAAAAACGGATAGTTAAAGCTTTTACCGATATATAAAACGGAAAAGAGTGACTAAAGTAAATGTTGGTCCCTTAGAAGATGAGAAGGGAGATTTGAAAATGGGAACTGTGGAAATGGCTGAGACCTTAAACAATTATTTTGCTTCGGTCTTCACAATGGAAGACACAGAAACCATGCCAGAAATTGCTGGTCACAGGAATGTGGGAAGAGAGGACCTTGAAACAATCACTATCACTAGGGGGCTAGTGCTGGACAGGCTAATGCGACTCAAGGTAGACAAGTCCCCTGGTCCTGATTAAATGCCAGGGTATTAAAAGAGATGGCGGAAGTTATAGCAGATGCATTCGTTATAATCTACCAAAATTCTCTGGACTCTGGGGAGGGACCAGCGGATTGGAAAGCAGCTAATGTAATGCCTCTGTTTAAAAAAGGGGGCAGACAAAAGGCAGGTAACTATAGGCTGGTTAGTTTAACATCTGTAGTAGGGAAAATGCTTGAAACTATCATGAAGGAAGAAAGAGCGGGACATCAAGATAGGAATAGTGCAATCAAGCAGCGCAGCATGGATTCATGAAGGGGAAATCATGTTTAACTAATTTACTGAAATTCTTTGAGGATATAACGAGCATGTTGGATAGAGGTGTACCGATGGATGTGGTGTATTTAGATTTCCAAATGACATTCGATAAGGTACCACACAAAAGGTTACTGCAGAAGATAAAGGTACGCGGAGTCAGTGGAAATGTATTAGCATGGATAGAGAATTGGCTGGCTAACAGAAAGCAGAGAGTGAGGATAAATGGGCCCTTTTCGGGTTGGAAATCGGTGGTTAGTGGTGTGCCACAGGGCTCGGTGCTGGGACCACAACTGTTTACAATATACATAGATGACCTGGAAGAGGGGACAGAGTGTAGTGCAACAAAATTTGCAGATGACACAAAGATTAGTGGGAAAGCAGGTTGTGTAGAGGACACAGAGAGGCTGCAAAGAGATTTAGATAGGTTAAATGAATGGGCTAAGGTTTGGCAGATGGAATACAATGTCGGAAAGTGTGAGGTCATCCACCTTGGGAAAAAAACCAGTAAAAAGTGAATATTATTTGAATGGGGAGAAATTGCAACATGCTGCGGTGCAGAGGGAACTGGGGGTTCTTGTGCATGAATCCCAAAAAGTTAGTTTGCAGGTGCAACAGGTAATCAGGAAGCCCAATGGAATGTTGGCCTTCATTGCGAGAGGCATGGAGAACGAAAGCAGGGAGGTCCTGCTGCAACTGTATAGGGTATTGGTGAGGCCGCACCTGGAGTACTGCGTGCAGTTTTGATCACCTTAATAAAGGAAGGATATACTAGCTTTGGAGGGGTACAGAGACAATTCACTCGGCTGATTCCGGAGATGAGGGGGTTACCTTATGATGATAGATTGAGTAGACTGGGTCTTTGCTCGTTGGAGTTCAGAAGGATGAGGGGTGATCTTGTCGAAACATTTAAAATAATGAAAGGGATAGAAAAGATAAAGGCAGAGAGATTGTTTCCACTGGTCGGGGAGACGAGAACTTGGGGGCACAGCCTCAAAATACGGGGAGACATCCATTGTGGATGTGTGGAAGCAGTCTGGTCCCGCACACTGCAGACACTTCCATGTCACCGCCAACCAGCTCTCCCACAACCGGTGTGATCTACCTTCCAGCCTTCCGGTGCCTTGTCTGTGACAAAGTATTCTGATTGTCCTGAAGCCGGTATTAGGTTTTAATTTCTTTTCATCTCCTGACTGCGAATATTCCTGTGATTCAACGTGAAGTAAATGCTTACAGGGACAGTTGGATTCAGCGATTCTTTGCTTGCTGAAATTTCAAAGATTGAAAGCGATGCACATCAACCCCAAACCTCGTCACCTACTCGCTAACCGCTACACGCTGCTTCCGTGAGATGGAAGCCCAGTTGCTGTTTCAAGCTTGAATGCAGGAACAAGCAGAACTTATTCCAAGAAAGTCCAAGTCCATGAGGCATCTGATTATTTGAACCGAACTCCTTCGCAAAGAGTTGAGGTTCGTGTGGGGTAATTTGGGCACATCTTTGCCCACACTATAACACTTCAAATATAACTCAACGGCTGTAAAGTGCTTTCTCTCTTCCTCTTGTCTGTATCCTGTGCTTTTATTTCTCTATTTATTCCCCCTGTCTCAATTTCTAGTGTTTAAAAGGGAACAAAAGATGAAGTGGGTGTCACTGTGGAACAATTTCTCTCGCTCAAAGTTAGATGCACGACCGTTGCTCCATGAGGTCTCGGCAGCTAGCCGATGATATTCAGGTCCATAAATAAATATATTTTTTTGTATTTATACAAATTATCGAAGCTGGTCTCTGGTCGCGTGGTTAAGATATCGAGCATTAAACCTCTTTCCATTCTCAATCAGTTCATCGCAGAAACATAATTGAGGTGTGTGAGAGGATTAATGATTGCTGTAATCGCCGTTAATAACCCCACTACTATCTGTTGCAGAACGAGCTTACACACTCTCCCACTTCTCCTGCCCTTTGCCGGACACGTGTTCGGGGTTTAATTTTACAAACTGGGTGTGTTCGCTGATCGCGGAGAGATGATAGGAGCCTCTGTGGCCCCACTGTGAGGGTGTGGAAGTGAACACTGTGGCTGGGTGATCCGTGACATTTCTGTAACGGCAGCAGAGGAGACGGATTGAGAGCTTTGAGTGTGGGACAGAAGTTGTTTAAGGTGAGCCAACACATTCCCGATCAGCACAGAGGGAGCTCACTGGTCAGCTCCCCTCTGTTGGGGTTATTGTGCCAGAGGTTTCCGTAGTGTAGTGGTTGTCACGTTTGCTTTATATGTATATGATCACTGGTTCGATCCCAAGTGCGAACTTTATGTTTCAACTTGCTGTGGATGAACAATTGGAGCCGAGTTGAGTCTCCGAGCAAATACTGCCTGACATGCTGAGATTTCCAGCATTTGCTGTATTTATTGATTAAAGTATCAACTCTCCCTCAATTAGCATTTCTTTCATTTTGCAAAAGAAGGTGATGGGTTAATTAATGATGCTTTCCCGTGAAAGCATCACAAAAGTTTAACGAATAAACATACGGTGACTGGCAGGTGAGCGCTGCTTCTGACACCCAGTGGGAATGGGCGGGGATTTTAAGGCCCCTTTTATTGCAGAACCTTCATTTCGATCAACATCTCAGACTCAGTGTTTCGGCCTCGTGGTGCAGCGGTGGTGTGTCTGCCTCTTGATCAGATAGTTGCATGTTTAAATCATGTTGAGGTCTCTGTTCTTTTTGGCAATTACAGAATTAATATTTTCTTTGCTGTTTGGCAATAACCAGACCCTTGCTCCAAGGTCTGTCTCAATGTTTCCCCGGTGTCAGGCAGAGATACGCCTGCTGCCCTCATTTACTTCATGTGACAGGACACAAAAGTTCAAAATCAAACTGCAGGTGGCCACACATAATATTGAGCAGTCAGGATGGCCGAGCGGTCGAAGTTGCTGCATCAGGTTGCCGTCTGCTTTGAAAGCGTGGGTTCCGTAGTGTAGTGGTCATCACATTCGCTTAACACGCAAAAGGTTCCTGTTTCAAAACCAGCTGAAAACGTGTTCAATTAAATATGAGAAGCATTGAATAATGTGCATTTCTGGTTCAGTATTAACAAAGCATAATGTCTCCCAGTCCTGCTACATTTGTTGAATACTCTGTACAGTTCGGTACACATTCAAACTCTACAGTTTCCAGCCCTGACGGTGCAGAAAGCCCCTCACAAAGCTGCACATTCCGGCTGCATTCAGTTGAGTTGTGAGAGATTATTGACGGATCCTGGAGCTGTGAAAAGGAATGATGTGTTAGGGGGGTCATCAAACGAGGCCATGTGGGTTGAATTAAAGAACAAAAATGGGGCGATCACACTACTGGGAGGGCACTATAGACCCCCAGGCAGTTAGAGGGAGATAGAAGAACAAATATATGGGCAGATTGTTGAGAAGTGCAAAACCTCTAGAGCTGTAATAGTGGAGGATTTTAACTACCCGAATATTAACTGGTGAAATGATAGTGTGAATGGTACAGATGGTGGAGAATTCCTAAAATGCATTCAGGAGAACTTCTTTATCCAGTATGTAACAAGCCCATCAAGGGAGGGTCGGTTCTGGACTGGGTATTGTGATCGAAGAGGGGCAGGTATGAGGGGTATTAGTGGGAGAGCATTTTGGTGCGAGTGATCATACTCAGTAAGGTTTAGGGTAGTTATAGAAAAGGACAAAGGGGACCAGGAATAAAAGTTCTCAATTGGGGTAAAGCCAATTTTGCTGAGCTGAGATGGAATTTGGCCAAAGTGGGAGAGAACGGCTACTTGCTGGTAAATCAGTGTCAGAGCAGTGGGAGACATTCAAGGAGGAGATCCTGAGGGTACAGAGCAAGTATGTTCCCTTAAAACAAAGGTGGGACTAACAAATCTAGAGCTCCCGGGATGTCAGGGGACATACAGGGAAAGTTAACGAAAAAAAGGGAAGCTTATGACAGATACCGATAACTCAATACTGCAGAAATTCTAGAGATGCAGAGGTGCAATTAAAAAATATATCAGGAAAGCAAAGAGAGAGCATGAGAGAATGTTGGCAATTAAATCTGGGAAAACCCAAAGATGTTTTAAAATACATTAAGAGCATGATGATAACAAGATAAAGAGTGGGGCCTATTAGCGTCCATAAAGGGAATCTGTACGCGGAGGCGGAAGGCTTGGGTAGGATTCTTTATGAATACTTTGCATCTGTTTTCACAAAAGAGAGGGGCGATGTGGACTTTGCAATGAGGGTGGAGAAGTGTGAAATATTAGATGAAATAAACAGAGTGAGAGAGGAAGTATTGGTGGTTTAGCAGCTTAGAAAGTGGATAAATCCCCAGGCCAGGATGAAATGTATCCCAGGCTGATAAGAGCAGCAAAAGAGCAAATATCAGAGGCTCTGACCACCATTGTCCAATCCTCACTGGTTACAGGTGCGGGGCCAGAGGATTGGAGCACTGCTAACATTGTACCTTTGTTTAAAAAGGGTGAAAATGATTGAGTAAATACAGGCTGGCCAGCCGAACCTTTTACAATTATTTGTAAAAATCCTGAGGGACAGGATAAATCTTCATTTGGAAAGTCATGGATTAATCAAGGATAGTCAACATGAATTTGTCAAGGGAAGGTCGTGTCTGACTAAATAGATTGCATTTTTCGAGGAGGTAACCAGGAGGGTTGATGAGGGCAGTGGTATGATGTAATGTATATGCACTTTAGCAAAGCTTTTGATAAGGTCGCACTTGGAAGACTGGTTACGAATGTAAAAGCCCATGGGATTCAAGGGCAAAGTGGCAAGTTGGGTCCAAAATTTGTTCAGAGGCAGGAATCAAAGCGTAATGGTTGATGGGTGATTTGTGATCCAGTGGGGTTCCGCAGGGCTCAGTGCTAGGTCCCTTGCTTTTTGTGGTATACATCAATGACTTGGACTTAAATGTTGAGGGTATGAGTAAGAAGTTTGCAGATGACACTAAAACAGGCTGAGTGGTTGATAATGAAGAAGAAAGTGGCGGACTACAGGAAGATATCAATGGATGTCTCAAGGCGCTTTGCAGCCAAAGAAGTACTTTTTGAAGTGCGGTCACTCTTGTAGTGTGGGAGACACAGCCGCCAATTTGCACACGGCAGGCACTTATAGGCAGCAGTGTGATGATGACCAGATCATCTGTCTCTGTGATGTTGATTGAGGGATAAATATTGACCAGGACACGAATCCTGGCCACATTGATCCGCCCACCACTTCACACTGTTCTCCGAGGGACCAGCGCGATGATACTAAAACAACAAGCGAAGTTGGTAAGCTATCCATGCAGTCCATCGGAATCCAGCCACACCACCT
Source organism: Pristiophorus japonicus (assembly GCF_044704955.1). Lineage (NCBI taxonomy): Eukaryota > Metazoa > Chordata > Chondrichthyes > Pristiophoridae > Pristiophorus > Pristiophorus japonicus. The sequence goes on from NW_027254488.1 coordinate 3,994,530, forward strand.
TATACCACGGGTAACATCTCTCCATGGATTCTGGAATCTGGATCAACAAACCATAATCCCATCTTATAAGGAATTCCGGGAGGTGCTTCAAGCTTTATTCCATATATATGAACAGTTTTCAGGTATTTAAACAAATACCGACGTTTTTGAGATGGGCGTCTGGGTGACGTCATCAAAACCATGGTCGTCATTTTGGAGCGTGAGCAGGAACATCGGCAGGGCCCAGGTACAGAGGAGTGGGAAGGTCGGGGCGGATGAGCGGTGAGTGTTTGTGGCGAGATGCGGTGAATGTTTATGGTGGAGGAGCGGCGACAGATCGTGGAGGAGGTGCGACAGATGACGGTATGGGACCCAGAAGAGCCGAGGGCCCAGGGGCAGCACGGGCCAGCCCACACTGCGATATGTGTGGGCACTGGGTCCATGCAGCAGAGCTGGTCTCCTGTCGTCTTGGTTAACCCTTGCCACTGGACCAAGACATCGCTCTGTCAAGCCCATGTGGTGGCTGGTGTGCAACGGCCACCCCACGTTAAAAAAATCCACACAAAGGCATCTTCCACCCCCTGAATTGGAGTCCAGGACTGGAACATCGGGTCCTTCAACGAAACACCTGTGAACTCATGGAAGCAAATCGTCCTCGATCGAAGGACCGCCAATGATGATGATGATCAATGTACTGGTCAGGTGGGCAGAACTGTGGCAAATGGAATTCAATCCAGATAAGTGTGAGGTAATGCATTTGGGGAGGTTTAACAAGGCAAGGGAATATACATTAAATGGTATGACACTGAAAAGTGCAGAGGAACAAAGGGACCTTGGAGTGCAGGTCCGCAGATTCCTGAAGGTAGCAGGCCAGGTAGTTAATGTGGTTAAGAAGGCATATGGAATACTTGTCTTTATTAGTCAAGGCATGGAGTACAAGAACAAGGAGGTTATGCATGAACTGTTCAAAACACTGGCTACACCACAGCTGGAATACTGCATGCAGTTCTGGTCACCACATTACAGGAAAGATGTGATTTCACTGAAAAGGGTGCAGAGGAGATTTACTAGAATGTTGCCTGGACTGGAGAATTTTGGCTATGAGGATAGTTTGGAGATGCTGAATCTGTTTTCTTTGCAACAGAGGCATCTGAGCGGAGACCTGATTGACGTGTATAAAATTGAGGGGCCTGGATAGAGTGGATATGAAGGTCCTGTTTCTCTTGGCAGAGGGGTCAACAAACAGGGGGCGTAGATTTTAAGTAATTGGGGAAGGTTTAGAGGAGATATGAGGGGACATTTCATCACCCAGAGGGTGGTGGGGTCTGGAACTCACTGCCTGAAAGGTTGGTAGAGGGAGGGACCCTCACCACATTTAAAAGATACGTGGATGTGCACTGAAAATGCCGCAACCTACAGAGCTATGGACCGAGAGCTGGAAAGTGGGATTAGGCTGGATAGCTCTTGGTCGGCCGGCGTGGACACGATGGGCCGAAATGGCCTCACTCTGTGCTGAAACTTTCTGATTCTATGATTCTATTAATATATATATATATATATATATATATATATAATAAATACAATTATCGTAATTTTTCCTTGGTGGTCGAGTGGTTAAGATCCCGAGCACTAACCCTCTTTCTATTCTCAATCAGTTTATCACATGAAAATAATTGAGGTCTGTGAGAGGATGAATAATTGCATACCTCGGGAGCCTATTATCAGCGAGGGCAGGCATCGACGACGAGGTTCACCACTGCCTCCAGTGCGCCAGTGCAGCCTTCGGCCGCCTGAGGAAGAGAGTGTTCAAAGATCAGGCCCTCAAATCTGCCACTAAGCTCATGGTCTAACGGGCTGTAGTGAGACCCGTCCTCCTGTATGGCTCAGAGACATGGACCTAATACAGTGGGCACCTCAAGTCGCTGGAGAAATACCACGAATGGTGTTTCTGCAAAATACTGCAAATCCCCTGGGAGGACAGACGCACCAATGTTAGCGTACTCGATCAGGCCAACATCCCCAGCATCGAAGCACTGACCACACTCGACCAGCTCCGTTGGACGGGTCACATTGTTCGCATGCCTGACACAAGACTCCAAAAGCAAGCGCTCTACTCGGAACTCCGACACGGCAAGCGAGCCCCAGGTGAGCAGGGGAGACGTTTCAAGGACCCTCAAAGCCACTTCATAAAATGCAACATCCCCACCAACATCTGGGAGTCCCTGGATAAAGACCACCCGCAGTGGAGTAAGAGCATCTGGAGGGTGCTGAGAACCTCGATTCTCATCGTCGAGAGCATGCAGAACACATGCACAGGCAGCGGAAGGAGCATGTGGCAAACCAGTCCCACCCACCCTTTCCTTCAACTACTGTCTGTCCCACCTGTGACAGAGACTGTAATTCCTGTATTGGACGGTTCAGTCACCTGAGAACTCACTTTTAGAGTGGAAGCAAGTCTTCCTCGATTTCGAGGGACTGCCTATGATGATGATGAATTGCTGTAATCACCGTTCATAACCCCGTTACTTTCTGTTACACACAGAGTTTACAGACTCTCTGGCTTCTCCTGCCCTTTGTCGGACACTTGTAACTTTACAAACTGGGTGAGTTCGCGGCCCCTTATTCTAAGATTATGCCCCTTAGTTCTAGTCTCCCCTATCAGTGGAAACATCCTCCTTGTCAAGCCCCCTCATAATCTTATACATTTTGATCAGATCACCACCCATTCTTCTGAATTCCAATGAGTAGAGGCCCAATCTACACAACCTTTCCTCATAAGTCAACCCCCTCATCTCCAGAATCAACCGAGTGAACCTTCTCTCAACTGCCTCCAGAGCAAGTATATCCTTTCATAAATATGGAAAACAAAACTGCACGCAGTATTCCAGGTGTGACCTCACCAATACCCTGTATAACTGTAGCAAGATTTCCCTGCTTTTATACTCCATCCCTTTTGCAATAAAGGCCAAGATTACATTGGCCTTCCTGATCACTTGCTGGTGATCTAGTTTGCTAGATATGAAGGCCAGCTTAACATTCGTCTTATTTGATTATTTTCTGTACCTGCCCATGACATTTACATAAAAACATGTTGACTCTGTCGAATCATGTTATAATTTTCAAAGTACCCTGACACCACTTCCTTAACAATGGATTACAGCATTTTCCTGATGACTGATGTCAGACTAACTGTCATGTAGTTCCCGGTTTTCTCTCTCCCTCCTTTCTTGACTTGCGATGTTACATTTTCTACCTTCCGATCCGCTGGGACTGTTGTAGAATCTGGACATCGTGGTGCAAAGGTTACGGGTCTAACACCCGAACAGGAGGCTGCATGTTCAAATCAGTTAATTTAGCTGTTGTTCTTCCGGAATTGATATTGTGTTTGCTGTTTCACAATAACCAGACCCTTGCTCTAAAACCTGTCTCATTGTTTCCCCAGGGGCACATTCATGTTACAATAAACATTCTGAATCAGATGCCTGAAGTACAGTGTGTAAAATGGGATATGGTTTAACAGTTAACATGCAAAGCACAGAACCAATTATTCAATTATCGACTTTCCCTCAGTTAATATTACTTTCACTGTGCAAAACAAGCTGATTGGTTAATTAATAAAGTTTGCCCGAGAAAGCGACATAAAATGTAACGATAATGATTCGCCCAACATGGGGCTCAAATCACAATAGTGAGATTAAGAGTCTCATGCTGTATCTGCTGAGCTAGCCAAGATTATGTAAATCACACATCCCTGTCGGTGACTGCTGCCAGGCGCCTGTTGGTTTCGTCCCATTTCCCAGTGTTTCCCGATCCTGTCTGTCTCTCTGGCTCTGATTAATCTGTGTGTGGCCACCTCCAGTTTGATTTTGAACAAATACCTGTGTTTATGTATTCAGTAAAAACAGAAAATGCTGGAAACACTCAGCAGGTCGGGCAGTATCTGTGGAGGTGGGGAAGTGGGAATAATCGATGGGTTTGTTTGCGGCTTTGATCTGTTGCTGGGAAGTGAGGCAGCGCTGCAGGATGCTTCTTTGCGAGGTGTAGCAGAGGTTTCCGTCGTGTAACGGTTATCACCTTCGCTGCACATGTGAAATATCCTCGGTTTGAGCACGGACAGAAACATTATTTTGGAGAATATTTTTCTGTGTAATACATTTTTTTAAAGTAGCCCGAGGTTCCTTTTATCATGAGCGATGAACATCTTAACTCACTCTCCTAAAATACAGTGTGTGTAAAATCAGATAGGGGATAAAACTTCATCAGTGATTAAAGTTCCTTAACTAAGTAAAGTTCAGTTATTGAAGTTTCCATCAATTCATTACATAAACATAATTGAGGTGTGTGAGAGGATTAATAATGGGCTTTAATCGTTAATGAGTCCATTACTTTATGTTATTGACACAGGTTACACACTCTTTTGCTTCTGAAAGAGTTGAGATGCGTGTGGGGTGATTGGGGCAGATCTTTCCCCACATTACAAGGCTCCATCGGTACTTCATTGACTTTAAATCACTTGAGGATATCCTGAGTTGTTGAAAGGCCACGTAAAAATGCAAGTCATTCTTTGCAAAAGTTCTAACCGCAAGTTCAAACTTCGCCGGCAAATGGAGGCTCACCAAGAATTTGTTCTGACACACGACAAATTCCTTAAAAGTGGGATTCAGCAGTTCAGCTGCTCGCTTAACATTTCCGTCTGACCTGGTGCTGCAAGTGGAGATGTGTCCGCAGTGTAGCGTTTAACACATTCACCTCACACACGGGAAAGCTCACCGGGTGGAAATATTTTGTTGGAACTTTCTCCTCAAACTTTTTCAGGGAGAGATTGTTCTCCAGTGAAAGGACATAAGATCATAAGAACGTAAGAATTAGGAACAGGAGTCGGCCATTCGGCCCATTTTAATGTTTTCAAAGTGATTTCACCCGGGGACCTTTGGTGTGTTTGGGGAACATGATAACCGCTACACTACAGACACACGTGGTAGATGTTGTCTTAGGAACATAACCAGAGCTCTAACCAACACACCTGGCCGATACTTCAGGAGCTGGTTTTACGAGAATAGAATGACGGTGCTATATTTAGGAAGGCTGTGAGAGTGGCCGGAATTGATCTCGTATTTCCCAGACTTTATAAACAGGAACATAGGAACAGGAGGAGGCCATTTGGCAGCGAGTGGTTGGGATCCAGAATGCGCTGCCTGAAAGGGTGGCGGAGGCAGAATTAACCTTATCTTTCAAAATGGATTTGGATAAGTGTCTGAAGGTACAATATCTCAGAGGTACGGGTAAAGGCGGAGGAGTGGGACTAGCTGAGAGTCGGCACGGGCTCGACAGGCCGAACGGCCTACTACCGTGCTGTAACCGTTCCACGATTCTATATTATGTTTAAACTTGCTGTGGATGAACAATCGGAGGTGAGCTTAGTCTCCTGGTAAAAACGCTGATGCTGCCTGACCTGCTGAGATTTCCAGCATTTTCTGTTTTTATTTGCTATTTATTCTCCTGGCAAAAGGGTTCCCTTATTCCTTAATTGCTCTTTATTTCACTTCAATAAATAGATAACTTTCAGTGGGAGAAAACGGATCCACCGGGGACCTTTCGTGTGTGAGGCCAACGTGATATCGGCTACATTGCAGCCCATCAAAGGGTGAGAAACCACTGAATATAAAGGATGAGCTCACAAATATCAGGGTCAGTGCAATCTGGTCAACGTCAAACCCTCCTTTCTTTTTCAGCAGAGGCATGAACGGGAGTCAGACGCCACAAAGTTTAATTAAAGACACAAATACAAGTAACACTTCCAAATCATTTCACTGTAAAATTATTTCACTTTATTTGAAATCCTACTGCGTTGAATCTGAAAATGAGCACCATGGGATTTTATCTTCACTACTGATTCTATTTTATCTTCACTACTGATTCTATTTTCTGTGCACGGTAGTAATAACTGGTGCTGTTAAAGTTGACAAAATTTGCCCCACATTCCTGGAGTCATCGGCAATGAAGATTTTAAACCAGACTCCTAAAATACAGTGTGTAAAATGGGTTAACATGCACAAGAACATAAGAACATAAGAAATGGGAGCAGGAGTCGGCCATACGCCCCTCGAGCTTGCTCCGACATTTAATACGATCATGACCGATCCGATCATGGACTCAGGTCCACTTCCCTGCCCGCTCCCCAAAGCACAGGACAAATGATTGAAGTATCCGACTGTCCCTCAGTTAGCATTTTTTTCACTGTGCAAAAGAAGGTGAGGGGTTAATTAATGATGCTTTCCCGTGAAAGCAACACAAATGTTTCAGAAAAAAACATACAGTGACTGGCAGGTGAGTGTTGCTTCTGATTCCTGGTGGGAATGGGCAGGGATTTTAAAGCCCCTTGTATTGTGATACCTTCATATCGACGGACATCGTAGGCTCCCTGCGTAGGCCTCGTGGTGCAACGGTAGTGTGTCTGACTCCAAATCAGAAGCTTGTGTGTTCCAATCACATCTGGGTCACTGTAATTTTTGATATTGTTCTTCGAGAAGTAATACATTCTTTGCTGTTTTACGATAACCAGACCCTTGCTCCAAGGTCTGTCTCATTGTTTTCCCGGTGTCAGGCAGAGATACGCCTGCTGCCCTCATTTATTTCATGTGACAGGACACAAAAGTTCAAAATCAACCTGCAGGTGGCCAGATGCAGTTTTGATACTCAGGATGGCTGAGCGGCCTAAGGTGTTGTGTTGAAATTGTAATTTGCTTTGTAAAGCTTGGCTTCTCATCCCACTTCTGACATATGTTATTTTTAATCATTAAGCAAAACTTATTTGACACCACAACGAGCTCCTAAAAACTGGGATTCAGCAGTTCAGCTGCTCACTTAATATTTCTGTCTGACCGGGTGCTGAAAGTGGAAATGTTTCCGCAGTGTAGCGGTTAACACGTTCGCCTCACACGCGAAAGCTCACCGGGTGGGAATATTTTCTGTAGCTTTCTCCTCATGCATGCTCAGGGGCGAGTTTGTTCTCCTGTGAAAGGTCATAAGATCATAAACATGTAAGGATTTGAAGCCGGAGTGGGCCATTCGGCCCCTCGAGCCTGGTCCACCATTCAAGAAGATCCTGGCAGTTCCTCGACAGCAAGTTTAAACATCTGGGGCGGAGCCAACAGGCGCCTGGCTGCAATCAGTGCCAAAAACGTGTATTTGCGCAGGAGCCTCGTGAGATCAATTGGTAGATCATGAAACTCTTAATCTCGAATTTGTGGGTTGGAGCCCTACGTTAACTGTTAAAACATGTCCCATTTTGCACAGTGTGTTTCCGGGGTCTGGTTCAAAATGTTCATTTTTGGTAACATCAACAGGAGACTGGGGAAACACTGCGACTGACGTTAGAGCAAGAATCTGGTTATTGTGAAACACCAAAGGAAATATAAATTCTAGAAGAATGACATCGAAAAGAAATGTGACCCCGACACCCAGAAAGAAGTGTTAAGGCAGAAGATTAAATGCTGCATTCCTCTGTGCAAAAAATTCCTTTCACAAACATTTCTTTGACAGAAACTGCACAAAACAAAAATGTTCCTTTCAAAGTCATTAAACTTCCGAATTTCCGCGCCCCCCGAATCTCCTGAATCAGATGCCTCTAGTTTTGCCGACTCAATCCATGTCCCTTTGCAATGTTCTGCTTCCACCCACACTATGAAATGTGCCACTAACTTATAGAATCATGGAATGGTTACAGCACGGAAGGCCATTCGGCCCATCGAGCCCGTGCCGACTCTCAGCGAGTCCCACTCCCCCGCCCTTTCCCCTTAGGCCTGCAATTATTGTTCCTTCAGACACTTATCCAGCTCCCGTTTGAAAGATAAGATTGAGTCTGCCTCCACCGCCCTTTCAAGCAGTACATTCCAGATCCTAACCACTCGCTGCTAAATGGTCATCTCCTGTTCCTATGTGTAAAGTCTGGCAAACACCAGATCAATTCCTGCCACACTCACAGCCTTCCTAAATATAGCACCATCATTCTATTCTCGTAAAACCAGCTCCTGAAGTATAGGCCAGCAGTGTAGGTTAAAGCTCTGGTGATGTTCCTGACATTGCTGTCGTGTTTCCGTAATGTAGTGGTTATCAGCTCACACGTGAAATGTCCCTGGTTCGAAACTGGGCGGAAGCATTTTGAAAACTTGTTGAATTAATTTTTATAAAAAATGGATTTATTCATATTAGTTGTTCAATATTAACAAAACACAATGTCCCACAGCCTTGTTAAATTTTTTGATATCTCTGTACAGTTCTGCTTACACTCAAATTCGACACTTGAACTGCATGCTCATAAAAGTATTGGAGTGGGAACTCACTGGATAACAGCACAGCTGGCAATGTTTGTGGAATATATTCGTGACACCAAAACACACAATGACAACCTGGAACTGTGCGGCACCGAATCCTCAGGAAAAAACAGTTAAAAACATCGTCCCAGGGGGGGCTCGAACCACCAACCTTTCTGTTAACAACCAAACAGCGGTAACCCATTGCGCCACAGAAACTTACGCAAACGAACATCGCAAGACATCCCAAACCAGGGTGTCAGTCAGTTAAAGCTTCAGATTGCTCCGACCGAGATGGAACTTGTCCACTCTCAGTTGTATTTTTTCCAAATAAAGCGTGGGACATTCATTGTGGATGTATGGAAGCAGTCTGGTCCCGCACACTGCAGACACTTCAATGTCACCACCAACCAGCTCTCCCACAACCAGTGTGATCGACCTTCCAGCCTTCCAGTGCCTTGTCTGTGATGAAGTATTCTGAATGTCCCGAAGCCGGTATTTGGTTTTAATTCCTTTTCGGCTCCTGACTGCGGATATTCCTGTGATTAAATGTGAACACAATGCTTACAGGGACAGTTCGATTCACCGTTTCTTTGCTTGGTGAAATTTCAAAGATTGAAAGCGACACACATCAACCCCAAACCTCGTCACCTACTCGCTAACTCGACAAAATGTTGCATTTTCTTTTCATGCCAAGCATTTTGCATTAATGCATTGCAATGCCAACGCACTTTTTACCTGGCAAGACTGAAGTACAAGCTGTGATGAACAGTGTGAAACAGAAACAGCTACTTGAGAACCCATAACCTCGACGGTATCTGTGTGAATTGCTCTGCATCGATAATTAGCAGAGCGTAAAGAGAGGAAACTGACGAAGTGGATGAGAAAATGCCGAGCCAAAGTGTAATGTTGTCGATGATTTTGTTGCTTTTGAGAAATGTTTCAAAGATTTTACATTATCTGTTCAATGGTGTAATGGTGAGCACTCAGGATTCTGAATCCAGTGATCTGAGTTTAAATCTTTGTGGGACCTGAATGCTTGTTGTCCCAGCTTCTGAAAATTTGGGACAAACAAGTGCTGGTGGGCAGTTTTGTAGCCGTTGTCATTGATGCTTGATCGACAAGTCTAGTTGTCAATTCGTGTGTTCAACCGTCAGTTACCTGTTACAAAATGGTTTAAACAGCTGTCTTGCTCTTTTCACTTCGTTGCTTTTAACGTCGAATTACCCGCACACACTCCGTTGTAGTAAAGGTAGGGTCAGGTCTTTTATTTAAACATTCATACCAAACAAACCAAGTATGAAAGTTACTGAGAACACTTCACAAAGGCAGCTTGCTTCGATTTCCGTGGCTGCTTGAGACACACACCTTCCGAATGTCCAGTGTCTCTGGTGTCTGCGTGTGTGAGTCTCATCTTTATACTCTTATTTCTTTGCATTTAGACAATCACGGCTAACTGCTTTGTGAATTGTTTAACATACAGACTTAATATTGCTTGTTTAACCTGCAGATGTCATTAAATAGTAACAAAGGTACAATCAAATATTTAACATACAGACAATGACCAATTACTCATTTCAATGGCTGAAGGCACCACATTGTCTAACAGTCTCTTTCGATCCAAACTTCAATCTTCCTGTTTTTTAATCCAAACTTCAGACTGCGTGCTGAAGCAAAGAGTTCAGCAATGCGGGACTGTGCTCCCACATTCCCCCACTTCTTCTCCTCGCCTCTCTGCAGGTCTTATCTGGGTAACATACATTTGCATGGTGGCTCGAGCTCATTCAACAGCATTGTCCAGTTGTTGTCCTTGTTTTCCAACACAACATCCACAGTAAATCAAAATGACCAGCACGATCAGCTGAACCAGCACCAGCATAAGGACAGGGTGTATCATTGTGTTCATCACGCCTGTTGCCGTCGGGCTCCATCCCAACAATGACTCCCACCAGCTTACATGTTCAATCTGGTCCAAAGTTGTGTGCACGTTCTCGATTTCCGCAGTGTGATGGTTAATGTCCACAACGATTGCTTGATTCAAACTCTGCAGCTGTTGAAATTTTGTATTCCATTCCCGTGTTTCCTTCTTCCAAATAGCAGCGCGCTTAGGGTCAAAGTAGGGTTGTTGTAGATTCAGATTCTCAGGATGCCATTTTAAAGTCCGTTGGTCTGTGATCACCATATCCATTTTTACTTAAAAGTCAATTTTCAATTTTTGATGTTTCCAACTGAATTCCATGCTGTTTACATTCAGAAATGTAAACTCACAATCGGTGTCTTCGACTAAGTCTGTTGCACTCTGCACAGGTTTTAACAATTTCCTCTGCTTTGTGGGAGAAGTGTAACAACATCGAGTAAAGGATGACGGAAATGCTGAATAGTCAGTCGAGAGACCCAGTCCTTCTCTCAGTTCACCCTTCGGAACTGTTGTAATTCACTCTCTCGACATTTGCAACGATCCAACTTCTATTTCACATCCTTTAAGATCATGTTTGTAACTCCAACATTTCAGGTTTTCACTGAACATCTCATCAGTTCTGAGACAGCCCATTCCTGCAGAAACTTTAAATGTTTCTGAACAAGCTTCTCCCACTGCTTTCATCTCTGACTGTTCAGTAACTGCTCCTCGTGTATCTGGGGTGTTGGGGAACTGTCTCTGAAGAGGGGAATCCCCTTCCTCCAGGAGCACCTTCATTTGTCCGGCAGACCCGGTGTCCATTTCCCGCTGCCCTTCCACACAAGCCTCGATAAGGGTATGGCCACCCCTATCCTGAAGTAAGGGTCCTAAAGAACGACATGTGTGGTTGAGGCGCGGCATCCCGAAAGGGATACTCCCTCACCTGCGGAATCTACCCCCAACCTCAGCAACTGAACCGAGGTATCATTCCTGTCAGTGTCTCCAGCTTCTCTTTCCTGATTCTTCAACTTTTCTTTTAACTTTTCTAATTCTTTAGCCAGTCTATCCCTGTCCTCTATCAACTGACGGCCACCACCTGGTCCTGCTCCTTTTATGTGACTCCTCGCGGGATTCATCCACTCAGGCCCTTCTGCCTTCCATCGCTGTAACCCCTGTCTCAATTCCATGACTGAAATTCCTGCAGCCCCCTGATACAAGCTTTCTACCCTTGCCAACCATTTATCAAAATGATCGTCCCCACCCCAGGCATCTACTTCCAGAACTACTGACGGGGAGAGGAGAGTCAAAATGATCTCTCTATGTGTACCATCCCCGTAATGACTGATATCAATCCAATTACTTCCCAAACTTTTACACAACTGCAATATACGTTCCCCAGCTTCCCTGGGTCCTTCCCCTGGTAATAATGCAAGCCGCTTTATTAACTGTGGCCCTGAGTGAGTAACAAAGGTTGCAGCTATTATTCTACCAAGCATGAGACCTGGAAGTTGTTTCAAAACCTATTACCTTTCCCCGGTGATTCCCAAAAGCTCACAGAACCATGTGAACCCTCGGTTTCTCTGATATGTTCCCAGACTGCCACCATCCCAGAATATTACACCACCATTGGGCAAACTTTTTAAGATCCTGAAGAGGTGCAGGTCCCACCTCACTCAGGATAGCTCTCATGTCCTGTAACTGTACCCCTCCTCGCTCATACCAGGTATCCCCAAAACCACTTAAGGTCGTGTTCCCTTCACGAGCTCCACAGGGAGTAGAGGAATCATGATCCTGCTCTCGCCTTGTCCGCTCGAGCGTGCTTCCCCCACTCTCCACATTACCGGAAGGTCGTGTGTAATGTTTTGGGGTGTTAAGCGTCTGAGTAACCGAAGAGGCATCTAACTGCTCCGCCTCCGTACCTAACATTGCCATGCGAACCACACGGGTTCGAGGCTCCGAAGTCAGAGAAGACAAAGGAGCTGTGGATGGGAACGGTGGGCATTCTCCCTGTCCCTTCATCCCCTTTTCAACTCTCAGACCCGGAGAATCCTCCGAATACTACCCGGCTTTATCAATTGCTGTCTCCGCTGGCTAACCTAATACCACCATCTGCTGCAGCTTAGATATTCCTTTCTCTAGATCTTGTTTACGCTTCTGTTCATCAGCAAGATGCTGATCCAGTGTCAGAACAGTCCTGGCTGCCCCGAGTTCCTGAAATCACCAATTCTCTACTTCTTTACTCACTGCTGTTAGCTGCTCTCTGAATTCTGAGACTTCCCTATCTCGAGCCTCAGCCTCTTCTCCTAACGTTTGAATCCCCAGCATGAGACACTGCAACACTAACGCTTTTCTCTTTTTATCACTTTTTAACCCAAACACTTTAATCTTTTTTAACTGGACACTCTCCACTAAGGACTGCCGTGTCTCTCTCCATCCTCCTGTCATTGTTTCCTGTCTTAACCCATAAGGTCTCCCTTTCGACTCATTCCATTCATTAAGAAATGACTGGACTTCAACTGGAATATCTCCTGAGCCTCCCATTACTAACTGTAGATCCCTTTAATCACGACAACTAAGAGAATGCTCACCCCTCGAACTGATGTGTGGGAAACACTTCTTCCAACAACTCAGCCAACTTTCTGCTTCACGTCGGGAACTTCGAATAAGCTAACGAACTTTTGAAAATCACGTCGGGATCACTAAAATGTTGTAAACGGCTGTCTTGCTCTTTTCACTTCGTTGATTTTAATAACGAATTAGCCGCACACACTCTGTTGTAGTAAAGGCAGGATCGGGTCTTTTATTTAAACATTCATACTAAACAAACCAAGTATGAAAGTTACTGAGAACACTTCACAAAGGCAGCTTGCTTCGATTTCCGTGGCTGCTTGACACACACACCTTCCGAATGTCCAGTGTCTCTGCTGTCTGTGTCTCTACAGTCCACAAAAGTCTCATCTTTACACTGAAAAAGCCTTTGAACTCTTATTCTTTGCATTCAGACAATCCTGACTAACTGCTTTCTGAATCGTTTAACAGACAGACTTAATATTGCTTGTTTAACCAACAGATCTCATTAAATAGTAACAAGGATACACTCAAATACTGAACATACAGACATCGTCAAATCGTTTAGTCCTGAATTTCCATTATTCCCACCGTTTAAAGGTACTCAAATATTTAACATCCAGACAATGACCAGTTACTCAACTCACTGGCTGAAGGCACCACATTGTCTAACAGTCTCTTTTCCATCCAAACTTCAATCTTCCTGTTTTTTAATCCAAACTTCAGACTGCGTGCTGAAGCAAAGAGTTCAGCAATGCAGGACTGTGCTCACACAGAGCACACGATTTGACAACGAGACTTGCAGATCAAGCATCAATGACAAAGGCAACAAAATTGTCCACCAGCACCAGGTGTCTTTCGCTTGTTTGTCCCAAATTTTCAGCCACTGGGACAACAAGAATTGAGGTTCCACTGAAATTTGAACTCAGATTGCTGGATTCAAAGTCCAGAGTGCTCACCATTACACCATGGAACCAACCACAAAATGACCTTTGAAACAGTTCTCAAAAACAAAAAATTCATCTCCAACATTACACTTTGGCTCGGCCTTTTCTCATGTTTCGCGTCAGTTCCCAATATTGGGGATGTCCAGAACCATGGAACACAGTCTATGAATAATGGGTAAGCCATTTAGGACCGAGATGAGGAGAACCTTCTTCACTCAGAGAGTTGTTAACCTGTGCAATTCACTACTGCAGAGAGTTTTTGATGACAGTTCATTGGATGCATTCAAGAGGGAGTTAGATGTTGCCATGACGGCGAAAGGGAGCAAGAGGTATGGAGCCAAAGCAGGAATTGGGTACTGAGGTGAATGATCAGCCATGATCTTATTGAGTGATGGTGCAGGCTCGAAGGGTTGAATGGCCTACTCCTGCAAGTATTTTCTATGTTTCTATGAAGTGTTGCATTTCAAAAAGCGTTGCTTTTATTCATCCTGCGGAATGCATATTGTACAGATAATCTCAGCACACATTGTGCAGGCAAAGGCAGCATTAGACAACAAAGTGATTTCTCCTCCGCTGATTTGTAAAAGGTAACTGATTGTTGAGCAGACGATTTGACAACGAGACTTGTGGATTAAGCATCAATGACAAAGGCGACAAAACTGCCCTCGAACACCAGGTATCTTTCACTTGTTTGTCCCTAAATTTCAGCAGTTGGGACAACAAGCATTCAGGTTCGACTGAGATTTGAACTCAGATAATTGGATTCAAATTCCAGAGTGCTCACCATAACACCATGGAACCAACTACACCAAAATCTTTGAAACATTTCTCAAAAACAGCAAAATCATCTCCAACATTACACTTTGGCTCGGCCTTTTTTTATCTCTCGTGGCAGTGCCTGCATTTCAAAAAGCGTTATTTTTGTTCATCTTGCTGAATGCATATTGCACAGATAATCTCAGCACACATTGTGCAGGTAAAGGCAGTATTTTAGACAATAAACTGATTTCTCCTCCGCTGATTTGTAACAGGTAACTGATGGTTAGCAACATAGAAACAAAGAAAAAAACAGGTGCAGGATTAGGCCATTCGTCCCTTCGAGCCTTCCCCGCCATTCTATAAGATCATGGATGACCATTCCTTCAGTACCCCTATCCTGCTTTCTCTCCATACCCCTTGATCCCCTTAACCGTAAGAGCCATATCTAACTCCCTCTTGAATATATCCAATGAACTGGCATCAACAACTCTCTGCGGCAGGGAATTCCACAGGTTAACAACTCTCTGAGTGAAGAAGTTTCTCCTCATCTTGGTCCTAAATGGCCTACCCCTTATCCTAAGACTATAACCCCTGGTTCTGTACTTCCCAAACATCGGGAACATTCTTCCTGTATCTAACCTGTCCAGTCCCGTCAGAATCTTATACGTTTCTATGAGATCGCCTCTCATCCTTCCAAACTCCAGTGAATGAACACACGATTTGGCAACGAGACTTGTCAATCAAGCATCAATGACAAGGGCAACAAAACTGCCCACCAGGTGTCTTTCATCTGTTTGTCCCAAATTTTCAGCAGCTGGGACAACAAGCATTCAGGTTCCCCCAAGGTTTGAACGCAGATCGCTGAATTCAGAGTCCTTACCATTACACCATGGAACCAACAATGCAAAAATTATTTGAAACTTTTCTCAAAAACAATAAAATCATCTCCAACATTACACTTTGGCTCAGCCTTTTCTCTTCCATAGTGTTCCCCTCTTTACGTTCTGCTAATTATCGATGCAGACCAATTCACACAGATGCTGTCGAGGCGATGGGTTCTCAAGTGCCTGTTTTTGTTTCACACTGTTCATCACAGCTTGTACTTCAGTCTTGCCAGGTAAAAAGTGCATTGGCGTTGCAATGCATTAATGTAAAATGCTTGGCATGAAAAGAAAATGCAAATTATTTTGAGTACAAAACATGCAGTGCCTGCATTTCAAAAAGCATTGCTTTTATTCATCCAGCTGAAAGCATATTGCACAGATAATCTCAGCACACATTGTGCAGGTAAAGGCAGCATTAGATAAAAAACTGGTTTATCCTCCGCTGATTTGTAACAGGTAACTGATGGTTGAACACACGATTTGACAACTGGACTTGCAGATCAAGCATCACTGACAAAGGCAACAAAACTGCCCACCAACACCAGGTGTCTTTCACTTGTTTGTCCCAAATTTTCAGCAGCTGGGACAGCAAGAATTGAGGTTCCACCACAATGTTAACTCAGATCACTGGTTTACTGAGTACAGAATGCTCACCATTACACCATGGAACCAATCATGCCAAAGTTTTTGAAACATAGAAACATAGAAAATAGGTGCAGGAGTAGGAATGCAAAAATTCGTTGGACAACCCCCCAGTGTGTGGACTCATTGGAAAGGAAATTTAATTTGGAACTATCAACCAGAAAGTTTGGGATCCTAAAGTGCACATGGAAGAAACTACAAGTTTTAATCGAATTTGGAATTTTACAAGGCAGATTGGGTCCGTGTGGAAAGGGCTGAGAACTAAAGGATCGTTCAAAGAAAGCAGTTTGGGTATTGAAGCTGTCTGGGATATTGAAGCTGAACAAATTGTCTGGGGAATTGTGTAAACTCGAAAACCCATCTCCTCGGGAGACATTAACATAGCAACAATCAACCCAGAGATAGCCAGCCATCACTCTGAGCAGGAAACCCATCCAGCGTTAACACAATGACAATGGCCCATCCAGGCCGCATGGAAAACCCAGGCCTCGGCTGACATTGCAAATACCAAAAATCTAATTTTCCCGATCAAGAAACAAATACAAAAGATCGACACATCCGAGACAGGTTACCATTAAAGGCCCGCCAAAATATAACAAAGAGATATCAAGCCCGCCAAAATTAAAACAAAGAATCGTGGCTCATTTGGCACGCAAATTAGAACGGCTCCCAAGGTATAACTGGGGCCTTGTTTTTTAACGAAAGAAGGAGAACGGGAAGGAGGGAAAAAGGAGAGAGATCGCCGCAGCAGTTTGTAACAAGCCTTCCAGAGAGTTTGCTACACAGCCTCCTATGCAGCTCTTCTGAGTTCCAACATCTTCAGCCTCGATGACACTCCTGGACCACACTGCCCTGCTACCGAAGGAGAAGGAAGAACATCATCACAGCAGAGAAAGCAGTTCCCAGTAACTTCGGACATCATCATCACGGCAGCAACTGACCACAGCCAACGTGGTAACATCGAAAACACCGCGATTGGCAAATTCTAAGAACAAAAGTCCTCAAGAAGAAACCGAAGCTTCGAAAGTTTCCCCTCTACAATCTGTTCCTCGATACCAACAGGTGAAACATTACCTAAAGAACTTTAAAACGTACTGCTGACGGAAGAAAGTGGGTACTCACCCCATAAATCCAATACGCACCCTACCGCATCAGCGGACACCACGCAACTGAAGATTACGCAGTAAGAAATCTTCCACGATGTTCGGGGTACGGCAAGCAGAACTTACAGAGTCCAGTGAACCTCGAAACTGCAAACCACCGCCAACTGACAATAAGAGGATTGGTGAGCATAATCCCTGTTTGCCCTCGAGTTTCACCGAGTCAGAGTTAGGCATTGGGAGGTGGGAGGTGTATTATTTTTCTGTAACCCCTTTAAAGTGTGATAAGTGTTTTTTTTATTCGAGTAATTACAAGCTCGACATTTTACGTTCTTGCACTTAATAAAATTGAGGTTTTTTGCACCAAAACCAATTGTCTCTTCCACTTTGTCACATCCCCAAATAAATCCAAAGTCTAGAACCCAGATAGTGCGAGCGATTCAAACCGCTCAGAAGGTCAGAGGTAAACCTCACCCCACACACCACGCCCGACAGAATGGCGACCACGGCAGGACTTTGGTATAAAGGATGTGATGCAGAGATTGGTGTTTTGGAGGAAAGAACAAAGATGGAAGAGAGGATTTCCTCCTATGTGTACAAGAAAGTGAATGTCACTAAGGAATGGGTGCTTGGTCTGTTGCGCGCTGAGCGTTCAGGAGACGCTGCGGCCCAGTGGACAGCCAGCAAGTACCAGAAGGAATCAGTAGAAAAGGCAATTTGGTTGTCCTGACGACAGCAACAGGTCCAACCCCTAGATAAGAACATTGAGTCACTGCAGGCAGCACAATGTGAATGTGCAGAAACATCACATGACAGGGCTATGGCAGAAGAAAGGTGTGGGGGGAACTCCGTAAACTAAAACATGGAAAGACACAGCGAATGGAAAGGTTCAAAAACAGCCAGGACTATTTTCAGTGTCAGGTTACCGAGGCTAAGAATAATGAAAAGATACCGTGGGAGGAAAACACTCGCCTCACCATTCAAGTAAAAGAGCTGGAGGAGAAGTTAAGAGACGTACAGCAGCTTATAAAGCAGCCAGCACTAATGGGTTTGAGTCAGGAGACCACGGTCCCTGCCAGCAACAAACAAAAGTTTAACCCTTGCTCTGTGCAAGGCAAAAGGCAAGGTATTCCTAATAAACCCGGGTATGGCCCGGGTATACCTGGAAGAGAAGGAGGAAACTATTCAACCACCACCTGTGGTGCCGGTGACGATACCGGTTTGGCAGCAGGAGGGTGAACGAGTTGTGGGGCGGACAGGGACAGCGGACCACCACCACCTGTGGCACCGAGTTTCAGCTTGGCATAGTAGCAGAGAGGAGGGGTAGGCGACCCAGAACAGGAAGGGCCAGAACCAGGGCCAATATGCCTGGTCCGGCAACAAACGTTTGGCCCGCCCACCGGTGCTGGGGGTCTGGGGCCCCTGGAAAGTCAGTTTGTGGTTCCCGACACGACCCAACACCTTAGGGCTATGATAAGTCACCTGGGAAAGCTCACCCCAAAGGGGGACACCTCGGTCCACTTTATGGAAGTGGAACAGGCAGGGGATATTAACGGGTGTGATGATGCTGAGATAGCAAATATGCACCTCCTCTAACTGGACGGCAAGCTGTACCAGTCCCTCTCTGCCGAGAGTAAAAGTGGGCAGAGGACATGTGCCGCTGTCCAGGAAGATATTCTAGAAGCCATGGACTGTAATGATGGGAGTCCCAACAGTGCAGCTCACAGGGAAAACCCGACAGGTTTTCGCAGACAGGCTGTGGACTGTGTACCAGAGCGTCTGTGGAGGGGACCTCGACCGGAATCACCTAAGCCGGGATGAGAGAGCCCACTGGCTCCGAAGCCTGATGGCAAACAATTTACCACGTATAAGGACAAAGGCTGAGGCCTGGTTTGACCCGAGAGATCCCCAGGCCACCGAACAGGGAGTGGTCAGAGAACTGACCCGAGCCTACTGGAACGGGAGGGAGATGGAAGAGCACTCACCCAAGGGAAGGGTCCTCGAAATCAGACCTAGTCAGGACAAGAGGGAATGGTGCCACGAGGGGTGCAACCCCTCTGATACAAAACGTACCTGTTTTGGGTGCGGAAAGAGTGGGCACTGGAGTAAGGATTGTAGAAACCCATGGAAGAGTAGCGCAGGGAAGAGTTCTCCTGCCCCTGCCCAAAAGACCGAGACCGAGAAGCCAGCCCCTCCCCACACGTTTGATACCTTTCTGACTGCGCTGCGAACAATGCTGGATGGCTCTGGGAGGGTAGCCACCGCCACCGGTACCGAAATCCCATCTGCCCCATCCCAGCCAAAACAGTGACTAGAACAGACACAGCCTGTTCCCCTGTGTTCCCTCGAGTACGATGCGTGGGGGAGACCGACCGTTCAGATGGAAGTGGAGAAGGTGAAAGGGACTGACCTGCTGGATACCGGTGCATCAAGCACCCTTGTCTATTTAAATAACCCCGCCGCCTCACCTCTGTCTAACGGGGTCCCCTAGAGCTTGGTGGGTTTCACAGGCACCGAGCAGGTTGGCTCATTCTCCGTTCCGCTCTCTGTTCATTTAGGAACACCCCACACCAAGTGGACTTGTGTCCTGATGAAGTGGGAACAGGAAGGGAGAGGGATCCTGGGGGCTGACTTTATTCTCGGCCACGGGATCCGAGTGGATTTAAGAAACGACTGTCTTTGGGGGTCAGTCTGTACGGGACAGGAGAGTGAAGTAATGGTTATCCCAGAAAAACGGGGAAAGGGGACAGTGTGCACCATGAAGCCAAAGGAGTGTTACGACCGTGAATCACTGGTCAGTAACACTCCGATGGAGTACCAAGAGTATGTAAGGGCAAACCTTGCAGCTTTTGACACTCACAAACACGACTGTGGGAGGATAAACGGGGTCGAGGTTAGCATAGATCGGGATCCTATGACCCGACCGTAGAAACAGTATAACTTCCCCAGGGAGGCGGAGGCAGACATGGAAACAGCCTTGGGTTCTTTAGTGAAACAAGGGGTATTGAGACCAATAGCTACCCATGTGAACTCTCCGTTGTGGCCGGTTAAGAAACGGGACAACTCCTGGAGAGCCACGGTGGACTATCGCGTACTCAACCGTAACATCCCCGCCTGTGCACCCACTGTTGTTGCTGTCGCCGACCTCATTGGACGTATCCCAGCCTCCGCGACCACCTTCACAGAGCTGGACATTTCCAACGGGTTTGGTCCATACATTTAAGAAGGAACGATCAGTACAAGTTTGCTTTTACCTTTAAAGGACAGCAATACACTTGGAACTGTCTCCCTCAGGGCTTCCACAACAGCCCCAGTATTTTCCATCAATGTATGGCCAACTATTTAAAGAGCTTCAGCAGAAGCCAGCAGCTGGTACAGTATGTGGACGACCTGCTCCTATTCACCGATGAGGGGGAGGAACATGGCCCACTGCTGGCTGAACTGCTGGAGCTGCTGAAAGAAGAAGGGTTTAAAGTGAATCCCACAAAGGCACAGATCGGTCTGAAGGAAGTAAAATTCCTGGGACTGGCTGTGCGCGCTGGGGAAAGGGCCATTGACAAATCTAGAAGGGAAGCAGTGCAGAAGTTACCAGCTCCCGACACAGTAACAGAAGCAAGATCTTTTCTCGGGCTAACCGGGTACAGCAGAGATCTCATTGAGGATTATGCAGCCACAGCAGCCCCTCTGCTCCTACTCCGACACAAGGGAGTGGAGTGGGAATGGGACGAAGGCTGTGAGGCAGCATTTATCCAACTCAAGAAAGACCTGCAGACCGCACCAGCTCTAGGGGCTATTGATGGGGGTAAAGAGTTTCTCCTGGAGGTAGCAGCCAGTGAAGGGACAGCCTGAGTGCAGTACTGCTCCAAGAGTGGCATGGTCGGCTGAGACCAGTGGTCTACTCCTCCAGGATACTCACGGATGTGGAGAAGGGACACTCCAACTGTGAGCGGCATTTCCTAGCCACTCACTGGGCTGTGAAAAGTTCACTGATCTTCACAGGGGGATCCCCTATCACACTCCTTCCCCACCATACGCCCACCCAAATGCTCCTGGACGGTCGGATCAAGGACGGGACAGAGAGCAGTGCCTGCATTGCTCGCTGGACCCTACTCCTCTCCCAGATGGACCTGAGGGTAAAGAGTCTCTGCGAGCCAAGACTCGCAGCCAACATGATCTATCCAGGGAACGCCCACCGGTGTACGGTGGGAAATTAACATAGGTTTTCGGGCTGGGTTACACCGCAGAGGCCGAGAGATCCTTGTGGACGGTTCAAGCAAGGATCTGCGGGTGAACGACTCACAGGCTGTGGAGTTTATGACCCAGAGGCAGGCATTGCCCTGGTGATTAAACTCCCCAGTACGATGAGTGCCCAGCACGCTGAACTGTCTGCGGTGGTATATGTAGTCACACACCCCGAAGAATTCCCCAGCCCACACACGATTTTCTCGGACAGGTTGTTCACATGCAATTCGTGTCTGGAGTACTTGGCTATCTGGTCCCGTCGCGGATACACATCTGCAGACGGGAGACCCCTGGCAATTAAGCCCCGACTGGAAAAGATCATGACAGCCGTGGGGGAGAAAGGAAGATCTATATACATAAAGTGAAGGCACATTCCACGACTGAACCCCGTAGCGAGGGAAACCAGCAGGCTGACATGTTGGCCAAGCAAGGTGCGCACGGGCAAGCTCTGGGATCCGTACAACCCAGGCCCCATCGCAGCAGTCAGGGGCAGGATTGGGATGAAAGTGAGGGCAGTGGTAGCATTGTCCCCGGACCTCAAAACGGTTCAGATCCAAGACCCCGTCCCCAAAACTGTCCTGAACACGCTAGAAAAAGGGGATAGGGTAGACGGCCCGTACAGAAGGAATGCTGTTCAGGGGGGAGCAATGGGTAGTACCCCAACAACAGCGGAGAGAATTCCTCCAGCTGGCCCACGAGGTTCCAGGAGCAGGACACTCTGGACCTGAGACCACTTGGAAACAGGTGGAACAGGCAGGGTGCTGGCCGGGACTCAGGGAAGACGTCCGTGAGTTCTGTGCCAGCTGTCTGGTGTGTGCTGCCAACAATCCCGACCTCCAGAAAAGGAAGGTGTCTATGGGACATATCAGTAGGGTAGAGGGATCCTGGCAGTCGATCCAGGTCGATTACATTGGGCCCCTACCCACTGCCCAGGGAGGTTACAAGTACTGTCTCGTGTTGGTGGATGTATTCACCAAATGGGTGGAAGCCTTCCCATGCCGAACAGCCACTGCCCTGGGAACAGCCAGGATCCTGGTCAGGGAGGTGTTCTCCCGATGGGGACTACCCCAGTACGTGAAGTCCGACTAGGGGAGCCACTTCACCGGGCAGGTGATGCAGGAGATCCTTAAGGTGCTCAGCATCAAAGGTAAATGGCTTGTCGCCCACAACCCGCAGTCATCCGGGCCTGTGGAGCGTTTAAACCGCAACATCAAAGAAAGGCTGCGAAAAGAGACAGGGGACTCACCCAAGAGGTGGGTAGAGGTCCGACCACTGGTCCTCATAGGGATCCGGGCCAGCCAGTCAAAAATCACGGGGTACTCCCTGTATGAGCACATGACCGGCAGAGCCAGGTGAACCCCCACCCATGTATTAGCCCCGGTACTCACGGAAGGTCAGCTCCGGGAAGCGAGCTGGGACAGCTTTGTCAGGAACCTGTTTGCACACATTTAACAGATTCACTGGCAGGCTGCTGACAATATGGGAAAACAGCATCGGAGCAACTGACTGCTGTTAGAGCCCCTCAAACACCACGAATGGGAGATAGGGGACCAGGTTATGGTATGGAACTATGCTCGAGTAGGGGTTTATGAGGCACTGTACATGGGGCAGTACCACATTGTCGATAAGGCAAGCCCCATGGTCTGTGCCGTGAAAATGCCTCGCCGTACAAAGTGGTTCCACAGAAACCAGTGCAAACTTTTCAACCCCGGGACAGCAGCTAAACATAAGGGACAGCCAGGAACAGAGTACCGTGTTAAAGGCAAGGACCCTCAGCCAGCAGCTCCCGAATGTGGAAATCCCACAGGGGACGTGGCAGACCCACAGACTGTACCCAGAGGGGCGATGGACTGAGTTACTGGAGGAGCTATCCCCCCAATCATTTGGGACTTGGACGCACCCCCAGGGGTCAAAACCCTGAGAAGGACTCTCCGCACACCACGGCCTAAGTCACCGTGGTCACCAGCGCCCAATTTAAGTGGTTCAGCCCCGGGAGAGGAACCTGCCGTGAAAGGGTACCTAAGATCAGGGACCAGCCTGCGAGCAGGGACACCCAGCCGGTAGTCTCGGGCGACGAGGGACCCCCAGAAGAGATAGTGGTGGACCAGCCACTAATTGGGGGTCCCCAGCCCACGGCCCTCAACCAGGCAGAACCCCCAGGGGACAAAATGAACCAGGCAGACACCCCCAAAGGAGCGGTGTGCTGTATCACCGGAGGGGACATTCCCCCAATAGTGTGGGACTCAGACCCACATCCGGTCAGGACACTCCAGGTCCTGCGGTACAGTCCGACCTATTACCGGCCCCGCTGGAAACCCAGAGGCCGGAGAAGAAAAGAGAAGGACAGAAATTAACCTGGCCACCCGGAGATGGGTGGCAGATGTACATAAATAATACGATATGTGTTGAGGTATTTTTAGTAAGAATCTAGCGTAGTGTAGATTATGCGTGTAATGATTTCAGGGCACCACAACCGAAAAGAAACCACACGTCTGGAAGGTGTGAAACGAGTAGAATAGGATCAGGATGTTTATATGAATATAGAAGTTAAGAGTTTCAGCCGACAGCCGGTGACTAAATAGTGACAGATGTATTGGGGAAAGGAAAAGACCCCACCTTGTCAGCAGTAAAAGAGGCACTACAAGATCGATAACAACATGAACAGGGTCCTGTTCCTGCTCACCCTGATAAGGATGAGCAGTGACAGCTGAGGAGACGTGGAAGAATCCCCCATTTATGGTCTCAGGAGAGAGAGCACCGATCGTGACTGCAGCGGGTGGCACCCCGGGTGTGGAAGAGCTCGCCGTGTACGCCCACGAGGGAAGGTGGCCAGGGTGGATGGGGTCTCATTCCACCCACTACTCCAGCCAGGAAGGGTTTACCTCTGGGGAGGCCTCCGTTCCATGCCCCAGGATACGGGTCGTTGCAGCGTGGGTCAGTGTCACGGAGGGAAAACGTGTGTTTGACTTGTAAAGGAAAGATTCCCCTGGGTAGATGGTGCTCGCTCAGGAAGCTGAGCAAGGATGTGGGGGATCAGCACTCTGACTGGGAAAGACTCGGGAACGACACGTACCGTGCCACCACGGGGACACGGGGAGGAGTGAAGGTGTGTTAGAACAAGTGGTGGGAGTCTGAACAGGGAATTAACGTCTGCATGTGGTGGTCAGAGGAGATCTGTCCTGCAGACATATCAATCACCTTTGCCAGGCAATGGCAAGATGACGGGGAAGGGATGGTTTGGGATTCCAGCCTACACGGGTGTGTGGTCCCACACTCCCCACTCCCAATTAACACCACCGAACATATAGCACACATTAAGAAACCCCTGCCCACGACACCGCCAGTGAGAACAATAATAGAAAGGTGTCCGACCAGCACCAAGTGACTCGGGAATGGATTAGTATTGGTACCAACCGAAAAGGTGTTATACCAGGGGCTACATTATGCAGTAGCTTCAGTTATTTTAAACTTTACCGAGGTGCATATACCTGACTGGTGCCCGAAGGAAACAGAGCAGCTATACCAGGCCCTACTCAGAGAAATGTTCAAGAACTTTTATGAGTTAGAATTTGAGAATGTAGACAAAACAGATATATACATCCCATACGCGAGGGACACCATGGGCACGGGAAGACCTAGAAGGGGCACCTTGAACTACATTTTAACTGCATATCATGCAGGATCCTCTGTGATTAATAGCCTGGACGATATAGAACTACACATGCAGATAAATGGTCTGAAGAACCAACTGAGAAACATCATGAAAGAAGAAAACACAGGAGAAGGCTCAGAGCTACACGAGGATCAGGCTATGATGATCCATTAAAAGGAAATCGTGGCTGAGCTGGAAAAACATGCACAGACAGGGAATGCACTCATACGGGAGGATAGGAATGCTTCTGACCAGGTTGCACAGAACGAGGTGTGTGTGCTGTGCGGGGCATGGTTGTTGGGCGAGGGCCGCAACAACCTGGAGGATTTAAAACAAGGTTTAGTCCCCTACTGGATCAGTAACAAGCACCTCGCAGCCCTCTACCCGTACAGTAACTCACTAAGCCCGTGCCAGCTCGGCCTAGCTTCTGAAACTTACCCTGTCCCAGTCGATCGCGATGTTCTAATCACACCATCATGGGGATAGTACTGAGGATGTCGGTCATGGATGGGACAGCCCTTCCCACACTGTATACAGGGTGGAGAACATTGGAGTCATTCAAGGAGGTGCACATGTTCATTTCACAACAGTCCCACCCGATGTCATAAAGTGGGAACACGCTGTGACGGGTACTGACCTCTCCGGGTGCACACATAATACTGAGTCCCCAGCACTTGAACACCTATTCTAAACCACAGTGTGGGTTTAAAGCTGCTGGTGCACAGTCTATCAACTGTACCATGGAGGTAATGGCACAAAACCATGTCCCTCCACAGGGAGCATATATCGTGGGTGGGACATATTGTGTCACCACCAGTGCGCCCCACTACCAACATAGACACTTCTGGTGTCCGGTCAGTGACAGCAGTTTTTGCTTTAAACCCGAGGCAGAAGTTCAAGTGTCCCAGGAACGGATTGTCCCCATTCCTGAACCCTCCACTGTTCACCTCACTGTGAGAGAAAACATCACAAACCTGCAGGATTATTTGTACATTTGGCGATGAAATTCCCCCACTACCCGAACAACTTACTGCTCTGCTAGCAGCTGTAGTTATCTCACAAAAACATTTCGATTCTCGAGAAGAGAAAACAATTGAGATAGGGAGAAAGATTCTAGAGATCACAATTCCACCTTGGTGGGACATTTTCAGAAATATAGAAGTTCCTGCCGGGATCAGAATAGCTTCCCACTTTTTGGTTGTCTGTCAACTCACGATTATTCTTTACTTATGTTGTCTCACTTGTTGAGTGAAACGCAGAGGCCGTCAGGTCAGGCACCAAAGGTGCTGTACGCTCCCTGGCCAAACTTGGGGATCGCACAGGGAGGAGTAACACCATACTACCATGAACTCAGCCTTTTTTGGCGTGGAAGCAAGTCATCCTCATTTCGAGGGACCGCCTATGATGATGATGATGATGGATGCATTAACGTCCCGACAGCTCATTGACTGCAGGAGTGGGACCGTGTGGCGCTTCAGAAGACATGTCAAAAAGACAAAGTCACTGATTCCGTCTCATGTGCTCCTCCAATCAGGAATAGCAACAAACTAAAAATGCTTAATAATGGTTACACCTTATCTCCAAATAAACTACATAGTTGGCTTGTTGGTCTAGAGGTATGTTTCTCGCGTCGGGGTTGTTATTTGAAATATGCGAGAGATTCCGGGTTCAAATCCCGGACGAACCCTCATTTTGCCGCGAATTTTGAATTTGCATCGAACTTTTGCAAAGAAGGACTTGCATTTCTGCAGCGTCTGTCAGGAACTCATGATGCCCCAAAACGCTTTACAGCCGTTGAGTTACCTTTGAAATGTTGTCACTTGAGGATAGATGTGCCCGAGTCACCTCACACGCACCTCAACTCTTTGTGAAGGAGATCATAGAATCATAGAAGTTTACAGCACGGAAGTAGGCCATTTAGGCCCATTGTGTCCGCGTCGGCCAACAAGAGGCTATCCAGACTAATCCCACTTTCCAGCTCTAGGTCCATAACCCTGCAGGTTACGGCACTTCAGGTGCACATCCAAGCACTTTTAAAATGTGGTGAGGGTTTCTGCCTCTGCCACCCTTTCAGGCAGTGAGTTCCAGACCCCCACAACCCTCTGCGTGAAGAAATTTCCCCTCTAAACTTTCTACCAATAACTTTAAATTTATGCCTCCTTGTTGATGACCCCTCTGCTAAGGGAAACAGGCCCTTTCTATCCACTATATCTAGGCCCCTCATAATTTTATACACCTCAATGAAGTCTCCCCTCAGGCTCTGTTCCATGGAAAACAAATCCAGCCTATCCAATCTGTCCTCATGGCGTAATTCTCCACTTCCGTCAACAGACTCGTAAATCTCCTCTGTATCCTCTTCAGTGCAATCATGTCCTTCCTGTAATATGGCGACCAGAACTGCACGCAGTAGTCCAGCAGTGGCCAAACCTGCCCCACCGACCCCATCTCTTGTATTCTATTCCTCGGATAATAAAGACAAGCATTCCATATTCCTTCTTACCCACCTTATCGACCTGGCCTGCTACATTCAGGGATCTGTGGACATGCACTGTCTGGATTCTGGGGAGGACCCAGCAGATTGGAAAACTGCAAATGTAATGCCCCTATTTAAAAAAGGAGGAAGACAAAAAGCAGGAAACTATAGACCAGTTAGCCTAACATCTGTGGTTGGGAAAATGTTGGCGTCCATTATTAAAAAAGCAGTAGCAGGACATAGAAACATAGAAACGTAGAAAATAGGTGCAGGAGAAGGCCATTCGGCCCTTCGAGCTTGCATCACCATTCAATAAGGTCATGGCTGATCATTCAGCTCAGTACCCCTTTCCTGCTTTCTATCCATACCTCTTGATCCCTTTAGCCTTAAGGGCCACATCTAACTCCCTCTTGAAGAAATATAACGAACTGGCATCAACAACTCTCTGTGGCAAAGAATTCCACAGGTTAACAACTCTCTGAGTGAAGAAGTTTCTCCACATCTCGGTCCTAAATGGCTTCCCCTTATCCCTTATAATCTGACCCCTGGTTCTGGACTTCCCCAAACATCGGGAACATTCTTCCTGCCTCTAACCTGCCCAGTACCGTCAGAATTTTATATGTTTCTATGACATCCCCTCTCATTCTTCTATACTCCAGTGGATGCAGGCCCAGTCGATCCAGTCTCTCCTCATATGTCAGTCCTGCCATCCCGTGAATAAGTCTGGTGAACCTTCGCTGCACTCCCTCAATAGCAAGAACATCCTTCCTCAGATTAGGAGACCAAAACTGATACACAATATTCCAGGTGACGCCTCACCAAGGCCCTTTAAATCTGCAGTAAGACCTCCCTGCTCCAATACTCAAATTCCCCAGCTATGAAGACCAACATGCCATGTGTCTTCTTCACCGCCTGCTGTACCTGCATGCCAACTTTCAATGATTGATGTACCATGACACCCACCTCCCCTTTTCCTAATCTGTCACCATTCAGATAATATTCTGCCTTCACGTTTTTGCCACCAAAGTGGATAACCTCACATTTATCTACACTATACTGCATCTGCCATGTATTTGCCCACTTACCGAACCTGTGCAAGTCACCGTACAGCCTATTAGCATCCTCCTCACAGCTCACACCGCCACCCAGCTTAGAGTCACCTGCAAACTTGGAGATATTACAATCAATTCCGTTGATTCCATCTAAATCGTTGATGTATATTGTAAATAGCTGGTGTCCCAACACTGAGTCCAGTGGCATCCCACTAGTCACTGCCTGCGATACTGAGAAGGACCCATTTATCCCTGCTCCCTGCTACCTGTCTGCCAACCAGTTCTCTACCCACATCAATACATTACCCCCAATACCATATGCTTTAATTTTGCAAACTAATCTCTTGTGTGGAACCTTGTCAAAAGCCTTTTGAATGTTCAAACACATTACATCCACTGTTTTTCCCTTGTCCACTCTGCTAGTTGCATCCTAAAAAAATTCTCGAAGATTTGTCAAGCATGATTTCCCTTTCATAAATCCTTGCTGACTTGGACAGATCTTGTCACTGCTTTCCAAATGTGCTGCTATTTCATCTTTAATTATTGATTCCAGCATTTTCCCCACTACTGATGTCAGGCTAATCGGTCTATAATTATACATTTTCTCTCCCCCTCCTTTTTTAAAAAGTGTTGTTACATTAGTTCCCCTCCAGTCCATAGGAACTGATCCAGAGTCGATAGACTGTTGGAAAATGATCACCAATGCATCCACTATTTCTAGGGCTGCTTCCTCAAATACTCTGGGATGCAGACTATCAGGCCCTGTGGATTTATTGGCCTTCAATCCCATCAATTTGCCGAACACAATTTCCTGACTAATTAAGATTTCCTTCAGTTCCTACTTCTCGCTAGACCCTCGGTTTCCAAGTATTTCCGGAAGGTTATATGTATCTTCCTTCGTGAAAACAGAACCACGGAATTTGTTCAATTGGTCTGCCATTTCTTTGTTCCCCATTATAAATTCACCTGATTCTGACTGCACGTGACCTACGTTTGTCTTCACTAATCTTTTTCTCTTCACATATCTACAGAAGATTTTGCAGTCAGTTTTTATGTTCCCTGCAAGCTTCCTCTTATACTCTATTTTTCCGCTCCTAATTAAACCCTTTGTCCTCCTCGACTGAATTCTAAATTTCTCCCAGTCCTCAGGTTTGTTGCTTTTTCTGGCCAATTTATATGCCTCTCCTTGGAATTAACACTTTCCCTAATTTCCCTTCTTAGCCACGGTTGAGCCACATTCCCTGTTTCATTTTTTTCTCCAGACAGGGATGTACAATTGTTGAAGTTCATCCATATGATCTTTAAATGTTTGCCATTGCCTATCCACCGTCAACCCTATAAGTCTCATTTGCCAGTCTATTCTAGCCAATTCACATCTCATACCATTGAAGTTACCTTTCCTCAAGTTCAGGATTCTCGTCTCTGAATTAACTGTGCCACTCTCCATCTTAATAAAGAATTGTACCATATTGTGATCACTCTTCCCCAAGAGGCCTCGCACAACAAAATTGCTATTAGTCCTTTCTCATTCCACATCACCGAGTGTAGGATAGCCAGTCCTCTAGTTGGTTCCTCAACATATTGGTCAAGAAAACCATTCCTAGTACACTCCAGGAAATCCTCCTCCACTGTATTTAGAAACATAGAAACATAGAAAATAGGTGCAGGAATAGGCCATTCGGACCTTCTAGCCTGCACCACCATTCAATGAGTTCATTGGCTACCCTCCACTCCATAGGAACTGATCCAGAGTCAATGGAATATTGGAAAATGACTGTTAATGCATCCACTATTTCCAAGGCCACCTCCTTAAGTACTCTGGGATGCAGTCCATCAGGCCCTGGGGATTTATCGGCCTTCATTCCCATCAATTTCCCCAACACAATTTCCCGACTCATAAGGATTTCCCTCAGTTCCTCCTCCTTACTAGACTCTCCGACCTCTTTTATATCCGGAAGATTGTTTGTGTCCTCCTCAGTGAATACCAATCCAAAGTACTTGTTCAATTGGTCTGCTATTTCTTTGTTCCCCGTTATGACTGCCCCTGATTCTGACTGCAGGGGACCTACGTTTGTCTTCAATAACCTTTCTCTCTTTACATATCTATAGAAACGTTTGCAATCCGTCTTAATGTTCCCTGCAAGCTTCTTCTCGTACTCCATTTTCCCTGCCCTAATCAAACCCTTTGTCCTCCTCTGCTGAGTTCTAAATATCTCCCAGTCCCCAGGTTCGCTGTATTTCTGGCCAATTTGTATGCCACTTCCTTGGCTTTAATACTATCCCTGATTTCCCTTGATAGCCACGGTTGAGCCACCTTCCCTTTTTTATTTTTACGCCAGACAGGCATGGACAATTGTTGTAGTTCATCCATGCGGTCTCTAAATGTCTGCCATTGCCCATCCACAGTCAACCCCTTCAGTATCATTCGCCAATCTATCCTAGCCAATTCACGCCTCATACCTTCAAAGTTACCCTTCTTTAAGTTCTGGACCATGGTCTCTGAATTAACTGTTTCATTCTCCATCCTAATGCAGAATTCCACCATACTATGGTCACTCTTCCCCAAGGGGTCTCGCACAATGAGATTGGTAATTTATCCTCTCTCATTACTCAACACCCAGTCTAAGATGGCCTCCCCCCTAGTTGGTTCCTCGACATAATTGTCTAAAAAACCATCCCTAATGCACTCCAGGAAATCCTCCTCCACCGTATTGATTCCAGTTTGGTGAACCCAATCTATGTGCATATTAAAGTCACCCATTATAACTGCTGCACCTTTATTGCATGCACCCCTAATTTCATGTTTGATGCCCTCCCCAACATCACTACTACCGTTTGGAGGTCTGTACACAACTCCCACTAACGTTTGTTGCCCTTTGGTATTCTGCAGCTCTACCCATATAGATTCCACATCATCCAAGCTAATGTCCTTCCAAACTATTGCCTTAATTTCCTCCTTAACCACCAATGCTACCCCACCTCCTTATCCTTTTATTCTATCTTTCATGAATGTTGAATACCCCTGGATGTTCCGCAACGTGGACCGTCAGGAGCTTGAGGTGGATACACTTTCTGCAGATATAGTCGTCAGGGACACTGGAGTCGTCCCTGAGTTCCCACATGGTACAGGAGGAGCAAAACACCCGACCGAGCTCTCCTGCCATGACTTAACCCTTAGATACACTTAAATTGGCAACAGCAATGTTAAATGTTATTCACTGATATCGCAGACAAAAAAGAAAAGAGAAAAACTACTCACCAATCACTCACCCTCTTGGCTGTGACGTCATCTTTTGATTTCTTTCTACTTCTTTTTTGCCTTCTCTCCCCGCTGCAGCTGCACAGGTACGCCTCTCGGACTGCCGCCGCCTCTCGCTGCCGCTGGGTCTTTATAGGCCTCACCAACCATGCACTCCCGCCTCTCGGACTGGCGCCGCCTCGCGCTGCCGCTGGGCCTTTTATAGGCCTCACCAACCACGCACTCCCGCCTCTCGGACTGCCGCCGCCTCTCGCTGCCGCTGGGTCTTTATAGGCCTCACCAACCACGCACTCTCGCCTCTCGGACTGCCGCCGCCTCTCGCTGCCGCTGGTTCTTTATAGGCCTCACCAACCACGCACTCCCGCCTCTCGGTTTGGTTAGCCCAATGTCTATGCAGATTAAAGTTGCCCATGATAACTGCTGTACCTTTACGCATCCGTAATTTCTTGTTTGATGCTGTCCCCAAACTCACTACGACTGTTTGGTTGTCTGTGCACAACTCCCATGAGTGTTTTCTGCCCTATGGTATTCCGCAGCTCTATCCATACAGATTCCACACCATCCAAGCTAATGTCCTTCCTTAATATTGCGTTAATTTCCTCTTTAACCAGCAACGTTACCCGACCTCCCTTTCCTTTCTGTCTATCCTTCTTGAATGTTGAATACCTCTGGATGTTGAGTTCCCAGCCTTGGTGACCCTGGAGCCATGTCTCTGTAATCCCAATTATATCATATTTGTTAATTGCTGTTGATGCAGTTAATTCGTACATCTTATTACGAATACTCCTCGCATTGAGGCACAGAGCCATCAGACTTGTCTTTTTAATACACTTTCTCCCTTTAGAATTTTGCTGTAATGTGCTCCTTTTTGATTTTTGCCTTGTGTTTCTCTGCCCTCCACTTTTATTTTTCTTCTTTCTATCTTTTGCTTCTGCACCCATTTTACTTCCTTCTATCTCCCTGCATAGGTTCCCATCCCCCTGCCATATTAGTTTAACCCATCCTTAACAGCACTAGCAAACACTCTGCTAGACATTGGTTCCGGTTCTGACCAGGTGCAGACTGTCCGTTTTGTACTGGTCCCACCTCCCCCAGAACCGGTTCCCATGTCCCAGGAATTTGAATCCCTCCCCCCATGCACTACTCATCAAGCCACATAGTCACCTGAGCTGTCCTGCAATTTCTACTCCGACTAGCACGTGGCACTGGTTGCAATCCTGAGATTACTACCTTTGAGATCCTACTTTTTAATTTAACTCCTAGCTCACTAAACTCAGCTTGTAGGACCTCATCCCGTTTTTTCCTATATCGTTGGTACCTATATGTACCACGACAGCTGGCTGTTCACCCTTCCCCACCAGAATACACTGCAGCCGCTCCGAGACATCCTTGACTTTTGCACCAGGGAGGCAACATACCATTCTGTAGTCTCGATTGCAGCCGCAGAAACATCTATCTTTTCCCCTTACAATAGAATCAACTATCACTATAGTTCTCCCATTCTTTTTCCTGCCCTCCTGTGCAGCAGAGCCACACCAGGTGCCATGGATTTTGCTGCTGCTGCCTTCCCCTGATGAGTCATCTCCTCCTACAGTAACCAAGATGGTGTATCTGTTTTGCAGGGGGATGACACCAGGGTACTCCTGCACTACCTTCCTTCCACTGCTCTTCCTGATGGTCACCCATTCCCTATCTGCCTGAGTAACCTTTACCCGCGGAGTGACCAACTCACTAAACGTGCTATTCACGACATCCTCAGCATCGCAGATGCTCCAGAGTGACACCATGCGCAGCTCCAGTGCCGCAATGTGGCCTGTTAGGTGCTGCAGCTGGATACACTTCCTGCACATGTAGTAATCAGGAACACTGGAAGCGCCCCTGACTTCCCACATAGCACAGGAGGAGCATGACATGTGTCCGAGCTCTCCTGCCATGACTTAACCATTAGATTACTTAATTTGGCAACATGCCAAAGGTTTCTTGCTGCTAAGAACAAGAAGAAAGACAAAGAAACAGAAAACTACTCACCACTCAACTAGCCAATCACTCAGTCAGGCAGAGTCTGCATGGATTTATGAAAGGGAAGTCATGTTTGACAAATTTGCTGGAATTCTTTGAGGATGCAATGAACAGGGTGGATAAAGGGGAACCAGTGGATGTGGTGTATTTGGACTTCCAGAAGGCATTTTGACAAGGTGACACATAAAAGATTACTGCACAAGATAAAAGTTCACGGGGTTGGGGGTAATATATTAGCATGGATAGAGGATTGGCTAACTAACAGAAAACAGAAAGTCGGGATAAATGGTTCATTCTCTGGTTGGTCAACAGTAACTAATGGGGTGTGCAGGGATCAGTGCTGGGACCCCAACTATTTACAATCTATATTAACGACTTGAAAGAAGGGACTGAGTGTAACGTAGTCAAAGATTGGAGGAAAAGCAATGTGTGAGGTGGACACAACAAATCTGTAAAACAACATAGCCAGGCTTAGTGAGTGGGCAAAAATTTGGCAGATGGAGTATAATGTTGGAAAGTGCAAGGTTATGCACTTTGGCAGAAAAAATCAAAGACAAGTTATTACTTAAATGGAGAAAAATTGCACAGTGCTGCAGTAACAGCGGGACCTGCGGGTACTTGTGCATGAAACACAAAAGGTTAGTATGCAGGTACAGCAATTGATCAGAAGGCCAATGGAATCTTGGCCTTTATTGCAAAGGGGATGGAGTATAAAAGCAGAGAAGTCTTGTTGCAGTTATAAAGG
The DNA here is from genome assembly GCF_044704955.1 of Pristiophorus japonicus. Classification (NCBI taxonomy): domain Eukaryota; kingdom Metazoa; phylum Chordata; class Chondrichthyes; family Pristiophoridae; genus Pristiophorus; species Pristiophorus japonicus. The sequence continues at coordinate 4,029,060 of NW_027254488.1, forward strand.
AGATTGGTAAGCCAAGACCTGGAATACTGCGTGCAGTTTTGGTTTCCATATTTAATACTGCTTTACTTGCTTTGGAGATGTAGAATTTACCAATATTTCGCAAAGATTCTTTGTACCTGTTCCCCTGCAGAGGAGAAGAATCCCTTTCTGGACTTTTAAAATGGAAGGACAAACTTCGGGACACAAATGAGTTTAAAGAGGAAGACGAGGCCTGCAGGGGATGAAAGGGGATGCATTCATGAAGCCCCCACAGTGTTTTAACTCATAAGAAAGAAAATTTAATTTGTACCTAAATTACAGAAGCCTGAGATCCCCTAAACATCTCTGGGAAGCAGCATTTCAATTTTAAGATTCTACAACATTTTGGCTGCGAAAAAAGAGTTACCGAATACATGACATGGGGCTAACCTCTGTGAAGAAAATTCGTGTATTAAGGATCCCAGACTGTCTGGGGGAACTATGCAACACCAATTCAACCCCTAATCGATAATCAAATTACCAACCATTATCTAAACGACACAACTTAATCAAATTACTGCTGAACAAGCCCGACAAATTCTGACAAAGAAGAGAGCTCAAAACTAATGAGCAGCTCCCTTGAAACAAAGAGCTGGGCCAGATTTGGTGGGAGATAAGGAAGCCTTTTTGGGATATATCTATTCCCAGTTTGACAAGGAAAAGAACACAAGCAGCCGGAAGTGGGGACTGAAGAAATGGAGTCGTGGAGAAAACTGCAAGAAATCATCAAGGACCGACCGAGCATGCAAACAGCATGAGGCCCACGAAATGGAAGGTTGTCAGCAACCAAATTGACAACCCGGACCACCACAACCAGCGAAACGACCAACCGAAACCAACTCAGCAAAAACCGAAGAATCGACATTTATTTCCACTCTACGATCTACTTCTGAACGACCAACGGGTGAGAAATTACCAAAAAGGACTAACTAAAACTATTCCTAACCAAATAAAGTGGTGACTTACTCCATACATCCAAAACGCAACTTACCGCATCACCCCAACTGAAGACTACTCAGTCCGAAGTCCTCTCCTCCGTCCGGGATACGGCTCGCCTAGAAGACCAAGTGCAGTGAACCCCGAAACCGCGATTCACCGGCAACTGTCAAAAGCGATTGGTGAGCATAGCTCCTGAACCCCCAGAGCTATAACTTAGTTAGTCAGGGGAATTGAGAGCGGGGGAGGCTAGGATAACTCGTGTAAATGTATCTGCATTCTCCTCTTTACCCCATTTAGAGTTTAAGCTGTATTCTTTTCCCCATAGGCTGTATGTTGCCAATTTATTCAACGTGTTGCACCCCTTAGTGTCTATTGCTATTACTATTCTGTGTGTGTTATTAAAGATGTGCCTTTTACTTCCTTTTAAACACAATAAAGCCATACCTGCTTCCTATCTTGAAACCGATTGTTTGCCCAAGTCTGTCACAGCCCCTTTATAATTCAAGTGTCTGGAACCAAGGGTGTGGGAGCGATTCATTTAAGGGCAGCAGGGAAAGCTGACCCTCCGAAAACCACCCCTTACATAATGGTGACCACCAAGGGCCTCTGGGGCAAGGGACGTGATAAGAGAGAGAGTGGTTTCATGAAAAGAAGCAAAAAGAAAGAGGGGATTTCCTCGTATGTGTTTAAGAGGGTAAATGTGGCGAAGGAGTGGGGACTCGATCTATTGTATGCTGAGCGTCCAGAAGATGCTGCAGCTCAATGGACCGAGATCAAGGACCATAAAAAGTCAATAGAGAAGGCCATTTGGCTAATTTGCCTTCAGCGACAGATCCGGCTTCTAGATGAGGAGAATGAGAAATTAAAGGGAGTATTGAGGCAGGCAGAAGAGAGGTCCAGTGCAAGGGACACAGTCGGGGAAAGGCTGTGGACTGAGGTGGGACAGTGAAAGGAAAGTAGAGAGCTCACTAAAGAAAGGCACAAAACTCAACTGGACCTTTTACAGTGTCAGATTATTGAAGCCAAGAATAGCGAACTTGCATTGCGGGAATATAATTCCTGCCTCGCCAAGCAAGTTAAAGATTATGGGGAGAGGGTGAAAGACATTCAGGTAGCCTATAAGGTAGCCAGTACCAGGGAATTTGAGGCTGGTGACCATGGCCCCCGCCAGCAGCTGATCCAAGGCTTGAACCTTGCTCTATCCCGGGCTAAAGGCATGGTGTGCCTGATAAACCCGGGTTTAGCCCAGGAATACCTGGTAGAGCAAGGAGAAACCACGCAGTCAGCGCCTGCAGCTCCTGGGAACAGCCCAGAGCAGCGGGGGTGTCAACCAGAGTGCAGGGCAGGTAACGATTGCGAACTACCAACACCGGCGGCCCCGAGTTTTAAATCGGTTTGGTAGCAGGGGGAAGCAGGCAAGCCAATACAAGGAGGGCTGGAACCAGGGCCAATGCACTCGGTCCGGCAGCAGGCGTTTGGCCCACCTGGTGCAAATGGGGCAGCAGGACCCCTAGTAAGCAATTTCATTGCCCCCATGACACCCAAAAACTGAGGGCTATGATAGGCCACCTAAGTAAGCTCACCCAACAGGGGGATCCCTCGGTACACTTCCTGGAAGTGGAACACACAGGGGATATTAACGGGTGCAATGATTCAGAGCAGGCTAAGCTGTTGCTCCTCTCACTAGACACCAAGCTGTGCCATTCCCTCTCTGCAGACAGCAGAAAGGGGCAAACCACGTACGCTACGGATAAGGAGGAGGTTCGAGAGGCCATGGGTATGAATGACAGGAGTCCTTTCTCCCGCGTGGAGAAGACAGTACAGCTCCATGGGGAGACTCCACAGGCTTTCGCCGACAGGTTGTGGCCGGTCTACGAAAGGGCCTGTAGTGGGGTTCTTGACCGGGCCCACCTGGCCCCTAACGAGTTGGCTCACTGGCTCGGCAGCCTGGTGGCAAACAGCTTACCTGGAGTAAAGGCAAAAGCCCAGGTCTGGTTCGATCCAAGAGATCCCAGAACCACCGAGGAGACAGTGGTCAGTCAGTTGACCCTGGCTTACCGGAACGGGAAGGTCCATCAGATTAAACCCAGCCAAGGCAACAGTGAGTGGCATCAGGAAGGTGGGAACCCTCCCCACAAAGGGGGTGAATGTTTTGGGTGTGGGAAAAGTGGGCACTGGAGGAAGGACTGTAGCAACCCATGGAAAGAGACTAAGGGAAAGGCCACTTCAGCCCCAGCCCGTAAGGCCGGGGCAGGAACACCCGACTCATATGAGACACTCGTAGCCACCCTACAGACACTTGTAAATGGACTGGGAGCAGTAGCTACCGCAACCGGTACAGTAGCCGGTACGGTAAATCCCTCTGCTCCAACCCACCCATATGTATGACTAGAGCCAGCGCAGCCTGTGTACCTGTGTTCCCTGGGGTACGATGCCTGGAAGAGTCCGTGCGTTACAATGGAGGTGGAGAAAGTGAACGGAACCTACCTGCTAGATACTGGTGCTTCCTGCACACTTGTACATGCAGATAACCCGGCTACCTCACCTCTATCGAATGGGGTCCCGTACAGTCTAGTGGGGTTCACAGGCAACGAGCAAACTGGTTCGTTTCCCATCCCGCTCACCATTCAGTTAGGGACACTCAAAACCAAATGGAAGTGTGTCCTGATGAAATGGGAGCAGGAGGGAAAATGTATCCTGGGGGCTGATTTTATCATTAGCCATAGATCCTTTTGGATCTGAGGAACCACTGTCGATGGGGAGCCATAGAGACAGACAGGGAAGGTGAGGTGGCGGTGATCACAGAAAAAGAGGCCAAGGGAACGTTGTGTACCGTGAAGCCAAAGGAGGGTTATGACTTGGAATTACTGGTCAGTAACAACCCAGTGGAGTACCAGGCATATTTACGGGCACACCTTGCAGCATTCGCCACCCACAAACATGACTGTGGCAGGGTAACGGGGGTGGAAGTTAGTATAGAAGGGGACCCCATGACCCAACCACAAAAGCCATATAACTTCCCCAGGGAGGCAGAGGTAGTCCTGACATCGGCGCTGGGATCACTGGTAGAGCAAGGGGTGTTAAGACCGATAGCAACCCATGTGAACTCTCCACTGTGGCCGGTTAAGAAATGGAACAACTCATGGAGGGCCACCGTGGACTATCGAGTGCTAAATAAGAATATCCCTGCCTGTGCACACACTGCAGCAGCCGTAGCGGACCTCAGAGGGAGTATTCCAGCATCCGCGACCACTTTCACGGTGTTGGACATTTCAAATGGGTTCTGGTCCATTCTTTTAAATCGGGAGGACCAGTACAAGTTCGCCTTTACCTTTAAGGGCCAACAATACACGTGGAACTGTCTTCGCCAAGGCTTCCACAACAGCCCAGCATTTTTCACCAATGTATGGCGAACTGTTTAAAGGGCTTTAGCAGACCCCAGCAGTTGGTGCAGTATGTGGATGACCTGCTCCTGTTCACCGATCAGGGGGAGGAGCATGGCCCACTGCTAGCTGAGCTGCTGGAGCTGCTAAAAGAAGAAGGGTTTAAAGTAAACCCGAATAAGGCACAGATCGGCCAGAAGGAAGTCAAATTCCTGGGGCTGACTGTGCGCGCTGGGGAAAGGGCCATAGACAAGGCTAGAAGGGAGGCAGTACAGGAGTTACCAGCCCACAACACAGTGACAGGGGTAAGATCCTTTCTAGGGCTCACTGGGCACTGCAGAGACTTCATTGAGGATTATGCAGCCACCGCAGCCCCTCTGCTCAGGCTCCTACACAAGGGGGTAGAGTGGGACTGGGATGAGGGTTTGCGAGGTAGCATTTAATCAGCTCAAGAAGGACTTGCAGACCGCACCAGCCTTCGGAGCGATAGATGTAGGAAAGGAGTTTTTCCTGGAGGTGGCAGCCAGGGGGGACAGTTTGAGCTCAGTGCTGCTTCAAGAGCGGCACGGCCAGCTGAGACCGGTGGTTTACTCCTCCAGGATCCTCACAGATGTGGAGAAGGGGTACTCCAACTGTGAGAGACACCTCCTCGCCACACATTGGGCAGTGAAAAGACCCTTGATCTTCACGGGAGGGTCTCCTCTAACACTCCTAACCCATCACACACCTATTCAGATGCTCCTAGATGGGATGATTAAGGACGGGACGGTGAGCAGTGCCCGCTTTGCGCGCTGGACCCTGCTCCTCTCCCAGATGGACCTCAGAGTAGAAGGCCACCATGAGCCAAGGCTCGCAGCCAACCTAATCTACCCAGGGAAAGCCCACAGGTGCTCCGTGGAAGGGGTATGGGAAGTAAACATTGGCCTTCGGGCGGGGTTTCACCCGACAGGCCGGGACATCTCCGTGGACGGGTCCAGCATGGTATCTGCTGGCAAACGACTCACTGAGTGCGGAGCCTATGACCTAAGGTCAGGTATTGCCCGGGTAATCAAGCTCCGCAGCATCATGAGCGCCCAGCATGCTGAACTGTCCGCCGTAATGTACGTGGTGTCCCACCCCGAGGAATTCCCTACCCCGTACACGATTTGCTCGGACAGTATGTTCACCTGCAATTCGTGTACAGAGTACCTGGCTATCTGGTCACGTCGCGGATACACGTCCGCTGACGGGAGACCCCTGGCAATCAAGCCCCTGCTGGAGAAAATATTGACAGTTGTGGGGGAAGAAGGAAAGGTCTACATACATAAGGTGAAGGACCAGTCAAAAACTGAACCCCGTGCAGAGGGAAACCAACAGGCTGACAAACTGGCCAAAGAAGGTGCCCGCACGGTAAAGTTCTGGGACCCCTATGACACCGGCCGCATGGCAGCGGTCAAGAATAAGAACAGGGCAGCAGAGAGTACAGGGATAGCTTTGGCCCCGGACTTAAAAACAGTTCATGCACAGGACCCGGTCCTGAAAGCTGTCCTGAACGCGCTAGCTAGAGGAGAGAGAGTAGAAGGTCCGTACGGCACAGCAGCCATTACCGTTAAGGAAGGCATGCTGTTTAAAGAGGGACAATGGGTCGTGCCACAGCAGCACCAGAGGGAATTCCTAAAACTGGCCCATGAGGGTCCAGGAGCGGGACACCCCAGGCCTGCGACCACCTGGCAACGGGTGGAACAGGCAGGATGGTGGCCGGGACTCAGTGAGGATGTCCGTGGGTTCTGTGCGAACTGCCTGGTGTGTCTGCGAACAGCCCTGACCGTCAGAAAAGGAAGGTGTCCCTAGGACACGTCAGGAGGATAGAGGGACCATGGCAGTCAATCCAAATTGACTACATCGGGCCCCTACCCACCGCCCAGGGAGGCTACAAATACTGCCTAGTCCTGGTGGACGTGTTCTCAAAATGGATTGAAGCCTTCAACTGCCGAACAACCACCGCAATAGGGACAGCTAAGATTCTAGTGAGGGAAGTGTTCTCCCGGTGGGGACTCCCACAGTATGTGGAGTCGGACCAGGGGAGCCATTTCACCGGGCAGTTATTGCAGGCAACCCTTAACGTGCTCGGCATTGAGGGGAAATGGCACATTGCCCACAATCTACAGTAATCGGGTAATGTGGAGCTTTTAAACGACACCATTAAAGAAAGGCTGCGGAAGGAGACAGGAGACTCACCCCAAAAGTGGGTGGAGGTCTTACCGTTGGTCCTAATGGGGATCCGAACCAGCCAGTCAAAGAGCACGGGGTATTCCCCATGCGAGCTCATGACTGGCCGGATCATGCGGACCGCCACCCATGTTCTAGCCCCGGTGCTCACAGAAGGTCAGCTCAGAGAGGTGAACTGGGACTGGTTTGTCAGGAACCTGTTTCAACACCTCAAACAGATTCACTGGCAGGCTGCTAGTAACATGGGCAGACAGCATCAGAGTAACCGATTGCTGCTAGAACCCAGCAAACACCACGAATGGGAGATAGGAGGTCAGGTCATGGTGAGGAACTATGCTCGGGTCGGGGTTTGTGAAGCATTATATATAGGGCCATACAGCATTGTCGACAAGGCAAGCCCGATGGTCTATGCCATAAAGTTGCCCCGCTGTACTAAGTGGTTCCACATCAATCAGTGCAAGCTGTACAACCCAGGGTCAGCCAAGCACAGAGGGCAGCCGGGAGGGGTGAACTGTCCTCAGGACAGGGTTCCTCCGTTGGCCGCCCCAGACGGTGGAGGGCCCACAGGAAATGTGGCAGGCTCAGAAACCGTGCCTATAGGAACGGTGAATTGCAGTACTGGAGGGGCTATCCCACCCATCGTTTGGGATTCGGACGCACCCCCAGTAACCCAAGCCCTGAGAAGGACCCTCCGTAAACCACGGCCAAAGATACCGTGGTCACCGGCATCTGAGCCTCAGCGATTCTACCCTAGGAGAAGGGCAGCCTGACAGGAAAGGCCGAAGGTCAGAAGTACAGAGGCCACTCAGCGTAGGGACCCCCAGCCAGCCGCCTCCAGCGGTGAGGGTCTCACAGGAGCAGTAGCATCGAGCTGTCCCAGAGACAAGGGTCTCCAGCTCACCGGCTGCGGGGAAACCCTGGCATCCAGGCGGCTATCACACCGCACCAGGCATGGGCCTGACAGGGACTAACCAGGCCACCCAGAGACGGGTGGCGGCTGTACATAGCTCTAATTTTTAGTCTAAGGTAGCTGACTGCACCATTTTACATTTTAAGGTTTAGTTTAGAATTGAGGGTAATGTTGCAGTAATGTTTAGGTGATTGTTTTGAGTTTGTCTTGTGTGTCAGCCAGCCTGAGAGCAGTTCTCAAGGGCAGGATCCAGACATTACCAGGTGATGGACAAACCTCAGGAGACCAATTGATGTTGTTTAATTTTAATCTATGTTCTTCCTTCTGTAATGTGGTTGTACGTTGACTACATGCTGGTGAATATAATGTAATTGAAATGAAATGTAACTGTGCTGAAATGCAATTGTAGGGATGGAACCCCCTCCAAGCTGGGAGGGTGTAAATGTAAAAAGTTTGTACCTGTAAAGGGAAAAGTGTGTATCTGTGGTGATGTTGCATAAGTGTAATGCATATTTTGGTATTAGTTTAGTTAATTTACAGGGAAGGTTATTTCTTGAGAGCCAGGAACTTTGCTCACCTGTAAGATGATACCATAAATGACATGGTATCACAGCGGGGAATGTAGAATTTACCAATATCTCGCAAAGATGCCTGGTACCTTTCCCCTGCAGAGGAGTAGAATTCCTTTCTGGGCTTTTAAAATGAGTTTAAAGGGGAAGACGACGCCTGCAGGGGATAAAAGGGAATGCATTCATCGAGACCCCCCCGCCCCCACAGTGTTTGGACTCATAGGAAAGAGAATTCAAAATGGACCTAAATTTCAGAAGCCTGAGATCCCCTAAACATCTATGGAAAGGAGCAGATCAATTTTAAGATTCTACAACATTTTGGCTGTGAAAAAGAGTTACCGAGTACAGAAGGTGGGGCTAAACTCTGTGAAGCAAATTCATGTATTAAGGATCCCAGACTGTCTGGGGGGAACTATTCACCCCCAAAGAGATAATCGAATTACCCAATCAAGCACAATGGAAATCATGGTCAGGTAACTGGACAATCCTCAAACAATGCAAAACCAGTGATAGCACATTCTCACACCCTAATCGAGTTACTGCCGACAAAGGAGACATTTGAAAATCAATGGACAGAACAGTTTAAACAGAGCCCAAGAGATTTGATGGGAGATAACAAAGCCTTTTTTGGGGGATATATCTATCCCCCAGTTTTACAAGGAAAAACTAACAGAACACAGACTGGAACTCGCACTGACTCGAACAAGGACACAGACTGGAACACAGACACAGACACAAGCAGCCTGCTTCCTCTACAGTGAAGAAATGGAACAGTGAAGGAAACTACCAGAACTCATCAAGAACTGACCGAGCACGAGGCCCACGAAACGGAAGGTTGTCAGCAACCAAATTGACAACCACCCTACAATCTACTTCTGAACGACCCAACGGGGGAGAAATTACCAAAAGGGACTAACTAAAACTATTCCGAACCAAAGAAAGTGGGTACTTACCCCATACATCCAAAACGCAACTTAGCGCATCAACGGACGCACCCCAACCGAAGACTATGCAGTCCGAAGTCCTCTCCCCTGTCCGGGGTACTGCTCGCCGAGAAGGCCAAGTGCAGCGAACCCCGAAACCGCGAATCACCGGCAACTGTCTAAAGGGATTGGTGAGCACAGCCCCTGAACCCTAAGAGCTATAACTTAGTTAGTTAGGGGAATTGGGAGGTGGGAGGTTGGGATAACTTGTGTAAATGTATCTGCATTCTCCTCTTTACTCCATTTAGAGTTTAAGCTGTATTCTTTTCCCCACAGGTTGTAATTTGACAATTTATTCAATGTGTTGTACCCCTCAGTGTGTATTGGTCTGTGTGTGTTATTAAAGGTGTGCCTTTTACTTCTTTATAAACACAATAAAGCCATACCATCTTCCTTCCTTGAAACCGATTGTCTGTCCAAGTCTTTTACAGTCCCTTCATAATTCCAGTGTCGAGAACCAAGGGTGTGGGAGCGATTCGGAACCACTCATATAAGGTCAGAAGGGAAAGCTGACCTCATGAAAACCACCCCTTACACTGCCGGCCACAACTCCTTCATAACCGATCTTATTCCTCTCACTACTTCTTTACCCATGGATTCCTCGTGAGGTTGTGGTGACCTGAAATTTCTAAAATCTTAATTTAAAACTAGAACTCTTCAACATTCTTAAACTCATATCGTGCTATTATATACATCTGCCACCTGTCTCTGACTCCCCAAGTTAATCCCTGTCCTTCTCCTTCCCTTATTCAGCCTCTGGTTTGCCTGTGTGGCCGGCGGTAAGGCGGTCTGTACCGCAGGACCCAGAGTGTTCTGACTGGAGGTGTGCCTGAGTCCCACATTATCGGGGGAATGGCCCCGCTGGGGCAACAACACACTTCCCCTTTAGGTGTGGCTGCTGAGTTTATTTCATTAACTGAGGGTTCTGCAAAGCCGGGGGCTGTAGGCTGGGGACTCTCAGTTCGTGCCTGGTCCACCACGACCTCTCCCATGAATCCCTCACCGCCGAAGGCTGCCGGCTGGGGATCCCTGTCCGGAGACTGATCCCTGATCTTGGGTATTCTCTAACGGATGGCCAACCTCCCGGGGCTGACCAACTTAAACTGGGGCACTGGTGACCACGGTGTCTCCGGGAAGCGAGCCGGGACAGCTTTGTCAGGAATCTGTTTGAACATCTTAAACAGATTCACTGGCAGGCTGCTAACAACATGGGCAATGAACTCAGCACTTTAACTCGAGTGTTCAGGACAGAATGCGCCCCTGAGCATGTATGAGGAAAAAGCTCCAGAAAATATTCTCGGCCAGGGAGCTTTCGCTTGTGAGGTGAACGTGTTAAGCGCGACACTGTGGAAACATCTCCACTTTCAGCTCCTGGTCAGACAGAAATGTGAAGCGAGCAGGTGGATTGCAGAATCCAACTTTTAAGGAGTTGGTCGTGGTGTCAAACAAAGAGTTTCACTAAATGATTAAAAATAAGAAATGTCAAAGTCGAACATGCATCTCCAGAGGAGACTGCAATACGAAAACAGCACTTTAAACCACTCCGCCACCCTGAGTATTCAATGCTAGATGTGGCCACCTGCAGGTTGATTTTGAACTTTTGTGTCCTTACACATGAAATAAATAAGGGCAGCAGGCGTATCTCTGCCTGACACCGGGGAAACAGTGAGACAGACCTTGGAGCAAGGGTCTGGTTGTTGCCAAACAGCAAAGAAAATATTTTCTGGAAGAACAATGTTGAAATTAATTGCAACCGCAACATGATTAGAACACACAACCTTTCGAGTTGGAGTCAGGCATGCTACCATTGCCTGACAAGGTCCACACATGAAGTCTGAGATGTTCGGCAATATGAAGGTTTCACAATACAAGGGGCTTTAAAATCCCCGCCCATTCCCACCAGGTATCAGAAGCAGCGCTCACCTGCCAGTCACCGTATGTTTTTTTCTTAAACTTTTGTATTGTTTTCACGGGAAAGCATCATTAATTAACCCCTCACCTTCTTTTGCACAATGAAAGAAATGCTAACTGAGGGAGAGTCGATACTTCAATCATTTGTCGTGTGCTTTGGGGAGTGGGCAGGGAAGTGGACCTGAGTCCATGATTGCATCGGCCATGATCGTGTTAAATGTCGGAGCAGGCTCGAGGGGCGTATGGTCGACTACTGCTCCTATTTCTTATGTTCTTATGCATGTTGACCCATTTTACTCACTGTATTTTAGGAGTCTGGTTCAAAATCTTCATTGCTGATGACACCAGGAATCTGGGGCAACTTTTGTCAAATTTAACAGCACCGGTTATTCCGACCGTGCACAGAAAATAGAATCAGTAGTGAAGATAAAATCCTACGGTGCTCATTTTCAGATTCAATGCAGCAGGATTTCAAATAAAGTAATAGAATTTTACAGTGAAAAGATTTAGAAGTGTTACTTGTATTTGTGTCTTTAATTAAACTTTGTGGCGTCTGATTCCCGTTCATGCCTCTGCTGAATAAGAAAGGAGGGTTTGACGTTGACCAGAATGCACTGCCCCTGATATTTGTGAGCTCATCCTTTATATTCAGTGGTTTCTCGCCCTTTGATGGGCTGCAGTGTAGCGGATATCACGTTGGCCTCACACACGAAAGGTCCCCGGTGGATCCGTTTTCTCTCACTCAAAGTTATCTATTTATTGGTTAAATAAAGAGCAATTCAGGAATAAGGGAACCCTTTTGCCAGGAGAATAAATAGCAAATAAAAACAGCAAATTCTGCAAATCTCAGCAAATCAGGCAGCATTTGCCAGGAGACTCAACTCGCCTCCGATTGTTCCCATTTGGCAAGTTTAAACAAAATGTTCCTGCCTGGGATTGAAGCAGGGACCTTTTGCGTGTAAAGCAAACATGATAACCATTACACTACAGAAACCACTGGTACAACAGCCCCAACAGAGGGGAGCTGACCAATGAGCTCCCTCTGTGCTGATCGGGAATGAGGAGGCTCACCTGAAACAACTTCTGTCCCACACTGAAAGTTCTCAATCCTTCTCCTCCGCTGCCCTTTACAGAAATGTCACGGATCACCCAGCCACCGTGTTCACTTCCACATCCTCACAGTGGGGCCACAGAGGCTCCTACCGTCTCCCCGAGATCAGCGAACTCACCCAGTTTGTAAAATTAAACCCAGAACACGTGCCCGGCAAAGGGCAGGAGAAGCCAGATAGTCTGTAAGCTCGGTCTATCGCAGAAAGTATTGGTATTCATGGTGCTTACAGCAATTATTAATCGTCTCACAGACCTCAATTATTTTTATGCGATGAATTGATCGAGTATCGTTACCACGTCAGTGCGGCAGATCTTAACCCATCGACCACCAGGGAACAGTTATGATAGATGTTGATATATTTATATATATTTATATAAGAACCTGAATATCAACGGCTAGCTACCTTGACCTCATGGCGAACAGCAGTGCATCTAACTTTGAGTGAAGTAAATTGTTCCGCATTGAAACCCATTTCATCTTTTGTTCACTTTTAAACACTAGAAACTGAGACAGGGGGAATAAATAGAGACATAAAAGCACAGGGATGCAGACAAGAGGAAGAGAGAAGGGGAAAGATACTGCCCCCACCCAGAACTAATGCAGAAACCCCTCTGCTGCGCTCGGAGTGGCCACCCACAGCCTGGATACACTAACGGGAGAACACCAGCGGCAGTTCGGATCCAGAAAAGGAATGGCGAGTGGCCCTGGGAGCAGCTTGGAGGTCCCGGGAGACTGCTCCAGGGAGCAGCGTGAGCTGGTGCAGGAGGGCGGCGGCAGCGAAGAGTGACGTCATCAAGGTCCAGGTCAGTGATTGGAGCGTGAGCAGATGCAGCAGTAGCGGCGAGATCGGGGCGAAGGAGCGGCGAGAGACTACAGAGGGACGTGATCAGGGCCCAGCGGAGGCATGAGTTCGGGGCCAGGGGTCCAGGGGCAGCACGGGCCAGCCCACACTGCGATATGTGTGCACACTGGGTCTGTGCAGCAGAGCTGGTCTCCAGTCGTCTTGTTTAACCCTTGCCACTGGACGAATACCTCGCTCTGTCAAGCCCGTGTGATGGCTGGGGTGCAACGGCCATCACACGTTATAAAAAATCCACGCACAGGCATCTTCCACCCTTCAACATACATTTCAGGACCTGGAATATTGAAACACCTGTGAACTCATCCTTTTTAGGCGAGGAAGCAAGTCATCCTCTCTTCGAGGGACTGCCTATGATGATGATGAACTAGATTTGCTGCAGTCCGCGGGCAGCAGGTGATGAAAGCGGGCGTGAGAGGATGAGTGACAGGTGGGCACTGCTTCTGATGCTGTCTGATCCACGGTGGGAGTGGCCGGGGATTTTAAAGCCCTTTCATTGCACTCGGCCGCGCGCTCACGCCACCGCACGTCCCACGCCGCTGCACGTTCGTGCCGCCGCGCACTTATCTCGCCCTACCTTTCGAGTTGCTGCGTGATTTAAATTCAATCAGTGCCGAGACGGGCCAAGTGATATACGAGGTCAACGTCACACCTGACTTGAACATCTATCCTCTATTTAATTCCCCATAAGCCTTACTTAATTGCCTGTGAGCCTAATTTTCTAAATTTGATTTCTTATGAGCCTTATTTAATTTCCCGATCCTTTCGCGTCACAGCGCAGTTTAAATCCAATCAGCCAATGAAAGCCCTAATTTAATGGAGTTTTTTTGCCAACTGGACAGGAGTGATTTTTTTTTAGACTGCAGTGGAATTATTCTCATAATTTAAAATCTCAGAACATTTTTTTTTTCAGCACCTATTTAGTACGTTAATTTTTTTTTTCTTGTCCATAACTAGAGAGAAGTCTGGCACGTAGGCTGTGGACTGCTTTTCGTTATCTCAATTGTTCCAGCCTCAAGGTCGTGTTACTTAATATAATATATTTTTTTAATCCTTTTGAATCCATCTCAGTTGTTTTGCTGTGCCTTCTCTGAATGTTTTCTTTCAACAAGTAAGTTAGCATGTTAAATCCTTTTTTTTAACCACCGGGACCATGTATTTTTTTCTTTTTTTTTACTCAACAAACCTATCCTTTGTGCATTTACTGGCTCCGTAACTTATCATCCGAATATACGTAATTCAATAAGGTTCACACTCTTAAACTTCCCACATACAGGACAACACTACGAAGGGTTAAAAAAAAACTTTAATTCTGTTTGAAAAAGTAGGTGGAGCTAAAACAAACCACAACTCCCCGACTTTTTTTTAACAGTAAAAATCACAGAAGCATTTCTCATTTAAACAGACATTCACAAGAGTCCATTTTCTTTCCTATAAATTTTTGGATCCATGATTGATCATCTATCCCTATCTAGCTCTATCACCTATCTTTCCAAGTCGCCACTTGGTTTGCGTCACCGCGCAATTTCCCTATCTCTATCCCTATTCTAAGTTTGAAAGGTATTCACCAGATTGTCCTGGATCTCGTTCAGACACTACCTGAGAACCAGCGAGTGGCTAAACTTTCCTCAGACTTTTGAAACTGGGAGAAACTGGAGCAGTATTGAAATCATACTCACTCCAGTGGCCACTTTCCCCTCGTCTCGTCCAAGGCAAGTCTGGCTCTTAAGTCGCAAGTTTTCGGCAGTCGTCCGTTGAGATCCCACTTCTGACACCAAATGTTGATTTCTGGATTCTTTTACCTCAATCTGGTTCAGCACAATTACTGAAACGAATACCGTTTGTGCTTTTAACAAAGCAAGCTTTTATTTAAAAAGCAAATCCCGATCGGGGACTTTATCAGACAGAAGGAATGCAAGTCTGTCCGAACGCACCCACTTACTACGGACAAAGTCACGTTACATTGTAAAGGGACGATGGTTATACATTTTCGGCAAAAGATAATAAGATAGGGCTAGAGTGACATCCTAGTCCAGCCTATCTCTTTTGATCCCTCTTTCCCTTTGTCCACTCATAAGCTGACCTAAGTATGGTCTGATTTTAAACAAAGACCTTCTGTTAATGTTTCAGGTTAATAACATGATTTAATAAGACCTTAAGGTTTTTCTGCAAGCTGTGGGTTTTGTTTCAAATCATGTTAGTGTTGTAACATTTCGCAGTCTCGAGTCTGAGATGTCATGGCTATTCATCCATGAATTCTTTGTCAGCTTATACTGTCCCGATACAATTCCCACGTTCTCAACTTCAATGTCTCTATACATTTTTAAACATTCACACATGGGATTGTGCTGTATCGGACCACGGGAGTGTGATGTACTGGGACAGGGGAGAGTGATGTACCAGGATCAGTGAATGAGTTGTACCAGTATCAGTGAGTGAGCTGTATCGGGATCAGTGAGTGAGCTGTATCGGGACCAGTGAGTGAGCTGTACCGGGATCAGTGAGTGAGCTGTACCGGGATCAGTGAGTGAGCTGTATCGGGATCAGTGAGTGAGCTGTACCGGGATCAGTGAGTGAGCTGTACCAGGATCAGTGAGTGAGCTGTACCGGGATCAGTGAGTGTGCTGTATCGGGATCAGTGAGTGAGCTGTACCGGGATCAGTGAGTGAGCTGTACGAGGATCAGTGAGTGAGCTGTACCAGGATCAGTGAGTGAGCTGTACCGGGATCAGTGAGTGAGTTGTACCTGGATCAGTGAGTGAGCTGTATCGGGACCAGTGAGTGAGCTGTATCGGGATCAGTGAGTGAGCTGTATCGGGATCAGTGAGTGAGCTGTATCGGGATCAGTGAGTGAGTTGTACCGGGATCAGTGAGTGAGCTGTATCGGGATCAGTGAGTGAGCTGTATCGGGATCAGTGAGTGAGCTGTATCGGGATCAGTGAGTAAGCTGTACCAGGATCAGTGAGTGAGCTGTACCGGGATCAGTGAGTGAGCTGTACCGGGATCAGTGAGTGAGCTGTACCAGGATCAGTGAGTGAGCTGTACCGGGATCAGTGAGTGAGCTGTACCGGGATCAGTGAGTGAGCTGTACGAGGATCAGTGAGTGAGCTGTACCAGGATCAGTGAGTGTGCTGTATCGGGATCAGTGAGTGAGCTGGACTGGGATCAGTGAGCGAGCTGTACCGGGATCAGTGAGTGAGCTGTACCAGGATCAGTGAGTGAGCTGTACCAGGATCAGTGAGTGAGCTGTACCGGGACCAGTGAGTGAGCTGTCCCGTGATCAGTGAGTGAGCTGTATCGGGATCAGTGAGTGTGCTGTACCAGGATCAGTGTGTGAGCTGTACCGGGATCAGTGAGTGACCTGTACCGGGATCAGTGAGTGTGCTGTACCAGTATCAGTGAGTGAGCTGTACCGGGACTAATGAGTGAGCTGTACCAGGATCAGTGAGTGAGCTGTACTGGGATCAGTGAGTGAGCTGTACCAGGATCAGTGAGTGTGCTGTACCAGGATCAGTGAGTGAGCTGTATCAGGATCAGTGAGTGAGCTGTACTGGGATCAGTGAGTGAACTGTACCAGGATCAGTGAGTGAGCTGTACCGGGATCAGTGAGTGAGCTGTACTGGGATCAGTGAGTGAACTGTACCGGGATCAGTGAGTGAGCTGTACCGGGATCAGTGAGTGAGCTGTTCCGGGATCAGTGAGCGAGCTTTACTGGGATCAGTGAGAGAGCTGTATCAGGATCAGTGAGTGAGCTGTACCGGGAGATGGGAGAGTTTTGTACCGGGAACAGGATTGCAGCAATGACATTACCTTCTGATCGGGCCGAGAAGCCTTAGGGACTATCCAACGCTGGACGAATGCATCACTGTGCAAAGTGTTTTTTTGTTCGATGTACAATCTGCTTTATTGCACAATAGGTAAAACATACAGAACACTGAGAGCGATAGAGTCCAGTGTAAGCAGTTCAACATCAGTTTGGAAACTGTCACTAAAATAAAGATCTAACAAAAACTTTTGATTACAAGTTGAAGTACAAACATTGGTTCTGTTTCTGTATCTATCCCAGTGAGGATGCAGAGATTAATCTGCTGCACAGTCTTCTTCCACCTTGATTTTTTTCTGGTGTATGACCTGATTTTCAAAAAAGTCTTTCTTCAAAGATCAGCAGAGATCCGAGAAAGTTTTCAACACTGAGAAACTGTATTCCCCCTGACTGAGGGGACATGGTGAACTAATGGTCTAATGTGTAAAATAATGGCACAAGGCTCCCATTGCCAATATACCCCTGGATACCGAGCTCAGCCCCTGACTGTCTGAGGCATCAATCCGCTCTTGGGTAACGTGCTGCCCTGGGGGAACACATGTCTGCAAGGACCCTACTATGATATTAACTTACTGTTAACATTCAAACAGCTTGAGATATGTTTCATAAAATATAAATTACATAAAGCCGACAGTGAAATTAACAGAATATGACATAACAATATATGATATGAAAAAATATGAAACCTTCTCATCGAATTAACTTGAGCATCATTGTGAAAGGATATGTGACTACATTCCTCAAATCCTCTCTGAATTTCTTCTGGGTCACTGCGTAAATAAAAGTGTTCGTGCAGCAACTCAGGAGCTGGAGCATGAAGCTGATTTCCGATACAAACATGGGCAGAGAAACAGAGTATCCCAAGTAATCCAATCGTCTCAATATAGAACAGACCATGAACACCACCCATAACAGTATGAAATTCCCCGATATAACAAACAGTACAATCATCGATTTCCTCCAGTCTCCATCTCTGGGTCAGTGGGGCTCTCGCCACTGCTCCGACCCCGGAGTCTACTGCGGGCTCTGCTGGACACTAAAATGTGTCTGACTGTTAAAGCATTGAACAGTCGAATCAAAATAAATAGAATAAAAGGTGTTAAAATGTAATGCATTAATTCAATGATAGTCCAGACCAGCGAACGAGATACACCAATTGTCACACTGCAAAACCATGGACTGTTGGACAGCCAATATTCACTTGTGTACAGAAAATACCAAAAAATGTTCCTCAGACAGCTCAGCACTGTCACTGTTCCGAGAACCACAGTCGCTGTTTGCTCCGTGCAATATTTCAATTTCAGCTTCTGGCAACAAATGGCCACAAACCGATCGAAGGTGAAAGTGACCGTGAAACAGACAGAACAATCTGTGGCTACATAAAGCAGGATAGCGTGGATATTACACATTCTAACGTGCAACAGAAAAAGAAATTGATCCCGATAAACAATAGGAATCTGCCTCAGTATCAGATTGATGATCACGACCAGTAGATCCACCGCTGCCATGGCCACCAGGTAGTGAGTGACACATTTGGAGAGACCACACTTTCCCCGAGACAGGATCACAATCGTCACCACATTAACTGTGAGCAAGAGGAAAATAGGAACATTATTCACAAACAGCGGATACATACAGTAGTTTGCTGTGTTTTCAAAGACATGACAGAGTCGGATCTATAACAGGGATAATATCGTTCTTCATAATAACATGAGATGCACCAAGAGTTTTGCTGCTTGGCATTTCATCAAGTGGAACCATTTCATATTATCGGTGATGGAAATACGTGGAGATTTGTAATCAGAGGAATCGGTAAATTATCGCAAAATACGAGACACAATGGGACCAAATGAAACACGGTTCAAACCAGAACCTGATTTTAGAACAAACCCTAAAATAATGAATGGAGAAGTGTGAGCTTCACCTATACTTGAGCCAGCGGGAGAATGAAATGGGAGGGTATTTGCAGGATTGAATTGCAGAGTGTACGAGTTAGTTGTTGGAGTGATACAGCTGAACTTACTGTTCTGAGTTGGGGATGGAATAGAAGAGGCCTGGCAGTAAGAGGAATGGGACAATCGATGGTGCCCTTAGGATGGGATTGTAAGCTAACAACACCCACTCTCTGTGCTCATAGATCGACAACGGTCATTGGTTCAAGGCATTGAACGCACCTGTACAATGTCACAACCCAAACCTGGCTATCAAATGTTTGTAATCTACGCAATAGTATCATAGGAGTTACTGGATGAATAAAAATACTATAGTTCATCAAATTTACCTTGTAGCTTCCGGGTTGTTGCACGATGTAATGATGATTGCGTCGTTGTCTAATCAGAGCAATCAATCGCTGCCAACAGTGTACAATCGAGCCAGGCATGAGTGGAAGAGAAGCCCCCTGGTGGAGAGAATTGGGAAGTACAGATCCAACGTCACGTGTTCCCCCGAAGCAGCTACTTTTACCACATGACATGTCTCCAATTACAACTGCAGCAACAAGGTATTTATATCTCGTCTTTAACACAGTGAAGCTTTCCAAGGTGCTCCGCAGGTGTATTATAATACAAAAAAATAATTTCCAGACACATAAGGATAAATTGCGGCAGACGACCAAAGCTTAGTCAAGAAGGTCGGTTTGAAGGAGCGTCTTAAAGGTGGAAATGGAGGAAGAGAGACGGAGAGGGTTCGGCAGGGAATTCCAGAGCTTAGGGCCCAGGTAACAGAAGGCACGGCCACCAATGTTTGAGCGATTAAAATCAGGGATGCTCAAGAGCGCAGAATTAGAGGAGTGCACATATCTTGGGGGGTTGTCGGGCTGGGGAAGTTTACAGAGAAAGGGAGGGGTTTAACAACAATATTTTGAAATAGAGGCGTTACTTAACGGGGAGACAATGTAGGTCAGCAAGTACAGGGGGATGGGTGAACTTGGTGCAAGTTCTGACAGGGCAGCCGAGTTTTGGATCAGCACAAATTTACGTAGGGTGGAATGTGGCTGGGCAGGGGTGCATTGGAACAGTCAATTCTACAGGTAACAAAGGAATGAGTGAGGGTTTCAGCAGCAGTTGAGCTGAGGCAGGAGTGGAGACGGGCGATGTTATGGAGGTGGAAAAAAGCAGTATTAGTTATGGAACGGTATATGTTCAGAAGCTCATCTCAGGGACACATATACCAGCAAGGTTGCAAACATTGTGATTGAGCCTCAGACAGAAGGTGGGGAGAGTGATGGTGTAAGTGGCTGGAGAACGCAGTTTGTGGCAGGGATCAAAGGCAACAGCTTCCCAATATTTTATGGGGGAAATTGTCTGCTCATCCAGAACTGGATGTCGGACCACAGTCTGAAAATTTAGAGTCTTTGGAGGGGTCAAGGGAAGTGGTGGTGACTTCGAGCTGAGTGTCATCAGCGTACATGGGGAAACTGACGCTGTGTTTTCGGATGATATCGCCAAGGGGTAGCATGCAGATGAGAAATAGGAGGGGACCAAGGATAAATCCATGGAGGACACCAGATGTAACAATGCGGGAGTGGGAAGAGAAGCCTTTGCAGGAGATTCTCTGGCTAAGATTAGAAAGATAAGAATGAACAAGCTGAGTGCAGTCCCACCCAGCTGGATGACTTTGGAGTGGCGTTGAAGGAGAAAGGAGTGGTCAGCAGTGTTAAAGAATGCAGATATGTCAAGAAGGATGAGGAGGGATAGCTTATCTTTGTCACAGTCATGTAGGATGACATTTCTGACCATGATGAGCTGTTTCGGTAATGTGGCATGGGCAGAAACCTGAGTGGACAGAATCGAACATGGAAGTGGGAAAGATGCACACTGATTTGTGAGGCGACAACACATTCAAGGACATTGGCGAGGAAAGGGCGGATGGACACGGGGCGGCAGTTTCCAAGGACAGAGTGGTCAAGCGGTTTGTTTTTTGAGGCGAGGGTTGATCACAGCAGGTTTGAAGGAGAGGGGGATAGAGCGCGAGGAGAGAGAACCATTAACTGTGTCCATTAACATGGGAGGCAGGAAGGAATGTTGGGTGGTGAGCAGTTTGGTGGTAATAGGGTCGAGGGAGCAGGAAGTGATACATGAACAATTTCAGCACAGATAAGTCATGAGGGGAAAGACACATACACTCTATCCTGGAAAGGTAATTTTTGAAGCATATTTATCGAACTTGCCTCTGAATGAGTCAACTCTCACTGCTTCCACCATCTCCCTCGCGAGCCTGTCGCATATACATTTAAAATTACAACTAGTTTACATTATCTCATGTAGAAATATTGTTCCACATTTGTGCTCCTAATACAAAATGTAAAATTCAGAATTAATGTTTGTTTTGGATATTAGATGTGATTCCAATTTTGATGCTTTGCCCTTGGATTCCCGATGGATTAACATTCCAGGAGCCGAGTAACTGACATCCTATGCTCTTCTGAAGGAAACAACATCTCCGGCTCAGGAGAAAGGGTGGGAAGTGGGAATAGCTGAAGTGCCCTTGCAGAGATCTGGCACAGGCTAGACTGGCCGCATGTCCTTCTGTGCTGTAACCATTCTCTGATTCTACACTCGGCAATTGGAAATTCATGTTCACGTGTCATGTGCTGCACCAAGAATACAACGGCGGAGAATGACCCCTTAATATCATTCATTTTACCCCACAATTTCTCAATTACCTTACAGGTTACAGTTGGAACAATTATGCTCTTACTGTAAATAGTGGAATAATATGATTCAAACTATAATCGCCCAGATTTTGCGGTCAGTGGAAACGTGATGGTGCTCACCGCTGACCTCGAACAATGCTGCCCACAAAGATCCAGTGATTCCTGTGGCATCAATATCACCCTGCTGATAGTAACTTACATTTGAGGGCAAGTATAGGGGATCTCCAGACTCCAGCAACAGTGATGTCATGAAGCTGGCTCAGCAGCCAAACACATTGAACAATTCACAGATTGCAAATTGGGAAGTAAAATACACTGATTATCCTTCACGTTTTAATTATTTTACAGAGAGCGAAATATAGATTGGGACAGGAATAATGTAGAAACTGAAATAATATAAGGAAACATGTTTTTTCAGTTATAAATAACCATGGAATTTTTAACATTGTGGAAGATTTTGACATAACATCGGTATAAAATTAGATTTCTAGTGCCAGAACGATGGTTCAGCAGTAATTAGAACGTAATACACCATCAAAAACACAGTTACGTCTCTTTCAACAAGGCTTGACTATTTCCGGGGCTTTTAAGAGAGATATAACAGCATAAAGTTTAATTTATGTGAGCAAGTTGAATTGATTGCCGGCTGTGGGGAGTTGAACAGCGAGTCCTAGGGAGGAACAAGGAATTACTGGCAACTCCTGGATTTCCACCTGTAACTGCGCATGTGCTTAGTCCGGACATTGCTCTCAGATTCACAGTTGTAATGATGGCAAATGCTGAGAGCAAATCCCAGGCCATTACTCCAAAACTGGGTTTCAGAAGCGAGAATCGTAAAATCGTAGAATAGTAGAGCACAGGAGGAGGCCAATCGGTGCATCGGATCTGTGCCGGCAAATATTTCCATTCTATTCAAACACTGTGACCCTTGCTCTTTTCCTCAAGTGGTGTGAGTGCACTCGGCTTTTAATTCATATAATGAATAAATCACAATCCAATAACGAATGGTGTCACTAACAAAACACTATGCTGCAATGACTGTACATTCGATCAGCGATATGATGAACTGTATCAGATCGGCATGGGATTCAATTGATAATGCAGATTCAGTCTCAGTAATCAAACCATTAAATGTGCTGCATAATAATAAACCGGGATCAAAATTAGAACTGTAATTTAACTATTCAGAAACAGTGACATAACTTAAAACGGGGAATGATGGAAAGTGCGGCAGCTGAATCAGATTGTATTATCAATGATTCTGTCAGCGAACTGTTCTGACTCATTTGTACAATTAAATAATCAACTGTCTAATGCAGAAATTGCCTAATTTGTGTGAGATCATGGAAGAGTTTCTCAGCCGAAACTCGGACTCAGAATTTACAGCAAAGTATCCCCTTTAAAGTGAGAGAATAAGTAGAATGGCTGGTCCCATCGCCTGACAGAAGAGTCAGATCTAAATACGACTGCTGAAATGGAACTAATAATGACAAATGAAAGACACAGCATGCATTGAACTGCTAGCAATGAATGGGAGTTCACATCAGTGCAGCATGGACCAGAATCAAACACACACAGGAGCGATTCACAAAACAACAGAGAGGCAGGAGAAAGGAAGGAAGAAAGAGTACTGAAGGAAGTGGCCCTAGAAATAGTGGATGCATTGGTGGTCATTTTCCAACAGTCTATCGACTCTGGATCAGTTCCTATGGACTGGAGGGGAGCTAATGTAACACCATTTTTTAAAAAAGCAGGGAGAGAGAAAACGGGTAATTATAGATCGGTTAGCCTGACATCAGTCGTGGGGAAAATGTTGGAATCAATCATTAAGGACGAAATAGCAACGCATCTGGAAAGCAGTGATAGGATGGGTCCAAGTCAGCATGGATTAATGAAAGTGAAATCAGGCTTGACGAATCTTCTGGAATTTTTTGAGGAAGTAACTAGCAGAGTGGACAAGGGAGAACCAGTGGATGTGGTGTATTTGGACTTTCAAAAGGCTTTTCACAAGGTCTCACCCAAAAGATTGGTGTGCAAAATCAAAGATCATGGTATTGGGGGTAATGTACTGATGTGGATAGAGAACTGGTTGGCAGACAGGAAGCAGAGAGTAGGGATAAACGGGTCCTTTTCAAAATGGCAGGCAGTGACTAGTGGAGTGCCGCAGGGCTCAGTGCTGGGACCCCAGCTCATTACAATATACATCAACGATTTAGATGAAGGAATTGAGTGTAATATCTCCAAGTTTGCAGATGACACTAAACTGGGTGGCAGTGTGAGCTGTGAGGGGGATGTTAACAAGCTGCAGGGTGACTTTTACAGGTTAGGTGAGTGGGCAAATGCATGGCAGATGCAGAATAATGTGGATAAATGTGAGGTTATCCACTTTGGGAGTAAAAACACGAAGGCAGAATATTATCTGAATGGCATCAGATCAGGAAAATGGGAGGTGTAACGAGACCTGGGTGTCATGGTTCATCAGGCTTTGAAAGTTGGCCTACAGGTACAGCAGGCGGTGAAGACGATAAATGGTATGTTGGCCCTCATAGCTAGGGGATTTGAGTACAGCAGCAGGAAGGTCTTACTGCAGTTGCACAGGGTCTTGGTGAAGCCTCAACTGGAAAATTGTGTTCAATTTTATCTTCTAACCTAAGGAAGGACGTTCTTGCAATTGAGGGAGTGCAGCGAAGATTCTACAGACTCATTCCCGGGATGGCTGGACTGACATATGAGGATAGACAGGATCAACTGGGACTTTATACGCTGGAGTTTAGAGGATGAGAGGGGATCTCATAGAAACATGCAAGATTCTGATGGGACTGGGCACGTTAGATGCGGGAAGAATCGTCCCGATTTTGGGGAAGTCCAGAACCAGGGGACACAATCTTAGGATAAGAGGTAGGACATTTAGCACTGAGATGAGGAGAAACTTGTTCACTCAGAGAGTTGTTAACCTGTGGAATTCTGTATCGTAGAGAGTTGTTGAGGCCAGTTCATTGGATATATTCAAGAGGGAGTTAGATATGGCCCTTCCGGCTAAAGGGATCAAGGGGTATGGAGAGAAAGCAGGAAAGGGGTACTGAGGGAATGGTCAGCCATGATCTCATTGAATGGTGGTGCAGGCTCGAAGGGCCGAATGGCCTACTCCTGCACCTATTTTCTATGTTTCTATGTTTCTATCAATGAATGAATGAATGAATTGCCGGAGTGCAGCACCTTTCATGACCACAGGATGCCCCAAAGTGTTTTCAGACATCGATGTATTTTTGAAGTTTATTCGTTGCTATACTGCAAGGAAAGTAATTGAATAAAAAGCTGGACACATGGACTAAGAAGCCATTTACTGTTAATCTCGGGTTATTGAAATACCGGCTGAAAGGAGGAACATACCAGAGACACCCACTGCAGCCAGCAGAGGATCATAAATCTTTTGGACATCAACAATTGCCCACAGAATCTGGAGCTTGATGAGAAAACCAAGAGACATTTTCCCTTGCGATTAGAATCGATTAATCGATGGTTGGTATTAATGCTGGGAGCAATTCACCAATTGAGACAATGCGAAGATTCCCCTTATTTATAGGTGAGAGAATCCATCCAGTTATAACATTGCCCCTGCTGACTGGGTTTAGTTACAGTTACTGAACAAACAGATGATATCAACAACTTTCACAGCAAGACTTTTAATAACATGAGCACAATTCCCAATCAGATAAAGCCCAGAAGACCAAGAGACAAAAGTCTCACATTCCTAAAAGAATGACATAATTGCCTTTTCTTAAAAAACTTATAAGGAAATACTGGAAATGGTAGAATCATAGAAAGTTACAGCACAGAGAGCAGCCATTGGGCCCACCGTGTCTATGTGGGCTGAAAAGGAGCTCTGCAGCCTAATCCCACTTTCCAGCTCTTGGTCCGCAGCCGTGTCGGTTACAGCAATTCACGTGCATAACCAAACCCTTTGTAAATACGATGCGGTTTTCTGCATTTACTACCATTCAGGCAGTGACCTCCAAACCCACACTAGTGTTTTGGTTCAGAAGTGTTCTTCACTAATCCCCTCTAATCCTTCAAATCTTTATTTAATTCTCTCCCGCTTGGTAATTTCCATCTCTGCTGAGGGAATTAGCTCCATCCTAACCCACTCTATCTAGGCCCCACATCATTTCATGCACCGCAATCAAGTCTCCCCCTGCGCATTCTCTGTTCCACAGTAAACAACCGCAGGCTATCCAATCTTGTCTCATGGCTAAAATTGTCCAGTCCTGGCAAAATCCTTGTGAATCTCCGTTGTACCCTTTGCAGTTCAATTAACATTTCCCGTGATTTGGTGACCAGAACAGTGCTCAGTACTCTCGCTTTGGCCTAACTACAGTTTTAAACAGTTCAAGCATGATAGAAACATAGAAAATAAGTACAGGTGAAGGCCCTTCGAGCCTTCACCACCATCCAATATGATCATGGCTGATCATGCAACTTCAGTTCCCCATTCCTGCTTTCTCTCCACGCCACTTGATCCTTTTAGCCGTAAGGGCCGCATCTAACTCCCTTTTGAACACATCTAACGAACTGGCCTCAACAACTTTCTGTGGTGGAGAATTCCATAGGTTCACAATTCTCTAAGTGAAGAAGTCTCTCCTCATCTCAGTCCTAACTGGCTTACCCCTTATCCTTAGACTGTGACTCCAGGTTCTGGACTTCCCCAACATTGGGAACATTCTTCCTGCATCTAACCTGTCCAATCCCATCAGAATTTTATATGTTTCTTTGAGATCCCCTCTCATTCTTCTAAATTCCTGTGAATATAAGCCAAGTTGATCCAGTCTTTCTTCATATGTCAGTCCTGCCATCTCGGGAATCAGTCTGGTGAACCTTCGCTGCACTCTCTCAACAGCCCTTCCGCAGGTTAAGAGATCAAAGGTGTATTAGGAGATCAAATGTGTGTCCTCACAAAGGCCCTGTACAACTGCAGTAAGACCTCCCTGCTCCTATACTCAAATCCTCTCGCTCTGAAGGCCAACATGCCATTTAACTTCTTCACTGCCTGCTATACCTGCATGCCAACTTTCAATGACTGATGTACAATGACACCCAGGTCTCATTGCACCTCCCCTTTTCCTAATCTCTCACAATCCAGGTAATATTCTGCCTTCCTGTTTTTGCCACCAAAGTGGGTAACCTCACATTTATCCACATTATACTGCATCTGCCATGCATTTGCCGACTCACCGAACCTGTCCAGTTCACCCTGAAGCCTCTTAGTTTCCTCCTCACAGCTCACACTGCCACCCAGCTTAGTGTCATCTGCAAACTTGGAGATATTACGTTCAATTCCTTCGTCTAAATTCTTAATGTACATTTTAAAGAGCTGGCGTCCCAGCACTAAACCTTGCGATACCCCACTAGTCACTGCCTGCCATTTTGAAAAGAACCTGTTTATTCCTGCTCTTTGCTTCCTGTCTGCCAACCAGTTCTCTATCGACATCAATACATTACCCCAATACCATTTGCTTTAATTTTGCACGTTAATCTCTTGTGTGGGACCTTGTCAAAAGCTTTTTGAAAGCCCACATCCAAATTCACTGGTTCTCCCTTGTCTACTGGTTACATCCTCAAAAAATTCTCGAAGATTTGTCAAGCATGATTTCCAGTTCATAAATCCATGCTGACTTGGATGGATCCTGTCACTGCCTTCCCGATGCGTTGCGATTACATCTTTAATAATTGATTCCAGCATTTTCCCCACTACCGATGTCAGGCTAACCAGTCTATAATTCCCTGTTTTCTCTCTCCCTCCTTTCTTAAAAAGTGGGGTTATATTAGCTACCCTCTAATCCATAGGAACTGATCCAGAATCTATAGAATGTTGGAAAATGATCATCAATGCATCCACTATTTCTCGGGCCACTTCCTTAAGTACTCTGGGTGCAGACTATCAGGCCCTGGGGATTTATTGGCCTTCAATCGCATCTATTTCGCTAACACAATTTCCTGACTAATAAGGATTTCCTTCAGTTCCTCCTTCTCGCAAGACACTCGGTCCTCTAGTATTTCCGGAAGGTTAGATGTGTCTTCCTTCGTGAAGACGGAACCAAAGTATTTGTTCAATTGATCTGCCATTTCCTTGTTCTCCATTATAAATTCACATGATTCCGATTGCAAGGGACATAGAAACATAGAATCACAGAAACATTGAAAATAGGTGCAGGATTAGGCCATCCAGCCCTTCGAGCCTGCACCACCATTATGTAAGATCATGGTTGATCATTGCATCAGTACCCCGTTCCTGCGTTTTCTCAATACCCCTTGATCCCTTTAGCCGCAAGGGCCATATCTAACTCCGTCTTGACTTCACTAATCTTTTTCGCTTCACATATCTATAGAAGCTTTTGCAGTCAGTTTTTATGTTCCCATACTCTTATTTTCCCCTTCCTAATTAAATCCTTATCCTCCTCTGCGGAATTCTAAATTTCTCCCAGTCCTCAGGTTTGCTGCTTTTTCTGGCCAACTTAAATGCCTCTTCCGTGGATTTAACACTATTCCTAATTTCCCTTGTTAGTCTCGTTTGAGCCACCTTCTCCATTTTATTTTTACTCCAGACAGGGATGTACAATTGTTGAAGTTCATCCATGTGATCTTTAAATGTTTGCCATTGTCTATCCACTGTCAACTCTTTAAGTTTCATTCGCCAGTCTATTCTAGCCAATTCATGTCTCATACCATCGAAGTTACCTTTCCTTATGTTCAGGACCTGAGTCTCTGAATTAACTGTGCCACTCTCCATCTTAATAAACAATTCTACCATATTATGATCACTCTTCCCCAAGGGGCCTCGCACAACAATATTGCTAATTAGTCCTTTCTCATAACACATCACACAGTTGAGGATGGCCAGCCCTCGAGTTGGTTCCTCGACATATTAATCCAGAAAACCATCTCTAATACACTCCACGAAATGCTCCTCCACCGTATTTCTACCAGTTTGGTTTGCCCAATCTATATGCAGATTAAAGTCGCACATGACTGCACGCATCCCTAATTTCTTGTTTGATGCTTTCCCCAACCTCACTACTGCTGTTTGCTGGTCTGTACACAACTCCCACTCGCGTTTTCTGCCCTTTGGTATTCCGCAGCTCTACCCATACAGATTCCACATCATCCAAGCTGATGTCCTTCCTTACGACTGCATTAATTTTCTCTTTAACCAGCAACGCTACCCCACCTCCTTTTCCTTTCTGTCTATCCTTCCTGAATGTTGAATACCTCTGGATGTTGAGTTCCCAACCTTGATCAACCTGGAGTCATGTCTCCATAATCTCAATTATATCATATTCATTAATAGCTGCCTGCGCAGTTAATTCGCCCACCTTATTACGAATACTCCTCGCATTGAGGCACAGAGCTTTCAGGTTGTCGTTTTAATACACTTTGTCTCTTTAGACTTTTACTGTGATGTAGCCCTTTTTGATTTTTGTCTTGGGTTTCTCTGTCCTCCACTTTTACTTTTCTTCTTTCTATTTTTGCTTCTGTCCCATTTTACTTCCCTCTGTCTCCCTCCATAGCTTCCCATCCCCCTGCCATATTAGTTTAAACTCTTCCCAACAGCACTAGCAAAAACTGCCCCAAGGACATTGGTGCCGATCCTGCCCAGGTGCAGACTGTCTGGTTTGTACTGGTCCTACCTCCCCCAGAACAAGCTCCAATGTCCCAGGAATTCGAATCCCTTTCTTCTGCACCACTCCTCAAGCCACGTATTCATCTGAGCTATCCTGCAATTCCTACTCTGACTAGCATGTGGCACTGGTAGCAATCGTGAGATTACTACCTTTGATGTCCTACTTTTTAATTTAACTCCTAGATCCCTAAACTGAGCTTGTAGGACCTCATCACGTTTTTATCTATATCGTGGGTATCTATATGCACCACTACAGCTGGCTGTTCACCCTGCCCCTCCAGAATGCGCTTTAGCCGCTCCGAGACATACTTGACCTTTGCACCAGGGAGGCAACATACCATCCTGGAGTCTCGTTTGCACCCGCAGAAATACCTAACTATTCCCCTTACAATAGAATCCCCTATCACTTTTGCTCTCCCACTCTTTTTCCTGCCCTCCTGTGCAGCAGAGCCAACCCTGGTGCCATGGACGGCTGCTGCTGCCTTCCGCTGATGAGTGATCTCCCCCAACAGTACCCAAGGTGGTGTATCTGTTTTGGAGAGAGATGGCTACAGGGGACACCTGCAGTACCTTCCTTCCACTGCTCTTTTTTTTGGTCACCCATTCCTTATCTGCCTGAGTAAACTTTACCTGTGGTATGACCAACTCACTAAACATACTATTCACGACTTCCTCAGCATCGCGGATGCTCCAGAGTGAATCCATGTGCAGCTCCAGTGCCACAATGTGGTCTGCCAGGAGCTGCAGCTGGATACACTTCCTGCACATGCAGTCGTCAGGGATGCTGGAAGCGTCGCTGTCTTCCCACATAGCTCGGGTGGAGCATGACACAGGTCTGGGCTCTCCTGCCATGACTTAACCCTTAAATTAGTTAATTTTTCAACAATGACGAGGTTTCTTACTGCTCAGAACAAGAAGAAAGAAAAATGAAAGGAAAACTATGCACTACTCAACCAGCCAATCACTAACCCTCTTGATTGTGACGTTACCCTTCGATTACTTTAAACTTCTTTCTTACTTTTGATCCTGCACCAGCTGTAGCTCGCTGCTCGCTCCTCCTCCTCCAGCTGCACCTCCGACTGCTGCTGATCCCGGACTCCTGCTGGGCCTTTATATGGCCCTGCTCGCTCCAGCTTCCTGCCGCTCGAACGCCTGGACGACTGGAGACAAGCTCTGCTGCACGGATCTGGTGTACACACATATCGTAGTGTGGGCTGGCCCGTGCTGTCCCTGGGCCCCTGGCCCTGAACTCACACCGACCCTGGGCCCCGATCACATCCCTCCACAGTCTCTCGCTGCTCGTGCTGTGCCTGCCCACGCTCCAATCACCGACCTGGACTTTGATGACATCACTCTTCGCTGCCGTCGCCCTCCTGCACCAGCTCGCGTTGTACCTTGCCGTGGAACACCACCACGCTGCTCCCAGGCCGCCGCTCACCGCTCCGTTTATGGCCCCGACCTGCCGCTGGTGTTCTCACGCAGGTCGGGGCCTCCACGCAGCTCCGAGCAAATCCAGTTACACGCCGTGTCACCGCACAATTCTCAGCTGTGATTGTAAGCTGACTATATTTAAAGCTATCGCAGAGGCTGTAAGCAGTGTTCCCTGGTAGTCTAGTGGTTAGGATATGGTGCTCTCACTGCCGTGGTCTGGGTTTGATTCTCGGTCACAGAAAGCATTTTTGCAGCGCAAGTTGACAACAATAATTGAAGTCTGTGAGATACTGAATAATTGTTTCAATCATCATTAATCCATCCACATGTGTAGCACACTGAAGGAAATACAAATAAGTTTGCCGAGTGACTGTTAAAGTTTAATAAGTTTTTACACAACCGTAGAATCAGCAGAAAACCAGGATATTCAGCCCATAGTACCTAATAAATAGCCCATAGTACAAGAGTAAGGAAGTCTTGCTACAATTGTACAGGGCTCTGGTGAGACCACACCTGGAGTACTGCGCACAGTTTTGGTCTCCTTATCTGAGGAAGGATATACTTGCCTTGGAGGTGGTGCAACGGAGGTTCACCAGATTGATTCCTGGGATGAGACGACAGTCCTATGATGAGAGATTGTGTAGAATATGCCAATACTCTCTGGAGTTCAGAAGAAAGAGAGGTGATCTCATTGAAACGGACAATATTCTGAAGGGGATTGACAGGATAGTTGTTGAGAAGCCTGGCTAGCTCAGTCGGTAGAACATGAGACTCTTAATCTCAGGGTCGTGGGTTCAAGCCCCATGTTGGGCGATTAATTTTCCTTAAATCTTATGTTGTTTTCATGGGGAAACATTATTAATGAACCTTTCATCTTCTTTTGCACAATGCAAGAAATGCGAACTGAGGGAGAGTTGATAATTTAATCATTTGTTCTGTGCTCTGCATAAGAACACAAGAACCAGGAGCTGGAGTCGGACATTTGGCCCTTCGAGCCTGCCTTCTTTTAAACTGAAACAACTTATAACCGTGTTTTTAAATTAGCAGTGCCAGATATTTCGAGGGCACCTTGCAATACTTCACAAAACCATTGCTTTCGCGACAGCCACCTGGGATCGAGGCTGTTTCTGAAGTAACTTTGATATTACCGTTTGTCGTTGAAGTGGAGTAATTTTATGAAGTTAGATGGATGTCCCAATGCACTTCAGAGTGGTAACAAAACAAATGAGTTTGTAATTAAATACAATTAATGTCAGGAGTGCGTTTCAAACCCATGCCTCTAGAGGAAACTGCAACCTGAACACAGCGCCTTAGACCGCTCGGCCATCCTGACTGTTGAATGAAATAGTTGCAAATTATTACTCTGGAAAGTTTCAGACCTGGCGCTTGTTCAGTGTTGCTGGAAGGCCGAGTGACCGGGATATCCTTTCCTCCGGGGTTTTCCTGAGCGTGTGCTCGGTGCACGGGGAGCTTTGGCCCGGGTCCGAGGTCGCTTGAATCATGCGACAATGTGACCCGGACTGCTTTTGTTCAATTTTATCGCACACAAATTTTTGTTTCAAAAATAATATTTCTGCCTGGGATCAAACTGAGGTCATTTCGCATGTGAGACAAACGTGATAACCACTACACTACAGAAACTACTGCTTAGCTCAGTGCCCAGAGAGAAGTGTTCAGCAACAAGCTGAAATGCTCAATCCCTCTCTCTGCAAAAAGTTCCTTTCACAAACATTTCTCTGACCGGAACTGCATAAATCAAAAATGTTCTCCTTTCAATGTCATGAAGCTCCCCAATTTCCGCCTCTGTAATTTTCTGGACAAGGACAAGGACTGAAAGTGCTTTGCGATCAGAAAATTGCCGGAACCCCTGTGGTTAATGACAGGACTTTTGATGGTTGACGGCATCTATGTGAATTGCTCTGCATCAATAATTAGCAGAGCGTAAAGAGGGGAAACTGACATTATGGATGATAAAAGGCCGAGCCAAATTGTAATGTTGGAGATGGTTTTGTTGTTTTGGGAAATGTTACCTGTTACAAATCAGTGCAGGAGAAACGAGTTTGTTGTCCAATGCTGCCTTTATCTGCAGAGCACAAAGAGGGGAAACTGACACATCCTGTGAAGATGCCCCACTTTCGAACATTCATTTGGTAAATATTGTCTAAACTCACACTGATGATGCTGCTGATTGCCCCCACAATGCCAACAGGGTGAAATCTGGATCGAAGCAGTTGGCGGGCTCTGAGCAGCGGCAGGTTTCGTGTAAGCAGCTCTGCCTGAAAACGGCGCCATCTTGTTTACAGTACTTGCCGTGGAACTCTGACTCATCAATAATATCTGCCTCAAATTATCATCCGTCGTCATGGAAGCCTGGGCAGTCGCGATGGCCTTTTTCAAATCCAGCATCTCTGCAGCTAACAAATTCCTGAGGATCGCATCATGGCTGATGTCCAGCACGAAGACATCACGCAGCATGTCTTCCAGCATGTTCCTCAACTTACACGGCTCAACAAGACGTCGCAGGTCAGCAATAAATCCCGATACATCCTCACCCTCAGCACGAACATGTGTGTAGAAACGGTAGCGTGATGTGATGATCCCCTCTGTGGCTTCAGATGGTTACCCACCAACATACACAATTCTTCATACACTTTTTCCACCGAAAGTATAGGCGAGAGAAGATTCTTTATGAGGCCGTAAATTTTCAGACCACAAACGGTGAGGAGAACTGCCCTGTGCTTAACTGTGTAGGTCTCTGCCTCCATGCTGTTGGCCACAAAATTCTGATCCAGGCGGTCGACAAAATCCGTCCAATCCTCACCCTTCACAAATCTCTCCAGGATTTCCAATGTGCCCGTTGTGCATGTGAAGGGTCTTAAATTACCTCGTCGCCAATTGTAATGACTCAAGAGTCTTGTTGCTGTAAACTCACTCAGGTGCAACCAGATCCATCTTTATTCCAGCCCGAGAGTGTCTGCGTGACAAAGACACCCAGCTTAGAAACAGATGACCAAGCACGCATGCCACATGTGTAAACCCCCATGACCTCCGACTGCGGCGCCCTCTGGTGTCTGGTGACCCTCAAGCATTAATATGTATCAACCCCTCGAGCCTATTCCTCCAGTCAATGAGATTGTGGCTGATCTGTGTCCTCACGCCTTGGCTCCATATCCTGTAATACCCTTGGCAAGAAAACCTTCATCTACCTCTGATTTAAAATAATTCATTGAGATAGCATCTGCTGCATTTTGTGGGAGAGAGCTCCTCACTTCTACCACCCTTTGAGTGAAGAAGTGTTTCCCAACCTTTCTCCCGAATGGCCAGATTGGGATTTTAAGGTTGTGTTCCCTTGTCTTAGAGTCCTCCGCCAGCGGAAAGTGTGTCTCTCCATCTACCCTTCAATTCCTTTCCAAGTCCAATACACCCAATGAAATCGCTCCCTAACCTGCTGTATTCCAAGGACCAGAAGCCTAGTTTATTTAATCTATCCTCACAGTTTAACACGGAGCCCTGGTAACATTCTCCACGGCCAATATATCATTTCTAAGGTGCGGTGCCCAGAACTGTGCACAATACTGCAGATATGATGTAATCAGGGCTTTTTATAGTTTAGTAATACATTCTCTTCTTTATATTCCAGCACTGTAGATCTAAAGACTAAAATTATTTTAGCATTTGTGAATATATTTTGCACCTGACTACTATATTTTAGTGTATGTACATGGGCCCCTAAATCTACCCACGGCTCCCAGCTTTATACCACTCAAAAAATACTCGATCTATTTCTCTCAGGTTCAAAAAGGATGAAGTCACGCTTGTGTGTTTTATAATCCATCTGCCACAGCCTTGTTCGCTCACTTAATCTATCAATTTATCTTTGTAATGTTGTGCCTATATCTACACTACTTACTATATCTACACGACTTACTTTGTACCATCGGCAAACTTGGATATTTGGCTCTCTGTAATGTTGTCCATGTCATGAATAAATAGAGTGAATAGTTGATCCTCCAGCACAGATCCCTGTGGGACACCACTAGTTCGACATTCCAATTCGAATATATTCACATTATCCCTTCTCCCTGTCTTCGACCATGTAAACAATCTTCTAACCACTCCAATAATTTGCCTTCAATTTCACTCATTTTAGCGAACAGTCTCTTTTGTGGAACCTTGTGCATTTCGCAGCCACCGACTCCTTCCCTTTCCCTGCCACATGTCTGAGGCTGAACCAAACTGTTTGCAACCTTGGTGCCATATTGGACCCTGAGGTGAGCTTCTGACCATATATCCGTGGCATCACTAAGACTGCCTATTTCCAGCTCCATAACATCACCTGACCCTGCTCCTGCTTCAGGTCATCTGCTGCTGAAATCCTCATCCATGCATTTGTTACCTCTAGACTTGCCGTGGCTGGCTTCCACGGTGTGCCTTATGTAAACGTGAGGTCATCCAAGACTCTGCTGCCCATGTCCTAACACAGAATAAGTCTCATTCACCCATCACCACTGTGCTCACTGACCGACATTGTTTCCTGCTTAAGCAATGCCTTGGTTTGAAAATTATATTCCTTAATTTTTCAAACCCCTCCATGGTGGCGCTCCTCCCTATCTCTGTCATTTCCTCCAGCCCCACAACTCCCCAAGATATCTGTGCTCCCCATACTGGCCCATTGAGCATCCCCGATTTTAATGACAAATGTAACGGCCCTATTAAATAAAGGAGGAAGACAGAAAGCAGTTATGGATCAGTTATGCTGGAGTCCAATATTAAGTCAGTATTATCAGGCCATTTAGAGAACCATAATATAATCAAACAGAGTCAGCATTGTTTTATAAAAGTGAAATCGTGTTTGACAAATTTGCTATAGAGTTCTTTGAGGATGCAACGAGCAGGGTGGTTAACGGGGAACAAGTAGATGTAATGTATTTGGATTTTCAGGGAACATGTGATAAGCTGCCACATAGAAGGTTACTGCACAAGATAAGTGATTTGGGGTTTGGGGTCATATATTAACATGGATAGACTATTGGCTAACTAACAAATAACAGAGAGGTGGCAAACTGTAACTCGTGGGGTGCCACAGGGATCAGTGTTTGTCCTCAATTATTTACCATCTATATCAATTACTTTGATGAACGGACTGGGTGTACTGTCGCCAAATTTGCTGAGGATACAAAGATAGGTGGGAAAAAAAGTTGTGAGGAGGATGCAAATAATATGAAAAACTATATAGATAGGTTAAGATCTGGGGGTTAATATGCATGGAAAAAACATAGCATGCAGGAAGGCAAATGGAATGTTAGTCTTTATTGCAAGGGGGATGGAGGATAAAAGTAGGGAAGTCCTGCTACAACTGTACAGGGCATTGGTGAGACCACACCTGGAGTACTGCGTGCAGGTTGGTCTCCTTATTTAAGGAGGGATATATTGCATTGGAGGCATTTCAGTGGAGGTGCATGAGGTTTATTGCTGAGATGAAGGGGTTGCCTTATGAAGAAATATTGAGCTGGTTGGGCATATACTCATTGGCTTTTGGAGGAATGAGATGTGATCTTACTGAAAATTATAACATTCTGAGGGGGCTTGACACGGATGATGCAGTTAGGACGTTTCCACTCGAGGGGGAATCTCGAACCCAGAGGCATAGTTCCAGAATAAGGGGTTGCCCATTTAATACGGTAATGAGGATGAATTTATTCTCTCAGATGGTCATGAATCTTTGGAACTCTTGTACCCAGAGAGCTCTGGCGGGTGGGCCATTGAATATATTTAAGGTGGAGGTAGATGAATATTTGAATGATAACCAAGTCAAGATATATGGAAAGTGGTAAGGGAAGTGGAGTTGAGGCCAAGAGCAGATCAGCCATCATACTATTTAATGGCGGAGTAGGCTCGAGGGGCAAAATTGCTCCGATTTCTTGTGTTCTCATGTATAAAGCCTGGCGTCCCATATGCTTTGCTAACTGCTTTATTAGCCTATCCAACACCTTCAAAGATTTGTGCACAAACACTCCCAGATCTGTCTGTTCTTGCGCCCCCTTTAAAATTGTACTTTGAGTTTGTACGGTCTCTATTCATTCTTGCTACAACAGGTATCACCTTACAATTCTCTGCACTGAATTCCATCGGCCCTTTGTCCGCGCATGCCACCAGCCGGTCTATGTCTTCTTGAAGTCTATTGCTACCTTCCTCACTTTTCGCCACGCTTCCAAGTTTCGTGCTTTCGGCAAATTGTAAACTTGCGCCCTGCTCCCCCAAGTCCAATTCATTCATGTCCATCAAAGCTAGTAATGGTCCGAGTACTGAACCTTGAACGTCACTGTACACCCTCCGCCAGTCCGAAACACAGCCATTCACCACAACTCTCTGCTTGTTGTCCCTTTGCCAATAATGTATCCATGCTGCCATTTTATCCCACGTCATTCAATGTTGTTAACACGCCTCGCATGTGGTACGTCATCAAACGGCAGCTTATGGTCATCATATTGCTCAGTTAGTCACAAATTAAGGATATTCTTGTTTTATTTATCCGCGGAATGTGGGTGTCGATGTAAGTTGGACATTTATTGCCCATCACGGATTGCCCTTTCAGAGGTGATGGTGAGCCACATTCTTGAACCTCTGCCATCCGTGTGGTGAAGGTCCTCCCACAGTGCTGTGAGGGAGGGAGTTCCACGATTTTGACCCAGCGACAATGAAGGAATGCCGATATATTTCTAAGTCAGAATGGTGTGTGACTTGGGTGGGCACCTTGAGGTGCTGATATTACTATGCACCTGCTGCCCTTGACCTTCTGGGTGTTAGAGGTGGCAGATTTGGGAGGTGCTGTCGCAGAAACAAAATAGATGAATTACTAGTGCAAACAGAACTTAATAGGTTTGATCTAACAGACATTACAGAGACATGGTTGCAAAGTGACCACGGTTGGGAACTAAATATTCCATGTTATTTAACTTTTAGAAGAGATAGGCGAAATTAAAAAGGAGGAGGGATATCTGATAATGAAGACATCAGCGAAAGGATCTTAGCTCTAAAAACCAAGAAGTAGAATCAGTTTGGGTGGTGCAAAGAAACAGCAAGAGGCAGAAGCCTTTGCTGGGAGTTGTTTATAGGACCTCGAACAGAAGTGATAATGTAGGGCACAGTATAACTCCACAAAATTAGAGGTGCATGTAACGAGGGTAATATAGAAATCCTGGGGGAGATTAACCGACATATAGGCTGAGCAAACCAAACTTGCAATAATAGTGTGAAGGACGAATTCATGGAATGTGTACAAGATGGTTTTCGAAATCATATGTTATGGCACCAACTGGAGAACAGGCCATTTTGGATTGAGTATTGTGCAATGAGAAAGAGTTAATTAATAACCTTGTAATAAAGCGGCCCTTGGGGAAGAGTGACCATAATATGATAGAATTTTACATGAAGTTTGAAAGTGATTTATTTAACTCTGAAACTAGGGTCTTGAATCTAAACAAAGAAACTATGTATGCATGAGGGGAGAGATGGCTAAGTTAGATTGGAAAACTACATTAAAATGTCTGACGATAGACAAGCAATGTCCAAAATTTAAGGAATTATTACATAATTTACAATAACCATACATTCATTTAAGGCACACAAGCCCCACAAGAAAAGTGCTCCAACCGTGGCTAACAAGAGAAGTTTAAATTAGTATTAAATCGAAGGAAGAGGCTTATAATTTTTCCAAATAGAGCAGTAAGCCGGAGGGTTGAGAGGATTTCAGAATTTAGCAAAGGAAGACCAAGAAATTGAAAAGGAAAGGGAAAATAGAAAATGAGAGACTAAAAGCTTCGACAGGGATGTAAAAAGGAAACGATCAGCAAAAGTCAATGTGCGCCCCCTACAGGCTGAGACAGGAGAAATTATAATGGGGAATAAGGGAATGGAGGAGAAATTAAATAAATACTTTGTGTATGTCTTCATGGAAGAAGACACAAAAAACCTCCAGGAAATAATGGAGTACCAAGGGTCTAGTGAGAATTAGGATCTGAAAGAAATTAGTATTAGTAAAAAAAAGAATAACTGGAGAAATTAATGGGACTGAAATCCAATAACTCCCCTGGACCTGACGGCCTACATCCTAGGGTGTCGAAAGTGGTGGCTATAGCGATAGTGGATGCGTTAGTTGTCATCTTCCAAAATTCCATAGATTCTATAACGGTTCCCGCAGACTGGAAGGTAGCGAATATAACCCTGCTATTTAATAAATGAGGGAGTGAGAAAATGGGGAACTACAGACCAGTTAGCCTGATATCAGTAGTATGGAAAATGCGATAATCTGTCATTAGCCCCCAGCTATTCATAATCTCGATCAATGATTTGGATGAGGGGACCAGGTATGATATGTCCAAGTTTGCTGATGACACAAAGCTAGTTGGGGATATAAGTTGTGAGGAGGATGCAAAGAGACTTGAAGAGAATGTAGACAGGCTGTGTGAGAGGGCAAGAACCACGGCAAATGGAATAACATGTGGAGAAATGTGAAGTTATCCACTTTGGTAGGAAAAATAGAAAAGCAGAATATTTTTTAAATGGTGAGAGATGGGGAAATGTGATTAGACGGATCTGGGTGTCCCTGTGCACCAATCACTGAACGTTAATATGCAGGTACAGCAAGCAATTAGGAAAGCAAATGGAATGTCGTCCTTTATTATAAAAGGATTTGAGGTAAAGAAATGTTACTGTAATTATGTAGAGCCTTGTTGAGACCAAACCTGGACTCCTGTGTATAGTTTTGGTCTTACCTAAGGAAGGATATACAGGGCACAGAGAGCATGCAACGAAGGTTCACCAGACTGAATCCTGGGATGGAGGCAGGAGGGGAGATTAGGTCCTATGAGGAGAGATTGAGTAGAATAGGCCTAGAGTAGAGAGGTGATCTCTATGAAACATACAAAACTCTGACAGGGCTTGACAAGGAAATGCAGGGAGGATGTTTCCCCTGGTTGGGGAGTCTAGAACCAGGGGTTGCAGTCTTGGAATAAGGTGTTGGCCCCTTAGGATTGAGATGAGGAGACATGTCTTCATTCAGAGGGTGGGGAATCGTTTGAATTCCCTACCCCGGGGTCTGTGCCTGCTCAGTCATTGAGTATATTCAAGATAGAGATCGATAGAGTTTTGCATGTTAAGGGACAATGGCTATGGGGATAGCACAGGACAGTGTTGAGGTAGAAGTTCAGCCATGATGTTATTGAATGGCGCAGCAGGCTC
This sequence comes from Pristiophorus japonicus, assembly GCF_044704955.1. Taxonomy (NCBI): domain Eukaryota; kingdom Metazoa; phylum Chordata; class Chondrichthyes; family Pristiophoridae; genus Pristiophorus; species Pristiophorus japonicus. The sequence continues at coordinate 4,068,773 of NW_027254488.1, forward strand.
AAGGGTCTGATTGGCCTACTCCAGCTCCTATTTCTTATTATCATGTGTCCATTACAGACTTCGAGCACAGAGTGCCTGTGGGGAATGGGGAAGTGAACAAAACTTGTGCAGGTTGGGCCTATACTCACTGGAGTTTAGACGAATGAGAGGTGATCTTATTGAAACCGAAGATTCTATGGGGGCTCGACAGGTTTGATGCAGAGAGGATGTATCCCCTAGTGGAGTAATCTAGAACTAGGGGACATAGTTTCAAAATAAGGGATCGCACATTTAAAACAGAGGTGAGAAGGATTTTCTTCTCCAAGAGGGTCGTGAGTCTTTGGGATTCTCTACCACATAGAGCTTTTGAGGCAGGGTCATTGAATATATTTAAGGTGGAGATAGACAGAGTTTTCAATGATAGGGAAGTAGAGGTTTATGGGGAGCAGGCATAAAATTGGAGTTGAGGCCAAGATCATATCAGCCATGATCTTATTGAATGGCAGAGCAGGCTCGAGGGGCCGATTGGCCGACTCCTGCTCCTATTTCTTATGTTCGTATATGGAGACCAGCAGAAATCCCCACTGGGAGCACATGTCCATCTAATCTCCATTTTTATGTTGATTAGTTTTGACGGGCTTTCTGGAAAATAATTTTCAACCATTCTAAACATCAACCCACATCTACACGACTGGGTCAATGATTACATCATCAGCACCAGTGATGTCGTCAGCTGGGACAGTGGGCTTTTGAAATAAAGTTATTGGCTGCTTGAAAACACAACAGTTAAACTTGTGTTGACCATAAAGAAGCTAGCGAGAGATTTACAGAACAAAATCAACTCAATCCTTCTACGAAATAGTTCCAAATCCATCAAACTAGAACTCCTGTGCAGAAAAGTCAAGTTATTATTGAGAAATCTGTTGCGAGAATTTCATTGGACCGCAGGGAAATCAGGCGAAGAAAACGAGTAAATCGACACCAGAGAACAAATCAACAGGAAAACTTCATTAACTCTTATGAAGACCACGGATAAAAAGCTGAGAGCTCTGTGCTCGAGCAGACCCTGAGTTTATCAACAGGAGATATTGTCTGCAAAAGGCAATCTGTTCACAACCGAATTACATCTTTTCTTCTTTTCTTATCAGTAGGAAACCTTTGGCATTGTTGCCAAATTAAGTCAATCTAAGGGTTAAGTCATGACAGGAGAGCCCAGACCCACGTCATGCTCCTCCTGTGCTATGTGGGAAGTCAGGGACACTTCCAGTATCCCTGGCTATTATGTGTGCAGGAAATCTGTTCAGCTGCAGCTCCTGTCAGACCGCATTGCAGCACTGGAACTGCGCATGAATTCACTCTGGAGCATCCGTGATGCTGAGGATATCGTGAATAGCACATTTAGTGAGTTGGTCACACCGCATGTAAAGATTACTCAGGCAGATAGGGAATGGGTGACCAGCAGGCAGAGCAGTGGAAGGAAGGTAGTGCAGGGGTCCCCTGCTGTCACCTCCCTCCAAAAGAGATATACTGTTGAGGGAGGTGGCTCATGAGGGGAATGCAGCAGCAGCCAAGTTCATGGCACCGTGGGTGGCTCTGCTTCACAGGAGGCCAGGAAAAAGAGTGGGAGAGTGATAGTGGTAGGGGAATCAATTGTAAGGGGAATAGCTAGGTATTTCTGCAGCCGCAAAGGAGACTCCAGAATGATATGTGGCCTCCCTGGTGCAAGGATCAAAAGATGTCTCGGAGCGGCTGCAGGGCATTCTGGAGGGGTGGAGTGAACAGCCAGCTGTCATGGTGCATATAGGTACCAACAATATAGGTAAAAAAACGGGATGAGGTCCTGCAAGCTGAATTTAGGGAGCTAGGAGTTAAATTAAAAAGTAGGACCTCAAAGGTGGTATCTCTGGATTTCTACCAGTGCCTCATTCTAGTCAGAGTAGGAATAGCACGATAGTTTCGAGAAATACCTGGTTTGAGGAATGGTGCAAGGGGGAGGGATTCAAATTCCTGGGACATTGGAACCGGTTCTGGGGGAGGTGGGACAAGTACAAACCGGACAGTCTGCACCTGGGCAGGACCGAAACTGATGTCCTTGGCAGAGTGTTTGCAAGTGCTGTTGGGGAGGATTTAAACTAATATGGCAGGGGGATGGGAATTTATGCAGGGAGGCAGAGGGAAGTAAAAAGGGGGCAGAAGCAAAAGATAGGAAGGAGAAAAATAAAAATGGAGGGCAGAGAAATTAAGGGCAAAAATCAAAAAGGGCCACATTCCAACATAATTCTAAAAAAAACAAGTCTGAAGGCTCTGAGTCTCAATGCGAGGAACATTCGAAATAAGCTGGATGAATTAACTGCACAGATAGCTGTTAGCAGATATGATGTAATTGGGATTACGGAGACATGGCTCCAGGGTGACCAAGGCTGGGAACTCAACATCCAGGGGTATTCAACATTCAGGAAAGATAGACAGAAAGGAAAAGGAGGTGTGGTAGCGTTGCTTGTTAAAGAGGAGATGAATGCAATAGTAAGGAAGGACATTAGCTTGGCTGATGTGGAATATATATGAGTGGAGCTGCGAAACACCAAAGGGCAGAAGCCTTAAGTGGGGGTTGTGTACAGACCACCAAACAGTAGTAGTGAGGTTGGGGATGGCATCAAACAGGAAATTAGGGATGCGTGCAATAAAGGTACAGCAGTTATCATGGGTGACCTTAATCTACATATAGATTGGGCGAACCAAACTGGTAGCAATACTGTGGAGAAAGATTTCCTGGAGTGTATAAGGGATGGTTTTCAAGACCAAAAAGTCGAGGAACCAACTAGAGAGCAGGCCATCCTAGGCTGGGTCTTGTGTAATGAGAGAGGATTAATTAGCAATCTTGTTGTACGAGGCCCCTTGCGGAAGAGTGACCATAATAGGGTCATTACGATGGAGAATGACACAGTTAATTCAGAGACTAGGGTCCTGAACTTAAAGAAAGGTAACTTCGATGGTATAAGATGTGAATTGGCAAGGATAGACTGGCGAATGCTACTTAAAGGGTTGACGGTAGATAGACAATGGCAGACATTTAAAGATTACATGGATGTACTTCAACAATTGTACATCCCTGTGTGGCATAAAAATTAAACGGAGAAGGTGGCTCAACCGTGACTAACAAGGGAAATTAGGAATAGTGTTAAATCCATGGACGTGGCATATAAATTTTCCAGAAAAAGCAGCAAACCTGAGGACTGGGAGAAATTTACAATTCAGCAGAGGTGGACAAAGGGATTAATTAGAACGGGTAAAATAGAGTATGAGAGTAAGCTTGCAGGGAACATAAAAACTGACTGCAAAAGCTTTTATAGATATGGAAAGACAAAAATATTAGTGAAGACTAATGTAGATGCCTTGCAGTCAGAATCAGGTGAATTCATAATGGGGACAATGGAAATGGCAGACCAATTGAACAAATATTTTGGTTCAGTCTTCACTCAGGAAGACACAAATAACCTCCCGAAAATACTAGGGGACTGATGGTCTCGCGAGAAGGGGCAATTGAGGGAAATCCCTCTTCGTCAGGAAATGGTGTTCGGGAAATTGATGGGATTGAAGGCCGATAATTCCGCAAGGCCTGAAAGTCTGCATCCCAGAGTACTTAAGGAAGTGGCCCCAGAAATAGTAGATGCATTGTGGTCATTTTCTCACATTCTACAGACTCTGGATCAGTTCCTATGGATTCGAGGGTTGCTAATGTAACCCCACTTTTTAAAAAAGCAGGGAGAGAGAAAACAGAGAATTCTCGACCGGTTAGCCTGGCTTCAGTAGTGGGGAAAATGCTGGAATCAATTATTAAAGATATAATAGCAGCGCATTTGGAAAGTAGTGACAGGATTGGTCCAAGTCAGCATGGATTTATGAAAGGGAAATCATTCTTGACAAATCTTCTCGAATTTTTTGAAGTTGTAACTAGTAGAGTGAACAAGGGAGAACCAGTGAATGTGGTGTATTTGGACTTTCAAAAGGCTTTTGACAAGGTCCCACACCAGAAATTAGCATGTAAGATTAAGGCACATGGGATTGGGGGTAATGTGTTGACGTGGATAGAGAACTGGTTGGCAGGCAAAAAGCAAAGAGTGGGAATAAATGGTTCCTTTTCAGAATGGCAGGCAGTGACTAGTGGAGTACTGCAAGGTTCAGTGCTGGGACCCCAGCTATTTATAATATATATTAATGATTTAGACAAAGGAATTAAATGTAATATCTCCACGTTTACAGATGACACAAAGCTGGGTGGTGTGTGAGCTGTGAGGAGGAAGCTAAGAGGCTGCAGGGTGACTTGGACAGGTTAGGTGAGTGGGGAAATGCATAGTAGATGCAGTATAATGTGGATAAGTGTTTGGTTATCCACTTTGGTGGCAAAAACAGGAAGGCAGATTATTTTCAGAATGGTGACAGATTAGTAAAATGGGAGCTGCAACGAGACCTGGGTGTCATGGTACATCATTCATTGAAAGTAGGCATGCAGGTACAGCAGGCAGTTAAGAAAGCAAATGGTATGTTGGCCTTCATAGCTGGAGGATTTGAATATAGGAACAGGGAGGTCTTGCTGCAGTTGTACAGGGCCTCGATGAGACCACACCTTGAGTATAGTGTGCAGTTTTGGTCTCCGAAACTGCGGATGGACATTCTTGCTATTTAGGGAGTGCAGCGAAGGTTCACCAGATGGATTTCCGGGATGGCAGGACTGACATACAAAGAAGGACTGGATCGACTGAGCCTGTATTCACTGGAATTTAGAAGGATGAGAGGGGATCTCGTAGAATCATTTAAAATTCTGACGGGATTGGATAGGATAGTTGCAGGAAGAATGTTCCTGATATTGGGGAAGTCCAGAACCGGGGTCTCAGTCGAAGGATAAGGGGTAAGACATATAAACCTGAGATGAGGAGAAACTTCTTCACTCAGAGAATTGTGAACCTGTGGAATTCTCTACCACAGAAAGTTGTTGAGGCCAGTTCGTTGGATATATTCAAAAGGGAGTTTGATGTGGCCCTTACGGCTAAAGGGATCAAGGGGTATGGAGAGAAGGCAGGAGTGGGCTACTGAGGTGAATGATCAGCCGTGATCTTATTGAATGGTGGTGCAGGCTCGAAGGGCCGAATGGTCTACTCCTGCACCTATTTTCTATATTTTTATGTATGTTTCCCTGTTGTAGTTTTTTTTAAGGTGATGTTTGTTGAGATATTGAATTGAAAAGATAGAATTACAGTGACGATGAATTGATAATCAAAGAACAAACTTCTACTTTGGAGAAATACACAACACTGGATTGTCAGGAAGAGAAAGAAGGGGAGCATTAAATTTCTGACAGGAACTGGAATGAAACTCGAGGGATGGAGTATAGAGAGAGTGAACTGCTCGACACAGTGAATTACCAGCAGGAAAATGTCTTTAAAACGGGGATTTGGTGAGAGGGGGGATTATGTGCAGAGAGGGAAGGAGGTGAGAAGTAATTTAAACCGGGGCGGGGGGGACAAGAGCAAAATACAGGAGGGAGGAGTGAAGCACTCGATGTAAAAAGAACTTTAACATCACTAACGGTTAATGTCAGTAAAATGATGGGAGAGCCAAGACCCATTGCCTGCACATTGTGTTCAATGTGGGAACTCGAGGACACTTCGTGTTTCCTGGATTACCACGGGAACAAGAAGTGCCTCTGCTGTTGGAGCTCGAGCTCAGGGTCTCTGAGCTTGTGGAGCGCCAGGTGTCACTGCTGGGAATATGGGAGGCTGAGATTTCCCGGGAGCACACGTTCCAGGAGGTGGCCAGCGTGCAGCACAGAGAGTTCAGGAGGACAGTACGTGGGTGGCCATCCGACATGGGAGGAATACGAGGCAGGCAGTGCAGCAATCTGCCGGGACTCTGGCACTCAGAAACTGGTTGTCTTCGCGGGTAGCAGCACCTCGGGCGCACTACAGTCGAGAGCACTGTGGGTCAAAGGACTACATGGGGGCACAGGAAAGGGTAGAAATGCCGAGTTCACAGGAGATTGAATAGTGAGGGGGATAGACATGTGCTTCTGTAACTCTCGGTGTGAGTCACACATGAAGTGTTCCCTCCCTGGTGCCAGATTAACAGATGACGTGGAGCAGAAACATTATGTGGGGCAGGGTAACAGTCAGAAGTCGTGGTCCATGTTGGAACTAATGATATCGGATGGAAAAGGCTTGGCGCCCTACAGACAACACTTGGCCAGTTAGGGAGGGGCTGGAAGAGAAGGACCTCGAAGGTGACAATCCCTGGGTTATTGACACTGCCGCGCACTAGTACATCGATTACATACAATATGCAGCAAAGAATCAGACCATTCGGCCAACCAGTCCATGTCGGCGGTTATGTTCAACTGGAGCCTCCTCCTGTCCTTCCTCCTCTAAATCTATCAGCATAACCCTCTACATCCACCCCCCTCATCGGCTTATCTAGCCTCCCCTTAAATACATAGATAGTACAGTAATAACAAGATAAATCAGGTTAATGCGTGGCTGGTGATATGGTGCGAGAGGGAGGCTTTACATTCCTGGAACATTGGGACCAATCCTGCAGCAGGAGAAACATGTTCAAGATGGAGGGATGCACATGGACCGGGCTGAGGCAAATGTCCTCACAGGGAGGTTAACTCGTGCTATGGGGGAGGGTGGAAACTAATTTGCCAGTTGTTGGGAATCAGGATGATGCATCAGAGAGGAGGCACAAGGTGTACAGAGGACGGCAGTGACAAGCAGCATAAGAATTACAAGTAGTTCAAAAAGAGGGATCAGACGGGGGAGAAATGCAAAGGCCAGTTTGGAGAACATGTGCGTAAATTCATCATCATCATAGACAGTCACTCGGAATCGAGGAAGATTTGCTTCCACTCCTGAAGTGAGTTCTTTGGTGGCTGAACAGTGCAATACGAGAGCCACAAACCCTGTCAGTGGTGGGACAGATCGTCGTTGAGGGAAGGGGTGGGTGGGACAGGTTTGCCGCATGCTCTGTCCGCTGTCTGTGCTTGATTTCTGCATGCTCTTGGCGACGAGACTCGAGATGCTCTGCGCCCACTCAGGATGCACTTCCTCCACGTAGGGCGGTCTTGGACCAGGGACTCCCAGGTGTCAGTGGGGATGTTACACTTTATCAGGGAGGCTTTGAGGGTGTCCTTCTAACATTTCCTCTGCCCACCTTTGGCTCATTTGCTGTGAAGTAGCTCCGAGTAGAGCACTTGCTTTGGGAGTCTCGTGTCTGGCATACGGACTATGTGGCCTGCCCAGCGGAGCTGATCGAGTGTGGTCAGTGCTTAAATGCTGGGGATGTTAGCTTGAATAAGGACACTGATGTTGGTGCGCCTGTCCTCCCAGGGGTTTTGTAGGATCTTGCAGAGACATCGTTGGTGATATTTCTCCAGCGACTTGAGGTGTCTGCTGCACATGGTCCATGTCTCTAAACCTTACAGGAGGGCAGGTATTACTACAGCCCTGTAGACCATGAGCTTGGTGGTAGTTTTGAGGACCTGGTCTTCAAACACTCTTTTCCTCAGGCGGCCGAAGGCTGCACTGGTGCACTGGAGGCGGTGTTGCGTCTCGTCATCAATGCCTGCTCTTGTTGATAGGAGGCTCCCGAGATATGGGAAGTGTCCACGTTGTCCAGGGCCGTGCCGTGGATCTTGATGTATGGGGGCAGTGCTGTGCGATAAGGGCAGGCTGGTGGTGGACCTTTGCCTTACGGATGTTTAGCGTAAGGCCCATGCTTTCGTACGCCTCAGTAAATACGTCGACTATGTCCAGGAGTTCAGCCGCTGTATGTGCGCAGATGCAGGCCTCATCCGTGTACTGTATCTCAACGACAGAGGTTGGGGTGGTCTTGGATCTGGCCTGGAGACGGCGCAATCTCTTTGCTATTAACCACTGGGAAAGTCATCGCTATAGTCCTCCTCAACCACCTTCTTCCCTTGGCCGAGGAGCTCCTCCCGGAGTCACAGTGCGGATTTAGTCCCCTACGGGGCACAACGGACATGATCTTTGCAGCGCGGCAGCTGCAGGAAAAATGCCGGGAACAGCGCCAGCCCTTATACATGGCCTTCTCTTACCTTACAAAGGCGTTTTACACAGTTTACCACGAGGGTCTATGGAGCGTCCTCCTCCGTTTCGGATGCCCCCAAATGTTCATCACCATCCTCCGCCTGCTCCATGACGACATGCAGGCCGTGATCCTAACCAATGGATCCATCACAAACCCAATCCATGTCCGGACCGGGGTCAAACAGGGCTGTGTCATTGCCCCAACCCTCTTCTCAATCTTCCTCACCGCCATGCTCCACCTCACAGTCAACAAGCTCCCCGCTGGAGTGGAACGGACTACAGAACCAGTGGGACCTGTTCACCCTATGTAAATGCACGGCTGTATTGAATGAGGTTGTCACATGGGGTTATGATATAATAGTAATAAGGAGAACAAGCCCAGCTTCTGCAGTCTATCCATGTAACTGAAGTCCCTCATCCTTGGAATAACTCTCACCAATATTTTCTGACCCTCTCTGAGGCCGTCACATCTTTCCTGAAGTGCGATGCCCAGAATTGGTCCCAGTATTCCAGTTGGGGCCGAACCAGGATTTTACATAGGTTTATCATCAGTTCCACACTTTTCCACTCTATACCTCTGTTTATGAAGCCCATGATCCTGTACGCTTTATAACCGCTATATCGACCTGTCCTGCCAGCTTCAACGATTTACGCACACATACCCCCAGCTATCTTCTGTTTGAACACCCACTTTAGTGTTGTGCCATTTAGTTTATATGTGGTCCCCTCATTATTTCTACCAAAATGCATCACTTCACACATTTCTGCATTAAATTTCAGCTGCCATCTCTGTCTTCCTGAAGACAATTACCTTCCTCCTCACTACACTTCCAGTTTCCTCAACTGAACAATGTGAAATTGTGCCCTGGATAGCCACGTCCAAGACGTCAATACATACCAAGAAAAGCTGTGGTCCCAGAGTGACCCTGGGGAAGACCACCTTCCTCCAGACCGAAGAACAACCATTCCCCACTCCTCTTTGTTTCCTGTAACTGAGACCATTTTCTATCCAGGCTACTGGTCCTTATATTCCAGGGGCTTCAATTTTGCTGGCAAGCCTACTATGTGGAACTTTTTCAAATGCTTTTTGCAAATCCATGTACACTACGTTAACTGCATCACCCTCATCAATCCTCTCTGTTACTTCATCACAATCACTCCATCAAGTTGGTTAAGCACGATTTTCCTTTAACAAATCCATGCATGCTTGCTTTCATTAATCTACTCCTATCCAAGTGACTGTTAATTATGTCCCTGATTATGGTTTCTCACATCTTTCTCACTACCGAGGTAAAACTTACTGGCCTGTAGTTGCTGGGTTAATTGTTACTCCCTTTCCTGAACAATCGTGTAACATTTGCAATTCTCCATTCCTCTGGCAGTACCCCTGTAGCTATGGAGGATTGGGATATTATGGCCAGTACCACCACCATTTCCACCCTCAATTTCCTCAGTATCCGCTCCTAGTGATGTATCTGATTTAAGTACAGCCAGCCTTCTTAAAGCCTCTTTATCAATGTTTATCCATTTGTCTCCACTACCCTCTCCTTCACTATGTCTATGGCAGCATCCTCTCCCTTGGTGAAGACAGATACAAACACTCATTTAATACCTGAAAGGTAGGAGGTAAAAGGGTGGGTGTTGCCTCTCCTGCCCTTGCACGGGAAGGTGCCGTGGGAAGGAGTGGGGCTGCTGGAGGTGACTGCAGAAGGCACCAGCTTGTCGGGGAGGGAGTGGGCCCTTTGGAATGCTGAGAGGGGAGGGAAGAGGAAGATGTGATTGATGGTGGGACCAGGCTGGAGCTGGAGGAAATGGCGGAGGATGTCCGTAAAATGTGGAGGCTGGTTGGTTGGAAGGTGAGGACAAGGGGGACCCTGTTGTGTTTCTGAGAGGGAGGGGAAGGGGTGAGAGCAGAGGTGCAGGAAATAGAACAGACACGGTCGTGGGCCATGTTAACTATGGTGGGGGGAAATCCACTGTGAGGAAAAAGGAAGACACGTCAGAGGCACTCATGTTAATGGTGGCATCGTAAGGGCAGATGCGACGGAGATGGATAAATTGGGAGAATGGAATGGAGTCCATCCAGGATGCGGGATATTAGGGAGTATAGTCCAGCGAGCTGTGGGAGTCAGTGGCCGAAAGCCTATCGCTAGAAATGGAGACAGAGAATTTGAGGACGCGAAGGCAAGAGTCAGAGATGGACCATGTGAAGGTGAGGGAAGGGTGGACATTGGATGCAAAGTGAATGACATTTTCGAGTTCACGGCGAGAGCAGGAACCTGCACCAATACAGTCATCAATGTTCCCGAAAAAGAGGTGAGGGAGGGGACCCAAGAAGGACAGACACAATGAATGGCAGATTCATAATACAGCGGATAATGAAACAGAATACAGAAAGTGCAGAGGGGAAATGTAAAGAAGAAATAAGGTGGGAATATAGAGTCTATGAGAATAGATTAGCTGGTAACATAAAAGGGAACACAAAGTATTTTATAAATGTACAAATAGTAAAAGGATAGACCGAGGAAGAGTGGGGCCAATTATGGAACAAAAAGGAAATAAACTTGTTAATGCAGAGGGCTGCGACACTAAATGATGACTTTGCATCTGTTGTTACAAAAGCAGAGAATGCTGCCAATGTCACAGTAATGCTGGAGTTAGTGGAGACATTCGATCGGTAAAAAAAATAAGAGGGAATATTTAGAAGGTTGGCAGTGCTCAAAGTAGAAAAGTCAACTGGTCCAGATGGGATGCATCCTGGGTTACTGAGGGAAGTAAGGGGAGAAATAGCAAAGGCTCTGGCCAAAATCTTTGAATCCTCCTTAATTTGAGACAGGTGCCCGAACACTGGAGGGGTGCAAACGTTACACCGCTGTTGAAAAAATATTAGAAAATGAGGGGATAATAAATGATAGCCAGTATGGAATTGTGAACGGAAAATCCTGTCTGACAAACTTGAAGGAGATCTTTGGTGAACAAATGGAGAGGGTTGATGAGGGTATTGTGGTAGATGTTGTATATCTGTACTTCCAAAAAGCATTTGATAAAGTACACACAAGGGACAGAAAGCAGAGAGTAGTGGTGAACGGTTGTTTCTCAGACTGGAGGGAAGTATAAAGTATAAAGTGGGATCTGCATTAGGACCACTGCTCTTTTCCATATATAATAATGACGTGAACTTGTGTATACTGGGAATAATTTCAACGTTGGCAGACTTCACCAAACTCAGAAATGTTGTAAACAATGAGGAGGATAGTAACAGACTACAGGAGGACAGACAGGAGAAATTGGCAGACACATGGCGGATGAAATTTATTGCAGGGACGTGTGAAGTCATACAATTTGCAAGGCAGAATGAGGAGAGGCAATATGAACTACATTTTAAAGGGATACAGTATCAGAAAGACCTGGCGTTTACATACACAAATCAGTGAAGGTGGCCGGACACATTAAGCAGGTTGTTAAATAAAGCATACACTATCCCTGGATTTATAAACACAGGTCGAATACAAATGGAAGGAAGTTATGCTCAATCATTACACATCACTGGTTTGGCATTAGATGGAGTATTGTGTCCAATTCTGGGCACCACATCAAATCATGGCAGAGCTTTGGAAATGGTGCCGAGGAGATTTCCTAGAATGGAGCCAGGAATGAGGGAATTAATACCGGGGTTTATGAGGCTTTTGAGTAAAATGGGAGAAAGTGTTTCCACTGGCTGCAGGGGCGGTATCCAGGGGAGACACATTTAATATAATTGGCAAAAGAACCAGAGGCGAGCCGAGGAGACATGTTTGTCGCTGCGGGTTGTTACATTCTGGAATGCGATGCCTGAATGAGAGATGGATACAGATTCAATAATATTATTCATAAAGGGAATTTGATCAATACTTGAAGGGGGGAAATTTTCAGGGCTACGGGGAAAGGCTGGGGAGTGGGACTAATTGGCTCGCTCTTTCAAAGAGCCAGTCCAGGGATTATGGGCCAAATGGCTTCCCTCTGTGCTGCATTCTATCGTGAGTCAAATCAGGAAGGATACAATTACACAAATTATTGCAGAAAGCAGTAACTCTCTCCACCAAGAGACTGTGCATGTTAATAGGCCGTTTCACAGGTCAGTTAAGGGTCACCCACATTGCTGTGGGTCTGGAGTCACATGTGGCCAGATCAGGTAAGGACGGCAGATTTCCTTCCCGAAAAGACAGTCGTGCACGGGATGGGTTTTGACGACAATCTGGTGGTTCCATGGTCACCATTACTGATACTGGCCTTTTACTGCAGCTTTAGTTAGTTATTAAATTTAAATTCCCCAGCTGCCCAGGTGGTTTTAAGGACTTACGTCTCCAGATGATTAATGCAGTCCGCAGGATTACTCAGCCAGTAACACAACCACTATGCAAGCTTTCCCTTAGCCCTCGGCTTGCGTTCCCTTCCGAGGGGCTGGATGGTCTTCTCCTGTCCCAATGGTACTATATTGCTCAATATGGGGCACGATGACAAGTGAAAGGCCTGAGAATGATTCCACAATAAAAAGTGTTTGTGCTAGAGGAGCACTTCTGGGATTGTATGCCAAGCTGAGCCTCTGCAGTTTCGCCAAGAGCTGCCTTCCTGCAATAACAGACAGGGAGGAGTGATTGGGGCAGGCATGGCTAGCTCAGGTGGGAGAGCAGGAGTCTCTGAATCTCAGCATTGTGGGTTCTAGCAGTTTGTCTTTCACTTCTCACACTGGGGGACAGATGGTTCCAGGAGCAATCTCTTGGCTTCAGTCCATGGAACCCAGTTATAAAAATGGCCACAACGCTGAGCGGCATGAAAGGAACCCGCCAGCGCTGTCGAATATCCAGTCCGCTCCCATTGTACTCTCTCATTCCTTCCACGTGTGACACGGCACGTTAGCTATTCAATTCAGTTTGATTTGTTGCTGTTATTAACGATGTGATATAGAAAATATAATATTTAGATGTTGCCAACTCATTAGACTATCTGACATCTCCTGAGCGAGCCGTCCCCTGTTTGATTCTCCCTGAACATCTTATTGTTTCTGATGTGCTCTGTCTCTTACCCTCTTATTCTGAGAATTGTCTTTATTCCATTATTCCTTTATTTTTTGCCATTATAACTAAGTTGTTATTTAGAACAAGTAATCTTGAGAAGCTGCAATGTTTAGAATATAACATGGGTCCATTAGCCTCTCTGATATCATCGGAGCTTCCCTTACCCTCACTGATTCTCCCTGGGCTCTTCAATCTTCTCCGATGCACTCTGTCTCTTACCTTCTCCGATATGCTCTGAAAATCTCTCATCCTCTTTGATGCCTGATCCGTATTCTTTACGCTCTCCAGTGCCCCTGAAAGCTCCTTCCCCATGATACGTTGACTTCACCCTCTCCGATGCCCTCAGAATCGCCACTGCTTCTCTCTGCTTGATCCCCCTTAACTGTGGTACCTCCTGAGCCCCTTACCCTCTCTCATACCTTCTTGGTCACACTGCCCTCGCAGAGACCTTCTGAGAGGCCCGGACTCCTTGCCACCCCCGGGAATCCCTTGGATTCTGTTACAGCCTCTGAGAACCCCATGCACTTATAATCCCCACAAAAAATCCCTTAGCCTCCCTGATACTCTCTCTGAGGCCATTATCCCCTCTGATACCCAAGTAATATGGAATTACACATGTGTAACTACCTTCCAACATTAACGGTGAGATCAAATCTTTGTTCAGTCCCACTCCTCCCGGGGCTGCGCTCATCTTTCAAGAATCGAGTTGGGATGGAAACATTTTTACTGGCCATGAAACACAAGGGTGTGAGAACGGAGTCAGACATTTATTAGACTTACACTTGTCGGAGGCCTTCGCTCAACAACCTCCTGCAGCTACCCATCCAAAAAGCACAGCGCCCTCTACAGGGCATCTGGGACCTGTGTGAACAGGGAAGCAACTGTCTCTCCTCAACCAATCAGACTGAAGCATCGTTAATGAGCAGCGCAGAGTCTGACCAGGAAGTCTCAGTTGGAACATTAAATTCAGACCGAAACCACGCACTGAAAGAAAAATAAGGAGAGGGAAAGAAACATTGGATTAAGAGAGAAATATTTATTAAAAAACTCCACCAATAACTAAAAACTGAAGGAATGAGACTCCACAATTGTAAAAGTTAATTTTCAGTGCCGGGTAGTTTGTTTGGCAGTAATTAACATTTACCCGGCCGTTACAAGGGTACTTACACTGGAACGGGCATGTGTAAATCATTTTTGGTGAGTTTCTTATCTACAATGTCATTACAGCAACTTGACGCCATTTACTCCCTTTAAATGCTGAGTCAGATGGTGAAATGGTTTTACGAGGAAGCTTTGTGAGGAGCTGGGTATCTTACACAGGAACTTCCAGATTTCCACATTGAACAGCAGGGTCCCTGAAAGTTGCTGTCCGATTTGCTCACAAACGAAGGTGGGCACTGGAAGCCTCACCATTAATTAGAACAAAATTCGATCCATGACATCAGTAAATGGAATGTTCGGACTCTACATCCTGGCAATATTGATCAACAAACTACAAGTAAAAAGTTTGACACTGAACCACATAAGGAAAAATCAGGGCAGGTGACCAAAAGCTTGGTCAGAGGTTTTTTTTAAGGAGTGTCCTGAAGAGGAAAGAGAGGTAGAGATGCGGAGAGATTTAGGCAGGGAATTCCAGAGCTTATGACATAGGCAATAGAAGGCAAGGCCAGCAATCTTTGAGCGATTATAATCAGCGATGGTCAAGAGGACAGAATTAGAGGAGTGCAGATGTCTCCTGGGGGGTTGTGGGGCTGGAGAAGTTTACAGAGATAGTTGGCGAAGCCATGGAGGGATTTGAAAATAGGAATAAGAATTTTGAAATTGAGGCGCTGCTTCAGCGAGAGCCAATGTAGGTCAGCGAGCACAGTGGTTGATGGGTGAGTGGAACTTGGTGCAAGATAGGACACGGGGAGCTGAGATTTGGATCACCTAGTTTATGTAGAATGTGGGATGCCAGCGAGGAGTACGTTGGAACAGTCAAGTCTAGAGGTAACAAAGACATGGGTGAGGGCTTCGGCTGTGGATGAGCTGAGGTAAGGGCGGAGTGGGCGATGTTACAGAGGTAGTAATAAGCGGTCTTAGTTATGCTGTCAATAGGTGGTCGAAAGATCAACTCTGGGTCAAGTATGACTCCAAATTTGCGAACATATTGTTCAGCCTCAGATAAAAGTGGGGGAGTGGGATGGAGTCAGTAAGAGGGAATAGAGTTTGTGCCAAGTCCTAAAACATTGGCTTCGGTCTTCCCAATATTCAATTGGAGAACATTTGTGCCCATCCAGAATGGGATGTGGGACAAGGAGTCTGACCAATTCGAGACCATGGAGAGGTGAAGCTGGGTGTCATCAGCGGACATGTGGAAACTGAGATGATGTTGCCAAGGGGCAACATGTAGATGCGAAATAGGAGGGGGCCAAGGAGATATCCTTGGGGAACGATGCGGGGGTGGGAAGAGAAGCCGATGCAGCTGATTCTTTGGCTACGATTAGATGAGAATGGAACCAAGCGCACGTAGTCCCACCCAGCTGGACTATGATGGAGAGACGTTGGAGAAGGATAGAGTAGGCAACCGTAGCAAAGGGCTGCAGACAGGTCAAGAGGGACCAGGAGGGATTGTTCTCCTTTGGCACAGTCACAAAGGATGCCATTTGTAACTTTGATGAGAGAAGTTTCAGTCCTGTGGCAGGCGCAGAAATCGGATTTGCGGGATTCAAACATGGAATTGTGGGAAAGATGGGCACGGATTCGGGAGGCGACAACGCATTGAAGAGGTTTCGAGAGAAGAGGGATGTTGGAGATGGGACAGTAGTTAACACGGACGGAGGGGTCGAGGGTTGATTTTTGAGCAGATAGGTGATGACGGCTGATCAGAGGGACACGGGGAACGTACATGAGGAGAGACAACCGTTAACAATATTAGCTAACATGGGAGCCTGAAAAGGAAGTTGGGTGGTCAACAGTTTGTTGGGAATAGGGTAAAGGGAGAAGGAAATTGGTCTCATGGACAGGATGTGCTCAGAGAGGTCATGGGGGGAGATGGGAGATAAAGTGGAGAAGGTGTGAGCTCAGGCCTCGGGCATTTGGACTTTAGAATAAGTTTGTCCCGGTGGGCGAGGGGAAGGAAGGGAAGAGGCAGAGGTGGCCGAACGAATGGTCACAATCTGAGAGACAAAGAAGTCCATGAGCTCCTCACACTTAGGGGTTTAAAAATATGGTTAACTGTGGATAATACAAGCCACATTTTATATTGACATTCCAGAATGATTGTGGAATAGTGAGCAATGTTTGCAGACGGGAGCAGGACCCAATAATGCTTTATGTGATCTAGCCAGATCTGGTGGTGAATGACTAAACCAGTTATCCTCCAGATCCAAATAATGTTGGTGAGCTGTAGGTGAAAATATCCACATGGGAATATGATGCATGCGGGCTTAGACTGCTTCAGTATCTGAAGAGTTGCTCATGGACATAAGAACATAAGAACATAAGAAATAGGAACAGGAGTAGGCCATACGGCCCCTCGAGCCTGCTCCACCATTCAATAATATCATGGCTGATCTGATCATGGACTCAGCTCCACTTCCCTGCCCACTTCCCATAACCGCTTATCCCCTTATCGATTAAAAAACCGTCTATTTCTGTCTTAAATTTATTCAATGACCCAGCTTCCACAGCTCTCAGAGGCAGCGAATTCCACAGATTTACAACCCTCTGAGAGAAGAAATTTCTCCTCATCTCTGTTTTAATTGGGTGGCCCCTTATTTTAAGAGCATGCCCTCTCGTTCTAGTCTCCCCCATCAGTGGAAACATCCTCTCTGCATCCACCCTGTCAATCCCCCTCATAATCTTATACGTTTCGATAAGATCACCTCTCATTCTTCTGAATTCCAATCAGTAGAGGCCTCTAGAAGCGCCCATGGTGTTTCTTTCCTTCAATATTCAATATCTGACATTGCAATCCCAGGTACACGTGAAGCGATACCCTTACCCAACAAACTTATAACGAGCTCAGGATAGAAAATGATTTTGAGTCACGTTCGTTACCCGGTAAGAGAGGAGAACAGGAAGGAAATGGAGCTCGAGAGGCAGAGGGCATTAAAGATGAAGACTGACAGGGAGAAATCTACCAGACAAGGAACTCGGGATTGTGTGAAAGGGGTCTGGACAATGAGAGTGACAGTACGAGGGGGAGTGACTGAAACAATGTGACCGAGATTTTGCTAAAGGCCATAGTCGGGCGATAGAAGGAACAACAGGGCTGGATTGGGATCTGCAGTACATGAGATTCAAGTAAAAATGGCACTTTAATCCGCAATATATCCTTTTATTTTACGCCGTGTGCTTCTGGTTACATTTGCCATGGGATATATGAAACTTAACAATCGTGGTTCTGTCTATGTGCATTTCATTGTTCCAAAAGATACTCAGTTGGGCAATGTGTAATGTTGCATCAGCTTAATGAGTGTTATAGATAAACGTCACATGGGACTAAAACCTGTTTGTTCAAGAGTCTGTAAGTAATGTCAGTGGGGATGTGATCTAATTGTCCCACTAGGGGTTTGCTCGAACGATATTAACCCAAAACGTTATCTTCATGAACTGGCTATTGGAATCTGAACAGCTCTTTACAGCACAAAAACAAGTCATCTTCAAAAATAAATGTTTTTTTATCGAATTACGGAGATCGAATTGGTGTATTACCCTATCCTGGCAGCAATTGGAGTACCTGGTGGGTCATTATCCACACCTCTGGTGTCAGTAACAGAACATTTGCTGTTTGTGCTGTGAGGCTGGTAGAAGTAGAATAATGTTCTTCAAATTTAATTACATTGAGAGCCTTCCATTCTTGTCTGGATGGTAAATGCACAGAGTAACTCATCCTCGCTCTGTGCTGAACTGTCGAATCCAGACACCAAATGTGTCCTTGGTGCTCCCAGGCCAGGCCAGGGTAAAACACGCAGGGTGCCACTGCTGGGTGTAATCCATTGATTCCTGGTGGAAAGCTCGCCTGTTGTGGAGATCGGGTTAGGAAGGGCAGGGTGGGATTGTCGTGTTTCCCAAAGTCAGACCACCTGCAGTCCCGGAGAGTGGATTGTGGCTGTGTGTCCCAGCGTGTGTCTCAGGGAGAGAGGATTGAGTCTGTGTATCCAGCGTGTGTCTCAGGGAGAGAGGATTGAGTCTGTGTATCCAGCGTGTGTCTCAGGGAGAGAGGATTGAGTCTGTGTATCCCAGCGTGAGTCTCAGGGAGAGAGGATTGAGTCTGTGTGTCCCAGCATGTGTCTCAGGGAGAGAGGATTGAGTCTGTGTATCCAGCATGTGTCTCAGGGAGAGAGGATTGAGTCTGTAATCCACCGTGTGTCTCAGGGAGAGAGGATTGAGTCTGTGTGTCCCAGCGTGTGTCTCAGGGAGAGAGGATTGAGTCTGTGTATCCCAGCGTGTGTCTCAGGGAGAGAGGATTGAGTCTGTGTGTCCCAGCGTGTGTCTCAGGGAGAGAGGATTGAGTCTGTGTATCCAGCATGTGTCTCAGGGAGAGAGGATTGAGTCTGTGTATCCCAGCGTGTGTCTCAGGGAGAGAGGTATGAGTCTGTGTATCCAGCATGTGTCTCAGGGAGAGTGGATTGAGTCTGTGTATCCAGCATGTGTCCAAGGGAGAGAGGATTGAGTCTGTGTATCCAGCATGTGTCTCAGGGAGAGAGGATTGAGTCTGTGTATCCAGTGTGTGTCTCAGGGAGAGAGGATTGACTCTGTGTGTCCCAGCGTGTGTCTCAGGGAGAGAGGATTGAGTCTGTGTATCCAGCGTGTGTCTCAGGGAGAGAGGATTGAGTCTGTGTATACCAGCATGTGTCTCAGGGAGAGAGGATTGAGTCTGTGTGTCCCAGCAGGAGCCAGTGCCTTCAGGAGCACAGGCGACACACAGAAGGCGCATCAGATGAGCAAAACATGGAGCAGAAACTGTCCTCCTGACTTAAAGGTAAATTTGTGGGTTCCTCTCAAATGTTCAATTCAGATCATTATTATGATTTTGGAAAATGGCTTTTGTCGACATGTTTTGTGTTTGATGTTTAAAGTATGTTGAGGACCAGTGGGAAAAAGATGACGGCTTGCTTCAGTCCACGTGTGTTATTGTGGAGACGGGGCTCAGTCAGTGCAATACGGTTCGGGAGGAGTTTATCTGGAGGACATGAGTGAGAGCTCACGGTAATCTATTCTTACACAGCGCGGATTGTGAGATTTATCTTATTCCCAGGTGCCCACTGCCCCGTGTATTGCTCGAGCCTTGTGCTGAGACATGAAGCCTGTATCTGGTTATAACTGGAGCATGCTGCTGCATTACATTCCTTGACATATTGTGTCATAATGCATTCACATTGCTCCACTGGAAAGCAAATCTCATTAATAACTTATAGATGGCGGGCAACAACTCAACACCAGGCTCGTGTTCCCAATGTATTTGCTGCAATCAAAATCTCTGGCATTGTGTGGGTCAAGTCATTCGCTTTTTTAAGTACATTAGCATTTAAGTCAAATTTCGTGTCACTTAACCTGTACTTCCTGATTTAACTGGTCTTGTAGCCTTTCGCTTTTAAATTTGGCGATGTCCTGCCCCGCAGACCTCGCAGTGTCAGAATCGACAAATAAATGTAATTTCGAGGATCCCAAGTGAAGACTCAGCTGTTGGATGAGGGGTCACGGGAGCCAACGCTACCAGAAATGAAACCCCGGCATGAGCCCCTTCGTATGAGGAGACAAGGGGCGAAATAACGAAATAAAGACACTCACAGCCCGTGTACATCGGTTAAACTGATCGGTGGTTTCTCAGCCTGGTTAGTGATTTCACTGTTTCTTTATCTCTCCTTCTCGCAGTGAACCTGATGGCGATTGTGATCCTGTCCCGGGGAAAGTGCGGTCTCTCCAAATGCATCACTCGCTACCTGGTGGCCATGGCGACGGCGGATCTGACGGTGATTGTCTTTAATGTGATATTACTTCAGATGGCTGTGCTGTATTGGTGGGACACTTCCCTGTACTACACTCCTGTGTGCAGATTCATTCACTTCCTGGCTCAGACTGCCACAGACAGTTCTGTTTGTTTCACGGTCGCTTTTACCTTTGATCGGTTTCTAGCCATTTGTTGTCAGAAGCTGAAAACCAAATATTGCACCGAGAGAACCGCAGCTGTGGTTATAGTGACTTTGAGCGCACTGTTCTGTTCGAAGAATGTCCCTTGGCCCTTCGTGTATGCTCCTTATTTTACAGCTAATCACATACCGCGGGGTTGCCGTGTATCAGTACAGTTTTATGCTGCACCCACATGGAGAGCTTTCTCTTGGTTTGAACAGCTGTTAACCCCAGTGCTTCCCTTCTGTGTGATTTTATTGTTGAATGCTCTCACCGTCAGACGCATTTTCGTGGCCAGTCGGGCCCGAAGGAACCTCCGGGAAGGCAGCGATGGTGGGAATGACCAGGACCCTGAGATGAGGAACCGCAGAAAGTCCATCGTTTTACGATTCGCAATATCCGGCAGTTTCATCCTGCTCTGGCTGACAACGGTTGTATATTTCTTATTGTATCGTATCCTAGGCATCTTTAATTACAGAACGTTTTATAACCCTTTGACAACCTTTGAACACGCGGGAACTATGCTTCAGCTCCTGAGTTCCTGCACGAACACGGCCATTTACACCGTGACCCAGAGTAAGTTCAGGGAGGAGATGATCAATGCACTCAAATATCCCTTTACACTAATTGGTAAATTAGTAAAATAAAGCAAACGGTTGCTGTGAAACCGGACCTGATTCCCCGATTATCACAACTCATCTCCAGATGAGAATTACCATCTATATATACAAAAGGGCCTCGGCAACAGGGCCAACAATATATCTTTTACATTACTGTCTTGTCTTAAATTATAGCAACAGTTAATTTAAAAATATTTGAGCATAATAATACCAGCAACCGATTAGCATTATTAATACATATTCCTGTATTCCTAGCATGTTTACAAATCGGCCTTGGAGAAACCGGGCCTCAATGCAATGAACCCGCAGCAAGGGCTGCCAATTAGTGACGGGATATTTGTTTGCACCGCAAAATGATTCTTTCCAGTGAGAAAGCAGATTGCTTGTTTCCGTGAAAATTTCAGCTTTCATCCTCGCTCTCCTTCTATACCATTTCGCTGAATCACTGGGATGTTTTTCCATATTCAAATCAGCTCGATTCAACATTCTATCTGAGCGCTAGGTTTAAGGTTCAATTAAAGTTCAATTAAAAAAGGCATTTGAGATTTTGTTTCAGACAGTGGAGATGAAATAGTTCTTCCATACTGCTGAGAGATTGCTCAATTTCGAATTATTTAAAATGTTACTGTTAAAACTCAGTTATGCTGAAATAAAATACAAAAGTTGCTTTTGTGTGTTCCTTGTTAAACTGTCCGCCGAGGGAGGAAGATTTACTCGCATTACAATTGCTAGAATAATCAATTTGAGGTATTGGTTGGGGGAAGAATATTGGCTGGAACACCTGGGAGAACTTCCCAGCTCTTGTTGAATAATGTCATATTTCACAGACAGCTGAGCGGAGGTATAAGGCCTCGGTTTTTCTCATCTCCGTGCTGCCCCTTGGCGATATCCTCCGAAAACACAATGCCAGGTTCCACATGTACGCTGACGGCACCCAGCTCTCCCTCACCACCATCTGTTTCCTCTCCCCCATTGACTCAGATTGGTCACACTACTTGTCCCACATCCAGTACAAAATGAGCAGAAATTTCCTGCAACAAAATATTGGGAAGACTGAAGCCATTGTCTTCGGTCTGCATCACCAACTCT
Source organism: Pristiophorus japonicus (assembly GCF_044704955.1). Lineage (NCBI taxonomy): Eukaryota > Metazoa > Chordata > Chondrichthyes > Pristiophoridae > Pristiophorus > Pristiophorus japonicus. The sequence goes on from NW_027254488.1 coordinate 4,090,730, forward strand.
GTTCCCTCGCCACCGACTCCATCCCTCTCCCTGGCAACTGTCGAAGGCTGAACCAGGCCGCTCACAACCTTGGTGTTGTATTTGGCCCCAGATGGGTTTCTGACCACATATCTACTGCTTCACCAGGCCGCCGACTTCCATCTCCATAATATCGCTCGACTCCACCCTGTCTCAGCTGGTAGGCTGCCCAAACTCTCATCCATGCCTTTGTTACCTCCAGACTTGACAATTCTAACATTCTCCTGCCCAGCCTCCCATCATCCACCCTCCATCAACTTGAACTGATCCAAAACTCTGCTGCCCATAGTGTAACTCACAACAAGTCCCGGTCACTCATCACCTCTGTGCTCGCCGACCTACATTGGCTCCCAGTCCGAAAACCAAAAAGCACCTCAGAGAACATAGGCCGCAGTACAGCAATTAAATGAAAGCCGAGATGATGTGAAAATTCCCACGTGTGGATATTTGAAACCGCAGCCTTTTGACTCTGTTAGCAATTTCTAGCACTGAGCCAGAGCTGGCACTTGGTAAGGTGATGGTGGGACTTCAACTTAGTGCTGCGCAGGCCAATTTAGAGCACAGTTCAGCAGCAGGCTGTACTCGAGCCGAATATAAAGACGGTGTATTACCTTCCCTAATGGTAAACCAGTTGGGCTTTTACAGCAATCCAACAGCTTCATGTCACACTAAAGGAGGAGGCACTCTGCTATTTCCCATCTGCATGCTGCCCCTCAACGACATCATCTGAAAACACAACCTCAGCTTCCACACGTATACGTCAATTGTAAAATGATCCTTCTTTTTTTCCAATCCCCCGTCTGTCCCAACTCTCTAACCACCTCATACTAGATAGCTTCGAGCTCTCTGTGCTTCTCCAATTCAGGTCTCCTGCACATCACCGGTTACAGTTGCTCCATCATTAGTGGTTGTGCCTTCAGCTGCTGAGGCCTGAAAGCTCTGGAATTCCCTCTGGAAACCTCTCCGCCTCTCTACCCCTCCCCCTTCATTTAAGGTACTCCTTCAAATCTACCTCTTTTACCAAGCTTTCCGACTTTATCCTTACGTTGCTCGTGAACAAATCTTGTTTGATAATCACTCTCGCAAAGCGCCTTAGGACGTTTTACTACAATAAAGGCGCTGTATAAATGAAAGTTGTTGAGGTAGTAGAGACATTGTACCGGATAAAATAGATAAAAAGGAGGGGATAAAACATTTGTCAGCCTTCAATGTGGAACAATCATCGGCTGGGCTGCATCCCAGGGTTTGCTCAGTGAAGTAAGGGTGGAGGTTCCACAGGCTCTTGTCACCATCTTCCAATGATCCTGGAACAAAGGAACTAAATTCCAGGTGTCAAAACTATTCACCGTATTTATTAACAACTTCAAGGATGGCACAGCAAGTCATCTCTCAAAATGTGTCGTTGGCAAAAAGTTCGGCAACTTTGTTGGCAGTGTTGATGGAAGCATGAAATTGCTCGGGGCCATCGATAGATGAAGTGAATGCGCTAAACTGTGGCAAATGGATCTGAATGTAATAGGAGGCCACCCACTTTGGGCCTAAATAAGATAGAAAAGGGCACTTTCTAAATGGTGAAAAGCTGAGAATAGTGGCAGTCCAAAAAGATCTGCGGGTCCATAGATATAGATCATTAGAGAGTCATGGACAGTGCAGAAAATAATCAACAAGGCTAATGAGATGCTGGCCTTTATATCTAGAGGCCTAGAGTACAAGGGAACAGAAGTTATACTGCAGCTACACTAAACCCTGGTTAGACCACAGCTGGAGCACTGCCAGCCATTCTGGGCATCACACCTTAGGAAGGATATATTGGCTTTGGAGGGAGTGCAGCGTAGGTTTAGCACAATGATACCCTCACCCCAAGTTTTACATTCCAAGGATAGATTACACAAATGTGGTTGTACAGACCGGAATGTGCAGGATATTAAGGGGAACTTATAGGGGTAGATTGAGATAAAATATTTCCGCTGGTTGGGGATTCTAGGGCTGGGGGCATGGAGTAAAAATGAGAGCCAGATATTTCGAGAGTGACATTAGGAAACACTTCTACACACAGTGTGCTCGCTGTTTAGAACTCTTCCGCAAATGGCAAATGCTGTTCGGTCAATTGTTAAATTTAAACCTGAGATTGATAGAGTTTTGTTAAGAAAACATATTAAGGGATCTGGGCCAGAATGCGGGTACATGGAGTAAGGTCACAGGTCAGCAATGGGCTCATTGAATGGTGGATCAGGCTGTCGGAGCTGAATGGCCTTCTCCTGTTGTCGCGTTCTCGAGGAGAGATGAGAGTGACTGTCTTTGCCATCACGGCAGCATTTGACCGAGTGTAGTATAAAACTTGAGTTAGGCCACAGCTAGAGTACTGCGTGCAGTTCTGGTCACTGAATTAGAGGAAAGATGTGATCGCACTGGAGATGGTACTGAGGAGATTTGCGGAGTTGTTACCCTGGACTGGAGCATTGTAGCGATGAGGAAAGCTTGGATAGGCTAGGTTTGTTTTCGTTGGAACGGAGGAGACGTTATTTAGGTGCGTCAAATTATGAGCAGCCTCGGTCGAGTGGATAGGAGGGATCTATTTCCCGTAACAGAGGCGTCAACAATAAATGGCATAGATTTAAAGTAATTGGTAGGAGGTTTAGAGGGGATTTAAGGGGAATTTTCTTCACCCAGACGGTGGTGGGGTCTGGAACACTCTGCCTGAAAGGGTGGAAGAGGCAGAAACCCTCACCACATTTTCAAAGAGCTTGGATGTGCACTTGAAGTGCCGTAACCTACAAGACTACGGATCAAGAGCTGGAAAGTGGATGTAGGCTGGATGGCTCTTTGTCGGTCGGTGCGGACATGATGGCCTCCTTGCGAGCTGTAAATTTCGATGAATCTATGAATGATCAAGGAGCCCCAGTAAAACTGAAGTCAATGGGGATCAGGGGTAAAACGATACCCTGGCTGGAGCCATACCTTGCACAAAGGAAGATGGTTGTGGTTGTTCGAGTCCAATCATCTCAGCCACAGGACATCGCTGCAGGAATTCATCGGGCAGTGTCCTTGGCCCAACCATCTTCAGTTGCTTCATCAATGACCTTCCCTCCATCATAAGGTCAGAAATGGGGATATTAAGAAAATAAGAATTAGAAGCAGGAGTAGACCATTTGGCCCCTCAGCAACTGGGCTTCCATCTCACGGGAGCAGCGTGTAGCGGTTAGCGAGTAGGTGACGAGTTTTGGGGTTGATGTGTGTCGCTTTCAATCTTTAAAATTTCCCCAAGCAAAGAAACGGTGAATCCAACAGTTTGCGAAGGATTACCTCATGGCCAATGCCAAGCACAAAAAAGTCTCTCAGCATTTGTTCTAGGAATCCCTCAAATTTGCAATGTACTGTGAGACGTCTTAATTCGGCGACATAGCGCGCCACTTCCTTACCCTCCGACCGTTGGCACGTGTAGAACCGATACCTCGACATCAGAACGCTTTCTTTAGGATTTAGATACTCCCGTACCAGCGTACACATTCTTCATAGGATTTAGTTGTTGGTTTCACCAGAGCTAGAAGATTCTTCATGAGGCCATTGTTTGTTGCCCCACAGACGGTAAGAAGGGTCGCCCTTTATTTGGCAGCGTTCTCATCCCCTTCCAGCTCATTGGCCACGAAGTATTGGTCGAGTCTCTCTACGAAGGCTTCGAAATCATCCACTTCTGAGAACTTCTCCATGATACCAACAATTCCTTGCATTTTTGCGTGCTTGTTCATTGTCTCGTCGCCAATTGATACGCTCATAATAAAGGATGAAACTGAATACTGTGAACAGTGAGTAAGTGTGAACTTAGCTCCTTTAATAAGACTCCAGAGTGCAGGTACCTCATGGAAGACCTGCTTATATACCGTGTTCCCAAGGGAAGCTGGGATCCCTTACGACTCCAATAGGTAGGCCCTCTGGTGGTGGTGTGATACAGGTGGCCAAGGGTTAAATACATCACACAAGGTGTGTACAGAAATCAACCATCAAAAGCCATTTCATTAACCACAGGGATTTCCTGCAATTTTCTGATCGCAACGTTTTTTCAGTCTTTGTCCTTAAAATTGCAGACGCGGAAATTGGGGAGTTTAATGATTTTGAAAGGAGAACATTGTTGTTTCGTGCATTTCTGGTCAGAGAAATATTTGTGAAAGGAACTTTTTGCAGAGAGAGGGATTGAGCATTTCAGCTTGTTGCTGAACACTTCTCTCTGGGCACTGAGCGAAGCAGCAGTTTTGTCGTGTAGTGGTTATCACATTTCCCTCACACGTGAAAAGTTCCTGGTTCAAATCTGGGCAGAAACATTATTTCTCAAGCAAAAACTTGTCTGCAATAAAATTGAATAAAAGCTGTTTTGAATACCTTGTTGCATGAGCAATGAACATTTAAAACCAGTCTCCTCAAATACAGAGTGTGTAAAGTCAGATCGGGGATAAAACTTCATCAAGGATTAAAGTTTCATGAATTATTAAAGTTCAGTTATTGAAGTTTTGACTGTCCCTGTGAGCATTTCAATCATTCTGTGAAACAATGCTCTCAGTTTAAACCAGCAGATCTAAGCTGCATTTGAAACCACAAACAACTCATTAATTATTCGCTTTTCCCCAGTTCCAGAGCTCAGAGGGTTATTGTCCATCCCTGGGATGCAAGCTATCTCAGACCCGGGCCAAAGGTCCCCGTGCACCGAGCACAGGCTCAGGAATACCCCGGGGGAGAGGATATCCCGGTCACTGGGCCTTCCAGCAACACTGAACAAGCGCCCGGTCTGAAACTTTCCAGAGTAATAACTTGTAACTGGAGCATCGAACAGTAAGGACGGCCGAGTGGCCTGAGGCGCTGCTTTCATTATTTAATTAAATTATCAACTCTCCCTCAGTTCACAATTTTATAATTGTGCAAAAGAAGATCATGGGTTCATTAACGATGTTTACCCACGAAAGCAACATAAAAGTTTAAGGAAAAGTAATCACCCAACGTGGGGCTCGAACACATGACCCTGATTTTAAAAATCTCATACTCCACCGACTGAGCTAGCCGGGCTTTGCCACATCTACCCTGTCAATCCCCTGCAGAATATTGTCCATTTCAATGCGATCACCTCTCATTCTTCTGAACTGCAGAGAGTATCGGCTCATTCTGCACAATCTCTCAACTTAAGACAGTCCTCTCATCCCAGGAATCAATCTGGTGAACCTCTGTTGTACCACCTCCAAGGCAAGTATATCCTTCCTCAGATAATGAGACCAAAACTGTGCGCAGTACTCCAAGTGTGGTCTCACCAGGGCCCTGTACAATTGTAGCAAGACTTCCTTACTCTTGTACTATGGGCTGTATATTAGGTACTGTGGGCCGAATATCCTGTTTCTCTGCTGATTCTACGGTTGTATAAAAAGTTATTGAATTTTGACAGTCACTCAGCAAATATATTTGTATTTCCTTCAGTGTGCAACACATGTGGGTGGATTAATGATGATTGAAACAATTATTCAGTATCTCACAGACTTGAATTATTTTTGTCAACTTGCTCTGTAAAAATGCTTTCTCTGACCAGGAATCAGACCCAGACCACGGCAGTGAGAGCACTGAATACTAACCACTAGACTACCAGGGAACACTGCTTGCAGCCTCTGCGATAGCTTTAAATATAGTCAGCTTACAATCACAGCTGAGAATTGTGCGGTGACACGGGGTGTAACTGGATTTGCTGGGAGCAGCGTGGAGGCCCCGACCTGCGTGAGAACACCAGCGGCAGGTCGGGGCCATAAAAGGAGCGGTGAGCGGCGGCCTGGGAGCAACGTGGTGGTGTACCACGGCAAGGTACAGCGCGAGCTGGTGCAGGTGGGCGACGGCAGCGAAGAGTGATGTCATCAAAGTCCAGGTCGGTGATTGGAGCGTGGGCAGGTACAGCAGGAGCAGCGAGAGACTGTGGAGGGATGTGATCTGGGCCCAGGGGCGGCGTGAGTTCAGGGCCAGGGGTCCAGGGGCAGCACGGGCCAGCCCACACTGTGATATGTGTGGGCACTGGGTCCATGCAGCAGAGCTGGTCTCCAGTCGTCTTGGATAACCCTTGCCACTGGACCAAGACCTTGCTCTGTCAAGCCTGTGTGATGGCTGGTGTGCAACGGCCACCACACATTAAAAAAATCCATGCACATGCATCTTCCACCCTTCAACATGCAGTTCGGGACCTGGAATATTAGGTCCATCATTGAAGCACCAGTGAACTCATCCTTTTGTGGCGTGGAAGCAAGTCATCCTCGCTTCGAGGGACTGCCGATGATGATGATGAACTGGATTTGCTGCAATCCGCGGGCAGCAGGTGATGAAAGCGGGCGTGAGAGGGTGAGTGACAGGTGGGCACTGCTTCTGATGCTGTATGACCCACGGTGGGAGTGGCCGGGGATTTTAAAGCCCTTTCCTTGCACCAATGCAGGGTCAATGGAACTGTGTTTCAGGAACCTTCATGTATACAAATAATGGCACTCTGCACTTTAGACCTCGTGGTGCAACGGTAGTGTGTCTGACTCCAGATCAGAAGACTGCGTGTTTATATCGGGGTCACTGTACTTTTCCATATTGTTCTTCCGTAATTGAGATTTACTTTGCTGTATCACAATTTACTTTCCCACCCATCTTTGTATCATCAGCAAACTTGGCTCCATTACACTGGGTCCCTGTATCCCTGGGATAGGGAAGGGAAGACACACCGGAGAAGTGTGAGCTTGTGGACCGGAGAAGTTGCAGCTGCTGGAGCTGTGCGTTTTATCGGGGAGGGACGGGGGGAGAGCCCGCCGAGCGACCGGAGAAGCTGAGAAGCTGCTGTGCTTATCATCGGCTTTGACACTGTTTAAAAATGGCAGAGTGCCAAGTTTTCTCTCCCTACTGCCCATGCGCGAAGGTGCCGGCAGTGTTTTCGGCGCAGGCATTTGGCTCCGCCCCCCACTTCACCATCGACACCACGCCAGGACTCCGGGGACTGTACAAAGCGGCCAGGATGGGGCGAGTTTTTCTCGAGCCGTTTCCAGCGAGCAAAGTCGGTGCGCTTGAGGTCAGTGCGCCGACAAAACTGCTTGGGGAAAATCTAGTCCTTGAAGAGTAAGGAGTACACTGAAGGAATTACAAATATGTTTGCCGAGCAACAGTCAAATTTTAATAACTTTTTATACAACCGTCAAATCAGCAAAAAAACAGGGCACTTGCCCCAGAGTACCTAATATATAGCCCACAGTACAAGAGTAAGGAAGACTTGCTACAATTGTACAGGGCCATAGTGAGACCACACCTGGAGTACTGCACACAGTTTTGGTCTCCTTATCTAAGGAAGGATACACTTGTCTGGGAGGTGGTACAACAGAGGTTCACCAGATTGATTCCTGGGATCAGAGGACTGTCTTAAGTTGAGAGATTGTGTAGAATGGGCCGATACTCTCCGGAGTTTAGAAGAATGAGAGGTGATCTCATTGAAACACACAATATTCTGAAGGGGATTGACAGGGTAGATGCTGAGAGGTTGTTTCCCCCGGGCTGGAGTGTCTAGAACCAGGGGGCACAGTCTCAGGTTAAGGGGTCGGCCATTTAAGACAGAGATGAGGAGGAATTTCTTCACTCAGAGGGTTATGAATCTGGAATTCTCTGCCCCATAGGCCTGTGGATGCTGAGTCTCTGAATATATTCAAGGCTGCGTTAGATAGATTTTTGGAGTCTCGGGGAATCAAGGGATCGGGAGATCGAGCGGGAAAGTGGAGTTGAGATCAACGATCAGTCATGATCTTATTGAATGGTGGAGCAGGCTTGAGGGGCCGTATGGCCTACTACTGCTCCGATTTCTGATGTTGTTACCTGTGCTGGCTCTGTGAAAGAAATTTCCAGTTCGTCCCATTCCTCAGCACCCTGGAAAAGATTATTTTTCAACTATATTTCCCTTTGGAAAGTTAATATTAAATCTGCTTCCAAAACCCTGTCAGGCAGAAAAATATTCACATTAATTTTATACAGTCCCATTTTAAACAGGCTTTGCAAGTCATGAATTATTATCCCTTCTCATTTTACACACAGCATTTTAGGACATTGCTTTAAAATGTTTGGTGCCTGTGACACCAGCCATTGATAGATTTAGTCACACACCATCCGACTTGGAAATATATCAGTCGTTCCTTCATCGTCACTGAGTTAAAAGCCGAGAACTCCCTCCCGAACAGCTCTGTGGGAGCATCTTCACCACACGGACTGCAGCGGTTCGAGATGGTGCTCACCACTATTGTGTTCCTCACACAGATGAGGCTGCACACAGAGAGATTAAAGTAACAGTGACCTCAGTCTTTAATAAGACATTCCAGTGTGAGGAACAGGCCTCAGGGGCCGGCTTAGAAATAGTGCTCCCAAGGGATGCTGGGATCACTTGGGACTTCAGGGGATGAGCTCCCTGATGGTGGAACATGGGAGTGCATGCTTTACAGATACACAACATCACTCCCCCGCAAAGTCAAATGAAAACTATTTACAAGGTGAGGCGGTCGGGAGCCTTTCTTTCCCTGGTGGACCGCCTCGGTACAAATGTCTGTTCTGGTGTGTTGGCTGTGCCCTCGCTGGGCTGGCATGTTGTTATCCCTGCAGGGCTGCTGGGTGAGCCTGGCCTTGCTGGGCTGTTGGGCGTGATGGGTTCGATTTCCTGGTCCGGCGTGGTGTCGTTGATCCTTTGGGTGTGTGTTGTGGTCTCGAAAAAGGTGGTGTCTGCTGTGGGTTGCTCAGGGCAGTCTGTGAACCGCAGCAACATTTGTTCCAGGTGCTTTCAGCAAATTTGTCCATCGTCCAGTTTAACGACAAACACCCTATTCCCTTCTTTCGCTATCACCGTGCCTGCGATCCACTTGGGACCATGTCCATCGTTTACCAAAAACACAGGGTCATTCAGATCAATTTCTCCTGACACAGTGGCGCGACCATCCTTTACATTTTGCTGCTGCCACCTGCTCTCTACCTGATCATGCAGGTTGGAGTGAACCAGCGAGAGTCTGGTTTTAAGTGTCCTTTTCATGAATAACTCAGCCGGGGTCACCCCTGTGAACGAGTGGGGTCTCGTGCGGTAGCTGAGCAGTACTCGAGACATGCGGGTTTGGAGTGAGCCTTCTGTGACTTGTTTAAGGCTCTGTTTGATGGTTTGTACTGCCCTCTCTGCCTGCGCATTGGAGGCTGGTTTAAACGGGGCCGAGGTGACATGTTTGATCCCGTTGCGGGTCATGAATTATTTAAATTCGACACTGGTGAAACATGGACTGTTGTCAATGACCAGTAGGTCAGGCAGTCCGTGGGTGGCAAACATGGCCCTCAGGCTTTCAATGGTGGTGGTGGCGGTGCTTCCCGACATTATTTCACATTTAATCCATTTTGAAAAAGCATCCACCACCACCAGGAACATTTTACTGAGAAACGGGCCCGCATAGTCGACATGGATCCTCGACCATGGTCTCGAGGGCCAGGACCACAAACTTAGTGGTGCCTCTCTGGGCGCGTTGTTCAACTGAGCACATATGCTGCATTGCCATACACAGGATTCTAAGTCAGAGTCGATACCGGGCCACCACACGTGGGATCTGACTATCGCTTTCATCAATACTATACCCGGGTGTGTGCTGTGGAGATCCGAGATGAATGTCTCCCTGCCCTTTTTTGGAGGCACTACGCGGTTACCCAACAACAGGCAATCTGCCTGAATGGACAGCTCGTCCTTTCGCCGCTGGAACGGCTTGATTAGCTCTTGCATTTCAACGGGGATGCTGGCCCTGCTCCCATGCGGTACACAGTTCTTTATTAGGGACAGCAGAGAATCTTGGCGGGTTGTGACAGGTGATTTATAATTTCCAGACGCTTCCATGACCATCAACACGTCTGCGGGCTACGCCACCATCAACAAGTTTGCAGGCAGCACCATTTCCACCCCTGTGATGGGCAATAGTAGCCGACTTACAGCATTCTCACAGTTCTTGGTGCCTGGCCTGCGGCGGATGGTATAGTTAGAGGCTGATAGCACGAGTGCCCACCTTTGTATGCGGGCTGAGGCATTAGTATTTATCCCCTTGTTTTCAGTGAACAGGGATGTGAGGGGCTTGTGATCGGTTTCCAGCTCAAATTTGAGGCCAAACAGATACGGATGCATTTTCTTTTCCACCAACACACACACTAACGCCTCTTTCTCAATCAAACTGTAGGCCCTCTCGGCCTTAGACAAGCTCCTGGAATAATAGGCGACAGGTTGCAACTTCCCCGCAACATTAGCTTGTTGTAATACACACCCGAATCCGTACGACGCTTCACTTGCTTGCACAAGTCTTTTATACCGGTTATACAATACAAGCAGCTTGTTGGAGCATAAAATGTTTCTGGCTTTCTCAAAAGCAATTACTTGTCTTTTTCCCCATACCCAGTTCTCACCTTTGCGCAATAACACATGTAGGAGCTCTAAAAGGGTGCTTAACCCTGGTAGGAAGTTACCAAAATAGTTGAGGAGGCCCAGAAACGGCCGCAGCTCCATGACGTTCTGTGGCCTGGACGCATTCCTGATAGCCTCTGCCTTGGCATCTGTGGGCTGAATGCCATCTGCTGCGATCTTTCTCCCCAAATATTCCACTTCTGATGCCATGAAGACACATTTCAACCTCTTCAGCCACAGCCCTTCGCGATCCAGTCGCTGGAGGACCTCCTCCAGGGTTTGTAGGTGCTCAGCAGTGTCCCGACCCATGACCAATATGTTGTCCTGAAAGACCACTGTGCGTGGTACGGACTTGAGTAGGCTCTCCATGTTTCTCTGGAAGATCGCTGCAGCCGACCGAATTCCAAACGGGCATCTGTTGTAGATGAACAGTAAATTGTGCAGGTGAGGCTCTTCGAAGACTCCTCCAGCTCCTGCGACATGTAAACCGAAGTCAGGTCGAGCTTGGTGAATGTCTTGCCTCCTGTCAGCGTCGCAATTAGGTCGCCTGCCTTAGGTAGCGGGTATTGGTGCTGGAGCGAGAAACGATTAATAGTTACTTTATAATCGCCGCAAATCCTGACTGTGCCATCACTTTTGAGTACTGGAACAATCGGGCTGGCCCACTCGCTGAATTCCACTGGGGAGATGATGCCCTCGAGTTGCAGCCTGTCCAGCTCGATTTCCACTCTCTTCCTCATCATGTGAGGTACTGCTTGCGCCTTGTGGTGAATGGGTCGTGCCTCTGGGACCAAGTGGATCCGCAACTTTGCCCCGGAAAAGTTTCCAAATCCTGGCTCAAAAAGGGAAGGAAATGTTTTAAGAACCTGGATACATGAGGCCTCATCGACATGTGATAGCGCTCATATGTCATCCCAGTTGCAGTGGATTTTGCCCAGCCAGCTCCTTCCAAGCACTGTGGGGTCATCGCCCGGGACAATCCAGAGTGGCAGTACATGCACCATGCCCTCGAAGGTGACCTTGACTATGGCGCTGCCCAGGACAGTGATAAGCTCTTTGGTGTATGTTCTCAGTTTCGTGTGGATGGGGCTGAACTGAATGCCTTGTTGCATCACAATCTCTCAAACATCTTTTTACTCATGATGGATTGGCTGGCGCCAGTGTCCAGTTCCATGGCTACGGCTAAGCCATTCAATTATACGTGCAGCATAATAGGTGGACATTTCGTCGAAAATGTGTGCACCACGTGTACTTCAGCATCTGCCTCCTCTCTCGAAGGCTCTAAATTGCTTTGATCCACCATGGACCGATCTTCCTCCGCCACATGGTGGTTAGCAAGTTTTGCAGAGCTTGCAGCTCATTTGCAAGCTCATTGGAGGTGCTCCATTGTTCCACAGCACTTTCAAACATACCCTTTGAAGCGTCATGAATATGCTGAATGGAAGACTCCACAACGCCAACAAGCTGTGAATTGCTTTGCATTTATTCTTTGTTGGGGACTCTGAGTCATCTGGATCACCTGAGCCCTGCTGGCAGTTACAAACTCGTGGGTTCTGCCCTGTACATTTCTGCTTGCAAACACAGTTCCAGTTAATTTATGAACATTGCTAGCACTTGTGTGCTGAGAGATTTGTTGGGTGTTATCACTGGTGGACATACACACCTGTACTGTCGCAATGGCCTTATTGAGGGTCGGTATCTCTCCAGTCAAAATTTTTCATAGGATGGTCTCTTGGCCAATGCCCAGTACAAAAAAGTCTCTGAGCATTTACTTCGGGCAGCCATCAAACTCACATTGTCCTGCAAGTTGCATGAGCTCGGCGACGTAGCTCGCCACTTCCTGACCGTCAGATCGCTGGCACGTATAGAACCGATACCGCTCCATCAGCAAGCTCTCCCTCGGGTTAAGATGCTCCCGAACCACGGTACACAGCTCCTCATATGACTTATCTGTGGATTTCACCGGAGCCAGAAGATTCTTCATGAGGCTGTAGGTCGGTGCCCCACAGACTGTGAGGAGGATCGCTCTCCTTTTTGCAGCGCTTCCTTCTCCATCCAGCTCGTTGGCGACAAAGTACTGGTCTAGCCGTTCGACATCGGCTTCCCAGTCCTCACCCTCCGAGAACTTCTCCAGGATGCCCACAGTTTGCTGCATCCTTGCGTTGGATTCGTATTCTCGTTGCCAGTTATTGTGTTCCTAAAACAGATGAGGCTGCACACAGGGAGGTTAAAGTAACAGTGACCTCAGTCTTTAATAAGACACTCCAGAGTGAGGAACAGGCCTTGGGCGCCGGCTTATATACAGTGCTCCAAAGGGATGCTGGGATCCCTTGGGACTTCAAGGGATGAGCTCCCTGGTAGCGGAACATGGGAGTGCATGCTTTACAGATACACAACAACCACCAGCTTCTCAAGGGCAATTAAGGTTGGGCAATAAATTCTGGCCTTGCCAGTGACACCTTGATCCTGTGAACTCATGTAAAAAAACACTATTTTAGGAGTCTGGTTCGAAATATTCATTGCTGACGACACCAGGAATCTGGGGCAACTTTTGTCAAATTGGGCTCAAAACTGGAGCGTAATTCCTTCCGTGCACAGATAATAGAATCAGTATTGAAGGTAAAATCACATGGTGCTCATTTTCAGAATCAACGCAGTAAGATTTGAAATAAAGTGAAGGAATTTTATGGTGAAAGGATTTTGAAATTAAATGTGACTTGTACTTCCGTCTTTAATTAAACTTTGTGGCGTCTGTCTGCCGTTCATGTCTCTGTTGAATAAGGAAGGAGGGGTTTGACATTGACCAGACTGCACTGCTCCTGATATTTGTGAGCTCATCGGTTATAATGAGATGTTTTTACCCATTGGTCAGTGCCAACTTTAGCTCAGCTGTTACTTCGTGATACCAACTTTGTGAAAAGTTTGAATTGGTCTTAATGCAGTCACTGCCTGGTGTTTTTGTTGTCATTGCAATCCCCTTCTTTCACACTGAAACAAATCGTAACCGTGTTTTTAAATTAGCAGTGTGAGATTTTTAGAGAGCATCTTTAAATGCTTCCCAAAACCATTCCGATCCCTTCAGCTTCCCAAGTTCGATTCCCAGTTAGGGAAGTAATTTTGCTCTCACCGTTTTTAATTAAAGTGAAGTAATTTAACTAAATTACATAGATGACCTAAAGCACTTCAGAGTGGTGTCAAAACAAATGAGTTAGTAATCAGAAATAAGGAATGTCAGAAGTTGGACTTGAGTTTCTGGATGGAGTATAAATAACCCTCTGTGCAATGGAACTGGGAAGGGTGAATAATGAATGAGTTGTTTCCGGGTTTGAAATGCGGCTTAGATCTGCTGGTATTAACCGACAGCATTGTTGAGCAGAATCAAAGAAATGCTAACATGATCACTGAGGGTCAGTCGAAAATTCAACAACTTCATTTTAATAATTTGTGAAACTTTAATCATTGAGGAAGTTTTATTCCCTTTCTGATTTTACACAGTCTGTATTTTAGGAGACTGGTTTTAAATGTTCTTCATGGAATCAGAGAAGTTTACAGCACAGAAGGAGGCCATTGTTGTATGAGCAATGAACATTTAAAACCAGTTTTTGTTTCAAAAATAATGTTTCCGCCCGGGCTTGAACCGGGGAATTTTCGCGTGTGAGGCAAACGTGATAACCGCTACACTACGGAAACTGCTGCCTAGTGGAGCGCCCAGAGAGAAGTGTTCAGTGACAAGCTGAAATGCTGAATCCCTTTTTCTGAAAAAATTCCTTTCACAAACATTTCTCTGACCGAAACGGCACAAAACAAAAATGTTCCTTTCAAATGTGCCAATTATTTTCGTTAAACTTTTATTTTGCTTTCATGGGATAACATGATTAATGATTCGATAATTTTCTTTTGCACAATGAAAGAAATACTAACTGAGGGAAAGTCACCATGTCAATAATTTGTTCTGTGCTCTGCATGTTTGTAATGTCGCCAAGTTTGCTGATGATACAAAGATAGGTGGGAAAGCAAGTTGTGAGGAGGATGCAAACAATCTGCAAAGCGATATTGATAGGCTCAGTGGTTGGGCAGAAATTTGTCAGATGGAGTATAATGTGGGAAATATGAGGTTATCCACTGTGGTAGCAATAATAAAAAAGCAAATGATTATTTAAATGGGGAGAGATTACAAAATGCTGCGGTGCAGAGGGACCTGGGGGTCCTTGTACATGAAACACAAAAGATTAGTATGCAGAAACATCCTCTCTGTATCCACCTTGTCAAGCCCCCTCATAATCTTACACGTTTCCATAAGATCACCTCTCAATCTTCTGAATTCCAATGAGTAGAGGCACAACCTACTCAACCTTTTCTCATAACTTAGCCCCCTCATCTCCGGAATCAACCTAGTGAACCTTCTCTGAACTGCCTCCAAAGCATCTATATCCTTTCTTAAATATGGAAACCAAAACTGCACGCAGTGTTCCAGGTCTGGCCTCACCAATACCCTGTATAACTGCAGCAAGACTTCTTTGTTTTATACTCCATCCCTTTTGCATTAAAGGCCAAGATTCCATTGGCCTTCCTGATCACTTGCTGTACCTGCATACTAACCTTTTGTGTTTCATGCACAAGTATGCGCAGCTCCTGCTGTACTGCAGCTCTGTGCAATTTTTCTCCATTTAAATAACAACTTGTTCTTTAATTTTTTTTGCCAAAATGCATAACCTTGCACTTTCCAACATTATACTCCATCTGCCAAATTTTTCACCACTCACTTAGCCTGGCTATGTCTTTTTGCAGATTTTTTGTATCCTCCTCACACATTGCTTTTCCTCCCATCTTTGTATCATCACCAAACTTGGCTATGTTACACTCAGTCCCTTCATCCAAGTCGTTAATATAGATTGTAAACAGTTGGGGTCCCAGCACTGATCCCTGCAGCACCCCACTAGTTACTGATTGCCATACAGAGAATGAACCATTTATTCCGACTCTCTGTTTTCTGTTCGTAAGCCAATCCTCTACCCATGCTAATATATTACCCCCAACCCCGGGAACTTTTATCTTGTGCAGTAATCTTTTATGTGGCACCTTGTCAAAATGCCTTCTGGAGGTCCCAATACACCACATCCACTGGTTCCCCTTTATCCACCCTGTTAATTACATCCTCTAAGAATTTCAGCAAATTTGTCAACCATGACTTCCCTTTCATAAATCCATGCAGACTCTGCCTGACTGAATTATTTTTTTCCAAAAGTCGGAGGAGTAGTGACCGGAGGAGGTGTGAGCAGCGGCCTATAAAGGCCCAGCGGGAGTCCGGGGATCGGCGGCAGTCGGAGGAGCAGCGGCTGGAGCAGCAGCGAGCAGCGAGCTACAGCTGGTGCAGGGTCAAAAGTAAGAAAGAGGTCAAAAGTAATCAAAGGGTGACATCACAGCCAAGAGGGTAAGTGATTGGCTGGTTGAGTGGTCAGCAGTTTTCTGTTTCTTTGATTTCTTCTTGTTCTTCGCAGCAAGGAAACTTTGAAATAGTTGCCAAATTAAGTAAATTTAATGGTTAAGTCATAGCAGGAGAGTTCGGACACATGTCATGCTCCTCCTGTGCTATGTGGGAAGTCAGGGACGCTTCCAGTGTCCCTGATGACTACATGTGCAGCAAGTGTATCCATCTGCAGCTCCTGACAGGCCACATTGGGGCACTGGAGCTGCACACGGATTCACTCTGGAGCATCCGCAATGCTGAGGATGTCGTGAATAGCACGATGAGTGAGTTGATCAAACCGTAGGGAAAGGTTATTCAGGCAGAGAGGGAATGGGTAAACATCAGGAAGAGCAGTGGAAGGAGACAGTGCAGGAGTCCCCTGCGGTCATCCCCCTGCAAAACAGACACATCACCTTGGGTACTGTTGGAGGAGATGACTCATCAGGGGAGGGCAGCAGCAGCCAAGTCCATGGCACCAGGGGTGGATCTGCTGCACTGGAGGGCAGGAAAAAGAGTGAGTGAGCTATAGTGATAGGGGATTCTATTGTAAGGGGAATAGATAGATGTTTCTGCGGCTGCAATCGAGACTCCAGAATGGTATGTTGCCTCCCTGGTGCAAAGGTCAAGAATATCTCGGAACGGCTGTAGCGCATTCTGGAGGAGGACGGTGAATAGCCAGCTGTCGTGGTGTATATGGTACCAACGATATAGGGAAAAATGGGATGAGGTCCTATAGCTGAGTATAGGGAGCTAGGAATTAAATTAAAAGGTAGTAATCTCAGAATTGCTACCAGTGCCACGAGCTAGTCAGAATAGGAAATGCAGGATAGCTCAGATGAATATATGGTTTGATGAGTAGTGCAGGAGGGTGGGATTCAAATTCCTGGGACATTGGAACCGGTTCTGGGGGAGGTGGGACCAGTACAAATCGGGCGGTCTGCACCTGGTCAGGACCGGAACCAATGTCTAGGGGAATGTTTGCTCGTGCTGTTGGGGAGGGGTTAAAATAATATGGCAGGGGAATGGGAACCTATGCAGGGAGATAGAAAGAAGTAAAATGGGGGCAGAAGCAAAAGATAGAAAGAAGAAAAGTAAAAGTGGAGGGCAGAGAAACACAAGGCAAAAATTAAAAAGGGCGACATTACAGCAAAATTCTAAAGGGACAAAGTGTAGTAAAAAGACAAGCCTGAAGTCTCTGTGCCTCAATGCGAGGATTATTCGTAATAAGGTGGATGAATTCACTCAGAGGCAGCAATTCACGAATATGTTATAACTGTGATTCCAGAGACATGGCTCCAGGGTGACCAAGGCTGGGAACTCAACATCCTGAGGTATTCAACATTCAAGAAGGATAGACAGAAAGGAAAATGAGGTCGGGGAACGATGCTGGTTAAAGAGGAAATTAACGCAATATTAAGGAAGGATATTAGCTTGGATGGTGTGGATTCTGTATGGATAGAGCTGCAGAATACCAAAGGGCAGAAAACACGAGTGGGAGTTGTGCACAGACCACCAAACAGTCGTAGTGAGTTTGGGGACAGTTCAAACAAGAAATTATGGCTGCGTGCAATAAAGATACAGCAGTTATCATGGGCGACTTTAATCTACAGAAAGATTGGGGTAACCAAACTGGTAAAAATACGGTGGAGGAGGATTTCCTGGAGTGTATTAGGGATGGTTTTCGAGACCAATATGTCAAGGAACCAACTTGAGGGCTGGCTATCCTAGACTCGGTGGTGTGTAATGAAAAAGGACTAATTAGCAATCTTGTTGTGCGAGGCCCCTTGGAGAAGAGTGACCATAATATGGTAGAATTCTTTATTAAGATGGAGATTGAAACATTTAATTCAGAGACTAGGGACCTGAACTTAAGGAATGGTAACTTCGATTGCATGAGATGTGAATTGGCAGGAATAGACTGGCAAATGAGACTTAAAAGGTTGACGCTGGATAGGCAATGGCAAACATTTAAAGATCACATGCATGAACTTCAACAATTGTACATTCCTGTCTGGAGAAAAAATAAAACAGGGAAGGTGGCTCAACCGTGGCTAATAAGGGAAATTAAGGATAGTGTTAAATGCAAGGAAAAGGCCTATACATTTGCCAGAAAAAGCAGCAAACCTGAGGACTGGAAGAAATATAGAATTCAGTAGAGGAGGACAAAGGGTTTAATAAGGAGTGGGAAAATAGAGTATGAGAGGAAGCTTGCTGGGAACATAAAAACTGACTGCGACAACTTCTATAGATATGTGAAGAGAAAAAGCTTAGTGAAGACAAACGTCGGTCACTTGCAGTCAGAATCAGGTGAATTTATAATGGAGAACAAATAAATGGCGGACCAGTTAAACAGATACTTTGGTTCTGTCTTCACGAAGGAAGACACAAATAACCTTCCTAATGTACTCAGGGACCGAGGGTCCAGCGAGAAGGAGGAACTGAAGGAAATTTTTATTAGTCAGGAAATTGTGTTCGGGAAATTGTTGGGATTGAAGGTTGATAAATCCCAGGGCCAGATAGTCTGCATCCCAGAGTAGTTAAGGAAGTAACCCTTGAAATAGTGGATGCATTGGTGATCATTTTCCAACAGTCTATCGACTTTGGATCAGTTCCTATGGACTGGAGGGTAGCTAATATAACACCACTTTTTTAACAAGAAGGAAGAGAGAAAATGGGTAATTATCGACCGGTTAGCCTGACATCAGTAGTGGGGAAAATGCTGGAATCAATTATTATGGATGAAATAGCATAGCATTTGGAAAGCAGTGACAAGATCGGTCCAAGTGAGCATGGATTTAGTGAAGGGAAATCATGCTTGACAAATCTTCGAGAATTTTTTGAGGATGGAACTCGGAGAGTGGACAAGGGAAAACCAGTGGATGTAATGTATTTGGACTTTCAAAAGGCTTTTGACAAGGTCCCACAAAAGAGATTAGTGTGCAAAATTAAAGCACATGGTATTGGGGGTCATGTATTGACATGGATAGAGAACTGGTTGGCAGACAGGTAGAAACATAGAAACATAAAAACATAGAAAATAGGTGCAGGAGTAGGCCATTCGGCCCTTCTAGCCTGCACCGCCATTCAATGAGTTCATGGCTGAACATTCAACTTCAGTACCCCATTCTTGCTTTCTCGCCATACCCCTTGATCCCCCTAGTAGTAAGGACCTCATCTATCTCCTTTTTGAATATATTTAGTGAATTGGCCTCAACAACTTTCTGTAGTAGAGAATTCCACAGGTTCACCACTCTCTGGTTGAAGAAGTTCCTCCGCATCTCGGTCCCAAATGGCCTACCCCCCTTCCCTAGACTGTGACCTCTGGTTCTGGACTTCCCCAACACTGGGAACATTCTTCCTGCATCCAACCTGTCTAACCCCGTCAGAATTTTAAATGTTTCTATGAGGTCCCCTCTCATTCCTCTGAACTCCAGTGAATACAAGCCCAGTTGATCCAGTCTTTCTTGATAGGTCAGTCCCACCATCCCTGGAATCAGTCTGGTGAACCTTCGCTGCACTCCCTCAATAGCAAGAATGTCCTTCCTCAGGTTAGGAGACCAAAACTGTACACAATACTCCAGGTGTGGCCTCACCAATGCCCCGCACAACTGTAGCAACACCTCCCTGCCCCTGTTCTCAAATCCCCTTGCTGTGAAGGCCAACATGCCATTTGCAGAGAGTAGGGATAAATGGGTCCTTCTCAGAATGACAGGAAGTGACTAGTGGGGTGCTGCAGGGCTCAGTGCTGGGACCTCAGCTATTTACAATATGCATCAATGATTTCGATTAAGAAATTGAGTGTTATATCTCCAAGTTTGCAGGTGACCCTAAGCTGCGTGACGGTGTGAGCTGTGAGGAGGATGCTAAGAGGCTGAAGAGTGACTTGGAAAGGTTAGGTGAGTGGGCAAATACATGGCAGATGCACTATAATGTGGATAAATGTGATGTTATCCACTTTGGTGGCAAAAACTTGAAGCCAGATTATTATCTGAATGGCGGCAGATTAGGAAAAGGGGAGGTGCAACGAGACCTGGGTGTCATGGTACATCAGTCATTGAAAGTTGGCACGCAGCGACAGCAGGCGGTGAAGAAGGCAAATGGCATGTTGGCCTTCATAGCTGGGGGATTTGAGTATTGGAGCAGGAAGGTCTTACTGCAGTTGTACAGGGCCTTGGTGAGGCCTCACCTAGAATATTGTGTTCAGTTTTGGTCTCCAAATCTGAGGAAGGATGTTCTTGCTACTGAGAGAGTGCAGAGAAGGTTCACGAGACTGATTCCCTGGATGGCAGGACTGACATATGAGGAGAGACTGGATTGACTGTGCCTGTATTCACCGGAGTTTAGAAGAATGAGAGGGGATCTCAAAGAAACATATAAAATTCTGACGGGACTGGACAGGTTAGAGGCAGGAAGAATGTGCCCGATGTTGGGGAAGTCCAGAACCAGTGTTCAGCGTCTAAGGGATAAGGGGTAAGCCATTTAGGACCGAGATGAGGAGAAACTTCTTCACTCAGAGAGTTTTAAACCTGTGGAATTCTCTGCCGCAGGGAGTTGTTGATGCCAATTCATTTGATATATTCCAGAGGGAATTAGCTGTGGCCTTTATGGCGAAAAGGCTCAAGGGGTATGAAGAGAAAGTCGGAAAGGGGTACTGAGGTGAATGATCAGCCATTATCTTATTGGAATGTAGAAACATAGAAAATAGGTGCAGGAGTAGGCCATTCGGCCCTTCGAGCCTGCACCACCATTCAATTAGTTTATGGTTGAACATGCAACTTCAGTACCCCATTCCTGCTTTCTCGCCATACCCCTTGATCCCCCGAGTCGTAAGGGCTACGTCTAACTCCTTTTTGAATATATTTAGTTAATTGGCTTCAACACCTTCCTGTGGTAGAGAATTCCACAGGTTCACCACTCTCTGGGTGAAGAAGTTTCTCCTCATCACGGTCCTAAATGGCTTACCCCTTATCCTTCAACTGTGACCCCTGGTTCTGGACTTCCCCAACATTGGGAACATTCTCCTGCATCGAACCTGTCTAAACACGCCAGAATTTTAAACGTTTCTATGAGATACCCTCTCATTTGTCTGAACTCCAGTGAATCCAGTCTTTCTTGATATGTCAGTCCCGCCATCCCAGGAATCAGTCTGGTGAACCTTCGC
The DNA here is from genome assembly GCF_044704955.1 of Pristiophorus japonicus. Classification (NCBI taxonomy): domain Eukaryota; kingdom Metazoa; phylum Chordata; class Chondrichthyes; family Pristiophoridae; genus Pristiophorus; species Pristiophorus japonicus. The sequence goes on from NW_027254488.1 coordinate 4,111,814, forward strand.
TGCACTCCCTCAATAGCAAGAACGTCCTTCCTCAAGTTAGGAGACCAAAACTGTACACAATACTCCAGGTGTGGCCTCACCAAGGCCCTCTGCAACTGTAGTAACACCTCCCTGCCCCTATACTCAAATTCCCTCGCTATAATGGCCAACATGCCATTTGCTTTCTTAACCGCCTGCTCTACCTGCATGCCAACCTTCAATGACTGATGTACCATGACACCCAGGTCTCGTTGCACCTTCCCTTTTCCTAATCTGTTACCATTCAGATAATAGTCTGTCTCTCTGTTTTTCAACCGAAGTGGATAACCTCACCTTTATCCACATGATACTTCATCTGCCATGCATTTGCCCACTCACCTCACCTATCCAAGTCGCTCTGCAACCTCATAGCATCCTCTTCGCAGCTCACACTGCCACCCAACTTAGTGTCATCTGCAAATTTGGAGACACTACATTTAGTCCCCTCGTCTAAATCATTAATGTACAAAGTGAACAGCTAGGGCCCTTGCGGTACCCCACTAGTCACTGCCTGCCATTCTGAAAAGTACCCATTTACTCCTACTCTTTGCTTCCTGTCTGCCAACCAGTTTTCAATCCACGTCAGCACACTACCCCCAATCCCGTGTGCTTTAACTTTGCACACTGATCTCTTATGTGGGACCTTGTCGAAAGCCTTCTGAAAGTCCAAATACACCACATCAACTGGTTCTCCCTTGTCCATTCTACTGGAAACATCCTCAACAAATTCCAGAAGATTTGTCAAGCATGATTTGCCTTCCAATAATCCATGCTGACTTGGACCTATCATGTCATCTCTTTCCAAATGTGCTGCTATGACATCCTTAAAAATTGATTCCATCAATTTCACCACTACTGATGTCAGGCTGACCGGTCTATAATTCCTTGTTTTCTCTCTCCCTCCTTTTTTAAAAAGTGGGGTTACATTGGCTATCCTCCACTCCATAGGAACTGATCCAGAATCTATGGAGTGTTGGAAAATGACTGTCAATGCATCAGCTATTTCCAAGGCCACCTCCTTAAGTACTCTGGGATGCAGACCATCAGGCCTGGGGATATATCGGCCTTCAATCCCATCAGTTTCCACAACACAATTTCCCGACTAATAAGGATTTCCCTCAGTTCCTCCTTCTTACTAGAACCGGAAGATTGTTTGTGTCCTCCTTAGTGAATACCGAACCAAAGTACTTGTTCAATTGGTCTGCCATTTCTTTGTTCCCAGTTATGACTTCCCCTGATTCTGACTGCAGGGGACCTACATTTGTCTTTACTAACCTTTTTTTCTTTACATATCTATAGAAGCTTTTGCAGTCCATTTTAATGTTCCCTGCAAGCTTCCTCTCGTACTCTATTTTCCCTAATCAAACCCTTTGTCCTCCTTTGCTAAGTTCCAAATGTCTCCCAGTCCCCGGGTTCGCTGCTATTTCTGGCCAATTTGCATGCCACTTCCTTGGCTTTAATACTGTCCCTGATTTCCGTTGATAGCCACGGTAGAGCAACCTTCCCTTTTTTATTTTTACACCAGACAGGGATGTACAATTGTTGCAGTTCATCCATGCGGTCTGTAAATGTCTGCCATTGCCCATCCACTGTCAACTCCTTAAGTATCATTCGCCAATCTATCCTCGCCAATTCACGACTCATACCTTCAAAGTTAGCCTTCTTTAAGTTCTGGACCACGGTCTCTGAATTAACTGTTTCATTCTCCGTGGTGTTGCAGCTCGAAGGGCCGAATGGCCTTTGCCTGCACCTATTTATTTCTGCACGTAGAGGGTTGTGGGGGTCTGGAACTCACTGCCTGAAAGGGTGGTAGAGGCAGAAACACTCACCACATTTAACAAGTGCTTGGATGTGACCTGAAGTGCTGTAACCTGCAGAGTTATGGACCTCGAGCTGGAAAGTGGGATTAGGCTGGATAGCCTCTTGTTGGCCGGCGTGGACATGATGGGCCGAATTGGCCTCCTTCCGTGCTGTAAACTTCTGTGATTCTATGAACTCCTTCACAAAGAGTTGAGGTGCGTGTGGGGTGATTTTGGCACATCTTTACTCACGTGACAACATTTCAAAGGTAACTCAACAGTTGTAAAGCGCTTTGGGGCATTATGAGCTCCTGACAGACGCTGCAGAAATGCAAGTCCTTCTTTGCAAAAGTTCGATGCAAATTCAAAATTCACGGCAAAAAAAGGGCTCGCCCGGGATCTCTCGCAAATTTCAAGTAACAACCCCTAAGTGAGAATCATACAACTAGACCAACGAGCCAACTGCTTAGCAAATATGGAGATAAAGGCCTTACGAAGTACTATCTGTTAATAAACCTCCAGTCAAATCTTCTCAGATTATTAAAAGCATTGCCAAAGGAAAAGCATGAGTTTTACCCTCTATCTCAAGGGATATCTTGGTGACTGCAATCAAGAGTTGCCACAACAAAGTAGCACAAATAGAACTTTGATGGGAAGAATGTATTCGCACTACCGTTGTGGTGTCTTTAGACTGTAGAGGCTGCACGGAGATAAAGTGTTACCATTATTGAAGCATTGTTAGTGTGTGTTGTTATTCTTGATCGGAGGAGCACATGAGGCGGAATCAGTGACTTTGCCTTTTCGACATGTTTTCTGAAGTGCCGCACTGTCCCACTCCTGCAGTCAATGAGCTGTTGGGACGTTAATGTATCCATCATCATCATCATCATCATAGGCGGTCCCTCGAAACGAGGATGACTTGCTTCCACGCCGAAAATGGATGAGTTCACAGGTGTTTCAATGAAGGGCCCGAACTACAACCCGAAGGGTGGAAGATATCTGTGCGTGGATTTTTTTCAGTTGTGATGGCCGTTGCACCCCAGCCATCAAACGGGCTTGACAGAGCTTGGTCTTGGTCCAGTGGCAAGGGTTAAGCAGGTCGACTGGAGACCAGTTCTGCTGCACGGACCCAGTGCACACATATCGCAGTGTGGGCTGGCCCGTGCTAGCCCTGGGCCCCTGGCCCTGAACTCATGCTTCCCCTGGGCCCTGATCATATCCCTCCACAGTCTCTCGCCGCTCCTTCGCCCCGATCTCGCCGCTCCTGCTGTACCTGCCCACGCTCCAATCACTGATCTGGACCTTGATGACGTCACTCTTCGCTGCCGCCGCCCTCCTGCACCAGCTCGCGCTGCTCCCTGGAGTAGTCTCCCGGGACCTCCAAGCTGCTCCCAGGGCCGCTCGCCGTTCCATTTATGGCCCCGACCTGCCGCTGGTGTTCTCCCGTTAGTGTATCCAGGCTGTGGGTGGCCACTCCGAGCACAGCAGAGGGGTTTCTGCATTAGTTCTGGGTGGGGGCAGTATCTTTCCCCTTCTCTCTTCCTCTTGTCTTTATCCCTGTGCTTTTATTTCTCTATTTATTCCCTCTGTCTCAGTTTCTAGTGTTTAAAAGGGAACAAAAGATGAAATGGGTGTCACTGTGGAACAATTTCTCTCATTCAAAGTTAGACGCACTACCGTTGCACCATGAGGTCTAGGTAGCTAGCCATTGATATATTTATATAAATATATATAAATATATCTACATGTATCATAACTGTTCCCTGGTGGTCGAGGGGTTAAGATCCGGCGCACTAACCTGGTTTCAATTGTCGATCAATTCATCGCATAAAAATAATTGAGGTCTGTGAGACGATTAATTATTGCTGTAATCACCATGAATACCAATACTTTCTGCGATAGACCGAGCTCACAGACTATCTGGCTTCTGCTGCCCTTTGCCGGGCACGTGTTCCGGGTTTAATTTTGTAAACTGGGCGAGTCTGCTGATCGCAGGGAGACGGTAGGAGCCTCTGTGGCCCCACTGTGAGGATGTGGAAGTGAACACGGTGGCTCGGTGATCCGTGACATTTCTGTAAAGGGCAGTGGAGTAGAAGGATTGAGAACTTTCAGTGTGGGACAGAAGTTGTTTCAGGTGAGCCGACACATTCCTGATCAGCACAGAGAGAGCTCACTGGTCAGCTCCCCTCTGTTGTGCCAGCTGTGCCAGAGGTTTCTGTCGTGTCGTGGTTATCACGTGTGCTTATCACGTTTGCATTACATATGAAAGGTATGAGGTTCGATCCCGGGAAGGAGCATTATGTTTAAACTTGCTATAGAGGAACAATCAGAGGCGAGTTTCGTCTCCTGGCAAATGCTGCCTGACCTGCTGAGATTTCCAGCATTTGCTGTTTTTATTTGCTATTTATTCTCCTGGCAAAAGTGATCCCTTATTCCTTAAGTGCTCTTTATTTCACTTCAATAAATAGATAACTTTCAGTGAGAGATAACGGATTCACCGGGGACATTGCACGTGTGACGCCAATGTGATATCCGCTACACTGCAGCCCATCAAAAGGCGAGGAACCACTGAATATAAAGGATGAGCTCACAAATATCAGGGGCAGTGCAGTCTGGTCAACGTCAAACTCTCCTTTCTTATTCAGCAGTGGCATGACCGGGAGTCAGACGCCACAAAGTTTAATTAAAGACACAAATACGAGTAACACTTCCAAATCTTTTCACTGTAAAATTCTTAAACTTTATTTGAAATCCTACTGCGTTGAATCTGAAAATGAGCACCATGGGCTTTTATCTTCACTGCTGATTCTATTTTCTGTGCATGGTCGGAATAACCGGTGCTGTTAAATTTGAAAAAGTTGCCCAGATTCCTGATGTCATCAGCAATGAAGATTTTGAACCAGACTCCTAAAATACAGTGTGTAAAATGGGTTAATATGCATAAGAACATAAGAACATAAGAAATAGGAGCAGGAGTCGGCCATACGCCACTCGAGCCTGCTCCGCCATTTAATACGATCATGGCTGATCCGATCATGGACTCAGGTCCACTTCCCTGCCCGCTCCCCAATAAACAGGACAAATGATTGAAGTATCGACTGTCCCTCAGTTAGCATTTCTTTCATTGTGCAAAAGAAGGTGAGGGGTTAATTAATGATGCTTTCCCGTGAAAGCAACACAAAAGTTTAAGAAAAAAACATACAGTGACTGGGAGGTGAGCGCTGCTTCTGACACCAGGTGGGAATGGGCGGAGATTTTAAAGCTCCTTGTATTGTGACACCTTCATATAGACGAACATCTGAGTCTTATGATGTAGACCTCGTGGCGCAATGGTAGCGTGACTGATTTCAGTTCCGAAGGTAGCGTGTTTAAATCATATCAGGGTTACTGTACTTTTAGATATTGTTCTTCCAGAATTAATATATTCTTTGCTGTTTGGCAATAACCAGACCCTTGCTCCAAGGTTTGTCTCACTGTTTCCCCGGTGTCAGACAGAGATGCGCCTGCTGCCCTCATTTATTTCATGTGACAGGACACAAAAGTTCAAAATCAACCTGCAGATGGCCACATACAGCATTAAATAGTCAGGATGGCCGAGCGGTCTCAGGTGCTGTGTTCAGGTTGCAGTCATCTCTCGAGGTCTGTGTTTAAATCTGACATTTCTTATTTTTAATCATTAAGTGAAACTCATTGTTTGACACCACGATCAACTCCTTCAAAGTGGGAATCAGCAGTTCACCTGCTCGCTTAACATTTCCGTCTGACCGGGTGCTGAAAGTGGAGATGTTTCCGCAGTGTCGCGGTTAACACGTTCGTCTCACACGCGGAAGTTCACCGGGTGGGAATATTTTCTGGAGCTATCTCCTCATGTATGCTCAGGGGCGAGTTTGTTCTCCTGTGAAAGGTCATAAGGTCATAAACATGTAAGGATTAGGGGCCGGAGTAGGACATTCGGCCCCTCGAGCCTGGTCCACCATTCAAGAAGATCCTGTCAGTTCCTTGACAGCAAGTTTAAACATCTGGGGCGGAGCCAACAGGCACCTGGCTGCAATCAACGACAAAAACGTCTATTTGGTAGAAGCCCCGTGAGATCAATCGGTCGAGCATGAGAATCTTAATCTCGAATTTGGGGGTTCGAGCCCCACGTTAACTGTTAAAGCATGTCCCATTTTGCACAGTGTGTTTTTGGTGTCTGGTGCAAAATGTTCATTGCTGGTAACATCAACAGGAGACTGGGGAAACAGTGAGAAAGACTTTAGAGCAAAGGTCTGGTTATTGTGAAACACCAAAGGAAATATAAATTCAAGAAACATAGAATACATAGAAAATAGTTGCAGGGGTAGGCCATTCGGCCCTTTGAGCCTGCACCGCCATTCAATGAGTTCATGGCTGAACATGCAACTTCAATACCCCATTCCTGCTTTCTCACCATAGCCCTTGATCCCCCTAGTCTGAAGGACTACATCTAGCTCCTTTTTGAGAAGAATAACCTCGAAAAGAAATGTGACCCCGACACCCAGGAAGAAGTGTTAAGGCAGAAGATTAAATGCTGCATTCCTCTGTTCAAAAAATTCCTTTCACAAACATTTCGCTGACCATAACTGCACAAAACAAAAATGTTCCTTTCAAAGTCATTAAACTTCCGAATTTCCACGCCCCCCGAATCTCCTGAATCAGATGCCTCTAGTTTTGCCGACTCAATCCATGTCCCTTTGCAATGTTCTGCTTCCACCCACACTATGAAATGTGCCACTAACTTATAGAATCAAGGAATGGTTACAGCACGGAAGGCCATTCGGCCCGTCGAGCCCGTGCCGACTCTCAGCGAGTCCCACTCCCCCGCCCTTTCCCTGTCGCCCTGCAATTGTTTTTCCTTCAGACACTGATCCAGCTCCCGTTTGAAAGATAAAATTGAGTCTGCCTCCACCATCCTTTCAAGCAGTGCATTCCAGATCCTAACCACTCGCTGCTAAATGGCCACCTCCTGTTCCTATGTGTAAAGTCTGGGAAACACTCGATCAATTCCTGCCAAAGTCACAGCCTTCCTAAATATAGCACCGTCATTCTATTCTCATAAAACCAGCTCCTGAAGTATAGGCCAGCTGTGTAGGTTAAAGCTCTGGTTATGTTCTGAACATTGCTGTAGTGTTTCCGTAATGTAGTGGTTATTAGATTCACCTCACACGCGAAATGTCCCTGGTTCAAAACTGCGCGGAAACATCTTGAAATCATGTTCAATTAAATATTTGAAGAAATGGATTTATTCATATTAGTGGTTCAATATTAACAAAAAACAATGTCCCACAACCTTGTTAAATTTTCTGATATCTCTGTTCAGTTCTGTATACACTCAAACTGAATGCTCATAAAAGTATTGGAGTGGGAACTCACTGGATAACAGCAAAGCTGGCAATGTTTGTGGAATATATTCGCGCAGCCAAAACGCACAATGACAACCTGGAATCGTGCAGCACCGAATTCACGGGGAAAAACAGTTAAATGCTTTGGCCGTGGGTGGGCTCGAACCACCAACCTTTCGATTAACAGCCGAACGCGCTAACCCATTGCGCCACAGAGACTGACATAGTTACACACTGCAAGACATCCCAAACCAGGGTGTCAGTCAGTTAAAGCTTCAGATTGCTCTGACCGGGATGGAACTTGTCCACTCTCAGTTGTACTTTTCCCAAGTAAAGGGTGGGACATTCATTGTGGATCTGTGGAAGCAGTCTGGTCCCGCACACTGCAGACACTTCCATGTCACCACCAACCAGCTCTCCCACAACCGGTGTGATCGACCTTCCAGCCTTCCGGTGCCTTGTCTGTGACGAAGTATTCTGATTGTCCCGAAGCCGGTATTAGGTATACATTCCTTTTCAGCTCCTGACTGCGGATATTGTTGTGATTAAATGCGAACACAATGCTAACAGGGACAGTTCAATTCACCGTTTCTTTGCTTGGTGAAATTTCAAAGATTGAAAGCGACGCACATCAACCCCAAACCTCGTCACCTAGTCGCTAACTCGACAAAACTTTGCATTTTCTTTCCATGCCAAGCATTTTATATCAATACATTGCAATGCCAACGCACTTTTTACCTGGCAAGACTGAAGTACAAGCAGTGATGAACAGTGTGAAACAGAAACAGCTACTTGAAAAACCATAGCCTCGATGGCATCTGTGTGAATTGTTCTGCATCGATAATTAGCAGAGAGCAAAGAGGAAACTGATGGTGTGGATGAGAAAAGGCCGAGACAAAGTGTACTGTTGGAGATGATTTTGTTGTTTTTGAGAATTGTTTCAAATATTTTACCACGGTTGGTTCCATAGTGTAATGGTGAGCACTCTGGGATCTGAGTTCAAATCTCGGTGGAACCTGATTCCTTGTTGTCCCAGCTGCTGAAAAGTTGGGACAAACAAGTGAAAGACACCTGGTACTGGTGGGCAGTTTTGTTGCCTTTGTCATTGATGCTTGATCTACAAGTCTAGTTATCAAATCGTGTGCTCAACCATCAGTTACCTGTTACAAAATGTTGTGAACGGCTGTCTTGCTCTTTTTGCTTCGTTGCTTTTAACCTCGAATTACTCGCACACATTCAGTTGTAGTAAAGGCAGGATCGGGTCTTTTATTTAAACATTCATACCAAACAAACCAAGTATGAAAGTTACTGAGAACACTTCACAAAGGCAGCTTGCTTTGATTTCCGTGGCTGCTTGAGACACACACCTTCCGAATGTTCAGTGTATCTGGTGTCTGCGTGTGTGAGTCTTATCTTTATACTCTTATTTCTTTGCATTTAGACAATCACGGCTAACTGATTTGTGAATTGTTTAACATACAGACTTAATATTGCTTGTTTAACCTACAGATGTCATTAAATAGTAACAAAGGTACAATCAAATATTTAACATACAGACAATGACCAGTTACTCATTTCAATGGCTGAAGGCACCACATTGTCTAACAGTCTCTTTCCATCCAAACTTCAATCTTCCTATTTTTTAATCCAAACTTCAGACTGCGTGCTGAAGCAAAGAGTTCAGCAATGCTCCCACATTCCCCCACTTCTTCTCCTCGCCTCTCTGCAGGTCTTATCTGGGTAACATACATTTGCATGGTGGCTCGAGCTCGATCAACAGCATTGTCCATTTGTTGTCCTTGTTTTCCAACACAACATCCGCAGTAAATCAAAATGACCAGCATGATCAGCTGAACCAGCACCAGCAGAAGGGCGGGGTGTATCATTGTGTTCATCACACCTGTTGCCGTCGGGCGCCATCCCAACAATGACTCCCACCAGCTCACATGTTCAATCTGGTCCAAAGTTGTGTGCACCTTCTCGATTTCCGCAGTGTGATGGTTAATGTCCACAACGATTGCTTGATTCAAACTCTGTAGCTGTTGAAATGTTGTATTCCATTTCCGTATTTCCTTCTTCCAAATAGCAGCATGCTTCGGGTCAAAGTAGGGTTCTTGTCGATTCAGATTCTCAGGATGCTATTGTAAAATCCTTTGGTCTGTGATCACCATATCCATTTTTACTTAAAAGTCAATTTTCAATTTTTGATGTTTCCAACTGAATTCCATGCTGTTTACATTCAGAAATGTAAACTCGCAATCGGTGTCTTCGACTAAATCTGTTACCCTCTGCACAGGTTTTAACAATTTCCTCTGCTTTGTGGGAGAAGTGTAACAACATCGAGTAAAGGATGACGGAAATGCTGAATAGTCAGTCGAGAGACCCAGTCCTTCCCTCAGTTCACCCTTCGGAACTGCTGTAATTCACTCTCTCGACATTTGCAACAATCCAACTTCTATTTCACATCCTTTAAGATCATGTTTGTAACTCCCACATTTGAGCTTTTCACTGAACATCTCATCAGTTCTGAGACAGCCCATTCCTGCAGACACTTTAAATGTTTCTGAACAAGCTTCTCCCACTGCTTTCATCTCTGACTGTTCAGTAACTGCTCCTCGTGTATCTGGGGTGTTGGGGAACTGTCTCTGAAGAGGGGAATCCCCTTCCTCCAGGAGCAACTTCATTTGTCCGGCAGACCCTGTGTCCATTTCCCGCTGCCCTTCCACACAAGCCTCGATAAGGGTATGGCCACCGCTATCCTGAAGTAAGGGTCCTAAAGGAACGATATGTGTGGTTGAGGCACGGCATCCCTATCGGGATCCTCCCTCACCTGCGGAATCTACCCCCGACCTCAGCAACTGAACCGAGGTATCATTCCTGTCTGTGTCTCCAGCTTCTCTTTCCTGATTCTTCAACTTTTCTTTTAACTTTTCTAATTCTTTAGCCAGTCTATCCCTGTCCTCTATCAACTGACGGCCACCTCCTGGTCCTGCTCCTTTTATGTGACTCCTCGCGGGATTCATCCACTCAGGCCCTTCTGCCTTCCATCGCTGTAACCCCTGTCTCACTTCCATGACTGAAATTCCTGCAGCTCCCTGATACAAGCTTTCTACCCTTGCCAACCATTTATCAAAACGTTTGTCCCCACCCCAGGCATCTACTTCCAGAACTACTGACGGGGGTAGGAGAGTCAAAATGATCTCTCTATGTGTACCATCCCCGTAATGACTGATATCAATCCAATTACTTCCCAAACTTTTACACAACTGGAATATATGTTCCCCAGCTTCCCTGGGTCCTTCCCCTGGTAATAATACAAGCTGCTTTATTAACTGTGGCCCTGAGTGAGTAACAAAGATTGCAGCGATTATTCTACCAAGCATGAGACCTGGAAGTTGTTTCAAAACCTACTACCTTTCCCCCGTGATTCCCTAACGTGCGCAGAACCATGTGAACCCTTGGTTTCTCTGATATGTTCCCTGACTGTCACCATCCCAGAATATTACACCACCATTGGGCAAATTTATTATGATCCTGAAGGTGTGTGGGTCCCACTTCACTAAGGATAGCTCTCATGTCCTGTAACTGTACCCCTCCTCGCTCATACCAGGTGTCCCCAAAACCCCTGAAGGTCGTGTTCCCTTCACGAGCTCCACAGGGAGTAGAGGAATCATGATCCTGCTCTCGCCTTGTCCGCTCGAGCGTGCTTCCCCCACTCTCCACATTACCGGAAGGTCGTGTGTAATGTTGTGGGGTGTTAAGCGTCTGAGCAACCGAAGAGGCATCTAACTGCTCCGCCTCCGATCCTAACGTTGCCACGTGAACAACACGGGTTCGAGGCTCCGAAGTCAGAGAAGACAAAGGAGCTGTGGATGGGAACGGTGGGCATTCTCTCTGTCCCTTAATCCCCTTTTCAACTCTCAGACCCGGGGAATCCTCCGAATACCACCCAGCTTTATCAATTGCTGTCTCCGTGGGCAACCTAATACCACCATCTGCTGCAGCTTAGATATTCCTTTCTCTAGATCTTGATTACGCTTCTGTTCATCAGCAAGATGCTGCCCCGAGTGCCTGAAATCACCAATTCTCTACTTCTTTACTCACTGCTGTTAGCTGCTCTCTGAGTTCTGAGACTTCCCTATCTCGAGCCTCAGCCTCTTCTCCTAACGTTTGAATCCCCAGCATGAGACACTGCAACACTAACGCTTTTCTCTTTTTATCACTTTTTAACCCAAACAATTTAATCTTTTTTAACTGGACACTCTCCACTAAGGACTGCCGTGTCTCTCTCCATCCTCCTGTCATTGTTTGCTGTCTTATCCCATAGGTTCCCCCTTTCGACTCAATCCACTCATTAAGAAATGACTGGAGCTCAACTGGAATATCCCCTGAGCCTCCCATTACTAACTGAAGATCCCTTTAATTCACGACAACTAAGAGAATGCTCACCCCTCGAACTGATGTGTGGGAAACACTTCTTCCAACAACTCAGCCAACTTTCTGCTTCATGTCGGGGACTTCGAATAAGCTAACGAACTTTTGAAAATCATGTCGGGGTCAACAAAATGTTGTAAACAGCTGTCTTGCTCTTTTCGCTTCGTTGCTTTTAACGTCGAATTACCCGCACACACTCCTTTGTAGTAAAGGCAGGATCGGGTCTTTTAGTTAATCATTCATACTAAACAAACCAAGTATGAAAGTTACTGAGAACACTTCACAAAGGCAGCTTGCTTCGATTTCCGTGGCTGCTTGAGACACACACCTTCCGAATGTTCAGTGTCTCTGCTGTCTGTGTCTCTACAGTCCATAACAGTCTCATCTTTATACTGAAAAAGCCTTTGAACTCTTATTCTTTCCATTTAGACAATCCTGACTAACTGCTTTCTGAATCGTTTAACAGCCAGACTTAATATTGCTTGTTTAACCTGCAGATGTCATTAAATAGTAACAAGGTTACACTCAAATACTGAACATGCAGACATCATCAAATCGTTTAGTCCAGAGTTTCCATTATTCCCACCGTAACAAGGTACTCAAATATTTAACATCCAGACAATGACCAGTTACTCATCTCACTGGCTGAAGGCACAACATTTTCCAACAGTCTCTTTACCATCCAAACTTCAATCTTCCTGTTATTTAATCCAAACTTCAGACTGCATGCTGAATCAAAGAGTTCAGCAATGCGGGACTGTGCTAACACAGAGCACAGGATTTGACAACTAGACTTGTAGATCAAGCATCAATGACAAAGGCAACCAAACTGCCCACCAGCACCAGGTGTCTCTCACTTGTTTGTCCCAAATTTTTAGCAGCTGCGACAGCAAGCATTCAGTTTCCACCGAGATTTCAACTCAGATCGCTAGATTCATGTCCAGAGTGCTCACCATTACACCATGGAACCAACGATGCCAAATTCTTTGTAACATTTCTCAAAAACAAGATCATCTCCAACATTACACTTTGGCTCGGCCTTTTCTCATCCACACCGTCAGTTTCCCCACTTTACGCTCTGCTAATTATCGATGCAGAGCAATTCACACAGATACCTTCGAGGCTACGGGTTCTCAAGTAGCTGTTTCTGTTTCATACTGTTCATCACAGCTTGTACTTCAGTCTTGCCAGGTAAAACGTGCGTTGGCATTGCAATGCACTAATGTAAAATACTTGGCATGAAAAGAAAATGCACGTTTTTATTGAGTGCAAAACATGCATTGCCTGCATTTCAAAAAGCGATGCTTTTATTCATCCTGTGGAATGCATATTGCACAGATAATCTCAGCACACATTGTGCAGGTAAATGCAGCAACAAACTGATTTCCCCTCCGCTGATTTGTAACAGGTAACTGACGGTTGAGCACACGATTTGATAACTCAACTTGTAGATCAAGCATCAATGACAACGGCAACAAAACTGCCCACGAGCACCAGGTGTCTTTCACTTGTTTGTCCAAAATTATTAAATTATTGACTCTCATTCAGTTAGCATTTCTTTAATTGTGCAAATGAAGATCATCGGTTAATTAATGATGTTTTCCGGTGAATGCAGGATAACATTTCACAAAAAGCACCAACGTGGGGCTCGAACCAGCGACCCTAAGCTTCAGAGTTTCATGCTCTCCCAATTGATCAAGCGGGGCTTCTTCCAAATGCGGGTTTTTGTCGCTGATTGCAGCCAGGCGCCTGTTGGCTCCGCCCCAGATGTTTAAACTTGCTGTCGAGGAACTGCCAGGATCTTCTTGAATGGTGGACCAGGCTCGAGGGGCTGAATGGCCGACTCCGGCCCCTAATCCTTACATGTTTATCATCTCATGACTTTTCACAGGAGAACAAACTTGCCCCTGAGCATGCATGAGGAGAAAGCTACAGAACATATTCCCACCCGGTGAGCTTTCGCATGTGAGGTGAACGTGTTAACCGCTACACTGCGGAAACATCTCCACTTTCAGCACCCGGTCAGACGGAAATGTTAAGCGAGCAGGTGAACTGCAGAATGCCACTTTTGAAGAGTTGGTCGAGGTGTCAAACAATGAGTTTCGCCAAATGATTAAAAGCAGAAAGTGTCAGACATTGGATTTGAACTCACTCCTCCACATGCAATTGCAATCCAAACACAGCACCTTTGACCGCTCAGCCATCCTGACTAGGTGCTGCTGTGTTTGGCCACCTGCAGGTTGATTTTGAACTTCTGTGTCCTGTCACATGAAATAAATGAGGGCAGCAGGCGTATCTCTGTCTGACACCGGGGAAACAGTGAGACAGACCTTGGAGCAAGGGTCTGGTTATTGCCAAAGAGCAAAGAAAATATTAATTCTGGAAGAACAATTTCCAAAAATACAGTGACATCAACATGATTTGAACACGCAACCTTCTGATCTGGAGTCAGACGCGCTACCGTTGCACCACGAGGTCTACACAGTGCGTGTGGGATGTTCGTTTATATGAAGCTTTCACAATACAAGTAGCTTTAAAATCCCTGCCCATTCCCACCAGGTGTCAGATGCAACGCTCACCTGCCAGTCACCGTATGTTTTTTTCTGAAACATTTGTGTTGCTTTCACGGGAAAGCATCATTAATTAACCCCTCACCTTCTTTTGCAAAATGAAAGAAATGCTAACTGAGGGACAGTCGGATACTTCAATCATTTGTCCTGTGCTTTGGGGAGCGGGCAGGGAAGTGGACCTTAGTCCATGATCGGATCGGCCATGATCGTATTAAATGGCGGAGCAGGCTCGAGGGGCGTATGACCGACTCGTGCTCCTATTTCTTATGTTCTTATGATCTTATACATATTAACCCATTTTACACACTGTATTTTAGGAGTCTGGTTCAAAACCTTCATTGCCGATAACACCAGGAATCTGGGGCAACTTTTGTCAAATTTAACAGCACCGGTTATTCCGACCGTGCACAGAAAATAGAATCAGTAGTGAGGATAAAATCCCACGGTGCTCATTTTCAGATTCAATGCAGCAGGATTTCAAATAAAGTAAAAGAATTTTACAGTGAAAAGATTTGGAAGTGTTACTTGTATTTGTGTCTTTAATTAAACTTTGTGGCGTCTGACTCCCGTTCATGCCACTGCTGAATAAGAAAGGAGAGTTTGACGTTGACCAGACTGCACTGCCACTGATATTTGTGAGCTCATCCTTTATATTCAGTGGTTTCTCGCCCTTTGATGGGCTGCAGTGTAGCGGATATCACGTTGGCCTCACACGCGAAAGGTCCCCGGTGGATCCGTTTTCTCTCACTCAAAGTTCTCTATTTATTGAAGTGAAATAAAGAGCAATTCAGGAATAAGGGAGCCCTTTTGCCAGGAGAATAAATAGCAAATAAAAACAGCAAATGCTGGAAATCTCAGCAGGTCAGGCAGCATTTGCCAGGACAATAAACTCGCCTCTGATTGTTCATCCACAGCAAGTTTAAACATAAAGTTCGTGGCCAGGATTGAACCAGGGACCTGTCACATGTAAAGAAAACGTGATAACCGCTGTACTACAGAAACCTCTGGCACAGCAGCCCCAACAAAGGGGAGCTGACCAGTGAGCTCCCTCTGTGCTGATCAGGAATGTGTTGGCTCACCTTGAACAACTTCTGTCCCACACTGAAAGTTCTCAATCCTTCTCCTCCGCTGCCCTTTACAGAAATGTCACGGATCACCCAGCCACCGTGTTCACTTCCACATCCTCACAGTGGGGTCACAGAGGCTCCTACCGTCTCCCCGCGATCAGCGAACTCGCCCAGTTGACAAAATTAAACCCGGAACACGTGCCCGGCAAAGGGCAGGAGAAGCTAGATAGTCTGGAAGCTCGGTCTAGCAAAGAAAGTATTGGTATTCATGGTGATTACGGCAATTATTAATCGTCTCACAGTCCTCAATTATTTTAATGCAATGAACTGCTCGAGGATTGAAACCAGATTAGTTCACCGGATCTTAACCGCTTGACCACCAGGGAACAGTTATGATACATGTAGATACATTTATATATATTTATATATGAACCTGAATATCAGTCGCTAGCTACCTAGACCTCATGGCGCAACGGTAGTGCATCTAACTTTGAGTGAGAGAAGTTGTTCCACAGTGATACCCATTTCATCTTTTGTTCCCTTTTAAACACTAGAAACTGAGACAGGGGGAATAAATAGAGAAATAAAAGCCCAGGGATATAGAGAAGAGGAAGAGTTCCTATGGAGTGGAGGGTAGCCAATGTAACCCCACTTTTTAAAAAAGGAGGGAGAGAGAAAACAGGGAATTATAGACCGGTCAGCCTGACCTCAGTAGTGGGTAAAATGATGGAATCAATTATTAAGGATGTCATAGCAGTGCATCTGGAAAATGGTGACATGATAGGTCCAAGTCAGCATGGATTTGTGAAAGGGAAATCATGCTTGACAAATCTTCTGGAATTTTTTGAGGATGTTTCCAGTAAAATTGACAAAGGAGAACCAGTTGATGTGGTATATTTGGACTTTCAGAAGGCTTTCGACAAGGTCCCACACAAGAGATTAATGTGCAAAGTTAAAGCACATGGGATTGGGGGCAGTGTGCTGACGTGGATTGAGAACTGGTTGTCAGACAGGAAGCAAAGAGTAGGAGTAAACGGGTACTTTTCAGAATGGCAGGCAGTGACTAGTGGAGTGCCGCAAGGTTCTGTGCTGGGGCCCCAGCTGTTTACATTGTACATTAATGATTTAGACGAGGGGATTAAATGCAGTATCTCCAAATTTGCGGATGATACTAAGTTGGGTGGCAGTGTGAGCTGCGAGGAGGATGCTATTAGGCTGCAGAGTGACTTGGATAAGTTAGGTGAGTGGGAAAATGCATGGCAGATGAAGTATAATGTGGATAAATGTGAGGTTATCCACTTTGGTGGTAAAAACAGAGAGACAGACTATTATCTGAATGGTGACAGATTAGGAAAAGGGCAGGTGCAACGAGACCTGGGTGTCATGGTACATCAGTCATTGAAGGTTAGCATGCAGGTACAGCAGGCGGTTAAGAAAGCAAATGGCATGTTGGCCTTCATAGCGAGGGGATTTGAATACAGGGGCAGGGAGGTGTTGCTAGAGCTGTACAGGGCCTTGGTGAGGCCACACCTGGAGTATTGTGTACAGTTTTGGTCTCCTAACTTGAGGAAGGGCATTCTTGCTATTGAGGGAGTGCAGCGAAGGTTCACCAGACTGATTCCCGGGATGGCGGGACTGACCTATCAAGAAAGATTGGATCAACTGGCCTTGTATTCATTGGCGTTCAGAAGAATGAGAGGGGACCTCATAGAAACGTTTAAAATTCTGACGGGTTTAGACAGGTTAGATGCAGAAAGAATGTTCCCAATGTTGGGGAAGTCCAGAACCAGGGGTCACAGTCTGAGGTTAAGGGGTAAGCCATTTAGGACCGAGATGAGGAGAAACTTCTTCACCCAGAGAGAGATGAACCTGTGGAATTCTCTACCACAGAAAGTAGTTGAGGCCAATTCACTAAATATATTCAAAAGGGAGTTAGATGAAGTCCTTACTACTCGGGGGATCAAGGGTTATGGCGAGAAAGCAGGAAGGGGGTACTGAAGTTTCATGTTCAGCCATGAACTCATTGAATGGCGGTGCAGGCTAGAAGGGCTGAATGGCCTGCTCCTGCACCTATTTTCTATGTTTCAATGTTTCTAAGTGGAAAGATACTGCCCCCTCCCAGAACTAATGCAGAAACCCCTCTGCTGCGCTCGGGGTGGCCACCCACAGCCTGGATACACTAACGGGAGAACACCAGCGGCATGTCGGGGCCATAAAAGGAACGGCGAGCGGCCCTGGGAGCAGCTTGGAGATCCCGGGAGACTACTCCAGGGAGCAGCGCGAGCTGGTGCAGGAGGGAGGCGGCAGAGAAGAGTGACATCATCAAGGTCCAGGTCGGTGATTGGAGCGTGGGCAGATACAGCAGGAGCGGCGAGATCGGGGTGAAGGAGCGGTGAGAGACTGTGGAGGGATGTGATCAGGGCCCAGGGGAGGCATGAGTTCAGGGCCAAGGGCCCAGGGGCAGCACGGGCCAGCCCACACTGCGATATGTGTGTGCACTAGGTCCATGCAGCAGAGCTGGTCTCCAGTCGTCTTGGTTAACCCTTGCCCCTGGACCAAGACCTCGCTCTGTCAAGTCCGTGTGATGGCTGGGGTGCAACGGCTACCACACATTAAAAAAATCCACGCACAGGCATCTTCCACCCTTCGGGATGTAATTCGGGTCCTTCATTTAAACACCTGTGAACTCATCCTTTTTCGGCGTGGAAGCAAGTCATCCTCATTTCGAGGGACCGCCTATGATGATGATGATGATGGATACATTAACGTCCCAACAGCTCATTGACTGCAGGAGTGGGACCGTGCGGCGCTTCAGAAAACATGTTGAAAAGGCAAAGTCATTGATTCCGTCTCATGTGCTCCTCCGATCAAGAACAGCAAAACACACCAGAAATGCTTCAATAATGGGTACACCTTATCTCCACATTTGCAAAGCAGTTGGTTCGTTGGTTTTGGAGTATGCTTGTAGTTTTAAGGTTGTTACTTGAAATTTGTGAGAGTTTCTGGGTTCAAATCTCGCACGAGCCCTCAACATGTCGTAAATTTTGAATTTGCGTCAAACTTTTGCAAAGAAGGACTTGCATTTCTGCAGCGCCTGTCAGGAACTCATGACGCCCCAAAGCGCTTTACAGCCATGGAGTTACCTTTGAAGTGTTGCCATGTGAGGAAAGATGTGCCCAAATCACCTCACACGAACCTCAACTCTTTGCGAAGGAGTTCATAGAATCAGAGAAGTTTACAGCACGGAAGGAGGCTGTTTCGACACATCCTGTCCACGCCGGCCAACTAGAGGCTATCGAGCCTAATCCCACTTTCCAGCTCCAGGTCCATAACCCTGCAGGTTACAGCACTTCAGGTGCACATCCAAGCACTTTTTAAATGTGGTGAGGGTTTCTGCCTCTACCACCCTTTCAGGCAGTGAGTTCCAGACCCCCACCACCCTCTGCGTGAAGAAATTTCTTCTCTAAACTTTCTACCAATTACTTTAAATTTATGCCTCCTGGGTGTTGACCCCTCTGCTAAGGGAAATAGGCCCTTTCTATCCACTATATCTAGGCCCCTCATAATTTTATACACCTCAATAAGGCCTCCCCTCAGCCTCCTCTGTTCCAGGGAAAACAAACTCAGCCTGTCGAATCTGTCCTCATCGATAAGATTCTCCACTCCCAGCAACATCCTCGTAAATCTCCTCTGTGCCCTCTTCAGTGCAATCACGTACTTCCTGTAATACGGCGACCAGAACTGCACGCAGTACTCCAGCTGTGGCCTAACCAGTTTTTTATACAGTACAAGTATAAATCCCCACCCCATCTCTTGTAATCTGTGCCTCGGCTAATAAAGGGAAGCATTCCATATTCCTTCTTAACCACCTTATCGACCTGGCCTGCTACTTTCAGGGATCTGTCGACATGCACTCCCTGGATTCTGTGAGGACCCAGCTGATTGGAAATCTGCAAATATAACGCCCCTATTTAAAAAAGGAGGCAGACAAAAAGCAGGAAATTATAGACCAGTTAGTCTAACACCTGTGGTTGGGAAAATGTTGGAGTCCATTATTAAAGAAGCAGTATCAGGACAGTTGGAAAAAATAATTCAATCAGACAGAGTCAGCAGGGATTTATGAAGGGGAAGTCATGTTTGACAAATTTGTTGGAATTCTTTGAGGATGTAATGAACAGGGCGGATAAAGGGGAACCCGTGGATGTGATGTATTTTGACTTCTCGAAGGCATTTTGACAAGGTGCCACATAAAAGGTTACTGCACAAGATAAAAGTTCACGGGGTTGGGGGTAATATATTAGCATGGATGGAGGATTGGCTAACTAAAGAATACAGAGAGTTGGGATAAATGGTTTATTCTAGGTTTGGCAATCAGTAATTAGTTGGATGCCGCAGGGATAGATGCTGGGGCCCCAACTATTTACAATCTATATCAATGACTTGGATAAAGGGATCGAGTGTAACATAGCCAAGTATGCTGATGATACAAAGATGGGAGGAAAAGCAATGTGTGAAGAGGATACAAAAAATCTGCAAAAGGACATAAACAGGCTAAGTGAGTGGGCAAAAATTTGGCAGATGCATTATAATGTTGGAAAGTGTGAGGTTATGAACATTGGCAGAAAAAATCAAAGAGCAAGTTATTATTTAAATGGAGAAAGATTGCAAAGTGCTGCAGTACAGCGGGACCTGGGGTAATTTTGCATGAAACACAAAAGGTTAGTATGCAGGTACAGCAAGTGGTAAGAACATAACATAAGAAATAGGAGCAGGAGTAGGCTATACGGCCCCTCGAGCCTGCTCCTCCATTTAATACGATCATGGCTGATCCGAACATGGGCTCAGGTCCACTTCTCTGCCCGCTCCCCATAACCGCTTATTCCCTTATCAGTTAAGAAACTGACTATCTCTGTCTTAAATTAAATTTATGATCAGGAAACCCAATGGAATCTTGGCCTTTATTCCAAAGGGGATGGAGTATAAAAGCAGGGAAGTCTTGCTGAAGTTATACAGGGTATTGGTGAGGCCACACCTGGAATACTGGGTGCAGTTTTGGTTTCCATATTTACGAAAGGATATACTTGCTTTGGAGGCAGTTCAGAGAAGGTTCACTAGGTTGATTCCGTAGATGAGGGGGTTGACTTATGAGGAAAGGTTAAGTAGGTTGGGCCTCTACTCATTGGAATTCAGAAGAATGAGAGGTGACCTTATCGAAACGTATAAGATTATGAGGGTGCTTGACAAGATGGATGCAGAGAGGATGTTTCCACTGATCGGGGAGACTAGAACTAGGAGGCATGATCTTAGAATAAGGGGCCGCCCATTGAAAACTGAAATGAGGAGAAATTTCTTTTCTCAGAGGGTTGTAAATCTGTGGAATTCGCTGCCCCAGAGAGCTGTGGAAGCTGGGTCGTAGAATAAATTTAAGACAGATACAGACAATTTCTTAAACGATAAGGGAATATGGGGTTATGTGGAGCGGGCAGGTAAGTGGACCCAGTTCATGATCGGAGCAGCCATGATCATATTAAATGGCGGAGCAGGCTCGAGGGGCCGTATGGCCTACTCCTGCTCCTATTTCTTACGTTCTTATGTTCTTATGTCCCTTTGTTCCTCGACACTTCTCAGTGTCCTACCATTTAATGTGTATTCCCTTTCCTTGTTAGCCCTTCCAAAATGCATGACCTCACACTTCTCCGGATTAAATGCCATTTGCCACTGTTCTGCCCACCTGACCAGTTGCTTGATTTCCTCCTGCATTCTGCAGCTTTCTTCTTCATTATTAACCACACAGCAGATTTTAGCATCAACTGCAAACTTCTTAATCATAACCCCTATATTCAAGTGTAGATCATTGATGTAAATTACAAAAAGCAAGGGTCCTAGTACTGAGCCCTGCGGAACCCCACTGGAAACATCTTTCCAGTCGCAAAAACACCCATCAACCATTACCCTTTGCTTCCTGCCTCCGAGCCAGTTTTGGATCTAACTTGCCACTTTGCCCTGGATTCCATGGGCTTTTACTTTTGTGACCAGTCTGCCATGTGGGACCTTATCAAAAGCTTTGGTACAATCCATATACACTACATCACATGCTTTGCCTTCATCGACCCTCCTGGTTACCTCCCCAAAAAATTCAATCAAGTTTGTCAGACACGACCTTCCCTTAACAAATCTGTACTGACTGTCGTTGATTAATCCGTGTCTTTCTAAGTGAAGATTTATCCTGTCCTTTAGGTTTTTTCCAATAATTTTCCCACCACCGAGGTTAGGCTGACTGGCCTGTAAATACTCGGTCTATCCCTTTCTTCCTTCTTAAACAAAGGTACAACGTTAGCAGTCCTCCAGTCCTCTGGCACCATACCTGAAGCCAGAGAGGATTGGAAAATGATGGTCAAAGCCTCTGCTATTTCCTCTTTTGCTTCATTTAACAGCCTAGGATGCATTTCATCCGGGCCTGGGGATATCCACTTTCAAAGCTGCTAAACTCCTTAATACCTCATCTCTCACTATGTTTATTTCATCTAATATTTCACACTTCTTCTCCTCGATAGTAGTGTCTGCATCGCCCCTCTCTTTTGTGAAAACAGACGCCATGTATTCATTAAGAACCATCTCCACATCTTCCGCCTCCACACACCGATTACCCTCATGGTATCTAATAGACCCACCCTTTGTTTAGTTAGCCTCTTGTTCTTAATATATTTATAAAACATCGTGCATATGCTGGAGAAATAAAGAGCTGATGTTGAATTAAGACCTACTCGACTCGACTATTAGAAGAACCAGAGGTGGTCTCGGTAGAAAACCAACTGAGACAGTGCGGGCACATTTCACCCGGACGAGGTCCGGTCTTTGAAGTGTGACATCAACAGTCCCTCTCTTTTGTGAAAAAGAGGCAAAGTATTGATTAAGAATCATAGCCACGTCTTCTGCCTTCACACACAGATTTCCTTTGTGGTCTCTAATAGGCTCCACTCTTTCTCCAGTTATCCTCTTACACTTAATGTCTTTGTGTTTGTGTTTTTCCTGATTTTACTTGTCAACATTTTTTCATGCTCTCTCTTTGCCTTCCTGATATATTTTTTAATTGCATCCCTGCACTTCTTATATTCCTTTAGAGTTTCTGCACTTGGTGGTCTCACAATTGTACAGTTGTAGCAGGATTTCCCTGCTTTTATACTCCATCCCCCTTGTCATAAAGACTAACATTCCATTTGCCTTCCTAATTACTTGCTGTACCTGCATACTAACCTTTTGTGTTTCATGTACAAGGACCCCCAGGTCCCTCTGCACCACAGCATTTCGTAATCTCTCCCCATTTAAATAATTATTTGCTTTTTTATTATTGCTACCACAGTGGATAACCTCATATTTCCCACATTATACTCCATCTGACAAATTTCTGCCCACCCAGTGAGCCTATCAATATCGCTTTGCAGATTGTTTGCGTCCTCCTCACAACTTGCTTTCCCACCTATCTTTGTATCATCAGCAAACTTGGCGACATTACAAACATGCAGAGCACAGAACAAATTATTGACGGATTGACTTTCTCTCAGTTAGCATTTCTTTCATTGTGTAAAAGAAGATTATCGATTCATTAATTATATTATCCCATGAAAACAAAATAAAAGCATAACAAAAATAATTGGCACATTTGAAAGGAACATTTTTGTTTTGTGCAGTTTCGGTCAGAGAAATGTTTGTGAAAGGAATGTTTTGCAGAAACGGTTTCAGCATTTCAGCTTGTCGCTGAACACTTCTCTCTGGGCACTGCACGAAGCAGCAGTTTCTTTAGTGTAGCGGTTATCATGTTCGCCTCACCCGCGAAAAATCCCTGGTTCGAGCCCAAATGAAAATGTTATTTTTGTAAAAAAAACTAATTTTAATTGTTCATTCCCTCCTTCCGTCCTGTAAACTTCTCTGATTCCATGATGAGCAATGAGCATTTAAAACCAGCCTCCTAAAATACAGACTGTGTAAAATCAGAAAGGGAATAAAACTTCCTCAATGATTAAAGTTTCACAAATTATAAAAAGGAAGTTGTTGAAGTTTCGACTAACCCTCAGTGATCATGTTAGCATTTCTTTCATTCTGCTCAACAATGCTGTCGGTTAATACCAGCAGATCTAAGCCGCATTTCAAACCCGGAAACAACTCATTCATTATTCACCCTTCCCAGTTCCAGTGCACAGAGGGTTATTTATACTCCATCCCAGAAACTCAAGTACAACTTCTGACATTCCTTCTTTCTAATTATCAACGCATTTGTTTTGACACCAGTCTGAAGTGCTTTGGGTCATCTGTGTAATTTAATTAAATTACTTCACTTCGTGGTAGCAAAATTACTTCCCTAACTGGGAATCGAACCCTGGTAACTGAAGTGATTGGAAAGGTTTTGTGAAGCATTTCAATATGCCCTGCAAAAATCTCGCACTGCTAATTTAAAAACACGGTTGCAATTTGTTTCAGTGTGAAAGAAGAGGATTGAAAATGACAACAAAAACACCAGGCAGCAAGTGCATTAAGACAAATTCAAACGTTTCACAAAGTTCGTACTCCGAATCAAAGGCTGAGCTAAAGTGGGCACTGACCAATAGTTAAGAAACATCTCATTATAAACGATGAGCCCACAAATATCAGGAACAGTGCAGTCTGGACAATATCAAACCCCTCCTTCCTTATTCAACAGACACATGAACGGCAGACAGACGCCACAAATTTTAATTAAAGAGCGAAATATAAGCCACATTTAATTTCCAAATCCTTTCACGATGAAATTCTTTCACTTTATTTCAAATCTTACTGCGTTGATTCTGAAAATGAGCACCATGTGATTTTATCTTTAATACTGATTCTATTTTCTGAGCACGGTAGGAATTACCGCTCCAGTTTTGAGCCCAATTTGACAAAAGTGCCCCAGATTCCTGGTGTCGTCAGCAAAGAATATTTAGAACCAGACTCCTAAAATAGTGTTTTATTATATTAGTTCACAGGATCTGGGTGTCACTGGCAAGGCCAGAATTTATTGCCCAACACTAATTGCCCTTGAGAAGGTGGTGGTGAGCCACCATCTTGAACCGCTGCAGTCCGCGTGGTGAAGGTGCTCCCACAGAGCTGTTAGGGAGGGAGTTCGAGACTTTTAACCCAGTGACGATGAAGGAACGACCGATATATTTCCAAGTCAGGATGGTGTGTGACTAAATCTAACAATGGCTGGTGTCACAGGCACAAAACATTTTAAAGCAATGTCCTAAAATGCAGTGTGCAAAATGAGACAAGATAATAATTCATAGAAACGTAGAAACATAGAAAATAGGTGCAGGAGTAGGCCATTCGGCCCTTTGAGCCTGCATCGCCATTCAATGAGTTCATGACTGAACATGCAACTTCAGTACCCCATTTCTGCTTTCTCGCCATACCCCTTGATCCCCCTCGTATTATGGACAACATCAAACTCGTTTTTGAATATATTTAGTGAATTGGCCTCAACAACTTTCTGTGGTAGAGAATTCCACAGGTTCACCACTGTCTGGGTGAAGAAGTTTCTCCTCATCTCGGTCCTAAATGGCTTACCCCTTATCCTTAGACTGTGACCCTTGCTTCTGGACTTCCTCAACATTGGAAACATTCTTCCTGCATCTAACCTGTCGAACCCCGTCAGAATTTTAAACGTTTCTGAGATCCCCTCTCATTCTTCTGAACTCCAGTGAATACAAGCCCAGTTGATCCAGTCTTTCTTGATCGGTCAGTCCCGCCATCCTGGGAATCAGTCTGGTGAACCTTCACTGCACTCCCTCAATAGCAAGAATGTCCTTCCTCAAGTTAGGAGACCAAAACTGTACACAATACTCCAGGTTCGGCCTCACCAAGGCCCTGTTCATCTGTAGTAACACCTCCCTGCCCCTTTACTCAAATCCCCTCGCTATGAAGGCCAACATGCCATTTGCTTTCTTAACCGCCTGCTGCACATGCATGCCAACCTTCAATGACTGATGTACCATGACACCCAGGTCTTGTTGCACCTTCCCTTTTCCTAATCTGTCACCATTCAGATAATAGTCTGTCTCTCTGATTTTACCACCAAAGTCGATAACCACACATTTATCCACATCATACTTCAACTGCCATGCATTTGCCCACACATGACATTCAAAGCAGGGAAAGTACTGTCGAAAATGGGGCTGTATAAAATTAACGTGAATATTTTTCTGCCTGACAGGGTTTTGGAAGCAGATTTAATAGTAACTTTCCAAAGGGAAATATAGTTGAAAAAGAAACATTTGCAGGGTGCTGGGGAATGGGACTAATGGACATTTCTTTCACAGAGCCAGTACAGATAACAACATAAAAAATCGGAGCTGTAGTAGGCCATACGGCCCCTCAAGCCTGCTCCACCATTCAATGTGATCATGACTGATCGTCGATCTCAACTCCACTTTCCCGCTCGATCTCCCGATCCCTTGATTCCGTAAGACTCCAAAAATCTATCGAACGCAGCCTTGAATATATTCAGAGACTCAGCATCCACAGGCCTTTGGGGCAGATAATTCCACAGATTCATAACCCTCTGAGTGAAGAAATTCCTCCTCATCTCTGTGTTAAATGGCCGACCTCTTAACCTGAGACTGTGCCCCCTCTCCAGATACTCCAGACCGGAGGATAAAACCTCTCAGCATCTATCCTGTCAATCCCCTTCAGAATATTGTGTGTTTCAATGAGATCACCTCTCATTCTTCTAAACTACCGGAGAGTATAGTCCCATTCTACGCAATCTCTCAACTTATGACAGTCCTCTCATCCCAGGAATCAATCTGGTCAACCTTCGTTGTACCACCTCCCAGGCAAGTGTATCCTTACTCAGATAAGGAGACCAAAACTGTGTGCAGTATTCCAGGTGTGGTCTCACCAGGGCCCTGTACAATTGTAGCAAGACTTCCTTACTCTTGTACTGTGGGCTATATATTCGGTACTATGGGGCAACTGCAAACAGTGCTCCCTGGTAGCCTCGTGGTTAGGGTTTGGTGCTCTCATTGCTGTGGTCAGGGTTTGATTTTCGGTCAGGGAAAGCATTGTTACAGAGCAAGTTGATTAAAAATAATTCAAGTCGGTGAAATACTGAATAATTGTTTCAATCAGCATTAATGCACCTACATAGAAACATAGAAACGTAGAAACATAGAAAATAGGTGCAGGAGTAGGCCATTCGGCCCTTCTATTCTGCACCGCCATTCAATGAGTTCATGGCTGAACATACAACTTCAGTACCCCATTCCTGCTTTCTCACCATACCCCTTTATTCCCTTAGTAATAAGGACTTCATCTAACTCCTTTTTGAATATATTCAGTGAACTGGCCTCAACAACTTTCTGTGGTAGAAAATTCCACAGGTTCACCACTCTCTGGGTGAAGACATTCCTCCTCATCTCGGTCCTAAATGGCTTACACCTTATCCTTAGACTGTGTCCCCTGGTTCTGGACTTCCCCAACATTGGGAACATTCTTCCTGCATCTAACCTGTCTAACCCCATCAGAATTTTAAACGTTTCTATGAGGTCCCCTCTCATTCTTCTGAACTCCAGTGAATACAAGCCCAGTTGATCCAGTTTTTCTTGAGAGATCAGTCCCGCCATCCCGGGAATCAGTCTGGTGAACCTTCGCTGCACTCCCTCAATCGCAAGAATGTCCTTCCTCAGGTTAGGAGACCAAAACTGTACACAATACTCCAGGTGTGGCCTCACCAAGGCCCTGTACAACTGGAGCAACACCTCCCTGCCCCTGTACTCAAATCCCCTCGCTATGAAGGCCAACATGCCATTTGCTTTCTTAACCGCCTGCTGTATCTGCATGCCAACCATCAATGACTGATGTACCATGACACCCAGGTCTCTCTGCACCTCCCCTTTTCCTAATCTGTCACCATTCAGATAATAGTCTGTTTCTCTGTTTTTACCACCAAAGTGGATAACCTCACATTTATCCACATTATACTTCATCTGCCATGCATTTGCCCACTCACCTAACCTATCCAAGTCGCTCTGCAGCCTCATAGCATCCTCCTCGCAGCTCACACTGCCACCCAACTTAGTGTCATCCGCAAATTTGGAGATACTACATTTAATCCCCTCGTCTAAATCATTAATGTACAGTGTAAACAGCTGGGGCCCCAGCACAGAACCATGCGGTACCCCACGAGTCACTGCCTGCCATTCTGAAAAGTCCCCATTTACTCCTACTCTTTGCTTTCTGTCTGACAACCAGTTCTCAATCCATGTCAGCACACTACCCCCAATCCCATGTGCTTTAACTTTGCACATTAATCTCTTGTGTGGGACCTTGTCGAAAGCCTTCTCAAAGTCCAAATATACCACATCAACTGGTTCTCCCTTGTCCACTCTACTGGAAACATCCTCAAAACATTCGAGAAGATTTGTCAAGCATGATTTCCCTTTCACAAATCCATGCTGACTTGGACCTATCATATCACCTCTTTCCAAATGCACTGCTATGATTTCCTTAATAATTGATTCCATCATTTTACCCACTACCGATGTCAGGCTGACCGGTCTATAATTCCCTGTTTTCTCTCTCCCTCCTTTTTTAAAAAGTGGGGTTACATTGGATACCCTCCACTCGATAGGAACTGATCCAGAGTCAATGGAATGTTGGAAAATGACTGTCAATGCATCCACTATTTCCAAGGCCACTTCCTTAAGTACTCTGCGATGCAGTCCATCAGGCCGTGGGGATTTATCGGCCTTCAATCCCATCAGTTTCCCCAACACAATTTCCCGACTAATAAAGATTTCCCTCAGTTCCTCCTCCTTACTAGACCCTCCGACCCCTTTTATATCCGGAAGGTTGTTTGTGTCCTCCTCAGTGAATACCGCACCAAAGTACTTGTTCAATTGTATTGCACACTGAAGGAAATACAAATATATTTGCCCAGCGACTGTTGAATTTTAATAACTTTTTATACAACAGTAGAATCAGCAGAAAAACAGGATATTCGCCCATAGTACTTATCTAAGGAAGGATATACTTGCCTTGGAGATGGTGCAACAGAGGTTCAACAGATTGATTCCTGGGATGAGAGGGCTGTCCTATGATGAGAGATTGTGTAGAATATGCCGATTCTCTCTGGAGTTTCGAAGAATGGCAGGTGATCTCGTTGAAACGGACAATATTCTGAAGGGGATTGACAGGGTAGATGTTGACAGGGTAGATGTTGAGAAGCCCGGCTAGCTCAGTCGGTAGAGCATGAGACTCTTAATCTCAAAGCCCCATGTTAGTCGATTACTGTTCCTTAAAATGTATGTTGCTTTCATGGGAAAACATCATTAATGAACCCATAATCTTCTATTATTTAGAGATATTTAGAGGGCATCTTTCAATGCTTCACAAAACTATTCCTTCCGTTACAGCCACCCGGGATCGTTTCCCGGTTTGGGAAGTAACTTTGATATCACCGTTTGGAATTGAAGTGGAGTAATTTTATGAAGTTCGATGGATGTCCCAAAGCACTTCAGAGTGGTGTCAAAACAAATGAGTTTGCAATTAAAAACACTGAATGTCAGGAGTGGGATTTGAAGCCGTTGGGTTGAGCGGTCTGTGTCGTCGCCTCACAGTCGAGTTGGGCGGTTGGTTTTTCAGGTGTTGTGCTGGATCCAACTTCGGGGCCATGAGGGATGTCGATCGCTGGAGGTTGGAGCTATTCCCAGCTCCAAGTGATCTTTTTCATCCACCTTCTTCCAAATAGCTTTGGACCATCCCCAGCAACGATCCACAAATGTAACCTGTGCATCTCGCCGCCATGGGACACCTGGACATCCACGCTGCCAACGACTGGGATGTATCGTTTGTTTAGGTCAGCAGTTTCACTTCGATCGGGATCATTTTAGGTCGTTCGATTGGATTGTCCCAGAGTTTCTCAAAGGCCGCCTGATTCATCAGTGACTGGCTCGCCCCTATGCCCACCTCCACCGTGACTGGAACATCGTTGACTTCAACTTCCATTTTCACCAGGGAACTCTCAGTGGTGCAGGTAAACACTCCGTACACATCATCGTCGCTGGACTCCGGATGATCAGCCAACTCTTCATCGACTCGGTGAGTATGATTTCTCTTGCATATTCGCTGGAGGTGGCCCTTCATGTTACAGCCTTTGCAAGTATAGTCTTTATAGCGGCACTGGTCGGCCCTGTGATTTCCTCCACAGCGCCAGCATGGGGTTGGCCGGTTGGCCCCATGTGGCGGACTCAGGATTGTGGGACTCGGGGTTCTGTTCTCTCTTCCCTGAGAGAGACTGCTAGCAGCAGCCCTGCCTCTAAAAGGCACCTTTCGGTTCACAGTACTTGCTGGGTTAGAGTCCTGGGGGTGAGACATCCACTTGGAATCGCAGGCCGAGATCATGAATGCCTGGCTCACGTTAATTGCCTTCTGCAGGGTGACCGTGGTGTCCACAGAGAGCAGTCTGTGGAGAAGGCCCTCGTGACCGATTCCAATAACAAAGATGTCCCTTAGTGCTTCGGTGAGGTGATCGCTAAAATCACATGGTGCAGCCAATCGTCTCAGGTCTGCAGCATATTTTGCAATTTCTTGGCCTTCGGATCCACCGGTGGGGAGAGAACCGGTGTCTGGCTGTGAGGATGCCCTCTTTCGGTTTGAGCTGTTCCTGTACCAGCGTTACGAGCTCCAGATATGTTATTGTCTTCTCTGGGACTAGCAGGTCCCTGACAAGGCCATAGACGGTGGACCCACAACTGCTGAGCAGGATAGCTCTGCACTTATCAGCCAGCGAGGTCGGGTCGTCTCCCCCCACGCCATTCGCAATAAAGAAGTGTTCGAGCCTTTCCACAAAGGCCTCCCAATCTTCCCCATTGGCGAATTGTTCAAACGTGCCAAGGTTAGCCATTGTCACATGGAAATTCGTATTCTCGTCACCAGTTATTGTGTCTGTAAGCACTCTAGTAATGACTCCACGAGGCAAGGTATTGTACTTGAACTGTGGTGACCTTAGTCCACTTATTGCAGCTCCTGAGTGAGGGTACAGTACTGTGAGCTCCCTTTTATACCTGGTTACCTGTCGTGTAAAGGTGACCTTGAGGTCTCCACCAGTTGCACCCTCTGGTGGTACAAGCATAGTGCATACAGTGTGAAGATACATCCAGTGGTCTTATGTAATTGTACATTGAGTGTACAGGGTGTATACTTATTTTATGCATGCACAACAAAGATCATCAGTTAATTAATGGTGTTTTCCCGTGAAAGCAGGATAAAATTTGTCAATGATTTAATTTCTGCATTTGGAAAGACATGGGTTAATCACGGATAGTCAGCATGGATTTGTTCAGGGAAGGTCTTGTCTGGCTCACTTGATTGAATTTTTTGAGGATCTAACCAACAGGATCGATGAGGGCAGTGCGTATGATGTAGTGTTTCAGGATTTTAGCAAAGCTTTCGCCAAGTTCCCACATGGAAGACTGGTCACGAAAGTAAAAGCCCATGGGACCAGGGCAAAGTGGCAAGTTGGATCCAAAATTGGCTCAGAGGCAGGAAGCAAAGGGTAATGTTTGATGGGAGTGTTTGGGACTGGAAGGATGGTTCCAGTGGGGTTCCACAGCGCTCAGTGCTAGGTCCCTGGCTTTTAGTGGCAACATCAATGATCTAAACTTAAATATAGGAGGTATGATTGCAACGTTTTCAGGTGATACTAATTTAATCCAGAGGTGTGAGCCTGTGCATTTGGGGAGGGCAAACAAGGAAAGAAACACACATTAAATGGTCCGACATTGAGAAGTGTGGAAGAACAAAGGGACCTTGGAGTGCATGTCCACAGATCCCTGAAGGTAGCAGGCCAATTGGATAAGGTGGTTAGGAAGGTGCACGGAATGCTTGCCTTTATTGGCTGAGGCATGGGATAGAAGAGCAGGTTGGTTATGCTTGCAATGTATAAAACACTGGTTCGGCCACAGCTGGAGTATTGCATGTAGTTCTGGTCACTGTCTTACAGGAATTATGTGAATGTACGAGAGGGTACAGAGGAGATTTACGAGGATGTTGCCAGGCGTGGAGAATCTTAGCTATGAGGACAGATTGGATCGGCTGGGTTTGTTTTTATTGGAACAGAGGAGGCTGAGGGGAGACAACATTGAGATGTATAAAATTATGAGGGGCCTAGATATAGTGGATAGCAGAGGGGTCAACAACCAGGGGGCATATATTTAAAGTAATTGGTAGAAGGTTTAAAGAGGATTTGAAGGTAAAATTCTTCATGCAGAGATTTGTGGGGGTCAGGAACTCACTGCCTGAAAGAATGGCGGAGGCAGATACCACATGTAAAAAGTATTTGGATGTGCACCTGAAGTGCCGTAACCTGCAGGGTTATGGACCCAGAGCTGGAAAGTGGGATGAAGCTGGATCGCCTCTTGTTGGCCGGGGTGGAAGTGATGGGCCAAAATGGCCTCCTTATGTGCTGCAAACTTCTATCATTCTATAATTCTATGAAAAATGTAAATGTCCAATGTTGGTGTCGAAACCACGACCCTGAGATTAAAAGTCTTATATTTCACTGACTGAGCTCGCCAGGCTTCTGCCAAATATACCGTTCTCTCACTGATTGCAGACAGTCGCCTGTTGGCTCTGCCCCAGATGTTTAAACTTGCTGTCGAGGAACTGCAAGGATCTTCTTGAATGGTGGACCAGGCTCGAGGGGCCGAATGGCATACTCCAGCCCCTAATTCTTACATGCTTATCATCTTATGAAGTTTTCACAGGAGAACAAACTCGCCCCTGAGCATGCATGAGGAGAAAGCTACAGAAAATATTCCCGCCTGGTGAGCTTTCGCGTGTGAGGCGAACGTGTTAACCGCGACACTGCGGAAACATCTCCACTTTCAGCACCAGGTCAGCCGGAAATGTTAAGCGAGCAGGTGAACTGCTGAATCCCAGTTTTAAGGAGTTGGTCGTGGTGTCAAACAATGAGTTTCGCTTAATGATTAAAAATAATAAATGTCAGAAGTTGAATTCAAACCCACACCTCCAGAGGAAACTGCGATCTAATCACAGCACCTCAGACCGCTCGGCGATGTGTGTGGCCACCTGCAAGTTGATTTTGAACTGTTGTGTCCTGTCACATGAATTAAATGCGGGCAGCAGGCGTATCTCTGCCTGACACCGGGGAAACAATGAGACAGACCTTGGAACAAGGGTCTGGTTATTGCCAAACAGCAAAGAAAATATTAACTCTGAAAGAACAGTGACCCCGACGTGATTTGAACACGCAACCTTCTGATCTGGAGTCAGACGCGCTACCGTTGCGCCACGAGGCCGACACAATGTGTGTGAGATGTTCCTCTATATGAAGCTTTCACAATATAAGGGGCTTGAAATCCCCCGCCCATTCCCACCATGTGTCAGAAGCAACACTCACCTGCCAGTCACCGTTTGTTTTTTTCAACTTTTGTGTTGCGTTCATGGAAAAGCATCATTAATTAACCCGTCACCTTCTTTTGCACAATGAAAGAAATGCTAACTGAGGGACAGTCGATACTTCAATCATTTGTCCTGTGCTTTGCGGAGCGGGCAGGGAAGTGGACCTGAGTCCATGATCGCATCGGCCATGATCGTATTAAATGGCGGAGCAGGCTCGAGGGGCGTGTGGCCAACTCCTGCTCCTATTTGTTTTGTTCCTCTGTTCTTCAGCATGTTAACCCATTTTACACACTGTATTGCCGATGTCACCAGGAATCTGGGGCAACTTTTGTCAAATTTAACAGCACCGGTTATTCCTTCTTAGCGGAGAAAATAGAATCAGTCGTGAAGATAAAATCCCACGGTGCTCATTTTCAGATTCAACGCAGTAGGATTTCAAGTAAAGTGAAATAATTTTACAGTGAAAAGATTTGGAAGTTTTATTTGTATTTGTATCTTTAATTAAACTTTGTGGCATCTGACTCCCGTTCATGCCTCTGCTGAATAAGAAAGGAGGGTTTGACGTTGACCAGACTGCACTGCCCCTGATATTTGTGAGCTCATCCTTTATATTCAGTGGTTTATCGCCCTTTGATGGGCTGCAGTGTCGCGGATATCACGTTGGCCTCACACGTGAAAGGTCCCCGGTGGATCCGTTTTCTCTCACTGAAAGTTATCTATTTATTGGTTAAATAAAGAGCAATTCAGGAATAAGGGAGCCTTTTTACCAGGAGAATAAATAGCAAAATAAAAACAGCAAATGCTGGAATTCTCAGCAGGTCAGGCAGCATTTTCCAGGAGACTAAACTCTCCTCCAATTGTTCCCTTTTCGCAAGTTTAAACATAATGTTTCTACCCAGAATCAAACCGGGTACTTTTCACAGAAAGCAAATGTGATAACCACTGCACTACAGAAACATCTGGCACAGCAGCCCCAACAGAGGAGAGCTGACCAGTGAGCTCCCTCTGTGCTGATCGGGAATGTGTTGGCTCACGTTAAACAACTTCTGTCCCACTCTGAAAGTTCTCAATCCTTCTCCTCCGCTGCCCTTTACAGAAATATCACGGATCACCCAGCCACCGTGTTCACTTCCACATCCTCACAGTGGGGCCACAGAGGCTCCTACCGTCTCCCCGCGATCAGCGAACTCACCCAGTTTACTAAATTAAACCCCGAACACGTGGCCGGCAAAGGGCAGGAGAAGCCAGATAGTCTGTAAGCTCGGTCTATCGCAGAAAGTATTGGTATTCATGGTGAATACAGCAATTATTAATCTTCTCACAGACCTCAATTATTTTTATGCGATGAATTGATCGAGAATTGAAACCAGGTTAGTGCATCGGATCTTAACCCCTCGACCATCAGGGAAAAGTTATGATACATGTAGATATATTTATATATATTTAAATATGAACATGAATATCAACGGCTATCTGCCTAGATCTCATGGCGAACAGCAGGGCGTCTAACTTTGAGTGAGAGAAATTGTTCCACAGTGATACCCATTCATCTTTTGTTCCCTTTACAACGCTAGAAACTGAGACATGGGGAATAAATAGGGAAATAAAAGCACAGGGTTAAAGACAACAGGAAGAGAGAAGGGGAAAGATACTGCCCCCACCCAGAACTAATGCAGAAACCCCACTGCTGCGCTCGGGGTGGCCACCCACAGCCTGGATGCACTAACGGGAGAACACCAGCGGCAGGTCGGGGCCATAAAAGGAACGGCGAGCGGCCCTGGGAGCAGCTTGGAGGTCCCGGGAGAATACTCCAGGGAGCAGCGCGAGCCAGTGCAGGAGGGCGGCGGCAGCGAAGAGTGATGTCATCAAGGTCCAGGTCGGTCATTGGAGCGTGGGCAGATACAGCACGAGTGGCGAGATCGGGGCGAAGGAGCGGCGAGAGACTGTCGAGGGATGTGATCGGGGCCCAGCGGTGGCATGAGTTCAGGGCCAGGGGCCCAGGGTTAGCAGGGCCCAGCCCACACTGTGCACTAGGTCCGTGCAGCAGAGCTGGTCGCCTGTCGTCTTGGATAACCCTTGCCACTGGACCAAGACCTCGCACTATCAAGCCCGTGTGATGGCTTGGGTGCAACGGCCACTACACATTAAAAAAATCCACGCACAG
This sequence comes from Pristiophorus japonicus, assembly GCF_044704955.1. Taxonomy (NCBI): domain Eukaryota; kingdom Metazoa; phylum Chordata; class Chondrichthyes; family Pristiophoridae; genus Pristiophorus; species Pristiophorus japonicus. Next base: position 4,146,662 of record NW_027254488.1, read on the forward strand.
ATATCTTCCACCCTTCGGGATGTAGTTCGGGTCCTTCATTGAAACACCTGTGAACTCATCCTTTTTCGGCGTGGAAGCAAGTCATCCTCGTTTCGAGGGACCGCCTATGATGATGATGATGATGGATACATTAACGTCCCAACAGCTCATTGACTGCAGCAGTGGGACCGTGCGGCGCTTCAGAAAACATGTCGAAAAGGCATAGTCACTGATTCCGTCTCATGTGCTCCTCCGATCAAGAACAGCAACACACACTAAAAATGCTTCAATAATGGTTACATCTTATCTCCACATTTGCTAAGCAGGTGGTTTGTTGGTCGAGGGGTATGATTCTTGCTTTGTGGTTGTTACTTCAAATTTGCAGAAAAATTCTCGTTTGCGTTGAAATTTTGCAAAGAAGGACTTGCGTTTCTGCAGCGTCTGTCAGGAACTCATGACGGCCCAAAGTGCTTTACAGCCGTTGAGTTGCCTTTGAAATGTTGTCATGTGAGGAAAGATGTTCCCAAATTACCTCACATGCACCTCACCTCTTTGCAAACGAGTTCATAGAATCAAAGACGTTTACAGCACGGAAGGAGGCCATTTCGGCCCATCGTGTCCGCGCTGGCCAACAAGAGGCTCTCCAGCCGAATCCCACTTTCCAGCTCTTGGGCCATAACCCTGCAGGTTACGGCACTTTAGGTGCACATCCAAGCACTTTTAAAATGTGGTGAGGGTTTCTGCCTCTCCCACCCTTTCAAGCAGTGAGTTTCAGACCCCCACAACCCTCTGGGTGAAGAAACCTCCCCTCTAAACTTTCGACCAATTACTATAAATTTATGCCTCCTTGTTGTTGATCCCTCTACTAAGGGAAATAGGTCCTTTCTATCCACTATATCTCGGCCCCTCATAATTTTATACACCTCAATGAGGTCTCCCCTCAGGCTCTGTTCCATGGAAACCAAATCCAGCCTATCTAATCTGTCCTCAAGGCGAAGATTCTCCACTCCCGGCAACATCCTCATAAATCTCCTCTGCACCATCTTCAGTGCAATCATGTCCTTCCTGTAATATGGCGACCAGAACTGCACGCAGTACTCCAGCTGTGACCAAACCTGCCCCACCGACCCCATCTCTTGTATTCTATGCCTCGGCTAATAAAGGCAAGCATTCCATATTTCTTCTCAACCACCTTAGCTACCTGGCCTGCTACTTTCAGTGATCTGTGGACATGCACTCGCTGGATTCTGGGGAGGACCCAGCAGATTGGAAAACTGCAAATGTAATGCCACTATTTAAAAAAGGAGGCAGACAAAAAGCAGGAAACTATAGACCAGTTAGCCTAACATCTGTGGTTGGGCAAATGTTGGAATCCATTATTAAAGAAGCAGTAGCAGGACATAGAAACATTGAAACATAGAAAATAGGTGCAGGAGTAGGCCATTCGCCCCTTCGAGCCTGCACCACTATTCAATAAGATCATGGATGATCATTCAGGTCAGTACCCCTTTCCTGCTTTCTCTCCATACCCCTTGATCACTTCAGCCATAAGGGCCACATCTAACTCCCTCTTGAATATATCTAACAAACTGACATCAACAACTCTGCGGCAGAGAATTCCACAGGTTAACAACTCTCTGAGCGAAGAAGTTTCTCCTCATCTCAGACCTAATTGGCTTACCCCTTATCCCTTAGATTCTGACCCCTGGTTCTGGACTTCCCCAACATCGAGACCTGTCCAGTCCCGTCAGAATTGTATATGTTTCCATGAGATCCCCTCTCATTCGTCCAAACTCCAGTGATCTCTCGATCCCTTGATTCCCCGAGACTCGAAAAATCTATCTAACGCAGCCTTGAATATATTCAGAGACTCAGCATCCACAGGCCTGTGGGGCAAAGAATTCCAAAGATTCATATCCCTCTGAGTGAAGAAATTCCTCCTCATCTCTGTCTTAAATGGCCGACCCCTTAACCTGAGACTCTGCCCCCTGGTTCTAGACACTCCAGCTCGGGGAAAACAACCCTCACCATCTACCCTGTCAATCCCCTTCAGAATATTGTGTGTTTCAATGAGATCACCTCTCATTCTTCTAAACTCCGGAGAGTATAGGCCCATTCTACACAATCTCTCAACTTAAGACAGTCCTCTCATCCCAGGAATCAATCTGGTGAACCTCTGTTGTACCACCTCCTAGGCAATTATTTCCTTCCTCAAATAAGGAGACTAAAACTGTGCGCAGTACTCCAGGTGTGGTCTCAACAGGGCCCTGTACAATTGTAGCAAGACTTCCTTACTCTTGTACTGTGGGCTATATATTAGGTACTATGGGCCGAGTGCCCTGTTTTTTTTGCTGATTCGATGGTTGTATAAAAAGTTAGTAAAATTGACAGTTGCTCGGCAAACATATTTGTATCACTTCAGTGTACTCCTTACTCTTCAAGGGCTAGATTTTCCCCAAGCAGTTTTGTCGGCACACTGACCTCAAGCGCACCGACTTTGCTCGCTGGAAACGGCTCGGGGAAAAACTCGCCCCATCCTGGCCGCTGTGTACAGTCCCCGGAGTCCTGGCGTGGTGTCGATGGTGAAGTGGGGGGCGGAGCCAAATGCCTGCACCGAAAACACTGCCGGCACCTTCGCGCATGGGCAGTAGGGAGAGAAAACTTGGCACTCTGCCATTTTTAAACAGTGTCAAACCCGATGAAAAGCACAGCAGCTTCTCAGCTTCTCCGGTCGCTCGGCGGGCTCTCCCCCCATCCCTCCCCGATAAAACGCTCAGCTCCAGCAGCTGCAACTTCTCCGGTCCACAAGCTCACACTTCTCCGGTGTGTCTTCCCTCCCCTATCCCAGGGATATCGGGACCGAGTGTAATGGAGCCAAGTTTGCTGATGATACAAAGATGGGTGGGAAAGCAAATTATGACACAGCAAAGAAAATCTCAATTCCGGAAGAACAATATGGAAAAGTGCAGTGACCCCGACGTGATATAAACACGCAGCCTTCTGATCTGGAGTCAGACACACTACCGTTACACCACGAGGTCTACAGTGCAGAGTGCCCATGTTTGTATACATGAAGGTTCCTGAAACATAGTTTCATTTACCCTGCATTGGTGCAATGAAAGGGCTTTAAAATCCCCGGCCACTCCCACCGTGGGTCAGACAGCATCAGAAGCAGTGCCTACCTGTCACTCACACTCTCACGCCCGCTTTCATCACCTGCTGCCCGCGGACAGCAGCAAATCCAGTTCATCATCATCATCGGCAGTCCCTCGAAGCGAGGATGACTTGCTTCCACACCAAAAAAGGATGAGTTCACAGGTGTTTCAATGATGGACCTAATATTCCAGGTCCCGAACTGTATGTTGAAGGGTGGAAGATGCCTGTGCGTGGATTTTTTTAACGTGGGGTGGCCGTTGCACCCCTGCCATCACACGGGCTTGACAGAGCGAGGTCTTGGTCCAGTGGCAAGGGTTATCCAAGACGACTGGAGACCAGCTCTGCTGCACGGACCCAGAGCCCCCACATATCGCAGTGTGGGCTGGCTCGTGCTGCCGCTGGGCCCCTGGCCCTGAACTCACGCCGCCCCTGGGCCCCGATCACATCCCTCCACAGTCTCTCGCTGCTCCTGCTGTACCTGCCCACGCTCCAATCACCGATCTGGACTTTGATGACATCACACTTCGCTGCCGTCACCCTCCTGCACCAGCTCGCGCTGTACCTTGCCGTGGTACACCACCACGCTGCTCCCAGGCCGCCGCTCACCGCTCCATTTATGGCCCCGACCTGCCGCTGGTGTTCTCACACAGGTCGGGGCCTCCACGCTGCTCCCAGCAAATCCAGTTACACCCCGTGTCACCGCACAATTCTCAGCTGTGATTGCAAGCTGACTATATTTAAAGCTATCGCAGAGGCTGCAAGCAGTGTTCCCTGGTCGTCTAGTGGTAAGGATTTGGTGTTCTCACTGCTGTGGTCTGGGTTTGATTCCTGGTCAGGGAAAGCATTTTTACAAAACAAGCTGACAAATATATTTCAAGTCTGTGAGATCCTGAATAATTGTTATCATCATTAATCCACCCACATGTGTTGCACACTGAAGGAAATACAAATATGTTTGCTGAGTGACTGTTGAATTTTTACAACTTTTTATACAACAGTAGAATCAGCAGAAAAACAGGATATTCGGCCCATAGTCCAAGAGTAAGGAAGTCTTGCTCCAATTGTGCAGGGCCCTGGTGAGACCACACCTGGAGTACTGCGCACAGTTTTGGTCTCCTTTTCTGAGGAAGGATACACTTGCCTGAGAGGTGGTACAACGGAGGTTCACCAGATCGATTCCTGGGATGAGAGGACTGTCCTATGGTGAGAGATTGTGTAGAATATGCCGATACTTGCTGGAGTTTCGAAGAATGAGAGGTGATCTCATTGAAACAGGCAATATTCTGAAGGGGATTGACAGGAGAGCTGTTGAGAAGCCCGGCTCGCTCAGTCGGTAGAGCATGAGACTTTTAATCTCAGGGTCGTGGGTTCGAGCCCCACGTTGGGCGTTTACTTTTCATTAAACTTTTATGTTGCTTTCGCGGGTAAATATCATTAATGAACCCATGATCTTCTTTTGCACAATGATAAAAATGCGAACTGAGGGAGAGTTGCTAATTTAATCAAATATTGAAAGCAGTGCCTCAGACCGCTCGGCCGTCCTTACTGTTAGATGCTCCAGTTACAAGTTATTACTCTGGAAAGTTTCAGACCGGGCGCTTGTTCAGGGCTGCTGGAAGGCCCAGTGACCGGGATAACCTCTCCCCCGGGGTTTTCCTGAGCCTGTGCTCGGTGCACGGGGAGCTTTGGCCCGGGTCTGAGGAAGCTTGCATCCCAGGGATGGACAATAACCCTCTGAGCTCTGGAACTGGGGAAAAGCGAATAATTAATGAGTTGTTTGCGGGTTTCAAATGCAGCTTAGATCTGCTGGTATAAATCGATAGTGTTGTTTCACAGAATGAAAGAAATGCTGACAGGGACAGTCAAAACTTCAATAAGTGAACTTTAATAATTCATGAAACTTTAATCCTTGATGAAGTTTTATCCCCGATCTGATTTTACACAATCTGTATTTGAGGAGACTGGTTTAAATGTGCATTGCTCATGCAACAATGTATCCAAAACAGCTTTTATTTAATTTTATTGCAGACAAGTTTTTGTTTGAGAAATAATGTTTCTGCGCAGGCTTGAACCGGGAACTTTTCACGTGTGAGGGAAATGTGATCGCCTCCACACGACAGAAATTGCTGCTGAGCTCAGTGCCCAGAGAGAAGTGTTCAGGAACAAGCTGAAATGCTCAATCCCTCTCTCTGCAAAAAGTTCCTTTCACAAACATTTCTCTGACCAGAACGGCACCAAACAACAATGTCCTCCTTTTAAAGTCATTAAACTCCCCAATTTCTTCGTCTGCAATTTTAAGGACAAGGACTGAAAGCGCTTTGCGACCAGAAAATTGCAGGAAACCCCTGTGGCTAATGACAGGGCTTTTGATGGTTGATTTCTGTACACATCTTGTGTTATGTTTTTAACCCATGACAACCTGTACACACCACCACCAGAGGGCCTAACTGTCGGAGTCCCAAGGGATCCCAGTATCCCTTGGGAGCACAGTATGTAAGCAGGCCACCCATGAGGTACCTGTACTCTGGAGTCTTATTAAAGGAGCTAAGGTCACACTTACTCAGTGTTCACAATACTAAGTTTCATCCTTTATTATGAGCGTATCAATTGGCGACGAGACAATGAACAACCACGCAAAAATGCAAGGAACAGTTGGTATCCTGGAGAAGTGGACGATTGCGAAGCCTTTGTGGAGATACTCGACCAATACTTCGTGGCCAATGAGCTGGATGGGGATGAGAACTTTGCCAAATGAAGGGCGATCCGCCTTACCATCTTTGGGGCAGCAACCTATGGCCTCATGAAGAATCTTCTAGCTGTGGTGACACCAACAACTAAATCATATGAAGAATGTGTACGCTGGTCTGCGAGCATCTAAATCCTAAAAAAAGCGTTCTGATGGCGAGGTATCGGTTCTACACGTGCCAACGGTCGGAGGGCCAGGAAGTGGCGCGCTATGTCGCCGAATTGAGGCGCCTCGCAGGACATTGCAAATTTGAGGGAGTCCTAGAACAAATGCTGAGAGACATTTTCGTGCTTGGCATTGGCCATGATATAATTCTGTGCAGTCAGTCGAGGAGGCGGGAGCTCGGAGCAGCGTGAGTCCGGGGTCGGCGAGAGGCCTATAAAGGCCAGCGGGAGTCGGGCAGTTCGAGCAGTCAGTCGAGGAGGCGGGAGCTCGGAGCAGCGTGAGTCCGGGGTCGGCGAGAGGCCTATAAAGGCCAGCGGGAGTCGGGCAGTTCGAGCAGTCAGTCGAGGAGGCGGGAGCTCGGAGCAGCGTGAGTCCGGGGTCGGCGAGAGGCGTACCGGTGCAGCTGCAGGGAGAAGGCAAAAAAACAAAGGTGACGTCACAGCCTAGGGGGTAAGTGATTGGCTGGTGATTGGTGAGTAGTTTTTCTTTTTCTTCTTATATTGGTCAGTAACTTTTAACATTGTTATTACCAGTTTAAGTGTATCTAAGGGTTAAGACATGGCAGGAGAGCTCGGTCGGGTGTTATGCTCCTCCTGTACCATGTGGGAACTCAGGGACACTTCCGGTGTCCCTGACGACTACGTGTGCGGGAAGTGTATCCGCCTCCAGCTCCTGACGGTCCGCGTTACGGAATTGGAGCTGAGGGTGGATTTACTCTGGAGCATCCACGATGCTGAGAATGACGTGAGTATCACGTGTAGTGAGTTGGTCTTACCGCAGGGAAAGGGTCCACAGCCAGATAGGGAATGGAAGACCAGCAGGAAGAGTAGAGAAAGGAAGGTAGTGCAGGGGTCCCCTGCGGTCATCCCCCTGCAAAACAGATACACCGCTTTGAGTACTGTTGAGGGGGATGACTCATCAGGGGAGGGCAGCAGCAGCCAAGTTCATGGCACCGTGGCTGGCTCTGCTGCACAGGAGGGCAAGAAAAAGAGTGGGAGAGCGATAGTGATAGGGGATTCAATTGTGAGGCGAATAGATAGGCGTTTCTGCGGCCGCAACCGAGACTCCAGGATGTTATGTTGCCTCCCTGGTGCAAGGGTCAAGGATGTCTCGGAGCGGGTGCAGGACATTCTGAAATGGGAGGGAGAACAGCCAGTTGTCGTGGTGCACATTGGTACCAACGACATAGGCAAAAAAAGGGATGAGGTCCTACGAAACGAATTTAAGGAGCTAGGAGCTAAATTAAAAAGTAGGACCTCAAAATTAGTAATCTCGGGATTGCTACCAGTGCCACGTGATAGTCAGAGTAGGAATCGCAGGACAGCGCAGATGAATACGTGGCTTGAGCAGTGGTGCAGCAGGGAGGGATTCAAATTCCTGGGGCATTGGGACCGGTTCTGGGAGAGGTGGGACCAGTACAAACCGGACGGTCTGCACCTGGGCAGGACTGGAACCAATGTCCTAGGGGGAGTGTTTGCTAGTGCTGTTAGGGAGGATTTAAACTGATATGGCAGGGGGATGGGAACCAATGCAGGGAGACAGAGGGAAACAAAAAGGAGCCAAAAGCAAAAGACAGAAAGGAGATGAGGAAAAGTGGAGGGCAGAGAAACCCAAGGCAAAGAACAAAAAGGGCCACTGTACAGCAAAATTCTAAAAGGACAAAGGGTGTTAATAAAACAAGCCTGAAGGCTTTGTGTCTTCATGCAAGGAGTATCCGCAATAAGGTGGATGAATTAATTGTGCAAATAGATGTTAACAAATATGATGTGATTGGGATTACGGAGACGTGGCTCCAGGATGACCAGGGCTGGGAACTCAACATTCAGGGGTATTCAACATTCAGGAAGGATAGAATAAAAGGAAAAGGAGGTGGGGTAGCATTGCTGGTTAAAGAGGAGATTAATGCAATAGTTAGGAAAGACATTAGCTTGGATGATGTGGAATCTATATGGGTAGAGCTGCAGAACACCAAAGGGCAAAAAACGTTAGTAGGAGTTGTGTACAGACCTCCAAACAGTAATAGGGATGTTGGGGAGGGCATCAAACAGGAAATTAGGGGTGCATGCAATAAAGGTGCAGCAGTTATAATGGGTGACTTTAATATGCACATAGATTGGGCTAGCCAAACTGGAAGCAATACGGTGGAGGAGGATTTCCTGGAGTGCATAAGGGATGGTTTTCTAGACCAATATGTTGAGGAACCAACTAGGGGGGAGGCCATCTTAGACTGGGTGTTGTGTAATGAGAGAGGATTAATTAGCAATCTCATTGTGCGAGGCCCCTTGGGGAAGAGTGACCATAATATGGTGGAATTCTGCATTAGGATGGAGAATGAAACAGTAATTTCAGAGACCATGGTCCAGAACTTAAAGAAGGGTAACTTTGAAGGTATGAGGCGTGAATTGGCTAGGATAGATTGGCGAATGATACTTAGGGGGTTGACTGTGGATGGGCAATGGCAGACATTTAGAGACCGCATGGATGAAGTACAACAATTGTACATTCCTGTCTGGCGTAAAAATAAAAAGGGGAAGGTGGCTCAACCGTGGCTATCTAGGGAAATCAGGGATAGTATTAAAGCCAAGGAAGTGGCATACAAATTGGCCAGAAATAGCAGCGAACCTGGGGACTGGGAGAAATTTAGAACTCAGCAGAGGAGGACAAAGGGTTTGATTAGGACAGGGAAAATGGAGTAGGAGAAGAAGCTTGCAGGGAACATTAAGGCGGATTGCAAAAGTTTCTATAGGTATGTAAAGAGAAAAAGGTTGGTGAAGACAAACGTAGGTCCCCTGCAGTAGGAATCAGGGGAAGTCATAACGGGGAACAAAGAAATGGCGGATCAATTGAACAAGTACTTTGGTTCGGTATTCACTAAGGAGGATACAAACAACCTTCCGGATATAAAAGGGGTCAGAGGGTCTAGTAAGGAAGAGGAACTGAGGGAAATCTTTATTAGTCGGGAAATTGTGTTGGGGAAATTGATGGGATTGAAGGCCGATAAATCCCCAGGGCCTGATGGACTGCATCCTAGAGTACTTAAGGAGGTGGCCTTGGAAATAGCGGATGCATTGACAGTCATTTTCCAACATTCCATTGACTCTGGATCAGTTCCTATGGAGTGGAGGGTAGCCAATGTAACCCCACTTTTTAAAAAAGGAGGGAGAGAGAAAACAGGGAATTATAGACCGGTCAGCCTGACCTCAGTAGTGGGTAAAGTGATGGAATCAATTATTAAGGATGTCATAGCAGTGCATCTGGAAAATGGTGACATGATAGGTCCAAGTCAGCATGGATTTGTGAAAGGGAAATCATGCTTGACAAATCTTCTGGAATTTTTTGAGGATGTTTCCAGTAAAGTGGACAAGGGAGAACCAGTTGATGTGGTATATTTGGACTTTCAGAAGGCTTTCGACAAGGTCCCACACAAGAGATTAATGTGCAAAGTTAAAGCACATGGGATTGGGGGTAGTGTGCTGACGTGGATTGAGAACTGGTTGTCAGACAGGAAGCAAAGAGTAGGAGTAAACGGGTACTTTTCAGAATGGCAGGCAGTGACTAGTGGAGTGCCGCAAGGTTCTGTGCTGGGGCCCCAGCTGTTTACATTGTACATTAATGATTTAGACGAGGGGATTAAATGCAGTATCTCCAAATTTGCGGATGATACTAAGTTGGGTGGCAGTGTGAGCTGCGAGGAGGATGCTATTAGGCTGCAGAGTGACTTGGATAGGTTAGGTGAGTGGGCAAATGCATGGCAGATGAAGTATAATGTGGATAAATGTGAGGTTATCCACTTTGGTGGTAAAAACAGAGAGACAGACTATTATCTGAATGGTGACAGATTAGGAAAAGGGAAGGTGCAACGAGACCTGGGTGTCATGGTACATCAGTCATTGAAGGTTGGCATGCAGGTACAGCAGGCGGTTAAGAAAGCAAATGGCATGTTGGCCTTCATAGCGAGGGGATTTGAATACAGCGGCAGGGAGGTGTTGCTACAGTTGTACAGGGCCTTGGTGAGGCCGCACCTGGAGTATTGTGTACAGTTTTGGTCTCCTAACTTGAGGAAGGACATTCTTGCTATTGAGGGAGTGCAGCGAAGGTTCACCAGACTGATTCCCGGGATGGCGGGACTGACCTATCAAGAAAGATTGGATCAATTGGGATTGTATTCACTGGAGTTCAGAAGAATGAGAGGGGACCTCATAGAAACGTTTAAAATTCATACGGGTTTAGACAGGTTAGATGCAGAAAGAATGTTCCCAATGTTGGGGAAGTCCAGAACCAGGGGTCACAGTCTGAGGATAAGGGGTAAGCCATTTAGGACCGAGATGAGGAGAAACTTCTTCACCCAGAGAGTGGTGAACCTGTGGAATTCTCTACCACAGAAAGTAGTTGAGGCCAATTCACTAAATATATTCAAAAGGGAGTTAGATGAAGTCCTTACTACTCGGGGGATCAAGGGTTATGGCGAGAAAGCAGGAAGGCGGTACTGAAGTTTCATGTTCAGCCATGAACTCATTGAATGGCGGTGCAGGCTAGAAGGGCTGAATGGCCTGCTCCTGCACCTATTTTCTATGTTTCTATGTTTCTATGTTTCTAAACTGTTGACTCTCAGAATCTGAGCAAAGCCATAGCGATCGGTCAGACAATTTCCACCAGTTACTTTAAACACAATAACGTAATTTATTTCTCGTGGACTGGATGGAGGACCATGGTCCATGTAAAATGTTTTTATCGTTTTCCATGAACTAAATGTTCATAAAAGTATGGGAGTGGGAACTCACTGGATAACAGCACAGCTGGCAATGTTTGCGGAATATATTCGTGCAACCAAAACGCACAATGACAACCTGGAATTGTGCGGCACCGAATCCTCGGGAAAAAAACAGTTAAAGGCATCGTCCCTGGGTGGGCTCGAACCACCAACTTTTCAGTTAACAGCCGAAAGTGCTAACCCATTGCGCCACAGAGACTAACTTAAATGTAAATTGTAAGACATACCAAACCAGGGTGTCAGTCAGTTAAAGCTTCAGATTGCTCCTGCCGGGATGGAACTTGTCCACTCTCAGTTGTACTTTTCCCAAATAAAGGGTGGGACACTCATTGTGGATGCGTGGAAGCAGTCTGGTCCCACACACTGCAGACACTTCCATGTCACCGCCAACCAGCTCTCCCGCAACCGGTGTGATCTACCTTCCAGCCTTCCGGTGCCTTGTCTGTGACAAAGTATACTGATTGTCCCGAAGCCAGTCGTTGGTTTTAATTACTTTTCAGCTACTGACTGCAGATATTCCTGTGATTAAACCTGAACAAAAGGATTACAGGGACAGTTGGATTCATCATTTCTTTGCTTGGTGAAATTTCAAAGATTGAAAGTGACGTACATCAACCCCAAACCTCGTCACCTACTCGCTAACTGCCACACGCTGCTCCCGTGAGATGGAAGCCCAGTTGCTGTTTCAAGCTTGAATACAGGTACAAGCAGAACTCATTCAAAGAAAGTCCAAGTCCCTAAGGCACCTGATTATTTGCACCGAACTCCTTCGCAAAGAGTTGAGGTTCGTGTGGGGTGATTTGGGCACATCTTTCCCCACACTACAACACTTCAAACATAACTCAACAACTGTAAAGCGCTTTGGGGCATCATGAGTTCCTGAAAGGTGTTGCAGAAATGCAAGTCCTTCTTTGCAAAAGTTCTATGTAATTTCAAAATTCGCAGCAGAATAATGTGTTCGCCCAATCACGTCGGGGTCACTGTTCTTTCAAAATTAATATTTTCTTTGCTGTTTGGCAATAACCAGACCCTTGCTCCAAGGTCTGTCTCACTGTCCAGAGAGGCAGCGGCCTGTAAAAGGCTCAGCAGTCCGGGGAGCGTCGAGAGAGGCGGGAGTCCAGAGAGGCAGCGGCCTATAAAAGGCTCAGCAGTCCGGGGAGCGTCGAGAGAGGCGGGAGTCCAGAGAGGCAGCGGCCTGTAAAAGGCTCAGCAGTCCGGGGAGCGTCGAGAGAGGCGGGAGTCCAGAGAGGCAGCGGCCTGTAAAAGGCTCAGCAGTCCGGGGAGCGTCGAGAGAGGCGGGAGTCCAGAGAGGCAGCGGCCTGTAAAAGGCTCAGGAGTCCGGGGAGCGTCGAGAGAGGCGGGAGTCCAGAGAGGCAGCGGCCTATAAAAGGCTCAGCAGTCCGGGGAGCGTCGAGAGAGGCGGGAGTCCAGAGAGGCAGCGGCCTGTAAAAGGCTCAGCAGTCCGGGGAGCGTCGAGAGAGGCGGGAGTCCAGAGAGGCAGCGGCCTATAAAAGGCTCAGCAGTCCGGGGAGCGTCGAGAGAGGCGGGAGTCCAGAGAGGCGTAGCGGTGCAGCTCCAGCTGGGAGAGAAGGCAAAAAAGAAGTAGAAGGAAATCAAAAGGTGACGTCACAGCCAACGTGGTAAGTGATTGGCTGCTGATTGGTGAGTAGTTTTTCTTTTTCTTTATTAGTCAGTAACTTTTAACATTGTTGTCGGCAATTTAAGTGTATCTAAGGGTTAAGTCATGGCAGGACAGCTCGGTCACGTGATATGCTCCTCCTGTACCATGTGGGAACACGGGGACAACACCAGTGTCCCTGACGACTACATGTGCGGGAAGTGTGTCCACCTCCGGCTACTGACGGTCCGCGTTGCGGAGTTGGAGCTGAAGGTGGATTCACTCTGGAGCATCCACGATGCTGAGAATGACGTGAGTATCACGTGTAGCGAGTTGATCTTACTGCAGGAGAAGGGTCCACAGCCAGCGAGGGAATGGAAGACCAGCAGGAAGAGTAGTGCAAGGAAGGTAGTGCAGGGGTCCCCTGTGGTCATCCCGCTGCAAAACAGATACACCGCTTTGAGTACTGTTGAGGGGGATGACTCATCAGGGGAGGGCAGCAGCAGCCAAGTTCATGGCACCGTGGCTGGCTCTGTTGCACAGGATGGCAGGAAAAAGAGTGGAAGAGCGATAGTGATAGGGGATTCAATTGTAAGGGGAATAGATAGGCGTTTCTGCGGCCGCAACCGAGACTCCAGGATGGTATGTTGCCTCCCTGGTGCAAGGGTCAAGGATGTCTCGGAGCGGGTGGAGGACATTCTAAAAAGGGAGGGAGAACAGCCAGTTGTCGTGGTGCACGTTGGTACCAATGACATAGGTAAAAAAAGGGATGAGTTCCTACGAAATGAATTTAAGGAGCTAGGAGCTAAATTAAAAAGTAGGACCTCAAAAGTAGTAATCTCGGGATTGCTACCAGTGCCACGTGCTAGTCAGAGTAGGAATCGCAGGATAGCTCAGATGAATACGTGGCTTGAGCAATGGTGCAGCAGGGAGGGATTCAAATTCCTGGGGCATTGGAACCGGTTCTGGGGGAGGTGGGACCAGTACAATCCGGACGGTCTGCACCTGGGCAGAATCGGAACCAATGTCCTCGGGGGAGTGTTTGCTAGTGCTGTTGGGGAGGAGTTAAACTAATATGGCAGGGTGATGGGAACCAATGCAGGGAGATAGAGGGAAACAAAAAGGAGACAAAAACAAAAGACAGAAAGGAGATGAGGAAAAGTGGAGGGCAGAGAAACCCAAGGCAAAGAACAAAAAGGGCCATTGTACAGCAAAATTCTAAAAGGACAGAGGGTGTTAAAAAAAACAAGCCTAAAGGCTTTGTGTCTTAATGCAAGGAGTATCCGCAATAAGGTGGATGAATTATCTGTGCAAATAGATGTTAACAAATATGATGTGATTGGGATTACGGAGACGTGGCTCCAGGATGAGCAGGGCTGGGAACTCAACATCCAGGGGTATTCAACATTCAGGAAGGATAGAATAAAAGGAAAAGGAGGTGGGGTAGCATTGCTGGTTAAGGAGGAGATTAAGGCAATAGTTAGGAAGGACATTAGCTTGGATGATGTGGAATCTATATGGGTAGAGCTGCAGAACACCAAAGGGCAAAAAACGTTAGTGGGAGTTGTGTACAGACCTCCAAACAGTAGTAGTGATGTTGGGGAGGGCATCAAACAGGAAATTAGGGGTGCGTGCAATAAAGGTGCAGCAGTTATAATGGGTGACTTTAATATGCACATAGATTGGGCTAACCAAACTGGAAGCAATACGGTGGAGGAGGATTTTCTGGAGTGCATAAGGGATGGTTTTTTAGACCAATATGTCGAGGAACCAACTAGGGGGGAGGCCATCTTAGACTGGGTGTTATGTAATGAGAAAGGATTAATTAGCAATCTCGTTGTGCGAGGCCCCTTGGGGAAGAGTGACCATAATATGGTGGAATTCTGCATTAGGATGGAGAATGAAACAGTTAATTCAGAGACCATGGTCCAGAACTTAAAGAAGGCTAACTTTGAAGGTATGAGGCGTGAATTGGCTGAGATGGATTGGCGAATGATACTTAAGGGGTTGACTGTGGATGGGCAATGGCAGACATTTAGAGACCGCATGGATGAACTACAACAATTGTACATTCCTGTCTGGCATAGAAATAAAAAAGGGAAGGTGGCTCAACCGTGGCTATCAAGGGAAATCAGGGATAGTATTAAAGCCAAGGAAGTGGCATACAAATTGGCCAGAAATAGCAGCGAACCTGGGGACTGGGAGAAATTTAGAACTCAGCAGAGGAGGACAAAGGGTTTGATTAGGGCAGGGAAAATGGAGTATGAGAAGAAGCTTGCAGGGAACATTAAGACGGATTGCAAAAGTTTCTATAGATATGTAAAGAGAAAAAGGTTAGTAAAGACAAACGTAGGTCCCCTGCAGTCAGAATCAGGGGAAGTCATAACGGGGAACAAAGAAATGGCGGACCAATTGAACAAGTACTTTGGTTCGGTATTCACGAAGGAGGACACGAACAACCTTCCGGTTATAAAAGGGGTCGTGGGGTCTAGTAAGGAGGAGGAACTGAGGGAAATCCTTATTAGCCGGGAAATTGTGTTGGGGAAATTGATGGGATTGAAGGCCGATAAATCCCCAGGGCCTGATGGACTGCATCCCAGAGTACTTAAGGAGGTGGCCTTGGAAATAGTGGATGCATTGACAGTCATTTTCCAACATTCCATTGACTCTGGATCAGTTCCTATGGAGTGGAGGGTAGCCAATGTAACCCCACTTTTTAAAAAAGGAGGGAGAGAGAAAACAGGGAATTATAGACTGGTCAGCCTGACATCGGTAGTGGGTAAAATGATGGAATCAATTATTAAGGATGTCATAGCAGTGCATTTGGAAAGAGGTGACATGATAGGTCCAAGTCAGCATGGATTTGTGAAAGGGACATCATGCTTGACAAATCTTCTGGAATTTTTTGAGGATGTTTCCAGTAGAGTGGATAAGGGAGAACCAGTTGATGTGGTATATTTGGAATTTCAGAAGGCGTTCGACAAGGTCCCACACAAGAGATTAATGTGCAAAGTTAGAGCACATGGGATTGGGGGTAGTGTACTGACATGGATTGAGAACTGGTTGTCAGACAGGAAGCAAAGAGTAGGAGTAAATGGGTACTTTTCAGAATGGCAGGCAGTGACTAGTGGGGTACCGCAGGGTTCTGTGCTGGGGCCCCAGCTGTTTACACTGTACATTAATGATTTAGATGAGGGGATTGAGTGTAGTATCTCCAAGTTTGCGGATGACACTAAGTTGGGTGGCAGTGTGAGCTGCGAGGAGGATGCTGTGAGGCTGCAGAGCGACTTGGATAGGTTAGGTGAGTGGGCAAATGCATGGCAGATGAAGTATAATGTGGATAAATGTGAGGTTATCCACTTTGGTGGTAAAAACAGAGAGACAGACTATTATCTGAATGGTGACAGATTAGGAAAAGGGGAGGTGCAAAGAGACCTGGGTGTCATGGTACATCAGTCATTGAAGGTTGGCATGCAGGTGCAGCAGGCGGTTAAGAAAGCAAATGGCATGTTGGCATTCATAGGAAGGGGATTTGAGTACAGGGGCAGGGAGGTGTTGCTACAGTTGTACAGGGCATTGGTGAGGCCACACCTGGAGTATTGTGTACAGTTTTGGTCTCCTAACCTGAGGAAGGACATTCTTGCTATTGAGGGAGTGCAGCGAAGGTTCACCAGACTGATTCCCGGGATGGCGGGACTGACCTATCAAGAAAGACTGGATCAACTGGGCTTGTATTCACTGGAGTTCAGAAGAATGAGAGGGGACCTCATAGAAACATATAAAATTCTGACGGGGTTAGACAGGTTAGATGCAGGAAGAATGTTCCCAATGTTGGGGAAGTCCAGAACCAGGGGTCACAGTCTAAGGATAAGGGGTAAGCCATTTAGGACCGAGATGCGGAGGAACTTCTTCACCCAGAGAGTGGTGAACCTGTGGAATTCTCTACCACAGAAAGTTGTTGAGGCCAATTCACTAAATATATTCAAAAAGGAGTTAGATGAGGTCCTTACTACTAGGGGGATCAAGGGGTATGGCGAGAAAGCAGGAATGGGGTGCTGAAGTTGAATGTTCAGCCATGAACTCATTGAATGGCGGTGCAGGCTAGAAGGGCCGAATGGCCTACTCCTGCACCTATTTTCTATATTTCTATGTTTCTATGTTTCCCCGGTGTCAGGCAGAGATACGCCTGCTGTCCTCATTTACTTCATGTGTCAGGACACAAAAGTTCAAAATCAAACTGCAGGTGGCCACACATAATATTGAGCAGTCAGGATGGCCGAGCGGTCTAAGATGCTGCATTCAGGTTGCAGTCTGCTTTGAAAGCATGGGTTCCGTAGTGTAGTGGTCATCACATTCGCTTAAGACGCAAAAGGTTCCCGTTTAAAACCAGCTGATAACGTGCTCAATTAAATATGAGAAGCATTGAATAATGTGCATTTCTGGTTCAGTATTAACAAAGCACAATGTCTCCCAGCCCTGCTATATTTGTTGAATACTCTGTACAGTTCGGTACACATTCAAACTCTACAGTTTCCAGCCCTGACGGTGCAGAAAGCCCCTGTCAAAGCTGTACCATCCAGCTGCTTTCAATTGAGTTGTGAGAGATTATTGACGCATCCTGCAGCTGAGAAAAGGAAAGATGTGTTCGAGGGGTCATCAAACGAGGCCATGTGGGTTGAATTAAAGAACGAAAAAGGGGCGATCACACTACTGGGAGTGCACTAGACTCCCAGGCAGTTAGAGGGAAATAGACGAACAAATATATGGGCAGAATGTTGAGAAGTGCAAAACCTACAGAGCTGTAAAAGTGGAGGATTTTAACTCCCCGAATATTAACTGGGAAAATGATAGTGTGAATGGTACAGATGGTGGAGAATTCCTAAAATGCATTCAGGAGAACTTCTTTATCCAGTATGTAACAAGCCCATCAAGGGAGGGGCGGTTCTGGACTGGGTCTTGTGATCGAAGAGGGGCAGGTATAAGGGGTATCAGTGGGAGAGCATTTTGGTGCGAGTGATCATACTCAGTAAGGTTTAGGGTAGTTATGGAAAAGGACAAAGGGGACCAGGAATAAAAGTTCTCAATTGGGGTAAAGCCAATGTTGCTGAGCTGAGATTGAATTTCTCCAAAGTGGACTGAGAACGGGTACTTGCTGGTAAATCAGTTTCAGAGCAGTGGGAGGCATTCAAGGAGGAGATTCTGAGGGTACAGAGCAAGTATGTTCCCTTAAAACAAAGGTGGGACTAACAAATCTAGAGCTCCTGGGATGTCAGGGGACATACAGGGAAAGTTAACGAAAAAAAGGGAAGCTTATGACAGATACCAATAACTCAATACTGCAGAAACTCTCGAGGTGCAGAGGTGCAATTAAAAAATATATCAGGAAAGCAAAGAGAGAGCATGAGAGAATGTTGGCAATTAAATCTGGGAAAATCCAAAGATGTTTTATAAATACTTTAAGAGCACGATGATAACAAGATAAAGAGTGGGGCCTATTAGAGTCCATAAAGGGAATCTGTACGCGGAGGCGGAAGACTTGGGTAGGATTCTTTGTGAATACTTTGCATCTGTTTTCACAAAAGTGAGGGGCGATGTGGACTTTGCAATGAGGGCGGAGAAATGTGAAATATTAGATGAAATAAACATGGTGAGAGAGGAAGTATTGTTGGTCTAGCAGCTTTGAAAGTGGATAAATCCCCAGGCCAGAATGAAATGTATCCCAGGCTGATAAGAGCAGCAAAAGAGGAAATAGCAGAGGCTCTGACCACCATTGTCCAATCCTCACTGGCTGCAGGTGCGGGGCCAGAGGATTGGAGCACTGCTAACGTTGTACCTTTGTTTAAAAAGGGAGAAAGGGATTGAGTAAATACAGGCTGGCCAGCCGAACCTTTTACAATTATTTGTAAAAATCCTGAGGGACAGGATAAATCTTCATTTGGAAAGACATGGATTAATCAAGGATAGTCAACATGAATTTATCAAGGGAAGGTCTGACTAAGTTGATTGCATTTTCCGAGGAGGTAACAAGGAGGGTTGATGAGGGCAGTGGTATGATGTAATGCATATGCACTTTAGCAAAGCTTTTGATAAGGTCGCACTTGGCAGACTGCTTACGAATGTAAAAGCCCATGGGATTCAAGGGCAAAGTGGCAAGTTGGATCCAAAATTTGTTCAGAGGCAGGAATCAAAGCGTAATGGTTGATGGGTGATTTTGTGATCCAGTGGGGTTCCGCAGGGCTCAGTGCTGGGTCCCTTGCTTTTTGTGGTATACATCAATGACTTGGACTGAAATGTTGAGGGTAGGAGTAAGAAGTTTGCAGATGACACTAAAATAGGCTGAGTGGTTGATAATGAAGAAGAAAGTGGCGGACTACAGGAATATATCAATGGAAGTCTCATGGTGCTTTGCAGCCAATGAAGTACTTTTTGAAGTGCGGTCACTCTTGTAGTGTGGGAGACACAGCCGCCAATTTGCACACGGCAGGCTCCTGTAGGCAGCAGCTTGATGATGACCAGATCATCTGTCTCTGTGATGTTGATTGAGGAGTAAATAATGACCAGGACACGAATCCTGGCCACATTGATCCTCCCACCACTTCACACTGTTCTCCGAGGGACCAGCGCGATGATACTAAAACAACAAGCGAAGTTGGTAAGCTATCCATGCAGTCCATCGGAATCCAGCCACACCACCTTATACCACGGGTAACATCTCTCCATGGATTCTGGAATCTGGATCAACAAACCATAATCCCATCTTAGAAGGAATTCCGGGAGGTGCTTCAAGTTTTATTCCATATATGTTAACAGTTTTATGTTAACCCTGGTCGTCATTTTGGAGCGTGAGCAAGAACATCGGCAGGGCCCAGGTAGAGAGGAGTGGGAAGGTCGGGGCGGATGAGCGGCAAGTGTTTGTGGCAAGATGCGGTGAATGTTTATGGTGGAAGAGCGGTGACAGATTGTGGAGGAGGTGTGACAGATGAGGGGACGGGGCCCAGAAGAGCCGAGGGCCCAGGGGCAGCACGGGCCCAGCCCACACTGCGATATGTGTGCACTGGGTCCATGCAGCAGAGCTGGTCTCCTGTCGTCTTGGTTAACCCTTTCCACTGGACCAAGACCTCGCTCTGTCAAGCCCGTGTGGTGGCTGATGTGCAACGGTCACCCCACGTTAAAAAAATCCACACAAAGGCATCTTCCACCCCCTCAATTGGATTGAGGACTGGAACATCGGGTCCTTCATCGAAACACCTGTGAACTCATCGAGGGACCGCCTATGATGATGATGATCAATGTACTGGTCAGGTGGGCAGAACTGTGGTAAATGGAATTCAATCCGGATAAGTGTGAGGTAATGCATTTGGGGAGATTTAACAAGGCAAGGGAATATACATTAAATGGTACGACACTGAAAAGTGTAGAGGAATAAAGGGACCTTGGAGTGCAGGTCCGCAGATCCCTGAAGGCAGCAGGCCAGGTAGTTAATGTGGTTAAGAATGCATATGGAATACTTGCCTATATTAGTCAAGGCATGGAATACAAGAGCAAGGAGGTTATGCTTGAATTGTACAAAACACTGGCTACACCACAGCTGGAGTACAGCGTGCAGTTCTGGTCACCACATTACAGGAAAGATGTGATTTCACTGGAAAGGGAGCAGAGGAGATTTACTGGAATGTTGCCTGGCCTGGAGAATTTTGGCTATGAGGATAGTTTGGAGATGCTGAGTCTGTTTTCTTTGCAACAGAGGCATCTGAGCGTGACCTGATTGAGGTGTAAAAAATTGAGGGGCCCAGATAGAATGAATAGGAAGGTCCTGCTCCCTTGGAAGAGGGGTCAACAACCAGGGGGCATATATTTAAAATAATTGGGGGAGGGTTAGAGGGGATATGAGCGGACATTTCATCACCCAGAGGGTGGTGGGGGTCTGGAACTCAATGCCTGAAAGGGTGGTAGAGGGAGGGACCCTCACCACATTTAAAAGATACGTGGATGTGCACTTAAAGTGCCACAGCCTACAGAGCTCTGGACCGAGAGCTGGAAAGTGGGATTAGGCTGGATAGCTCTTGGTCAGCCGGCGGGGACACGATGGGCTGAAATGGCCTCACTCTGTGCTGAAACTTTCTGATTCTATGATTCTATTAATATCGATATATATACATATATATAATATACACCATTATCATAATTTTTCCTTGGTGGTCGAGTGGTTAAGGTCCCGAGCACTAACCCTCTTTCTATTCTCAATCAGTTTATCGCATGAAAATAATTGAGGTCTGTGAGAGGATGAATAATTGCACACCTCGGGAGCCTATCAGCGAGGGCAGGCATCGACGACGAGGTTCAACACTGCCTCCAGTACGCCAGTGCAGCCTTCGGCCGCCTGAGGAAGAGAGTGTTCGAAGATCAGGCCCTCAAATCTGCCACTAAGCTCATGGTCTACAGGGCTGTGTGATACCCGTCCTCCTGTATGGCTCAGAGACATGGACCTAATACAGTGGACACCTCAAGTCGCTGGAGAAATACCACCAACGATGTTTCTGCAAAATCTTGCAAATCCCCTCGGAGGACAGACGCACCAATGTTAGCATCCTCAATCAGGTACACATCCCCAGCATTGAAGCACTGGCCACACTCGACCAGCTCCGTTGGACGGGCCACATTGTTCGCATGCCTGACACAAGACTCCAAAAGCAAGCGCTCTACTCGGAACTCCTGCACGGCAAGCGAGCCCCAGGTGAGCAGGGGAAACGTTTCAAGGACCCTCAAAGCCACTTCATAAAATGCAACATCCCCAACAACAGCTGGGAGTCCCTGGATAAAGACCACCCTCAGTGGAGGAAGAGCATCTGGAGGGTGCTGAGCACCTCGAGTCTCATCGTCGAGAACATGCAGAACACATGCACAGGCAGCGGAAGGAGCGTGTGGCAAACCAGTCCCACCCACCCTTCCCTTCAACCACTGTCTGTCCCACCTGTGACAGAGAATGTAATTCCCGTATTGGACGGTTCAGTCACCTGAGAACTCACTTTTGAGTGGAAGCAAGTCTTCCTCGATTTCGAGGGACTGCCTATGATGATGATGAATTGCTGTAATCACCGTTAATAACCCCGTTACTTTCTGTTACACACTGAGTTTACAGACTCTCTGGCTTCTCCTGCCCTTTGCGGGACACTTGTTCCGGTTGTAACTTTACAAACTGTGTGAGTTCGCTGATCACGGGGAGAGGGCAGGAGTCTCTGTGGCCCACTGTGACGATGTGGAAGTGAACATGGTGGGTGGTAATTACATGACATTTCTGTAAAGGGCAGCGGAGGAGAAGGATTGAGAGCTTTCAGTGTGGGACAGAAGTTGTTTAAGGTGAGCCAACACATTCCTGATCCTCCTCTCTTCTTCTGAGGCAATCCCCCGGAGTCGAGGATGACTTGCTTCCACATCTGCATCGGTCCCGATCAGCACCGAGGGAGCTCACTGTTCAGCTTCCCTCTGTTGTGCTTCTTGTAACATAGGTTTCTGTAGTATAGCGGTTATCACGTTTGCTTTACATGTGAAAAGTTCCTGGTTCTATCCAGGGCGGGAACATTATGTTTAAACTTTCTGTGGATGAACAATCGGAGGTGAGTTTAGTCTCTTGGCAAAAAAGCAGATGCTGCCTGTGCGGTACCAGAACTGAACACAGTCCCCCAAGTGAGGTCGAACCAGCGCTTTGTATAGCTGGACACAACATCTGTCCCCTTGTGTTCCAATTATACGAACATAAGAAATAGGAGCAGGAGTCGGCCACACTGCCCCTCGAGCCTGCTCCACCATTTAATAAGATCATGGCTGATCTGATCATTGACTCAGCTCCACCTGCCCGCCCGCTCCCCATAACCCCTTATCCCCTTATCATTTAAGAAATTATCGATTTCTGTCTTGAATATATTCAATGTCCCAGCTTCCACAGCTCTCTGTGGCAGCAAATTCCGTAGATTTACAACCCTCTGAGGGAAGAAATTTCTCCCCATCTCAGTTTTAAATGGGCGGCCCCTTATTCTAAGATCTGGTTCTCGTCTCCCCCACCAGTGGAAACATCCTCTCTGCATCCACCTTGTCGACCCCCTCATAATCTTATACTTTTGGATAAGATTACGACCCATTCTTCTGAATTCCAATGAGTAGAGGCCCAATCTAAACAACCTTTCCTCAGAAGTCAACCCCCTCAACTCTGGAATCGACCAGTGAACCTTCTCTGAACTGCCTCCAGAGCAAGTATATCCTTTCGTAAATATGGAAAACAAAACTGCACGCAGTATTCCAGGTGTTGCCTCACCAATACCCTGTATAACTGTAGCAAGATTTCCCTGCTTTTATACTCAATCCCCTTTGCAATAAAGGCCAAGATTCCATTGGCCTTCCTGATCACTTGCTGGTGATCGAGTTCGCGAGATATGAAGGCCAGCTTAACATTAGTCTTATTTGATTATTTTCTGTACCTGCCCATGGCATTTTCATAAAACCATGTTGACTCTGTCGAATCATGTTTTAATTTTCAAAGTGCCCTGACACCACTTCCTTAACAATGGATGACAGCATTTTCCCGATGATTGATGTCAGACTAACTGTCCTGTCGTTCCCGGTTTTCTCTCTCCCTCCTTTCTTGAATAGCGATGTTACATTTTCTACCTTCCGATCCGCTGGGACTGTTGTAGAATCTGGACATCGTGGTGCAACGGTTGCGGGTCTAACTCCCGATCAGGAGGCTGCGTGTTCAAATCAGTTAATTTAGCTGTTGTTCTTCCGGAATTGATATTGTGTTTGCTGTTTCACAATAACCAGACCCTTGCTCTAAAACCTGTCTCACTGTTTCCCCAGGGGCATGTTCATGTTACAATAAACATTCTGAATCAGATGCCTGAAGTACAGTGTGTAAAATGGGATATGGTTCAACAGTTAACATGCAAAACACAGAACCAATTATTCAATTATCGACTTTCTCTCAGTTAACATTACTTTCACTGTGCAAAAGAAGCTGATCGGTTAATTAATGAAGTTTGCCCGAGAAAGCGACATAAAATTTAACAATAATGATTCACCCAACCTGGGGCTCAAACCCACAACCCTGAGAATAACAGCCTCATGCTGTATCTACTGAGCTAGCAAGGATTATGTAAATCACGTTCCCTGTCGGTGAGGCGCCTGTTGGTTCCGTCCCATTTCCCTGTGTTTCCCGATCCCGTCTGTCTCTCTGGCTCTGTTCAATCTGTGTGTGGCCACCTCCAGTTTGATTTTGAACGAATACCTGTGTTTGTGTATTCAGTGAAAACAGAAAATGCTGGAAACACTCAGCAGGTCGGGCAGTATCTGTGGAGGTGGGGAAGTGGGAATAATCGATGGGTTTGTTTGTGGCTTTGATCTGCTGCTGGGAAGTGAGGCAGCGCTGCAGGATGCTTTTTTTCGAGGTGTAAGCAGAGGTTTCCGTCGTGTAACGGTTATCACCTTCGCCGCACATGTGAAATATCCTCGGTTTGAGCACGGACAGAAACATTATTTAAGCGAATATTTTTCTGTGGGATATATTTTAAAAAGTCGCCCCAGGTTCCTTGTATCATGAGCGATGGGCATTTTAACTCACTCTCTTAAAATACAGTGTGTGTAAAATCAGATAGGGGATAAAACTTCATCAATGATTAAAGTTCCTGAACGCAGTAAAGTTCAGTTGTTGAAGTTTCCATCGATGCATTGCAAAAACATAACTGAGGTGTGTGAGAGGATTAATAATGGGCTTTAAACGTTAATGATCCCATTACTTTATGTTATAGACCCAGGTTACACACTCTCCTGCTTCTGAAAGAGTTCAGATGCATGTGGGATGATTGGGGCACATCTTTCCCCACATTACAAGGCTCCATCGGTACTTCATTGACTTTAACTCACTTGGGGACACCCTGAGTTGTTGAAAGGTCACGTAAAAATGCAAGTCATTCTTTGCAAAAGTTCTAACCGCAAGTTCAAACTTCGCTGGCAAATGGAGGCTCACCCAGAATTTGTTCTGACACCACGACAAAGTCCTTAAAAGTGGGAGTCAGCAGTTCAGCTGCTCGTTTTACATTTCCGTCTGACCTGGTGCTGCAAGTATGGATGTGTCCACAGTGTAGCGTTTAACACACGCGGGAAAGTTTACCGGGTGGAAATATTTTTTTGGAACTTTCTCCTCAAGCATGTTCAGGGGAGAGATTGTTCTCCAGTGAAAGGACATAAGATCATAAGAACGTAAGAATTAGGAACAGGAGTCGGCCATTCGGTCCATTTTAAAGTTTTCAAAATGATTCCACGCGGGGACCTTTGGTGTGTTTGGGGAACATGATAACCACGACACTACAGACACACAGTGGTAGATGTTGTCTAAGGAACATAACCAGAGCTCCAACCAACACAGCTGGCCGATACTTCAGGAGCTGGTTTGACGAGAATAGAATGACGGTGCTATATTTAGGAAGGCTGTGAGAGTGGCAGGAATTGATCTCGTGTTTACCAGACGTTATACACAGGAACATAGGAACAGGAGAAGGCCATTTGGCAGCGAGTGGTTCGGATCCGGAATGCGCTGCCTGAAAGGGTGGCAGAGGCCGAATTAATCTTATCTTTCAAAATGGATTTGGATAAGTATCTGAAGGAAAAATATCTCAGGGGTACGGGTAAAGGCCGGAGGAGTGGGACTAGCTGAGAGTCGGCACGGGCTCGACAGGCCGAACGGCCTACTTCCGTGCTGTAACCGTTCCATGATTCTATATTATGTTTAAACTTGCTGTGGATGAACAATCGGAGGCGAGCTTAGTCTCCTGCTAAAAACGCTGATGCTGTCTGACCAGCTGAGATTTCCAGCAATTCTGTTTTTATTTTTTATTTATGGATTGAGTCGGTACATCTAGAGCTTTCTGATTCAGAAGATTCGGGGGGCACGGAAATTTGGGAGTTTAACGACTTTGAAAGGAACATTTTTGACTTGTGCAGCTTCGGTCAGAGAAATGTTTGTGTAATGATTTTTTCACAGAAAGGGATTCAGAATTACACCTTCTGGTTTAACACTTCTCTCTGGGCAGCCAGTTAAGCAATGGTTTCCATCGTGTAGCAGTTATCATGTTCGTCTTTCACACACAAAAGGTCCCCAGTTCAAGCCCAGGCAGAAATATCATTTTAGAATATATTTGCTGTGAAATAAGTTGAACATAAGTACCCCAGGTTCCTTGTCTTATGAGCAATGAACATTTTAAACCAATCTGATAAAATACAGAGTGTGTTAAGTCAGATAGGGTGTAAAATATCATCGATGATTAAAGCTCCTGAAATTATTACAGTTCAGTTTTTGAAGTCTCGACTGGAAGTCTGCAAAACAATCCGGGTGGGAATATTGGCCCAAAAATTCCGGTTGGAGGCTTCCTGCGGACAATTCCCTTCCGACCGGAGATGTTTTACGAACCTACCTGGTGTCTAGGAGGCATCGTGGATTCCACTGGGGAGGCCTTCTCTCCCCGCGCTGCGAACCACACTCCCGTCCGGAGGGATCCCACGTGTGACTGCTCAGCCAATCAGGTACGTATTCCACAGCTTTCCCATTAATAGCAATGGGACTCGCGTACCTCCGGGTTCTCAGTGCTATTCATGAGAACAAAAAACACACACACACTGAGAAATAATAAAAAACAGACCTCACATAATTAAAATTAATTGAAATTAAAGTTAATAAACGCATTAGAAAAAAACAAGGTAGTTCCATTTTTTTTTAAGCTTTGTAATTTGGGTTAAAAATAAACTTACCTACGTTGGCAGAGTTTTTCACAATACATTGTGTTTATTTTATTTGATTTTATTGTGGTTATGAGTGTTTTTAAACACTTGCGCCTGTAAAATTACGCTATGCGCTTGCTTTTTCAGCTGCAAGGATTTTGAGGATATTTGCTGGGCAAGATATGTGTAAATCCCGCAATCCGTAGAAACTTTGTACAGGCCCAGGACGTTGGAATTTCCCTAAACTTACTGTGGATGAAGAATCGGAGGCAAGTTTAGTCTCCTGTCAAATTCTGCCTGACCTGCTGAGATTTCCAGCATTTGCTGTTTTTATTTGCTATTTATTCTCCTGGCAAAAGGGCTCCCTTATTCCTTAATTGCTCTGTATTTCACTTCAATAAATAGATAACTTTCAGTGAGAGAAAACGGATCCACCGGGGACCTTTCGCGTGTGAGGCCAACGTGATATCCGCTACACTGCAGCCCATCAAAGGGCGAGAGACCACTGAATATAAAGGATGAGCTCACAAATATCAGGGGCAGTGCAGTCTGGTCAATGTCAAACCCTCCTTTTTTTTTCAGCAGAGGCATGAACGGGAATCAGACGCCACAAAGTTTAATTAAAGACACAAATACAAGTAACACTTCTAAATCTTTTCACTGTAAAATTCTTTCACTTTATTTCAAATCGTACTGTGTTGAATTTGAAAATGAGCACCGTGGGATTTTATCTTCACCACTGATTTTCTGCATTGTTTCACATTGCAACATTAAGTTGTGAAAATAACGGCAAAACTGAGCCCCTGATTATTTCACGTCGGGGTCACATTGCTTTTGGATAATTCCAGAATTAATATTTTCTTTGCTGTTTAGCAATAACCAGATCCTTGCTCCAAGGTCTGTCTCACTGTTTCCCCGGTGTCAGGCAGAGATACGCCTGCTGCCCTCATTTATTTCATGTGACAGGACACAAAAGTTCAAAATCAACCTGCAGATGGCCCCATGCAGCATGAAATAGTCAGGATGGCCGAGCGGTCTCAGGTGCTGTGTTCAGTTTGCAGTTTTTTCTGGAAGTATGGGTTTGAGTCCCACTTCTTTATCATCGTCATTAAGCAAAACCCATTTGTTCGGCACCACGACCAACTCCTTAAAAGTGGGATTCAGCAGTTCACCTGCTCGCTTAACATTTCCGTCTGACCTGGTGCTGAAAGTAGAGATGTTTCCGCAGTGTAGCGGTTAACACGTTCGCCTCACACGCGAAAGCTCACCGGGTGGGAATATTGAATATTTTCTGGAGCTTTCTCCTCATTCATGCTCAGGGATGAGTTTGTTCTCTTGTGAAAAGTCATAAGATCAGAAACATGTAAGGATCAGGAGCAGGTAAAAATACATCTCCTCACCCCACATCCTCCGCCTCGGATTTTTCCTTTTACCAATTATCTTATGTCTTTGTCCTCTGGTTACCGACACTCCTGCCCGTGGAAGCAGTTTCCCCATAATTCTGAAAACCTCTATTAAATCTCCCCTTAACTGTGATTACTGGGGTTCAATGTGGGGAAGGGTCAGTTCATCCACTTTGCACCGAAGAATGATCGACCAGTGCATGATCTAAAAACATGATTTCAGAGAAGATGTTTTCTGTGAAATAGCCGGTCCTGTTAATTTTAACAAAAGTTGCACCGGGTTCCTGAAGTCATAAGTGATACGCCCTTACTATACAGTATGAATGCACACGAGGCCCATGCTTGAGAGAAGGTCAGTCTGTGACCTGTCCTTTATTCCTTTGCATTCAAGTGATGAAAGTGGGTGGAGCTTCCCCTTTTATACCTGAGGTCCAGGTTAGCAGTGCCTCCCACAAGTTCACCACCTAGTGGTCATTGTTCTCACAATGTACAACTTGTCAGTTTATACATGGGTTACAATGCTGGTTGAATACATGACATCACCTCCTACCGCAAAGTCTTTTTGGGATCACAAGTTGAGTCTTTCTGGTGGTTTACGCTCTCTTGTAGAGCGCCTAAGTTGGGGCTCCGGTTGTTGGGCGCTGGCCTGTGTGTCTGCTGTTTGCAGTGCCTCAGGCCTATCCGGACCGCCCACAGTGACTGGGCTCTCCTCCCTTCGGTTCCGGTGTTCGGTCCCCTGTGCTGGAGTGAACTCTATATTGTGTTCTTCCTCTGCTTCTTCTATTGGGTTGCTGAACCTCCTTTTTTTTTGATCCACGTGTTTGCGGCAGATTTGTCCATTGATAAGTTTAACGACCAGAATCCTATTGCCCTCTTTGGCAATCACAGTGCCTGCGAGCCATTTAGGCCCTGCAGTTTAGTTGTGGACAACAACAGGGTCGTTTACACCAATATATCGTGCCCTCACATTCCTGTCATGGTAGTTATATTGTGATTGGCGCCTGCTCTCAACAATTTCTTTCATGGTGGGGTGGATAAGGGATAACGGGTTTTGAGCGTCCTTATCATTAGCAGCCCTACGGGTGGAACCCCTGTGAGCGAGTGTGGTCGGGATCTATTGGCCGACAGGAGGCGTGATAATTGGCTTTGTAGGGAACCCCCTTGGATTCTGAGCATCCCCTGTTTGATTATCTGCACTTTTCGTTCTGCCTGGCCGTTTGAGGCTGGCTTGAACGGTGCCTTTCTGACATGGTTAATTCCATTGCCTGCCATGAAGTCCTGGACCATTGTCGCTGACAAGATGTCTGGTAGACCGTGGGCGGCGAACATTGCCCGTAGACTGTCTACCGTGGCAGAGGATGTGGTTGAATTTAAAATATCACACTCAATCCATCTGGAGTGGGCGTCTACTACAACCAAAAACATTTTTCCGATGAAAGGACCTGCGTAGTCATCATGGATGCGTGACCAAAGCTTGGCGGGCCATGGCCAGGGGCTAATGGGGGCTTCCGTGGGCGCATTGCCCAGCTGGGCACACGTGTTGCACCTGCGAAAACCAAGTTCCAGATCTGCATCTATCCCTGGCCACCAAACATGTGACCTGGCAATTGCGTTCATCATGACAATGTCCGGATGCTCATTGTGGAGTTCTCTGATGAACATCCCTCTGCCCATCAGGGGCATGACTACGTGGTTTCCCCACAGTAGGCAATCAGCCTGAATTGAGAGTTCATCTCTGCCCCTGTGAAATGGTTTAAATTCCTCAGGGCATGCCCTGTACGTGGCTGCCCAGTCCCCATTCAGGACACATTTCTTGACGAGAGATAATAGCGGGTCTCTATTTGTCCAGACTTTAATCTGACGGGCTGTCACAGGTGAGCCTTCGCTTCCGAAAGCTTCAACAGCCATGACCATCTCAGCAGCATGCTCGGTAGCCCCATCAGTGGTGGCTAGTGGGAGCCTGCTGAGTGCATCGACACAGTTTTCAGTGCCCGGTCTGTGCCGAATTGTATAGTCATAGGTGGCTAACGTGAGTGCCCACCTCTGTATGCGGACCGATGCGTTTGCATTTATGGCCTTGTTGTCGGCCAAAAGTGACATTAGAGGTTTGTGATCTGTCTCCATCTCAAATTTCCTGCCAAACAGGTATTGGTGCATTTTCTTTACCGAATATACATATGCGAGCGCCTCCTTTTCTATCATCCCGTAGCCCCTTTCTGCCTGGGACAGACTTCTGGAGGCAAAAGCTACCGGCTGTAACTGACCCTTTGCATTGACATGCTGCAACACACACCCGACACCATAGGACGACGCATCGCACGTTAACACAAGTTTCTTACATGGGTCATATCGCGTTAACAGATTGTTGGAAAATAACAAATTGTGTGCTCTATTAAAAGCCCTTTCCTGGCTGTCCCCGCAGACCCCTTCGCGACCTTTGTGTAGGAGCACGTGTAGCGGCTCTATCAGCGTGCTCAATTTGGGAAGAAAGTTACCAAATAATTCGGGAGCCCAAGGAACAAACGCAGCTCCGTCGTGTTACGGGGTCTGGGTGCTCTCTGGATCGCTTCCGTCTTGGGCGCAGTAGGGCTCATCCCGTCTACTCCTACCCTCATCCCCAGGAATTCTACCTCTGGAGCTAGGAAGATGCAGTTCGCCTTTTTCAGTCGCAGCCCTACCCGGTCCAGTCTGCGTAGCACCTCCTCCAGGTTGTGGAGGTGTTCTTCAGTATCGTAACCCGGGATGAGGATGTCGTCCTGAAAAACCACCGTCCCTGGAATCGACTTGAGGAGGCTTTCCATATTTCGTTGGAAGATCGCGGCGGCCGAGCGAATCCCGAACGGACATCTGTTGTACTCAAACAAACCCTTGTGTGTCGTGATGGTGGTCAGCTTCTTCAACTCTCTCGCCAGCTCCTGGGTCATGTAAGCTGAGGTCACGTCCAATTTTGAAAAATGTTTGCCACCGGATAGCATCGCAAAGAGGTCCTCCACTCTCGGTAGCGGGTACTGGTCTTGGAGTGACACCCGATTGATGGTGGCCTTGTAATCACCATATATCCTGACCGACCCATCCGCCTTGAACACCGGTACAATCGGGCACGCCCAGTCACTGAATTCGACTGGCAAACTGATACCTTCCCTCAGCAGGCGGTTCAATTCACCTTCTATCTTTTCCCACATCACGTATGGCACCGCTCTGGCCTTGTGGTGTCCTGGCTTGGCTTCCGGGTTTATGTGAATCACTACCTTGGCCCCCATGAAAGTGCCAATGCCGGGTTGAAATAATGAGTCAAATTTGTGCAGGATCTGTGAGCATGATACTCGCTCCACAGAGGAAATAGCATTGGCATTGCCCCATTTCCAGTTCATGACAGCAAGCCAACTCCTCCCCAGTAGTGCGGGACCATCCCCCGGGACAACCCAGAGTGGCAACCTGTTCTCCGAATCTTTGTGGGTCACGATTACCGTGGTGCTGCCAAGCACCGGAATGATCTCCTTGGTGCATGTCCATAGTTGTGCGTCAATCGGTGATAATTTTGGCCCTACTGGCCTTGGACGCCCACAACTTTTCAAACTATTTGATACCCATCAGGGACTGGCTAGCCCCCGTGTCTTGCTCCATTGATACTGGGATGCCACTGAGGAGCACTTTCATCATAATCGGTGGCGTCCTGGTGTATGAACTGTATACGTGCTCCACATGAACTCACTGAACTTCAGCTTCCAGCGATTTCCCCCAGCGTTCATTTCTGCAATTTCTGTCGGCATTTTGCTCATCTCTGCAAACTCCGGCTGAGTTTGTGCCTCCATGCCTCCAACATGAGCTGTTGTTGGAAACAAAAGATCCCTTGCTAGTCAATCGTCCCTGACAACCCCTGTGACTGTCCTTGAGTGTGCCATTGACAGGTGTTGATGGCCCCATTACTGGCCACATTGTCCCTTGCAATGGTGTGAATCGCCGTTCAGCTTGCCATTATCTCTGTCGAACTCCCCCTCTGGGTTCGACTACATGTTGGGGCATGCCCGATTGCCCTTGTCTGCCTGGAGAACTGTGTTCTGCTTCAACAATGTTGATTCTCTGTCCCAACCATTCCTTAACACAGTATCTCTCGTCTATTCTGCTGGCGGCCATGCTCACGTGGTTAAAATCCCAATTTCTTGTCGTCATTGATACATCCTTACTCTACAGTATAAATGCACACGAAGCCCATGCTTGATAGAAGGTCAGTCTGTGGCCTGTCCTTTGTTCCTTTGCACTCAAGTGATGAAAGTGGGTGGAGCTTCCCCTTTTATACCTGAAGCTCCAGGTTAGGAGTATCTCCCACAAGTTCACCTCCTAGTGGTCATTTTTCTCACAGTGTACAACTGAGGTCAGATTATATATGGGTTACAATGTTGGTTGAATACATGACAATAAGCACTTAAAATTTTAAACCATTCTCCTAAAATACATTGTGTAAACGAGATAGGGATAAAAGAGAAAATGAATGATTGAAGCTCGTAAAAGATCCTCTCGGAATGAGTGATCACAATATGCTTGAATTTGTAATACAGATTGAGGGTGAGGAAGTAGTGTCTCAAACGAGCATACTATGCTTAAACAAAGGGGACTACAGTGGGATGAGGGCAGAGTTGGCTGAAGTAGACTGGAAACACAGACTAAACGGTGGCACAATTGAGGAAGAGTGGAGGACTTTTAAGGAGCTCTTTCACAGTGCTCAACAAAAATATCTTCAAGTGAAAAAGAAGGGCGGTAAGAGAAGGGATAACCAGCCGTGGATAACCAAGGAAATAAAGGAGAGTATCAAATTAAAAACCAATGCGTATAAGGTGGCCAAGGTTAGTGGGAAAATAGAAGAATGGGAACATTTTAAACGACAGCAAAGAATGACAAAGCAAGCAATAAAGAAAGGAAAGATAGATTTCGAAGGTAAACTTGTGCAAAGCATAAAAAGCAATAGTTAAAGCTTTTACTGATATATAAAACGGAAAAGAGTGACTAAAGTAAATGTTGGTCCCTTAGAAGATGAGAAGGGGGATTTAATAATGGGAAATGTGGAAATGGCTGAGACCTTAAACAATTATTTTGCTTCGGTCCTCACAATGGAAGACACAAAAACCATGCCAGAAATTGCTGGTCACAGGAATGTGGGAAGAAAGGACCTTGAAACAATCACTATCACGAGGGGGGTAGTGCTGGACAGGCTAATGGGACTCAAGGTAGACAAGTCCCCTGGTCCTGATGAAATGCCAGGGTAGTAAAAGAGATGGCAGAAGTTATAGCAGATGCATTCGTTATAATCCACCAAAATTCTCTGGACTCTGGGGAGGTACCAGCGGATTGGAAAGCAGCTAATGTAACGCCTCTGTTTAAAAAAGGCGGCAGACAAAAGGCAGGTAACGATAGGCTGGTTAGTTTAACATCTGCAGTAGGGAAAATGCTTGAAACTATCATGAAGGAAGAAATAGCGGGACATCAAGATAGGAATAGTGCAATCAAGCAGACGCAGCATGGATTCATGAAGGGGAAATCATGTTTAACTAATTTACTGGAATTCTTTGAGGATATAACGAGCATGGTGGATAGAGGTGTACCGATGGATGTGGTGTATTTAGATTTTCAAAAGGCATTCGATAAGGTACCACACAAAAGGTTACTGCAGAAGATAAAGGTACGCGGAGTCAGTGGAAATATATTAGCATAGATAGAGAATTGGCTGGCTAACAGAAAGCAGAGAGATGGGATAAATGGGCCCTTTTCAGGTTGGAAATCAATGGTTAGTGGTGTGCCACAGGGATCGGTGCTGGGACCACAACTGTTTACAATATACATAGATGACCTGGAAGAGGGGACAGAGTGCAGTGCAACAAAATTTGCAGATGACCCAAAGATTAGTGGGAAAGCAGGTTGTGTAGAGGACACAGAGAGGCTGCAAAGAGATTTAGATAGGTTAAATGAATGGGCTAAGATTTGGCAGATGGAATACAATGTCGGAAAGTGTGAGGTGATCCATCTTGGGAAAAAAAACAGTAAAAGCGAATATTATTTGAATGGGGAGAAATTGCAACATGCTGCGGTACAGAGGGACCTGGCGGTCCTTGTGTATGAATCCCAAAAAGTTAGTTTGGAGGTGCAACAGGTAATCAGGAAGGCGAATGGAATGTTGGCCTTCATTGCAAGAGGCATGGAGTACAAAAGCAGGGAGGTCCTGCTGCAACTGTATAGGGTATTGATGAGGCCGCACCTGGAGTACTGCATGCAGTTTTGGTCACCTTACTTAAGGAAGGATATACTAGCTTTGGAGGGGTTACCGAGACAATTCACTCGGCTGATTCCGGAGATGAGGGGGTTACCTTATGATGATAGATTGAGTAGACTGGGTCTTTACTCGTTGGAGTTCAGAAGGATCTTGTAGAAACATTTATAATATTGAAAGGGATAACAAGATAGATGCAGAGAGATTGTTTCCACTGGTCGGGGAGACTAGAACTAGGGGGCACAGACTCAAAATACGGGGGAGCCAATTTAAAACCGAGTTGAGAAAGAATTCGTTCTCCCAGAGGGTTGCGAATCTGTGGAATTCTCTGACCAAGGAAGCAGTTGAGGCTAGCGCATTGAATGTATTCAAGTCACAGATAGATAGATTTTTAACCAATAAGGGAATGAAGGGTTATGAGGAGCGGGCGGATAAGTGGAGCTGAGTCCACGGCCAGATCAGCCATGATCTTGTTGAATGGCGGAGCAGGCTCGAGGGGCTAGATGGCCGACTCCTGTTCCTAATTCTTCTGTTCTTATGTTCTTATGTACCACTATCCCTCAGTAATCATATTATCATATCTTTAATTCTGCAAAAGAAAGTTATCGGTTAATTGAACATGATTAAATGAATTCATTTTTTCACATTTGCTGCATGTTGACATTTATATAGGGCTATTAGTTTGAAAACTGTGTTGCAAATATTATCTCCCTGACCAAGAATCGAACCTGTGTTGCGGTGGATTCAGTGAATCATTTGAATGTGATCTCAAGTGGCGTGAATTTCAGATCACGTTTACTGTTGGCACCTTTAATAATGACTCCACCAGGCAGGGTATGATACTTAAACTGTGTAGACGTGTAGTCCTTTATTTGAAGCTCCTCGAGTGAGGACACAAAGCTGTGCGCTCCTTTATATACTGGGTTGCAGGTAACCTTTCGGTCTCAAGCAGCAGCATCCTCTGGCGTAGGTCAGGTGTGTACAGTGCAAGAGTACATTCAGTGTTGCATAGCAGTATTGCAGACGTCACACAGTAAACAGGCATGCATACACAACAGTTGCAATCTGTTTCGGTGTGAATCAAGTGAACTGAAAATGACAATAATGTCATGAACTATAACGATGCAGCAATAAAACAGTATTTCGGTCCCTGGTTGTCGAGTAGTCAGGAGTCCATGCTCTCAACGTTGTGTGCTGGGTTCAATTCCCACCCTCGGAAGTTCTACTTGCAGTTCAAAACCTTATAAAAAAAAAGAGTTCATTTATTTTACAGATCTATATGCAAATCATGTATAAAAAATAAGAATCATTGACTTGAACATCATTAATTAATACATAAATTATTTTGTAAATCTTTTACCATTTATTTTGCCATGAGCATGTGAGGAACTTTTATTCCGGTCTCATTGGGTTTAATTGTGGTACAAATGACGAACCGGGGCCTGGGTTCAGGAAAGGTTTACGTAGTGTAGCCGTTATCATGTTCACCTCCCCATGAAATGTTCCTGGTTTGAGCCTGGGCGCGTGCTTTGTTTTAGAATATGTTTGCTGTGAAATACATTGAACAAAAGTAGCCCCAGGTTCCGTGTCTTACGAGCAATGAACATTTTAAACCAATCTCCTAAAATACAGGGTGAGTAAAGTCAGATTTATGGATTGAGTCGGCACAACGAGAGCTTTCTGATCCAGAAGATTCGGGGGGTGCGTTAATTTGGGAGTTTGACGAATTTGAAAAGAACATTTTTGACTTGTGCAGCTTCGGTCAGAGAAATGTTTGTGAAAAGATTTTTTCACAGAAAGGGACTCAGAATTACACCTTCTGGCTTAACACTTCTCGCTGGGCACTAAGTTTAGCAGTGGTTTCTGTACTGTAGCGGTCATTGCGTTTGTCTCAGACACGAAAGGTCCCAGGTTCGAGCCGGGATAAAAAGATTATTTTAGAATATAATTGCTGTGAAATAAATTGTAAAAAGTACCCCAGGTTCCTTGTCTTCTGAGCAATGAACATTTTAAACCAATTTCAAAAATTCAGAGTGTGTTAAGTCAGATAGGGTGTAAAATATCATCTATGATGAAAGCTCCTGAAATTATTACAGTTCAGTTATTGAAGTATTGACTGTAAGTCTGCAAAACAATCCGGGTGGGAATATTGGCCCAAAAATTCCGGTTGGAGGCTTCCCGCGGACAATTCCTTTCCGATCGGTGATGTTTTAATCACCCCGCCTCC
This sequence comes from Pristiophorus japonicus, assembly GCF_044704955.1. Taxonomy (NCBI): domain Eukaryota; kingdom Metazoa; phylum Chordata; class Chondrichthyes; family Pristiophoridae; genus Pristiophorus; species Pristiophorus japonicus. Next base: position 4,182,750 of record NW_027254488.1, read on the forward strand.
CACAGAGTTTAATTAATTGCATGTAATTATTTGAAAAAAGTTTGAATTAAAAAGTTACTTTCCGAACTCGGGCTCCCTCTGTGAATGCCTAACCACTAAACGAGCAGGATACGCATTAAATAATTTAATTTCAGACGTAATATTTTCTTTGCTGTTTCACAATAACCAGACCTATGCTCCAAAATCTGTCTCACCGTTTCCCCGGTGTCAGTCAGAGAAGCACATGGGACTGAATCAGTGACTTTGCTTTTTCGTCCTGTCTTCTGAAGCGCCGCACAGTCCCACTCCGACAGTCAATGAGCTGTTGGGACGTTAGTGTATCCAGGCTGCGGATGGCCACCCCGAGCGCAGCAGAGGGGTTTCTGTATTAGTTCTGGGTGGGGACAGTATTTCCCCTTCTCTCTTCCTCTTGTCTGTATCCCTCTGCTTTGTTTTCTGTATTTATTCCCCGGCCTCATTTTACGTGTTTAATGGGGAAGAAAAGATGAAGTGTGCGACACTCTGGAACAATTTCTCTCACTCAAATATATCTATTTAGTGAAGTGAAATAAAGAGCAATTAAAGAATAAGGGAGAAGCCACTGTCGCCCTTTTGACAGGAGAATAAACTCGCCTATGGCTGTTCATCCACAGCAAGTTTAAACATAATCTTCCTGCACGGGATCATTTTGCGTGGAAAGCAAATGTGATAACGGCTCCACTGTGGAAACCGCTCTGACCAGAAGTACAGCAGAGGGCAGCTGACCAGTGAATGCCTTCTGTGCTGATCGGGAATGTGTTGGCTCACCTTAAACAACTTCTGTCCCTCACTGACAGCTGTCAATCCTTCTCCTCCGCTGCCCTTTACACAAACATGTCACTGATCCCCACCCACCACCCCACATCCCCATCGTGTTATCTTCCATGTTAGCACAGTGGGGCCGCGGAGACACCTACTCTCTCCCCGCGGTTAGTGAACTCAGTCAGTCTGTAAAATTAAAGGAGAACAAGTGTCCCGCAAAGGGCAGGGGAAGGAAGAGAGTCTGTAACCTGGGTTTAATTGTTTGTCAAAGGCTACCCGTCCTGTTGTGTATTTCCAGCAGTTTCCTACTTTCACAGGTGGAGATACCGGGGCTGGACCATGCTCCTAAAATACAATGAGGTCGGGATAAAAGTTCCTCACGTACTCAGGGCAAAATAAATGATTGAAGTTTTACAATGGATTAATTAATGATGTTTAAATCAATGAATCTTTTTTTTACCACATTAGATGCATGCAACTCTTTCTTATAAGGTTTTAATTTTGATGGAAGTGCAATTTCCCTGGCCGGAAATCGACCCACGGCCGCGGTGGTGAGAGCGCCGAATCCGAATCACTGGACCACCAGGGAACGCTGCATTGCTGCATCGCTGCATCGTAATGCTTGGTGTCATTATTGTCCTTTTTAATCCACTTGTTTCACACCGAAACACATTGTAAACGTGAGCTGAATTTAACGCCACGTGATTCTTTGAAATCACCTTTAAATGATTGGGTAAAACCACTCCTTTTCCCACCGAAAAACAGCTTCGATTCCAGGTCAGGGCGGTAACTTTTGTAACAGCTTTTTTCAATTCAAAAAATAAGAATTCATTTAATCACTGTTAAATAACCGATAACCTTTTTCAGGATGAAATAAATAATAATATAGTTACTGAGGGACAGTAGTATCTTTAATCATTCATTTTCTCTTTACATGTGATGAATTGTTATCCCTATCTCATTTACATGCTGTATGATAAATTGGAAGTGTTTATGACTCAGTTGTAAAACCATTGATTGTGTGTGTGTCTATTCTTGATAGGAGGAGCACTTGAGACCGAAGTTCCAGTTCGATATATGTATCAATAGAATCAATTTTCACCAGTTCCTTTAAACTCAATAACATAATTTATTTTGATTGGACTGGATGGAGGAACATGATCCATGTAAAAAAATTGTTATCATTTTACTTGTGCTGAATGCTCATAAAAGTATTGGAGTGGGAACTCACTGGATAACAGCACAGCTTGCAATGTTTGCGGAATATATTCGTGCAGCCAAAATGCACAATGACAATCCGGAACTGTGCGGCACCGAATCCTCGGGCAAAAACATTAAAAGGCTTCGCCCGGAGATGGGTTTGGATTACCCACCTTTCAGTTACCAGCCGAATACGCTAAACCATTGCACCACAGATACACACTGCAAGAAATGCAAAACCAGGGTGTCAGTCAGTTAAAGCTTCAGATTGCTCCGGCCGGGATGGAACTTATCCACTCTCAGTTGTACTTTTCCGAAGTAAAGGGTGGGACATTCATTGTGGATGTGTGGAAGCAGTCTGGTCCCGCACACTGTAAACAGTTCCATGTCACCACCAACCAGCTCTCCCACAACCGGTGTGATCTACTTTCCAGCCTTCCAATGCCTTGTCTGTGACGAAGTATGTTTCAAAAGTTTTGGCATAGTTGGTTCCATGGTGTAATGGTGAGCCCTCTTGATTTTAAATCTCGTGATCTGAGTTCAAATCTCAGTAAAACCTAAATTCTTGTTGTCCCAGCTGCTGAAAATTTGGGACAAACAAGTGAAAGACACCAGGTGCTGGTGGGCAGTTTTGTTGCCTTTTTCATTGATGCTTGATCGACAAGTCTAGTTGTCAAATTGTGTGCTCAACCTTCAGTTATCTGCTACAAATCAGCGGAGAACAAATACTTTGTTGTCTAATGCTGTCTTTGCCTGCACAATCTGTGCTAAGATTATCTGTGCAATATGCATTCCGCAGGATGAATAAAAGCAATGCTTTTTGAAATGCAGACACTGCATGTTTTGCACTCGACAAAACGTTGCATTTTCTTTTCATTAATTTTACATTAATGCATTGCAATGCCAACGCACTTTTTACGTGGCAAGATCGATAATTAGCAGAGCAGAATGAAGAGATCGCAAAGTTTCTGTTTAAAGAATGGACTCAGTCGAGAATATTTTGTGGATTTTATTTTTCTGAGGCTATTTTCCCTGTGCTGGGGACACCCTGCGCAGATATGTGAAAAAGCTGGTTTTGTTAAAACACCAGAGACCGCATGGCAGTGAGCTGGGACAAAAGAGCTGTCAGTCATCCATTGACAAAAGAGCTGTCGGCCAGGAAGGGGGGCCACTGACAAAGCCACTCTAATTTGTAAACGCACTTCTCACCTCCATCTCATAAGGAGACACAGAACAATGAACCCACCAGCCTGGCCAGCCAAGGAGGAGCTGGGTCTTTCCCAACACAAAGGCTCAGAGAGATGCCCAAACTTAGGGCCATCAGCCCAATGCATGGGTGGGATGGCCCATCACTGACTAAGTACCCGTGCTTAGAAACAAATGGGTTTTAAAGATTGGCGGGAAAGATAGGGGTAGCAAGACTCCCAGAAAGACAGGGTCCTTTCCACTTTATTTTTAGCTTGGAGCTTGGTGTGAAGCTTGGAGCTTGCAGCTTGCAACTTGTGTCTAGAGGGAGCCCCCTCTCCCTCTTGCTCTCACTCCACCGATCGATGTACCAGAGGAAGGGGCCGCAGTACTGCAGAAGAAGCCACCAAGACTGAAGACCAGGCAGTGACTTCCCACAGCTGAGCTGAGCAAGGAAACCGGCTGCGTGTGGTGGTGAACATGGTCGCGAGTGTCCCAAGCCAGTAACCAGATATCCCAGGCCAGCTGGGTAAGGGCTCAGGGTTTTCTCAGAAGTGAAGCTTTTCAGGGCTATTCTGGGGAGGGTAATTCATTGGTAGGGGTGGGGTTAGAATCCACCAGGGAATTACTACGTATTACTAGGTTCATTTCTGTACTGTATGTACGTTGTTTGTAACCGGGATTTTATTCTCCACAGAGACATTTCGTTTAGCAGTGCGTGTTTTAGACAGTGTATGTTACACCAAATAAATATACTATGATTTATCACCGAAGCATCCCTTTCCGTGACTAATTTAATTTACACTCTGAATAATAATTCCCGGATCTAGAACTTTTGTATGGTGGGGGCGATTCAAACCGTCCGTCTGGCAATTGAGCGTGGATCACAAACACTTACAATATTTACGAAAGGATATACTTGCTTTGCAGGCAGTTCAGAGAAGGTTCACTGGGTTGACTCCGGAGATGAGTGGTTGACTTATGAGAAAAGGTTGAGTAGCTGGGGCCTCTACTCATTGGAATTCAGAAGAATGAGAGGTGATCTTATCGAAACGTATAAGGTAATGAGGGAGCTTGATAAGTTGGATGCAGAGAGGATGGTTCCACTGATAGGGGAGACTCGAACTAGGGGGCATAATCTCAGAATAAAGGGCCACTCATTTAAATCTGTGATGAGGAGAAATTTCTTCTCTCAGAGGGTTGTAAATCTGCCGAACTCACTGCCTCAGAGAGCTGAGAAAGCCATGACATTGAATAAATTTAAGACAGAGATATGTTCTTAACTGATAAGGGAATAAGGCTTATGGGGAACGGGCAGGGATGTGGACTTGAGTCCATGATCGGATCAGCCATGATCATATTAAATGGCGGAGCAGGCTCGAGGGGCCATATGGCCTACTCCTGCTCCTAGTTCTTAAGTTCTTATGTTCTGAATAGCGACGCACACAAAACTGCTTTGATCATGGTTACATCTTATCTTCACGTTTGTCAAACAGTTGGCTCGTTGGTCTCGGGCTATGATTCTCCCTTTGGAGTTGTTCATTGAAATTTACGAGGGGTCCCAGAGGAGCCCTGATATTGCTCGCAAATTTTGAAATTGCATCGAACTTTTGCAAAGAAGGACTTCCATTTCTGCAGTGCCTTTCAGGAACTCATGTCACCCCAAAGCGCTTTAAGGCCGTTGAGTTATGTTTGAAATGTTGTAGTTTGGCAAAAGATGTGCCCAGATCACCAAACATGAACCTCAAATCTTTGCAAAGGAGTTTGGTGCAAATAATCAGGCATCTCAGGGACTTGGACTTTCTTTGAACAAGTTCTGCTTGTTCCCGCATTCAAGCTTGAAACAGCAACTGGGCTTCCATCTCACGGGAGGTTTGGGGTTGATGTGTGTCGCTTTCAATCTTTGAAATTTCACCAAGCAAAGAAACGGTGAATCCAACTGTCCCTGTTAGCATTTAGTTCCTGTTTAATCACAGGAATATCCGCAGTCAGGAGCTGAAAAGGAATTCAAACCTAACACCGGCTTCGGGACAATCAGAATACTTTGTCACAGACAAGGCACTGGAAGGCTGGAAGGTAGATCACACCGGTTGTGGGAGAGCTGGTTGGCGGTGACATGGAAGTGTCTGCAGTGTGCGGGACCAGACTGCTTCCACACATCCACAATGAATGTCCCACCCTTTATTTGTGAAAAGTACCACTGAGAGTGGACAAGTTCCATCCCGGTAGGAGCAATCTGAAGCTTTAACTGTCTGACACCCTGGTTTGGGATGCCTTGAACCTTCTACTTCCATAAGTCTCTGTGGCGCAATGCGTTAGCGCGTTTGGCTGTTAACCGAAAGGTTGGTGGTTCGAGGCCACCCACGGACGAAATGTTTAACTGTTTTTCCCCCAGTATGCGGTGCCGCACAGTCCCAGGTTGTCATCGTGCGTTTTGGCTGCACGAATCTTTTCTGCAAATGTTGCCAGCAGTGCTGTTATCCAGTTAGTTCCCACTCCAATATTTTATGAGCATTCAGTTCAAGTAAAACGATAACAATTTTTTACATGGATCATGTTCCTCCATCCAGCCCACTCGAAATAAATTAAGTTATTGGGTTTAAGGAAACTGGCGGAAATTGATTCTATTAATACACATATAGAACTGGAACTTCGGTCTCAAGTGCTCCTCCTATCAAGAATCGGCACACACACAATCAATGGTTTTACAACTGGGTCATAAACACTTACAATTTTAAACCATTCTCATACAGCGTGTAAATGAGATAGGGATAAAACTTCATCACATGTAAAGAGAAAATGAATGATTGAAGATACTACTGTTCCTCAGTAATTATATTATTATTTATTTCATTCTGAAGAAGGTTATCGGCTAATTAACGGTGATTAAAAGAATTCTTACTTTTGCACGTTGGCTGCATGTCGTCAATTTTATTAGGTTTTGAATTTAAAAATGGTGTTACAAAATTTATCGCCAAGACCTGGAATCAAAGCTGTTTTTCGGTGGCATAAGAAGTGGTTTTCCCCAATCATTTAAAGATGATTTCAAAGAATCACGTGGCGTTAAATTCACATCACGGTTACGATTTGTTTCGGTGTGAAACAAGTGGATTAAAAAGGACAATAATGTTAAATAAAGAGTAAAGCTACCACTACACAGTCACATCAAAGCCTCCCAGGGCAGGTACAGTACGCGTTAGACACAGCGTAAAGCTTCCTCTACATTGTCCCAGCAAACTCTCCCAGGACAGGTACAGCACGTGTTAGATACAGAGTAATGCTCCCTCTGCACTATCCCATCAAACTCTCCCAGGACAGGTACAGCACGTGTTAGATACAGAGTAAAACTCCCTCTACACTGTCCCATCATGCTCACCCAGGGCAAGTACAGTATGTGTTAGATACAGAGTAATGCTCCCTCTGCACTGACCCATCAACACTCCCAGGGCTGGTACAGAACGGGTTAGATACACAGTAAAGCTCCCTCAACACTGTCCCATGAAACTCTCCAAGGGCAGGTACAGCATGCGTTAAATACAGAGTAAAGATTCTTCTAAACTGTCCCATCAAACGCTCCTAGGGCATATGCACCACGGGGTTAGATACAGAGGAAAGCTCCCTCTACATTGTCCCTTCAAACTCTCAGGGCATGTACAGCACAAATTAGTTACAACATAAATCTCCCGCGGCACAGTCCCATCAAACTCTTCCAGGGGCAGGTGCATGTTGCATATGCAATAACTCAGCAGGTTTACGACCGTGAACTCAATCAGGTGCATCCTGACCCTACTTTTCTAGCTCTCGAACAAAGGATTAAACATGGAGGCTTTCTTTATATACAAGAGTTGCATGTGTGTGTCTGTGGCCCAATGACCTTCGACGGTCGGTCCCCCTGGTGGCAGGTAAACCCGGGCATATATACATTACAGTGCAGCACGTGTTTAAATCTCCCTCTACACTGTCCCATCAAACCCTCCCAGGGCAGGCACAGCACAGGATAGATACAGAGCAAAGCTCCCACTATACTGTCCCATCAAACCCGTCAGGGCATGTACAGTACGGATCAGATACTGATCAAAGCCCCCTCTACATTGTCTCATCAAAGACTCAGAGGGCAGGTACAGACTAAAGCTTCCTCTACACTGTCACATCAAACCCTCCCAGGGCAGGTACAGTATGTGTTATATACAGATTAAAGCTCCCCCGATATTGTCCCATCAAAGACTCACAGAGCAGATACAGCCCATCTAAGATATATAGCAAAGCTTCCTCTCGTCTGTCCCATCAAACCTTCCCAGGGCAAGTACAGCATGGATTAGATACAGAATAAATCTCCCTCTCCACTGTACCATCAAATCCTCCCAGGGCAGGCACAGCACAGGATAGATACAGAGCAAAACTCCCACTATACTGTCCCATCAAACCCGTCAGGGCAGGTACAGCACGGGGTTAGATACAGAGTGAAGCTCCCTCTACACTGTCCCATCAAACTCTCCCAGGGCAGGTACAGCACGGGGTTAGCTACAGAGTGAAGCTCCCTCTACACTGTCCCATCAATCTCTCCCACGGCTGGATCAGCACGGGTTATGTAAGCACAAATCTTTTTCTGGAAGAATCACTCGACATTCGGGGTCGGTTCCAATCCAAAAATGGCCTTTATTACACCGGCGGGGAGAGAGCCTCTGGTCCAACTCCAGGCATTCCACTCCACCGAACAAAGAAATTCATCGATATTTATATGTTTTACAACAGTTCATTATAATTACTTAGCCCATGTTGGCTGGACACAATCCAATCATAACGACGATAAATTACAAATCGATTCCACTGGGCCAATGGAATTGGCCCCCAGGCACCAGGGGACTGCGTGATCACCTCATGTTTTAGCTGAGGCTTATTAATGGCCTCGTGATATTCTCCAGATCCCCTTATCTCTACTGTCCTTGGGTTCTGTCTGCACCTAACCACCTTATCCTTATACAGTCACAGGAATTTCTTTGTTCAGTATTCTGATAGGACATCTTTCTGTGGTTTGTTGATTGAGGACGTTCTGCTGAGCTCGCTCTTTCCAGTGTTCCTGTACACGGAACTGCAGTGTCATCAGCTACCCAAAAATGTATTCAAGCTAACTGTTAGCTGAATTCCCCTAGTGCTTTGCAGAATCCCTGGCAGCCATTTTGCATCTGGCTACCATTTTACACATACATATATGCATACATATATTCAGCAGGTGCCTTTGCCTTTGCCCTACAACAATCCCCCCTTTCGGTAATGGACTAATCCTAGTCTCCTTTAACCGACAACATTATTTGTTACTCGACTTATAATTTTATGTACCACCCGGTACTTCCTGTCACAACGTGCTGGCCAGTCATGTGGTGTCAGAAGTCCCAGTTGCTTAGATCAAATTGATATAGTTCAGATTCCCCTGTCCCTCTGCTGGACAAGTCACTTTATTTACTTGAGCCCTTGTTCTGATACTCCTTTGTCGTGCATAATGCCTGCAGGATCGACAGGCCATGATTCTCCATGTTAGTGCTAAGACCAGCTGTATCACTACCAGTATGTGTGATATTATTCCAATCCAGGGGTGGATGTTTACGTTCATGCCCCAGTCCCAGACCCTCCTCCACCAACTCTGGTTTTTTAACTCTTGGTCAGTATCCTTCTCCAGTATTTTAATCTTTGTCTGTAGTTGGTGGTAGAGTCTGACACACTGGCCTACTCTGAGTCTTAGTTCCCTTAATACTGCAACTAAATGTGGGATAGGGGCCTGCTCTGCTCGTCATAATCCTGCAGGTGATCGTGGAGCTGATCGATGGCGTTAATGATTTTGGGCCTCGGTGTCCAACCTGGATAATGCGGGCTTGTCCTATTGTGAGGTCGTAGGGCTGTGAGGCAAAAGTTTGTTTGCGCGATCTGGCATTGTAAGCCATTGTACCGATATGATTGTGCCGTGGTAGAGACACAGTATTTCCCTTTGCCCCCGTAACCTGTTCTGGCAAAATGAGTGGGGGCAGGTACTATTTCCAATACACATCCATCGGTTGGATTAAATCCACATTCGACTAGTTCTTGCTGTCCCACCGGGTGAGGGCACACCATAATGTCACCCGTCTGCTTGCATCCCGTCAGGGAGATCCCGTAGAGTGTGTTGTCTCTGCGGACAGCAGGGGCTGCGGTCAGATAGTAATGGAGGGAGGTGTTTTCCCGTATGATCCCGATATTCTACAGTTGATAAAGGGGAAACGGTCCTGAGTCTTGTGTGACTATAGGTATCATCAGGGCTATTTCCACTCCGGCAGCTTTGCTCATTCGGCAGTTTGGGATCACTGGGCAAACTCTGGTTAATCCCTTCAGAGTGCAATTACCCAGTGTCCCCTTCAGTTTGGCCAACTGAGCCAGATGTGGGCTGTCTATCCAGTCTGGAAACTCCCCCCTTTGGATATGATCGTGGTTGTGTCGTATCTGTCCCACCATCCATAGGCCATAAGCGTGACAGAGTTGTCCCTGTCTAAGTTTTGCGGTATCTTCTCTCTCTCTGTTGATAAGGTGATTGATTGTTTTTGCCTGAGCTTCCAGGACCGAGAGGCCATCCAATTGGATTTCAGCACCCTCTCTTCCGAGTTCGGATTGACCTTCCTGAGTCCGCTCTGCCCGTTCTAATAATCCCTTCATCACCCCTTTAAGCTGCTCCACCCTTTCATTTAGCCTTTGTATGTCCAGTGAGTTTACTATGGAGGTTCCAGCATTAAAACCGGTCGCAACATCATTAACTATTTCCCTCTTAGTCCTATGAACTGGCTCCTGTCCTCGGAATCTACTGGCACCCATGGCCATCGGCAGCCTGCTGCATTACAACTTTACTTCATACATTATACATATTTCTTGCCTGTTCTGTACAATATTCCGGCAACTGTGTACCTGAGATATTGATCAGGACAGGCACAATTTCATGCTTAACATTATTATACAATAGTTCACCCTCGTTGGACAGCACAATCCCATTTTCTGGTCCCCTTGTAATTGTTGGACATGACAATTCCATGGGCAGTGTGGTGGTTCTTATGGGGCGTGGTGTCGGAGGGGGTGAGAAGCATACATACAACGATATTGCGGCAGCCTCTACCTCCTCATAGTATCCACACAGCCCCACCCCCTCTTTGTGGGTGACTAACGGTTGTGGCTGGGCAGGAGGCGCGCAAATTATTCCAAAGGTACATTCATCGGGCCCTCCCGGCCTCCCTTCGTCTAATGCAACTGCTTCTTCTACCGGTAGAGCATCGCACACATACTCTATTCTTATCCGGATTTATTTTCAGCCACGTGTTAAAATCAGTTCTGTTCTTGCTCCAGTCCTTGATTGCTGGAATGCATATTTCGTCAGTCAAAGTAAACAAAACCCTATAGTTGATACAGTTGTGTCTTTCTTGCGTGTGCTGCATTTCTCGTCGTCCGTCTGTATTATGCAGTGCTTGTGTGGGCCTCAAGGTTCCCAGTATCATGAGTCCCCATAGTCGAAGTCACCACTGCAGTCCCATCTCGGTGATGGTTTTATCTGCAAATTTTAAACAGATAGCCTGGTCGTCACCAGATGTTAGGTTCTGGTCTGCTTGTGTCGCGGTCACTCTGTGGAACCGGAGGTAAGGGTTAGGTTATCCATATTCTTTGTAGTCGTGCCATCTCGATCACTTCATGTCCCTGTCTGGGCTGTAGTCGGTTTTGTATTTGAGCCTGCTGTGCTCGAGCCTGCACGATGAACCATCTAAATATTATCCAAACTCTAATCAACACCAGTGCCACCACTATTCCTCCAAACATCCCAGTCTGCTTTACTGTTAGGTTGGGTTTGTGGACTACACCGACCCACCGTGGGATACATTGGCTCGATTGCCACAGGTGATGGTGCTTTGGCTGCACACTGCACTATCCGTCTGGTCCTGTTTTTTTAAATCTCTTCCAGCTTATTTAATCTTCGCTTTTAACTCTTGACCAGCTAGTACTGTTTTATTTTTATTCTGACTATCCCACCATTTCCACTGTCTGTCAGGTGAGTCTTCTTTATTTTAGTAAGAAATTCAAATGAGTAAGGTCCAGTGTAAAACAGCTGTCAATGGAAAGGATTAACTCCTTTACAGGTTTGTAAGAAGGTCTGATGTCATTACGTGACTTCGCGTAATCATCCAAATCTTTGTGCCTTCAAAACTTGCTTAGAAATTAGGAATCCGTTAAAATAGCAGAAATCATTCGTAAAGTGGTCCCAATAAAAATCGTCTCATCGGTAAAGACAGCATTTTAGATAAAACTCCAATTTTTTTGCTTAACATCGAATTCAAGTACTTGCCAAAGATTTTTGTTGAAATAAGAACACACATTTTTAATAGCTATTTTGTTTACTGAAATCCAATGTTCACACAAGCTGTTAACATGCCATCATTTCGGGTTTTTTTTAACAGTCCCGTTCAATGGGCAAATCTTGTGTTTTATTTCTCTCTCTGCTGAGTTCGCATAGCTTAGATCTTTTCTCCTCGTTATTTTCAAAACCCTTCTGCTTGTTTAGACTGTTCGGGACTTTTCTTGATTAATAACGTCTATTCTGGAAATCTTTTCAAACTGCAGTGAAACTTTCTCGTAATTTAAAATCATTATCAATGGAGAGTGTCTTTTACCTCCTCCAATTTTTTTTTCCTTTTCCCAATTAAACCAATATCTTTTTCACAGCCAATATCAACTAGTATATAGTAAGTTATAGAAACATAGAAACATAGAAAAATAGGTGCAGGAGTAGGCCATTCGGCCCTTCTAGTCTGCACCGCCATTCAATGAGTTCATGGCTGAACATGTAACTTCAGTAACCCCTTCCTGCTTTCTCGCCATTCCCCTTGATCTCCGTGGTAGTAAGGACTTCATCTAACTCCTTTTTGAATATATTTAGTGAAATCGCCTCAACAACTTTCTGTGGTAGAGAATTCCACAGCTTCACCACTCTCTGGGTGAAGAGGATTCTCCTCATCTCGGTCCTAAATGGCTTACCCCTTATCCTTAGACTGTTACCCCTGGTTCTGGACTTCCCCAACATTGGGAACATTCTTCCTGCATCTAACCTGTCTAAAGCCGTCAGAATTTTAAACGTTTCTATGAGGTCCCCTCTCATTCTTCTGAACTCCAGTGAATACAAGTCCAGTTGATCCAGTCTTTCTTGATAGGTCAGTCCCGCCATCCCGGGAATCAGTCTGGTGAACCTTCGCTGCACTCCCTCAATAGCAAAAATGTCCTTCCTCAAGTTAGGAGACCAAAACTGTACAAAATACGCCAGGTGTGGCCTCACCAAGGCCCTGTACAACTGCAGCAACACCTCCCTGCCCCGTACTCAAATCCCCTCGCTATGAAGGCCAACATTCCGTTTGCTTTCTTAACCACCTGCTGTACCTGCATGCCAACCTTCAATGACTGATGTACCATGACACCCAGATCTCGTTGCACCTCTCCTTTTCCTAATCTGTCACCATTCAGATAATAGTCTGTCTCTGTTTTTACCACCAAAGTGGATAACCTCACATTTATCCACATTATACTTCATCTTCCATGCATTTGCCCACTCACCTAACCTATCCAAGTCACTCTGCAGCCTCATAGCATCCTCCTCGCAGCTCACACTGCCACCCAACTTAGTGTCATCCGCAAATTTGGAGATACTGCATTTAATCCCCTCGTCTAAATCATTAATGTATAGTGTAAACAGCTGGGGCCCCAGCACAGAACCTTGAGGTACCCCACTAGTCACTGCCTGCCATTCTGAAAAGTGCCCATTTACTCCTACTCTTTGCTTCCTGTCTGACAACCAGTTCACAATTCATGTCAGCACACTACACCCAATCCCATGTGCTTTAACTTGGCACATTAATCTCTTGTGTGGGACCTTGTCGAAAGCCTTCTGAAAGTCCAAATATATCACATTAACTGGTTCTCCCTTGTCCACTCTACTGGAAACATCCTCAAAAAATTCCAGAAGATTTGTCAAGCATGATTTCCCTTTCACAAATCCATGCTGACTTGGACCTATCATGTCACCTCTTTCCAAATGCGCTGCTATGACATCCTTAATAATTGATTCCATCATTTTACCCACTACTGAGGTCAGGCTGACCCGTCTATAATTCCCTGTTTATTCTCCCCCTCCTTTTTTAAAAAGTGGGGTTACTTTGGCTACACTCCACTCGATAGGAATTGATCCAGAGTCAATGGAATGTTGGAAAATGACTGTCAATGCATCCACTATTTTCAAGGCCACCTCCTTAAGTACTCTGGGATGCAGTCCATCAGGCCCTGGGGATTTATGGGCCTTCAATCCCATCAATTTCCCCAACACAATTTCCCGACTAATAAGGATTTCCCTCAGTTCCTCCTCCTTACTAGACCCTCTGACCCCTTTTATTTCTTTTTCCATCGCAAACACTTTTTTTTTCAGCACTTATTTAGTATGTTACGTCTTTTTTTTCCAAACCTTTTAGTTTTATTTTTTAAAAGAGATCAGATTTAACTTTTTGTTTTAAATGTATCGCATTTTGTTGTGCCTTTTCTTAACCAGTGGTACTTGAAACCTTCACAACAAAATTAACTTCACTGTTCCCATCCTAATTTCTGCTCCCCTTTTGTAGAATTTGTATTTATTGTTGAATTACAGAATGTCAAATATGGTATTACTGGATTTTTTTGCCTAATTTCCGTTTTAGAAGCTGATCAAAAACTCTAATCTTTTGCTCTGTAACTTCAATTTTGTGGTACTATATCTCATAAATTACATCTTTTTTAAGCTTCAGTTCCTGACGCAGTATGTGTACTTTTATTAAAAATGCTTCCAAACCCAAGATTTTCCTATACAACCAAAATGTTTATCAATGAGAATCAGCTGAAATATCTCAAAATCACAATTCAAGTATTGTACTGCCAATCTGTAATTTAAAAATCTCTTTCCTGAGCTAAAAGCTTTCGATTCAAGGTTTTACACAAAGGAAAAATGGGAGCGTACTTCCCCAGCCTGCAGCCTCCAGAGACACAGGCTTTTTTTTAAGACATTACAGCTTCCCTTCTCCATTCTTTATCTCATTCCTAGACAGACATTCAAAAAAGTCTCTTTTCATTCAGCAAAGTTTATTGTTTGGCTGGCTCTATTCTTGGATCCATACTTCACTTAAGATCATCACTATCAGGTTTTTTTATTTCTTACATATTGATGAACCTCCTCTGTTAATTTTATGTGGGCTTGAAGAATTAAGACCACGGCTTTCTCATCTTTATCTTTCCTTTCCTTCTCCCACCATTCCCATTGATTTGCTGGCGGGTCCTGGGGGTTCCATCCTGACTTAATCATCTTCTCAATTAGTTTATTTTGTTTTTCCGCCATGTGGCAGGTAAGGGACCCTTCTAGTCCCCACTCGAGATTACTTGATTTATTGGCCATTCCCGGGTAGGACTAGAACCGTTAAGAATGGACTCTCAGAGATCCACTTTCTTCCTTGTGTAACTTGTAGCAGACCGTCTCCTGGCTACTGTCAGGTCAGAAGTTCTGCAATTACACAAACTTATACAATTCTTAAAACGCGTTTAAGCAATTCCCGCAGTGCCCCACGCCTCCTTAACGACTACCTACCACCGTTTTGTCTGTCGGTCCGACCCTGTTTGGTTTGGTTTCCTTTGGTCGCTGTGCACCGCCTGGTCTCCGGGGTATATTTTCAAATCACACTACTGGGTCCAGGAGATGTCGCTCGGTATCACGATCCCACGGTCTAAGTGTGTGCCCTACGCCTACTTAGTTCCTGGCCGTCACGTGGGACAAAAGTCCTCTTAATTCAGGCTCAGGCTAGTCGTTTGAGATATTAGACCATCTCCTCGTGTCGGTCAACCGGCCTCCACCTTCTGCACCCTTTATAATTAAAATTTGTTGATACTCACCCAGGTTCTTCCAAGGAATTCCAGCGACTCCACGAAATCCTGTTCATGACGCCACTGCAAGCGGAAATGTTTTCATGGAAGAATCACTCGACACTCGGGGTCGGTTCCAATGCAAAAATGGCCTTTATTATGCCGGCAAGGAGAGAGCCTCTGGTCCAACTCCAATCACTCTACTCCGCCGAACAAAAAAATTCATCGATATTTATATGTTTTACAATCGTTCATTACAGTTACTCAGCCCACTTTGGCTGGACATAATCCAATCATAATGATTATATATTACATATAGGTTTAAATGGGCCAATAGAATTAACCCTGGTACATCAGGGGGCTGCATGATCAGTTCATGACAGTTCGGGGCTGATTCATATCCGTGTGATGTTTTCCAGACCTCCCTTATCTCCGTTAATCATTTGTTCCACCGGTGCCTAACTCATTATCTCCGTGGTTGCTAGGCACCCCATCTGGGGGTCACTGACTTGAGGACATTCCGTACTAGGTACCGCAGTGTTCTGTATACTATCTTGCCTCAAGTTGTTGATTCAACACATTCCTGGTACCAGACTCTGCAGGGTCAGCGCTCAGTCAGCAGTTTTAGCTAACTTGGCTTACCGAGTCCCCATCATGCTTTGCTAAGCCCCCTGGCAGCCATTTTATATTTGGCTAACATTTTAAACATACATACATTTATATATTCAGCAGGTGCCTTTGCCTTCCTACAACAGTGGCTTTCAATTTGTTTATTTACCCTTTTTACCTGCTTGTTTCCTCTCTCTTTCAAACTCACATTCTTCATTTTTGCTTTCTAATTCCAGCATTACTTCCCTCCCTACTGAATCTATTCTCAGGTTCCCATCCCGCTGCCAAACTAGTTTAAACCCTCCCCAACAGCACGAGCAAACCCCCCCGCGAGGATATTGGTCCCGGCTCTGTTTAGGTGCAAACTGTCCGGCTTGTACAGGTCCAACCTCGCCCAGAAGTGGTCCCGATGCCTCAGGAAACTAAAGCCCTCCTGCCTGCACCATCTCTCCAGCCACGTATTCACCTGCTCTATCCTCCTATTTCTGTACTCACTAGCTCGTGGCACCGAGTGTAATCCGGAGATTACTACCTTTGAGGTCCTGCTTTTTAATCTCTCCCCTAGCTCCCTAAACTCTGCCTGCAGGACCTCATCTCTCTTGCTACCCATGTCATTGGTCCTGATATGGACCACGATCTCTGGCTGTTCACCCACTCCCCGAGAATGGAGGTGATGGTGTTCCCATGCGCCTGCTGCCCTTGTCCTTCTAGGCGGTAGAGGTCGCGGATTTGGGAGTAGCTGCCAAAGAAGCCTTGGTGAGTTGCTGCAGTGCATCTTGTAGATGGAACACACTGCAGCCACGGTGCACCGGTGGTGGAGGGAGTGAATGTTGGAGGTGGTGGATGGGGTGCCCAATAAGTGGGCTGCTTTTTCCTGGATGGTGTCGAGCTTCTCGAGACTTGTTGGAACCGCACTCATCCAGGCAAGTGGAGAGTATTTCATCAGACTCCTGACTTGTGCCTTGTAGATGGTGGAAAGGTTTTGGGGAGTCAGGAGTTGAGACACTCACCGCAGAATACCCAGCCTCTGACCTGCTCTTGTTGCCACAGTATTTATGTGACTGGTCCAGTTAAGTTTCTGGTCAATGGTGACCCCCAGGATGTTGATGGTGGGGGATTCGGCGATGATAATGCCGTTGATAGCCGAGCCTGCTTAAGTTGTATGTTCCTGTCGCTGATTGCTGACAGGCGACTGTTGGCTCCGCCCCGTGGGTTTACCTCGAACTTCAAACCACGAAATCGGTTCTCCTGAATTCCAAGGTGTGTACGGAAATCAATCATCAAATGCCCTGTCATTAACCACAGGGGTTCCGGCAATTTTCTGATCACAAAGCGCTTTCAGTCCTTGTCCTTGTCCAGAAAATTGCAGACGTGGAAATTCTGGAGTTTTTGACTTTGAAAGGAGAACATTGTTGTTTTGTGCAGCTCCGGTCAGAGAAATGTTTGTGAAAGGAACTTTTTGCAGAGAGAGGGATTGAGCATTTCAGCTTGTTGCTGAACACTTCTCTCTGGGCACTGAGCTGAGCAGCAGCTTGCGAAGTGCAGTGCTGATCACGTTCGCCTCACAGGTGAAAAGTCCGCAGCTCGATCACGGACAGAAACATTGTTGTTGAAACAAAAACATGTCTGCAATAAAATTGAACAAAAGCATTCCAGGGTACATTGACGCATGATGCAAACTACCTCAGGCCTGGGCCAAAGCTCCCTGTACACCGAGCACAGGCTGAGGAAAACCCCAGGGAAGAGGATATCCCGGTCACTGGGACTTCCAGCTGCACTGAACAAGTGCCCGGTCTGAAACTTTCCAGAGTAATAATTTGTAACAAATACATCCAACAGTTAGGATGGCCGAGCGGTCGAAGGCACTGCTCAGGTCACAGTCTTCTCTGGAGGCATGGGTTTAAGTCCCACTCCGAACATTCATTGTGTTTAATTTCAAAATCATTTGTTTTGACAACACTCTGAAGTTATTTGGGACATCCATCTAACTTCATAAAATTACTCCACTTCAATTACAAACGGTGATATCAAATTTACTTCACAAACCAGGAATCGATCCCAGGTGGCTGTAGCACGTTCCTTTCACGACAGCCACCTGGGATCGAATCCTGGTTTGTGAAGGTGCCCTCTAAATATCTCGCACTGCTAATTTAAAAACACGGTTATAATTTGTTTCGGTGCAAAAGATGGCAGGCTCGAAGGGCCAAATGGTAGACTCCTGCTCCAAGTTCTTGTGTTCTTATGCAGATCACAGAACAAATGATTAAATTATCAACTCTCCCTCAGTTCGCATTCCTTTTATTGTGCAAAGAAGATCATGGGTTCATTAAAGATGTTTTCCAGTGAAAGCAACATAAAGATTAAGGAAAATAATTCGCCCATCTCGAACCCACGACCCTGAGATTATGAATCTCATGCTCTACCGACTGAGCTCGCCGGGCTGCTCAACATCTACCCTGTTAATCCCCTTCAAAATATTATCCGTTTCAATGAGATCACCTCTCATTCTTCTCAACTCCAGAGAGTATCGGCATATTCTACACAATCTCTCACCATAGGACAGTCCTCTCATCCCAGGAATCAATCTGGTGAACCTCTGTTCTACCACCTCCAAGGCAAGTATATCCTTCCTCAGATAAGGAGACCAAAACTGTGCACAGTACTCCAGGTGTGGTCTCACCAAGGCCCTGTAGAATTGTAGCAAGATTTCCTTACTCTTGTAATATGGGCTATATATTAGGTACTATGGGCCGAATAACCTGTTTTTCTGCTGATTCAATGGCTGTATAAAAAGTTATTAAAATTCGGCCGTCGCTCAGCAAACATATTTGTATTTCCTTCAGTGTGCAACACATGTGGGTGGATTAATGATGTTTGAAACAATTATTGTCACAGTCGCTCACAGACTTGAATTATTTTGGACAACTTGCTCTGTAAAAATGCTTTCCCTGACTAATGGACTAAGGTCACCACAGTTCAAGTACAATACCTTACCTCGTGGATTCATTACTAGAGTGCTTCCAGACACAATAACTGGTGACGAGAATACGAATTTCCACACGACAATGGCTAACCTTGGCACGTTTGAACAATTCGCCAATGGGGAAGATTGGGAAGCCTTTGTGGAAAGGCTCGAACACTTCTTTATTGCGTACGACCTGGCGGGAGACGACCCGACCTCGCTGGCTGATAAGTGCTGAGCTATCCTGCTCAGCAGTTGTGGGCCCACCGTCTGTGGCCTTTTCAGGGATTTGCTAGTCCCAGAGAAGACAACAACATATGTGGAGCTCATAACGCTGATACAGGAACAGCTCAAACCTAAAGAGAGCATCCTCACAGCCAGACACCGGTTCTCTCCCCACCGGTGGCCCGAAGGCCAAGAAATCGCAAAATATGCTGAAAACCTGAAACGATTGGCTGCACCATGTGCTTTTAGCGATCACCTCACCAAAGCACTAAGGTACATCTTTGTTACTGGAATCGGCCACGAAGACCTTCTCCACAGACTGCTCTCTGCGGACACCACGGTCACCCTACAGAAGGCAATTAACGTGAGCCAGGTATTCATGATCTCGGCCTGCATCTCCAAGTGGATGTCTCACCCCCAGGACTCTAACCCGGCAAGTACTGTGAACCGACTGGTGCCTTTTAGAGGCAGGGCTGCTGCTAGCAGTCTCTCTCAGGGAAGAGAGAAGAGAACCCTGAGTCCCGCAATCCTGAGTCCACCACATGGGGCCAACCGGCCAACCCCATTCTGGCGCTGTGCAGGAAATCACAGGGCCCACCAGTGCCGCTATAAAGACTATACTTGCAAAGGCTGTAACATGAAGGGCCACCTCCAGCGAATATGCAAGAGAAATCGTACTCACCGAGTCGATGAAGAGTTGGCTGATCATCCGGAGTCCAGCGACAATGAGGTGTACGGAGTGTTTACCTGCACCACCGAGAGTTCCCCGGTGAAAATGGAAGTTGAAATCAATAATGTTCCAGTCACGATGGAGGTGGACACAGGGGCGAGCCAGACACTGATGAATCAGGTGGCCTTTGAGAAATTCGGTGACAATCCAATCGAACGACGTCAAATGATCCCGATCGAAGTGAAGCTGCTCACCTACACAAACGATACATCCCAGTCGTTGGCACCGTGGATGTCCAGGTGTCCCATGGCGGCGCGATGTACAGGTTACCTTTGTGGATCATTGCTGGTGATGGTCCAAAGCTATTAGGAAGAAGGTGGATGAAAAAGATCACTTGGAGCTGGGAAAAGCTCCAAGCTCCAGCGATCGACGTCCTCCGCGGCCCCGAAGTTGGATCCAGCACAACACCTGAAAAACCAACCGCCCAACTCGACTGTGAGGCGACGACACAGACCGCTCAACCCAACGGCGAGATGATCCAGCCCAAACAACCAGACCTCACCTTCCAGGCTCCAGTGGCAGGACTCCAGAGAAGAAAATGCACGCAGAAGGTAACTTCCCGGCTTCCGTGGCAGAACCTGGGGAGAAAAGGATCACCGCAGCCTACCCCATGGAGAGAAAGAAGATGGCGTCCAAACCACGAGGTGAAGCGCCTGAAGTCAAGATGGCGGCAGCCAGACCAAAAGGGAGCATCACGTGACGCCGAGCGGCGAACCGGATTGGGGTAAAGTTTGCAAGACCTTCTAAAAGGAGACCGGCAACCCATCACAATTAAAGGGACATTTCCACTCTTGAGTGGGCAAATGCATGGCGGATGAAGTATAATGTGGATAAATGTGAGGTTATCCACTTTGGTGGTAAAAACAGAGAGACAGACTATTATCTGAATAGTGACAGATTAGGAAAAGGGGCGGTGCAACGAGACCTGGGTGTCATGGTACATCAGTCATTGAAGGTTGGCATGCAGGTACAGCAGGCGTTTACGAAAGCAAATGGCATGTTGGCCTTCAGAGCGAGGGTATTTGAGTACAGGGGCAGGGACGTGTTGCTACAGTTGTACAGGGCCTTGGTGAGGCCACACCTGGAGTATTGTGTACAGTTTTGGTCTCCTAACTTGAGGAAGGACATTCTTGCTATTGAGGGAGTGCAGCGAAGGTTCACCAGACTGATTCCCGGGATGGTGGGACTGACCTATCAAGAAAGACTGGATCAACTGGGCTTGTATTCACTGGAGTTCAGAAGAATGAGAGGGGACCTCATAGAAACGTTTAAAATTCTGATGGGTTTAGACAAGTTGGATGCAGGAAGAATGTTCCCAATGTTGGGGAAGTCCAGAATCAGGGGTCACAGTCTAAGGATAAGGGGTAAGCCATTTAGGACCGAGATGAGGAGATACTTCTTCACCCAGAGAGTGGTGAACCTGTGGAATTCTCTACCACAGAAGGTAGTTGAGGCCAATTCACTAAATATATTCAAAACGGAGAAGATGAAGTCCTTACTACTAGGGGGATCAAGGGGTATGGCGAAAAAGCAGGAAGGGGGTACTGAATTTGCATGTTCAGCCATGAACTCATTGAATGGCGTTCCAGGCTAGAAGGGCCGAATGGCCTACTCCTGCACCTATTTTCTATGTTTCTATGTTTCTATGTTTATACAGCGATGATGGTGATACAAATGTAAAAGATGTAACTGACAATTTCAAGTTGGTAAATGTAACTAATCATGATAAGTCGGGCACTTGCGATCAGAACCAATGCATTGTGAGGGTAAACGAAGTGATGACGTGCGATGCTGCGATTTACATGTCTGCCGACAAAACCAAGGGCAACCTCCCGTCAGCACCCAGGTCCCGCGATCATGTAGCCTGCCCCTCCGGGCCCAATGTGATACCCCAGGGAGTGTGGCCACACACAGAGGGAGCATACCAGCTGCAGGGCCAGTGATCAGCGGACGGCAAAGGCACCACTACCGGTACCCTGCCCCCGATCGGCTCCACCTCTCTGGCCACCAGGGCCAGTACTGGGAGCGAGCGGATAGCATCCTCCTGCCCTCCCAACGGGACCTGGGATGACCAGGCTCCCACTATCGCTGAAGAGCAGCAGGGAGACACCGCAGCCTTCAAAGGTGGACAGGGAGGCCACACACTCCTGTGGCTCTGCCGACCACGAGGCAACGGCAAAGGCTCTGAAACTCAGCCAGGTGAGCGATCTGAGCCCACCCAGCTGGCAGGGGACACAGCGCCGCCATCAGACAACCTGGACACAGTCTGGTTACTCTGGAACTGGTGTCCTCACCCACCTACACCTACACAACCCAGGGGCAAGACTGTGACACCACGTATGTAGCTTACCTGTAAAATGTACTTGTTCCACTACTGCAGAACCCAAACAGTGATGTAACTAATCCGATGTTTTTTTGTTCTTTCTGTCTGTACAGGTCTGCACATGCAGGTGTTGAGCCACACACATGGTCTATATATGGGGGGGGGGTGACGGGGGGGGGGAATGGATATATGTAGCCATGGACACACATGGATCACACCCAGAACCCACACAACCCCCACTGCAACCTCCAACAATCCACTGCTGAACATTTCCCAATGTCGTGGTAATAAGGACTTGGGGGTTTACAGGGAGAGAACCAAGCCAAAGCATAGACAAGGTGCAAGGGCTTTGGGCACTCTAGTCTCGGGCCAGAGCACACAATGCAAAGGCCAGTGGAACAAGACTAAGGGGAGAGTGATGTTGTGTCTGTATAATATAAGTATACTCTCTGTACACTCAGTGTACAGTTATATAAGACTACTGGATGTACCTTCACACTGTATACACTATGCCTGTACCACCAGAGGGTGCAACTGGTGGAGATCTCGGGGTCACCGGTACACGACAGGTAACCAGGTATAAAACGGAGCTCACCATCCTGTACCCTCACTCAGGAGCTGCAATAAATGGACTAAGGTCACCACAGTTCAAGTACAATACCTTGCCTCATGGAGTCATTACTTGAGTGCTTACAGACACAATAGAAAGAGATTAAACATTAAAGGTTAGGACATTGAGAATTGTAGAGGAACAAAGCGACCTGGGAGTGCATGTCCACAGATCCCTAAAGGTAGCAGGCAAGGTGGATTAGCTGGTTAAGAAGACATAGAGAATGCTGGCCTTTATTAGCCGAGGCCAAGAATAAGAGAGCAGGTGGATTATGCTTGAATATAAAACACTGGTTTGGCCACAGCTGTAGTACTGCGTGCAGTTCTCGTCACCACTTTACAGGAAGAAGACTGTGATTGCACTGGAGACTTACAGAGGAGATTTCGAGGATGTTATCGGGAGTGGAGAATCTTAGCTATGAGGACAGATTGGATAGGCTGGAGTTGTTTTTCTTGGAACAAAGTGGGCTGAGGTGAGGCATCATTGAAATGTGTACAATTATGAGGGGCCGTGATATATTGGATAGAATTTGCCCATTTCCCTTCGCAGAGGGGTCAACAACCATGGGGCATAAATTTAAAGTCTTGGTAGTAGGTGTAGGGGGGATTTGAGGGGAAAACTCTTCATGCAGAGGGTTGTGGGGGTCTGGAACTCACTGCTTGAAAGGGTGGTAGAGGCAGAAACGCTCACCACATTTAAAAAGTGCTTGGATGTGCACCTGAAGTGCCGTAACCTGCAGGGTTATGGACCGAGAGCTGGAAAGTGGGATTAGGCTGGAGAGCCTGTTATTGGCCGGCACGGTAACAATGGGCCGAAATGGCCTCCTTCCGTGCTGTAAACTTCTGATTATATAATTCTATGAAAAATAATCACCCAATGTGGCGCTCGTTTTAGAATCTCATGATCTCCTGACTGAGTTTGCTGGGCTTCTGCAAAATACACCTTTTTGTCGGTGATTACAGCCAGGTGCCTGTTGGCTCCGCCCCAGATGTTTAAACTTGCTGTCGAGGAACTGCCAGGATCTTCTTGAATGGTGGACCAGACTAGAGGGGCTGAATGGCCTACTCCGGCCCCTAATCCTTACATGTTTATGATCTTATGACCTTTCAGAGGAGAACAAACTCGCTTCTGAGCACAAGGAGAAAGTTCCAGAAAATATTCCCACCCGGTGAGCTTTCGCGTGTGAGGCGAACGTGTTAACCGCTATACTGCGGAATCATCTCCACTTTCAGCACCTGGTCAGACAGAAATGTGAAGCGAGCAGGTGAACTGCTGAATCCCACTTTTCAGGAGTTGGTCGTGGTGTCAAACAATGAGTTTTGCTCAATGACGAGAATGAAGAAGTGGGATTTGAACCCACGCTTCCAGAAAAAAAACTACAAACTGATCACAGCACCTGAGACCGCTCGGCCATCCTGACTATTTAATGCTGGATGTGGCCATCTGCAGGTTGATTTTGAACTTTTGTGTCCTGCCACATGAAATAAATGAGGGCAGCATGCGTATCTCTGCCTGACACCGGGGAAACAGTGATGCAAAGCTTGGAGCAAGGGTCTGGTTATTGCCAAACAGCAAAGAAAATATTAATTCCCGAATTACCCTGAAGAACAGTGACCTCGACGTGATCTGGGGTCAGACGCGCTACCATTGCGCCACGAGGTCGATACAGCACATCGGAAATGTTTGACTATCTGAAGGTTTCACAATGCAAGGGGCTTTTAAAATCCCCGCCCATTCCCACCGGGTGTCAGAAGCAGCGCTCACCTGCCAGCCACCTTATGTTTTTTTGTTAAACTTTTGTGTTGCTTCAACGGGATTGCATCATTAATTAATCTGTCACCTTCTTTTGCACAATGAAAGAAATGCGAACTGAAGCAGAGTCGATACTTCAACCATTTTTTTCTGTGCTTTGCATAGAAACATAGAAACATAGAAACATCGAAAACAGGTGCAGGAATAGGCCATTCGGCCCTTCGAGCCTGCACCACCATTCAATATGATCATGGTTGATCATGCACCTCAGTACCCCTTTCCTGCTTTCTCTCCATACCTTTGATACCTTTAGCCGTAATTGCCACATTTAACTCCCTTTTGAATATATCGAACGAACTGGCCTCAACAACTTTCTGTGGTAGAGAATTCCACAGGTTCAGAATTCTCTGAGTGAAGAAGTTTCTCCTCATCTCGGTCCTAAATGGCTTACCCCTTTTCCTTAGACTGTGACCCCTGGTTCTGGACTTCCCCAACATCGGGAACATACTTCCTGCATCTAACCTGTCCAATCGCGTCAGAATTTTATGTTTCCATGTAATCCCCTCTCATTCTTCTATATTCCAGTGAATATAAGTCTAGTTGATCCAGTCTTTCTATACATGTCAGTCCTGCCCTCCCGGGAATCAGTCTGGTGAACCTTCGCTGCACTCCCTCAATAGCAAGAACGTTCTTCCTCAGATTAGGAGACCAAAACTGTACACAATATTCCAGGTGTGGCCTCACCAAGGCCTGCGTCCGCGCACATTAGAGGCTGAACTCCAGGACTTTGTCGATGTATTTACTGTGGCCTATGAAAGCATGGGCCTTACGTTAAACATCCGTAAGACAAAGGTCCTCCACCAGCCTGTCCTCACCGCACAGCACTACCCCCCAGTCATCAAGATCCACGGCGCGGCCCTGGACACCATGGACCACTTCCCATATCTCGGGAGCCTCCTATCAACAAGAGCAGGCATCGACGACGAGATTCAACACGGCCTCCATGCGCCAGTGCAGCCTTCGGCCGCTTGAGGAAAAGAGTGTTTGAAGACCAGGCCCTCAAAACTGCCACCAGGCTCATGGTCTGCAGGGCTGTAGTAATACCTGCCCTCCTGTAAGGCTCAGAGACATGGACCATGTACAGTTGACACCTCAAGTTGCTGAAGAAATATCACCAACGATGCAACAAATCCCCTGGGAGGACAGACGCACCAACATCTACGACCTTATTCAGGCTAACATCCCCAGCTTTGAAGCACTGACCACACTCGATCAGCTCCACTGGGCAGGCCACATTGTCCTCATGCCAGAAAAGAGACTACCAAAGCAAGTGCTCTACTCGGAGCTCCGTCATGGCAAACGAGCCAAAGGTGGGCAGCAGAAACTCTACAAGGACACAATCAAAGCCTCCCTGATAAAGTGCAACATCCCCACTGACACTCATGAGTCCCTGACCCAAGACCACCCGAAGTGAAGGAAGTGCATCCGAGAGGGCGCTGAGCACCTCGAGTCTTATCGCCGAGTGCATGCAGAAATCAAGTGTCGACAGCAGAAAGAGCGATTGGAAAACCTGTCCCACCCATCCCTTCCCTCAACGACTATCTGTCCCACCTGTGATAGGGTCTGTGGCTCTAGTATTGGACTGTTCAGCCACCAAAGAACTCATTTTCGGAGTGGAAGCAAGTCTTCCTCGATTCCGAGGGACTGCCTATGTAGATTCCAAAATTCGTGGAAACCCCCAAGTGAAAAGGAAATTCGATTTGGGATGAGTAAACATAAAGTTTGGGATCCTAAAAAGCATATGGAAGAAATCTACAAGTCTTAACCAAGTTTGGGATTTTAAAAGGCACGTTTGGGCCTGTGGGGAAATGCTGCAGTGACAGAGGGGTGGGATTTAGAGTTTGGATATTGTAGCTAATCAGTTTGTCTGGGGGAGCTCTTTAACCATAGTCAGGCTCCAAGAAAACATTAGCATTTAAACAATCGACCACGGAAGAAACATTATCCACCTTACCCACAGGACCCAAATATCACATCCATATTCCAACACCTTTTCAACATGTATAGAAATATCTGGCTCATCCCAGACTTCCCGAAGCCAAAGCAGTGCTATTTCAATGGACAAGAGTTCATCAGTTCATAAAGAAGGAGTATCGCCCTCCCAAAGTCTATCAACACCAGATTAAAACATTTAATCAAGTCTCAGTTAGCTAGTCCGCCAAAACTTAGACAAAGAAGAACACTTAAATCAATGGGCAGCAAAACTTAAACAAAAGAAACGTTATATTTGGCACGAAGATTAAGCAGCCTCTCAGAGTATAACTAGGGGCCTATCGTACCAAGAGCAACCTATTTTTCTGACCATTACTTTGGAACAACTTGATCAAGATCGAGAGCACACGGCAAGAAAACACAGGAAGATACATCACGACATCGGAGAAAAGAACTTCAAAAAACCAATCAGTGGAACATCAATACCAACTGACTTGGTAACAGGCATCAACCGGACCACCGCGACCGACGGACCAACCAGGAAAATCAACCACGAGAAAACCGGGGTCCACGCAAGTGTTCCACTCTACAATTTATGCCTCGACTGTCCAGCAGGTAAAAATTACCGAATCAACTTAAAACCCTATTGATGACAAAGGATACCGGCTTCGGGACAGTCAGAATACTTCGTCACAGACAAGGCACCGGAAGGCTGGAAGGTAGATCACACCGGTTGTGGGAGAGCTGGTTGGCGGTGACATGGAAGTGTCTGCAGTGTGCGGGACCAGACTGCTTCCACACATCCACAATGAATGTCCCACCCTTTATTTGGGAAAAGTACAACTGAGAGTGGACAAGTTCCATCCCGGTCAGAGCAATCTGAAGCTTTAACTGACTGACACCCTAGTTTGGGATTGTAATGTCTGTCAGCATGTAATGCTTGTAGCTCCACACTGTGGATGTGGACGTATTGTGTACTGCAACTGTATAGTTAATCATGAAACAGAACAGGCTCTTTCCGGAGAGTTCCGAGAGAGCAGCCTGCATGTTCGGAAGCTGTGTGTGCTGTGCTCTGTGAAGATATCACAGGGATGTCTTGCAATATATGCTATATCAGTGTTTGTGGTGCAATGGATTAGGGCGTTCAGCTATTAACTGCAAGGTTGGTGGATCGTAGCCCATTCATAAACAAAGCCTTTAATTGTTTTTCCCTGAGGATTCGGTGCCGTACAGTTCCAAGTTGTCAGTGTGCGTTTTGGCTGCACGAATATATTCCGCAACCATTGCCAGCTGTGCTGTTATCAAGTTATACCAACTGTTACTTGCATTTTTGAGTGGTTGTTCGTTGTCTCGTCGCCAATTGATACGCTCATAATAAAGAATGAATCTGAGTACTGTGAACAATGAGTAAGTATGACATTAGCTCCTTTAATAAGACTCCAGTGTGCTTATATATACAAATGGATGCTGGGAATCCTTGGGACTCCAATAGGTAGGCCCTCTGGTGGTGGTGTGATACAGGTGGCCAAAGGTTAAATACATAACACAAGGTGTGTACGGAAATCAACCATCAAAAGTCCTGTCATTAGCCACAGGGGTTTCCGGCAATTTTCTGATCGCAAAGCGCTTTCAGTCCTTGTCCTTAACATTGCAGATGTGGAAATTGGGGAGTTTAATGACTTTGAAAGGAGAACATTGTTGTTTGGTGCAGTTCCGGTGTGAGAAATGTTTGTGAAAGGAACTTTTTGCAGAGAGAGGGATTGAGCATTTCAGCTTGTTGCTGAACACTGCAATCTGGGCACTGAGCTAAGCAGCAGTTTCCGTAGTGTAGCCGTTATCATGTTTGCCTCACACGCGAAAGGTCTCTGTTGCGAGCCTGGGCGGAAACATTATTTGTGAAGCAAAAACTTGTCTGCAATAAAATTGAACAAAAGCAGTCCAGGGTACATTGTCGCATGAGCAATGAACATTTTAAAACTAATCTACTCAAATACAGAATGTGTAAAATCAGATCGGGGATAAAACTTCATCAAGGGTTAAAGTTTCACTCATTATTAAAGTTCAGTTATTGAAATTTCGATTGTCCCTGTTCGCATTTCTTTCATTCTGTGAAACAACACTATCGGTTAATACCATCAGATCTAAGTTGCATTTGAAACTCACAAACAGCTCATTAATTATTCGCTCTTCCCCAGTTCCAGAGCTCAGAGTGTTATTGTCCATCCCTGGGATGTAAGCTACCTCCAACCCGGGCCAAACCTCCCCATGCCAAACCTGCCCGTGCACCGATCAGAGGCTCAGGAAAACCCCGGGGGAGAGGATATCCCGATCACTGGGCCTTCCAGCAACACTGAACAAGCGCCCGGTCCGAAACTTTCCTGAGTAATAACTTGTAAGTAAAGCATCACACAGTCTGGATGGCCGAGCTGTCTAAGGCGCTGCGTTCAGGTCGCAGTCTCCTCTGGAGGCGTGGGTTCAAATCCCACTCCTGACATTCAGTGTTTTAAATTGCAAACTCATTTGTTTTGACACCACTCTGAAGTGCTTTGGGACATCCATCTGACGTAATAAAATTACTCCACTTCAATTGCAAGCGGTGATATCAAATATCCTTCCCAAACCGGGAAACGATCCCGGGTGGCTGTAGCGAAAGGAATGGGTTTGTGAAGCATTGAAAGGTGCCCTGTAAATATCTCGCACTGCTAATTTAAACTCACGGTTATAATTTGTTTCAGTGCAAAAGAAGGCAGGCTCGAAGGGCCAAATGGCCGACTCCTGCTCCTGGTTCTTGTGTTCTTATGCAGAGCACAGAACAGATGATTAAATTATCAACTCTCCCTCAGTTCGTATTTCTTTCATTGTGCAAAAGAAGATAATGTGTTAATTAATGATGTTTTCCCGTGAAAGCAACATAAATTTTAAGGAACTGCAATTGACGTACATGGGGCTCAAACCCACGACCTTGAGATTAAGAGTCTCATGCTCTACCGACTGAGCTAGCGAGGCTTCTCAACATCTGCCCTGTCAATCCGCTTCAGAATATTGTCCGTTTCAACGAGATCACCTCCGATTCTTCGAAACGCAAGAGAGAATCGGCATATTCTACACAATCTCTCATCATAGGACAGCCCTCTCATCCCAGGAATCAATCTTTTGAACCTCTGTTGCACCACCTGCAAGGCAAGTGTGTCCTTCCTCAGATAAGTACTATGGGCGAATATCCTGTTTTTCTGCTGATTCTACTTCCTCCTCCTTTGATAGTCCTTCTCTGTACATCCTGTATTCTGCTTGGTTCTCTGCTGAAATATGAGCCTGAAGTTTATCACAAGCTTCCGTTTTTGTGTTTTAGTTGATCTTCATTCATCCACCGAGCTGCAGCTAGCTATCATGCTATTTCTGCACCCTGCATGAGAACGTGTCGAGTCGTTACCCGATCTATCTCCTTTTTGAAAGTCTCCCAATGTGCATTTACTGTTTTACCGAGAAATCTTTGGTTTCAATCTACCTGGGCCGGATCCCTTTCAACTCAAAAAATTAGTCCTCCTACAGTTGGGTATTTTAACACCTGATTATACCTTCTCCTTTTCCATAACTACTCTAAACCTAATGATATTGTGATCACTGTTTCCTCAATGCTCCTCCACAGAAACATGCTCTACTTAATCCATTTCCGAGATCCAGAACTGCTTTCTTCCCCATCGTGCTGGAAACATACTGATGGAGAAAGTTCTAATACAGATTTCAGGAAATCCTCCCCTGCATTTTCCCTTTGCATGGTTATTTTCCAAGTTTACGTTGAAGTCCCACATTATCACGACAGACCTTGAATCTTTCTGCATTTTACCTAAATTTACACCTCTTTATCCTTCCCACTATTAGGTGGCCGATAACATAATCGCTCATCTAACTTTCTACAGGCACATTCATTTAAAAAAGAATGTCGGATGGGAATAGGGCCACATATCGATGGACAATATTAAATCACATGAAGCGATGGAAAAATGACATAAAATATGAAATAATTACTTTGCCTCTGTATTTACCAGGGACACAGGGCAGATGGACATGATGGTGGAATAATGTATGGGAAATTATATAACTGCAATAAGTAAAGAGGAGAAATATTAAATGAAAAACCAAATGAAAGGAGGATTAAACCGCTGGTCTGGATGGATTACATCCATACACTTTAAAATAATTCAGCGAAGAGATAGCAGGAGAACTATTACAAATATTTAATGATTAGTTTGAAAAATGTGTAGTGTCAGAGGAATGGCGGATAGCTAACGTAATACTTATATTTGAGATGGAAGATAGAACATGTCCGGGGAACTATAGACCAGTCAGTGGAACTTCGGTGGTAGGAAAATAATGGAATCCCTTCTAAAGTAGAGAATAGAAGAATATCTATAAACCAAAAATATAATTATGTATAATCAGCGTGGATTCAAAAGCAAAAGTCTTGCTTGACCAACTTCTTTGATTTCATTGAAGAAGTAACAGGGAGAGTAGACCAGGGTAATGTGGTCGATATAATATACTTAAATTTCCAAAAAGTCTTTGATGAGTTACCACATATTGGAATAATGTATAAGGTCAGAGCTTGCGGTGTTAGGAGACAAGTCGTGGAATGTATAGCGAGCTGACCCCAAGACAGAAAGCAGAAGTAAAGGACTGTTATTCTGAGTGCAGAAGGTGTAAAGTGGGCTCCCATGAGGATCAGTGTGGGACCAATGCTGTTCACAATTTAAATTGTCCATTTAGACTTTGGAATCAAAAAAACAATTTCTACACTTTCAGATGAGGCCAAATTGGGGTGGGGCTTATAGACATTATTGAGGAGGACTGCAACAAACTACAACAAGACATTAATAACCTTGTAGACTGGACATTGAATTGGCAAATTCAATCCAACACAGACAGAGTGAGGTCATGTACTTTGGTAAGAAAGATAAGGTCAAATACTACGTGAGAATAAGAATCTAAGTGAGGTCAATGAGCAAAGGGATCTCAGAGTAGAAATACAAATAAACAGTAAAGGTCGTGATGCGGGTTATACATCCATAAAAAGAAAATGGAGCACCAAGGGTTAATTCAAGACGGATAGTGTTGAAAAGTAGTGAAGTTCTGTTGAACTGGTATCAAACTTTCTTTGGACCACACTTGCAGTACACTGTACAATTCTCATTGCCGTGTTATAAGAACATAAGAACATAAGAACATAAGAATTAGGAACAGGAGTAGGCCATCTAGCCCCTCGAGCCTGCTCCGCCATTCAATAAGATCATGGCTGATCTGGTCCTGGACTCAGCTCCACTTACCCGCCCTCTCCCCGTAACCCTTAATTCCCTTATTGGTTAAAAATCTATCTATCTTTGACTTGAAAACATTCAATGAGCCAGCCTCAACTGCTTCCTTGGGCAGAGAATTCCACAGATTCACAACCCTCTGGGAGAAGAAATTCTTTCTCAACTTGGTTTTAAATTGGCTCCTCCTTATTTTGAGGCCGTGCCCCCTCGTTCTAGTCTCCCCCACCAATGGAAACAACCTCTCTGCCTCTATCTTGTCTATCCCTTTCATGATTATAAATGTTTCTATAAGATAACCCCTCATCCTTCTGAACTCCAAGGAGTAAAGACACAGTCTACTCAATCTATCATCATAAGGTAACCCCCTCATTTCTGGAATCAGCCTAGTGAATCGTCTCTGTACCCCCTCCAAAGCTAGTATATCCTTCCTTAAGTAAGGTGACCAAACTGCACGCAGTGCTCCAGGTGCGGCCTTACTAATACCTTATACAGTTGCAGCAAGACCTCCCTGCTTTTGTACTCCATCCCTCTCGCAATGAAGGCCAACATTCCATTCGCCTTCCTGATTACCTGCTGCACCTGCAAACTAACCTTTTGGGATTCATGCACAAGGACCCCCAGGTCCCTCTGCACCACAGCATGTTGTAATTTCTCCCCATTCAAATAATATTCCCTTTTACTGTTTTTTTTTCCCCAAGGTGGATGACCTCACACTTTCCAACATTGTATTCCATCTGCCAAACCTCAGCCCATTCGCTTAACCTGTCCAAATCTCGTTGCAGCCTCTCTGAGTCCTCTACACAACCCGCTTTCCCACTAATCTTAGTGTCATCTGCATATTTTGTTGCACTACACTCTGTTCCCTCTTCTAGGTCATCTATTTATATTGTAAACAGTTGTGGTCCCAGCACTGATCCCTGTGGCACACCACTAACCACTGATTTCGAACCGGAAAAGGACCCATTTATCCTGACTCTCTGCTTTCTGTTCGCCAGCCAATTCTCTATCATGCTAATACATTTCCTCTGAATCCGCGTACCTTTATCTTCTGCAGTAACCTTTTGTGTGGCACGTTATCGAATGCCTTTTGAAATCTAAATACACCACATCCATCGGTACACCTCTATCCACCATGCTCGTTGTATCCTCAAAGAATTCCAGTAATTACATGGCCTCTATGGTCAGATATTCGACCCCAGTCAATGAACGACACTCAATACAGTTGTACAATGACAGATAGTCCCAGTAATACAGATTCAGTCCGGTCAGATATTGCAGTCTGCCCAGTGCCTCTCAGTTCTCACAACTCTATTGTGACAGCGAATCCCAGTAAGGAACAAACTTTAGAGAGCTTTTAGTGCCGAGGGCAGGTGCAAGTATACAAAGTGTTCCAACAACAGCAATAACTTCATCATTTGCGTGTCTGCAGAGTACAGAGTTACGGTTTCTGTTAAAGGAACGGCATAAATGAGCAGTGGGAATTTGGCTAATGTGGACTTCCGATTTATTGAAATTATGTCACTGCCCCTATCATTTAATGGTCATCACTACATTGTCAGATACAGAACAAGGCCAA
Organism: Pristiophorus japonicus; assembly: GCF_044704955.1. Lineage (NCBI taxonomy): Eukaryota > Metazoa > Chordata > Chondrichthyes > Pristiophoridae > Pristiophorus > Pristiophorus japonicus. Next base: position 4,215,925 of record NW_027254488.1, read on the forward strand.
ATATGGATCACACACAGAGTTACACAACGTCAATGACTATAATCACTGACCAGGAAGAGCAGTGACTGCAAGGATCACTTAGAATATTTTATCAATGATGGAAAATGTCGCAGGCATTGTCATGTATTCAACCAGCATTGTAACCCATGTATAAACTGACCTAAGTTGCACACCGTGAGAACACTGACCACTAGGTGGGAGACACTCCTAACCTAGACCTTCAGGTATAAAAGGGGAAGCTCCACCCACCTTCATCACTTGAGTGCTATGGAATAAAGGACAGGTCACAGACTGACCTTCTCTCAAGCATAGGCCTTGTGTGCATTTATACTGTGAAGTAAGGACCTATCAATGGCGACAATAAACTGGGATTTAAACCACGCGAGCATGGCCACTAGCAGAACAGACGAGAGGTACTGTGTTAAGGAATGGTTGGGACAGAGATTCAACATTGTTAAAGCAGCACACAGTTCTCCAGGCAGACAAGGGCAGTCAGGCATGCCCCAACATGTAGTTGAACCCAGAGGGGGAGTTCGACAGAGATAATGGCAAGCTAAACAGTGATTCACGCCATTGCAAGGGACAATACGGCCAGTAATGGGGCCATCAACACCTGTTAATGGTGCACTCAAGAACAATAACAGGGGCAGTCAGGGACGATCGACTGGCAAGGGACCTTTTGTTTCAAACCGTAACTCATGCTGGAGGCGTGGAGGCATACATTCAGCCGGAGTTTGCAGAGATGAGCAAAATGCCTACAGAAATTGCAGAAATGGACACTGGAGGAAATCGCTGGAAGCTGAAGTTCAGCGAGTTCATGTGGAGCACGTATACAATTCATACACCAGGACGCCACCAATATTGATGAAAGTGCTCCTCAATGGCATCCCAGTATCAATGGAGTTAGACACGAGTGCCAGCCAGTCCCTGATGGGTATCAAACAGTTCAAAAAGTTGTGGCCATCCAAGGCCAGGAGGCCAAAATTATCGCCGATTGACGCACAGCTACGGACTTACACCAAGGAGATCATTCCGGTGCAAGGCAGCGCCACGGAAGTCGTGAGCCACAAAGATTCAGAGAACAGGTTGCCACTCTGGATTGTCCCGGGGGACGGTCCCGGACTACTGGGGAGGAGTTGGCTTGCTGTCATGAACTGGAAATGGGGCGATGTCAATGCAATTTCCTCTGTGGAGCGAGTATCATGCTCACAGTTCCTGGACAAATTTGACTCATTATTTCAACCCGGCATTGGCACTTTCATGGGGGCCAAGGTAGTGATTAACATAAACCCGGACGCCAGACCAGTACACCACAAGGCCAGAGCGGTGCCGTACGTGATGCGGAAAAGGATAGAAGGCGAATTGGACTGCCTCCTGAGGGAAGGCATCATCTCGCCAGTCGAATTCAGTGACTGGGCGAGCCCGATTGTGCCGGTGCACAAGGCGGATGGGTCGGTCAGGATATGTGGCGATTACAAGGCCACCATCAATCGGGTGTCACTCCAAGACCAGTGCCCACTACCGAGAGCGGAGGACCTCTTTGCGACGCTATCCGGTGGCAAACATTTTTCAAAATTGGACCTGACCTCAGCTTACATGACCCAGGAGCTGGCGAGTGAGTTGAAGAAGCTGACCACCATCACGACACACAAGGGGCTGTTTGAGCACAACAGATGTCAGTTCGGGATTCGCTCGGCCGCAGCGATCTTCCAACGAAATATGGAAATCCTCCTCAAGTCGATTCCAGGGACGATGGTTTTTCAGGACGACATCCTCATTACGGGTTACGATACTGAAGAACACCTCCACAAGCAGGAGGAGGTGCTACGCAGACTGGACCGAGTAGGTCTGCGCCTGAAAACTGCGAAGTGCGTCTTCCTAGCTCCAGAGGTAGAATTCCTGGGGATGAGGGTAGCAGCAGACGGGATCAGCCCAACTGCATCCATGACGGAAGCGATCCAGAGAGCACCCAGACCCCGTAACACGACGGAACTGCGTTCGTTCCTGGGGCTCCTGAATTATTTTGGCAAATTTCTTCCCAAATTGAGCACGCTGCTGGAGCCGCTGCACGTGCTCCTATGCAAAGGTCGTGAATGGGTCTGGGGGGACAGCCAGGAAAGGGCTTTTAATAGAGCACGCAATTTGTTATGTTCCAACAATCTGTTAACGCCATATGACCCATGTAAGAAACTTGTGTTAACGTGCGATCTGTCGTCCTATGGTGTCGGGTGTGTGTTGAAGCATGTCAATGCCAAGGGTCAGTTACAGCCGGTAGCTTATGCCTCCAGAAGTCTGTCCCAGGCAGAAAGGGGCTACGGGATGGTAGAAAAGGAGGCGCTCGCATGTGTATATGTGGTAAATAAAATGCACCAGTACCTGTTTGGCAGAAAATTTGAGCTGGAGACAGATCACAAACCCCTAACGTCCCTTTTGGCCGACAACAAGGCCATAAATGCAAACGCATCGGCCCGCATACAGAGGTGGGCACTCACGTTAGCTGCCTATGACTACACAATTTGGCAAAGACCGGGCACTGAAAACTGCGCCAATGCACTCAGCAGGCTCCCACTAGCCACCACTGAGGGGGCTACCGAGCATGGTGCTGAGATGGTCATGGCTGTTGAAGCTTTCGGAAGCGAAGGCTCACCAGTGACAGCCCGTCGTTTAACGTCTGGACAAATAGAGACCCGCTATTGTCTCTCGTCAAGAAATGTGTCCTGAATGGGGACTTGGCAGCCACGTACAGGGCATGCCCTGAGGAATTTAAACCATTTCACAGGGGCAGGGATGAACTCTCGATTCAAGCCGATTGCCTACTGTGGGGAAACCGCGTAGTCATGCCCCAGATGGGCAGAGAGGTGTTCATCAGAGAACTCCACAATGGGCACCCGGGCATTGTCACGATGAAGGCAATTGCCAGGTCACACGTTTGGTGGCCAGGAATAGACGCAGATCTGGAACTTTGTGTTCGCAGGTGCAACACATGTGCCCAGCTGGGCCATGCGCCCAGGGAAGCCCCCCTTAGCCCCTGGCCAAGCCTTGGTCACGCATCCATGTGGACTACGCAGGTCCTTTCATGGGGAAAATGCTTTTGGTTGTAGTGGACGCCTACTACAAATGGATCGAGTGTGACATTTTAAATTCAAGCACATCCTCTGCCACGGTAGAAAGTCTACAGGCAATGTTCGCCGCCCACAGTCTAGCGGACATCTTGGTCAGTGACAATGGTTTGTGCTTCACAAGCACTGAATTCCAGCACTTCATGGCAGGCAATGGAATTAACCGTGTTAGAACGGCACCGTTCAAGCCGTCCTCAAACAGCCAGGCAGAACGAGCAGTGCAGATAATCAAACAGGGGATGCTCTGATTCCAAGGGGGTTCCCTTCAAACCTGCTTATCACGCCTCCTGTTGGCCGATAGATCCCGACCACACTCGCTCACAGGGTTTCCACCCGCAGAGCTACTAATGAAAAGGATGCTCAAAACCCGATTATCCCTTATACACCCCACCATTAAAGAAATTGTCGAGAGCAGGCGCCAGTCACAATATTACTACCATGACAGGAATGCGAGGGCATGATGTATTGATGTAAATGATCCTGTTTTTGTCCTCACCTACGCTGCAGGGCCCAAATGGCTCGCAGGCACTGTGGTTTCCAAAGAGGGAAATTGGTTTCTGGTAGTTAAACTTACCAATGGACAAATCTGCCGCAAACATGTGGATCAAACAAAAAGGAGGTTCACCAACCCCATAGAAGAAGCAGAGGAAGAGAACGATATAGAGTTCACTCCACCACAGGTGACCGAACACCGGAACCAAAGGGAGGAGAGCCCAGTCACTGTGGGCAGTCCGGACAGGCCTGAGCACTGCAAACAGCAGACAATCAGGCCAGCGCCCAACAACTGGAGCCCCAACTCAGGCGCTCTACAAGGGAGCGTAAACCACCAGAGAGACTCAACCTGTGATCCCAATAAGAGTTTGGGGTAGGAGGTGATGTCATGTATTCAACCAGCATTGTAACCCATGTATAAACTGACCGAAGTTGTACACCGTGAGAACACTGACCACTAGGTGGGAGATACTCCTAACCTGAACCTTCAGGTATAAAAGGGGAAGCTCCACCCACCTTCATCACTTGAGTGTGAAGGAATAAAGGACAGGTCACAGACTGACCTTCTCTCAAGCATGGGCCTCGTGTGTATTTATACTGTGTAGTAAGGACGTATCAGGCATTTTCTGTGTTAAGCGATGCTGCCTCTTCGTGCTTTAGGCAATCTCTCTGAATTAAACTCTGAAATATTCCCGGAGCCTTTCAATTATATCCTGTGTGCTCCCCACTGGGACAGTCAAGATGCAACAGAGTTGAAATTAGTTTCAGTTGTTTGAACAAACACATTACGGCCGCTGATTTGAGTCCCTCATGACATAGAATATGTTTACATGCAAAATTCCGAAATTGAAGCTAAACGTCCCAAAACTGGAAAATGTTGATCAGACTTATTTTATAATGTAATTGGAAACGATGCTCTCTCTCCAATGGCCGTGTTCCTTCAAACACAATCAGACGCATTGTACACATTGTACATTGTTCTGATGAATGTTTTGCACTCTTCAGTGATTACTTTCCAAATGTTAGCTGAGTCTCTCGGGTCTGCTCTACTTCACTGCGGTATGCGGCTGCCTACTATAACTCTGGATATGTAATTCTCAATTAAAGTGCAGTGCTCATTTTACTGTCGAACACTCATTTGTTCTAACTTAGAGTCAGCAATGAGTAAGGATCCTTTTTTCCACAGCACCTCAAACAAATACAGCATTTCAAATCAATTAATGAAACACCTCGAACTAATAAAATAAGATGCAATTTTCCCTCATAGTATAAATCTTAAATGTACGGTTTCATTCTGGGTAATCTGCGATATACGCCTTCAAAGGCAATGGGAAAACATCGCCAGGGTGCAAAATAAATTCTTCTGGGCTCTGCATGTTTGTAATGTGGACAAATTTGCTGCTGATACAAAGATATGGTGGGAAAGCAAGTTGTGAGGAGGACGCAAACAATCTGCAAAGCGATATAGATAGGGTCAGTGAGTGAGGAAAAAATTGGCAGCTGCAGTATAATGTGGGAACTATGAGGTTATTCACTTTGGTCGGTAAAACAAAAAAAGCTAATAATTACTTAAATGGGGAGAGATTACAAAATGCTGTGGAGCAGAGGGATCTGGGAGTCCTTTTACAGAAGAACATAAGAAATAGGAGCAGGAGTAGGCCATACGGCCCCTCGAGCCTGCTCCGCCATTCAATAAGATCATGGCTTATCCGATCATGGACTCAGCTCCACTTCACTGCCCGCTCCCCATAACCCCTTATCCCCTTATCATTTAAAAAGCTGTCAATTTCTCTCTTAAATTTATTCAATGTCCCAGCTTCCACATCTCACTGAGGCAGGGAATTCCACAGTTTTACAACCCTCTGAGAGAAGAAATTTCTTCTCATCTCATTTTAAATGGGTGGCCCCTTATTCTAAGATCATGCCCTCTAGTTCAAGTCTCCCCATCAGTGGAAACATCCTCTCTGCATCCACCTTCTCAAGCCCCCTCATAATCTTACACATTTCGATAAGATCACCTCTCATTCTTCTGAATTCCAATGAGTAGAGGCCCAACCTACTCAACCTTTCCTTATAAGTCAACCCCCTCATCTCCAGAATCAAACTAGTGAACCTTCTCTGAACTGCCTCCAAAGCAAGTATAGCCTTTCGTAAATATGGAAAACAAAACTGCATGCAGTATTCCAGGTGTGGCCTCACCAATACGTAATACAGCTGTCGCAGGACTTCCCTGCTTTTATACTCCATCCCCTTTGCAATAAAGGCCAAGATACCATTGGCCTTCCTGATCACAAAAAGTTAGCATGCAGATACAGCAAGTAATTAGGAAGGCAAATGGAAAGTTGGCCTTTATTTCAAGGGGGATGGAATATAAAAGTACGGAAGACCTGCGACAACTGTACAGAGCACAGGTGAAACCACACCTGGAGTACTGCGTACAGTTTTGCTCTCCTCATTTCAGGAGGGATAAACTTACATTGGGGGCATTTCACAGAAGGTTCACAAGGTTGTCTTATGAAGAATGGTTGAACAGGTTGGGATCTACCTATTGGAGATTAGCAGAGTGAGAGATGATATATTTGAAAGGTGTAAGATTCTGAGGGGCGAGACAGGGTAGATGCAGAGAGGATGTTTCCCCTCGTGGGGGAATCTAGAACGAGGGGACATAGTTTCAGAATAAGGGGTTGCCCATTTAAAATGGGGATGAGGAGGAATTTCTTCCCTCAGAGGGGCGTGAATCTTTGTATTTCTACCCCTGAGAGCTGTGAAGGCTCGGTCATTGAATATATTTAAGGTGGAGGTAGACAGATTTTTGAACGATATGGGAGTCAAGGGTTCGGCGGAGATGGTAGGGAAGTGGAGCTGAGGCCAAGATCAGATCAGCCATGATCTCACTGAATAGTGGAACAGGCTCGAGGGGCTAAATGGCCTCCTACTGTTCCTATGTCCCTCTGTGTAAGGTCTGGGAAACACACGGTGGTCATCTTTCTAAACTTCAAATAAATGGTGTTGTTTTAAAGGGGATGCAGAAACAGAGTGACCGAGAGATTTACACACAGCAATATTTGAAGGTGGGTAGACAAGTTGATAAGGTTACTAATAAAGAATACAGGACCCTTGGCTTTATAACGTGAAATAGATTACACCGGTGAGGAACTTACACCAAAGCTTTATAAATCCCTGCTTAGGCCTCAGTTGGATCCTGTTTACAGTTCTGGGCACCACAATTTAGGAAGGATATCGAGGATTTGGAGAGAACATAAGAAATATATAAGAAACATTTTCTGTTGTTATTGAAAACACAAACACAGGTATTCATTGAAATCCAATCTGTAGGTGGCCACACACAGATTGAAGAGAGCCAGGGAGACCGACAGAATCGGGAAACATCGGGAAATGGACAAGAGATATTGACAAGGACTAAAACCGCTTTGAGACCAGACAATTGCGGGAACCCCTGTGGTTAATGAAAGGGCTTTTTGTGGTTGATTTCCTGACACACTTGTAATGTGGGGAAAGATGTGCCCAAATCACCCCCATGTGGACCTCAACTCTTTCAGAAGCAAGAGAGTGTGTAACCTGGGTCTATAACATAAAGTAATGGGGTCCTTAACGATTAAAGCCCATTATTAATTCTCTCACACATTTCAATTATGTTTATGAAATGAATTGATGGAAAATTCAAGAACTGAACTTTAATGAGTTAAGGAACTTTAATCATTGATGAAGTTTTATCCCCTATCTGATTTTACACACACTGTATTTTAGGAGAGTGAGTTAAAATGCCGATCGCTCATTATACAAGGAACCTGGGGCTACTTTTAAAAAATGTATTCCACGGAAAAATATTCTCCAAAACAATGTTTCTGTCCGTGCTCAAACCGAGGATATTTCACATGTGTGGCGAACGTGATAACCGTTACACGACGGAAACCTCTGCTTACAACTCGAAAAAAAGCATCCTGCAGCGCTGCCTCACTTCCCAGCAGCAGATCAAAGCCGCAAACAAACCAATCGATTATTCCCACTTCCCCACCTCCACAGATACTGCCCGACCTGCTGAGTGTTTCCAGCATTTTCTGGGGTTGATGTGCGTCGCTTTCAATCTTTGAAATTTCACCAAGCAAAGAAACGGTCAATCGAACTGACCCTGTAAGCACTTTGTTCGCGTTTATTCACAGGAATATCTGCAGTCGGGAGCAGAAAAGGAATTAAAACCGAATACCGTCTTCGGGACAATCAGAATACTTCGTCACAGACAAGGCACCGGAAGGCTGGAAGGTAGATTACACCGGTTGTGGGAGAGCTGGTTGGCAGTGACATGGAAGTGTCTGCAGTGTGCGGGACCAGACTGCTTCCATACATCCACACTGAATGTCCACCCTTTATTTGGGAAAAGTACAACTGAGAGTGGACAAGTTCCATCCTGGTCGGAGCAATCTGAAGGCTTAACTGACTGACAACCTGGTTTTGGATGTCGTGCAGTGAGCACTTGCGTCAGTCTCTGCGACGCAATGGTTTAGCGCGTTGGGCGATTAACCTAAAAGTTGGTGGTTCAAGCCCACCCAGAAGCGAAGTTTTTAACTGTGTTTTCCCTGAGGATTCGGTGCTGCACGGTTCCAGTTTGTCATTGCGCGTTTTGACTGCACAAACATATTCCGCAAACATTACCAGCTGTGCTCTTATCCAGTGAGTTCCCACTCCAATACTTTTATGAGCATTCAGTTCAAGTGTAGAGTTTGAGTGTATACAGAACTGTACAGTGATATCAGAAAATTTTACAAGGTTGTGGGACATTGTGTTTTGTTAATATTGAACCACGAATATGAATCAATCCATTTTTTCCAATATTTAATTGAGCAAGTTTTCAAAATGTTTCCACCCAATTTTGAACCAGGATCTTTTCGCGTGTGAGGCAAATGTGACAACCACTACACTACGGAAACACTGCATTTGAAGTAATGTTAGGAACATAACCAGAGCTTTAACCTACACAGCTGGACTATACTTCAGGAGCTGGTTTTACGAGAATAGAAAGACGGTGCTATATTTAGGAAGGCTGTGAGTGTGGTAGGAATTGATCCAGTGTTTCCCAGACTTTACAAATAGGAACAGGAGCTGGCTATTTAGCAGCGAGTGGTTAGGATCTGGAATGTACTGGAGGCAGACTTAATCTTATCTTTCAAACAGGAGTTGGATAAGTGTCTGAAGGAAAAACAATTGCAGGCCTCAGGGGAAAGAGCGGGGGAGTGGGACACGCTGAGAGTCGGCACGGGCTCGACGGGCCGAATGGCCTTCCGTGCTGTAACCATTCCATGATTCTATAAGTTAGTGGCACATTTCATAGTGTTGGTGGAAGCAGAACATTGCAAAGGGACATGGATTGAGTCGGCAAAACAAGATGCATCTGATTCAGGAGATTCGGAGGGCGTGGAAATTCGTGAGTTTAATGAATTTGAAAGGAACATTTTTGTTTTGTGCAGTTTTGGTCAGAGAAATGTTTGTGAAAGGAATTTTTTGCACAGAGGAATGCAGCATTTAATCTTCTGCCTTAACACTTCTTTCTGGGTGTCGGGGTCACATTTATTTTCGATGTCATTCTTCCAGAATTGATATTTCATTTGCTGTTTCACAATAACCAGACTCTTGCTCTAAAGTCAGTCGCACTTTTCCCCCAGTCTCCTGTTGATGTTACCATCAATGAACATTTTGAATCAGATCCCTAAAGCACAGTGTGTAAAATGGGACATGATTTAACAATTAACGTGGGGCTCGCACCCCTGAATCCAAGATTAAGATTCTCATGCTCGACCGATTGACCTTGCCGGGCTTCTGCCAAATGCACCTTTTTGTCGCTGATTGCAGCCAGGCGCCTGTTGGCTCCGCCCCAGATGTTTAAACTTGCTGTCGAGGAACTGACAGAATCCTCTTGAAAGGTGGACCAGACTCGAGGGGCCGAAAGGCCTACTCCGGCTCCGAATCCTTACATGTTTATGATCTTATAACCTTTCACAGGAGAACAAACTCGCCCCTGAGCATGCATGAGGAGAAAGCTCCAGAAAATATTACCACCCGCTGAGATTTCGCTTGTAAGTGTTAAGTCCTGACCCTGCAGTACAGACTCAGACGAGGCACATGCTGAAGTCAAGGTCACTCTGGACCTGCACCTTTATTTCACAGCTCTCAAGTGCCACACTTGCCTGAGACCTGCCTTTATATACCTGTGTAGAACAGGTATGCAGTGTCTCCTGCAAGTGCACCCCTGGTGGTAACGTATGCTTGTGGTTACAGGTCATATCTAGTTACAGTCATGTATAGCATGGTAAGATACAGTTATATACAGTAGTGTGAGATACATGACATCAAACTCCCCCAAGGTCTTATTGTCTTTATAGATTCAGACTCTCAGGTGGTCTACGCTCTCGCGTGGAGCGTCTTAGTTGTGGTTCAGTTGTTTGCCTTGGTGCCTGTTTTTCTTTCAGTGTGATTGCTGGTATCTCGCCTGGGCTGTCTGTTGAGACTGCCCTTTCCTCAGGTTGTTCCCTCTGTCTGTCCACCAGGTGTGGTGTGAGTTCCATACTGTAGTCTGCCTCTCGTCCTGCAGTATTGTTGGTGAATCTACTTTTTACTTGGTCTACATGCCTCCGACAGGTTTGGCGATTGTCCATTTGTACAACCAGTAGCCTGTTTCCTTCCTTGCCTGTTACTGTCCCTGTACGTCATTTGGGACACCTGCCATAGTTTAGCACAAGCACTTTGTCCCCTATCTCATTCCACCTCCCCCTCAAATTTAGGTCATGGTACTCAGTTAGCTTCCGGCGCTTAGCCTCAACAATTTCATGCATGTCTGGGAGGATTAACGAGAGCCTGGTCTTTAAGGATCATTTCATCAATAGTTGCGCGGGGGGAACCCCAGTCAACGAATGGGGACGAGATCTGTATGCCAGCAGCAGTCGCGACAGGCGGCTCTGCAGCGTGGGACCTTGGATTCTGAGCATGCCTTGTTTAATGATCTGCACTGCTTGCTCCGCCTGGCCATTGGAGGCCGGCTTTAACGGTGCCGTCTTAACGTGATTTATGCCGTGGTCAACTATAAGTTCTTGAAATTCTGCGCTAGTGAAGCACGGACCATTATCACTGACCAATATGTCAGGAATTCCTTGCATTGCAAACATGGTTCTCAGGCTCTCCACAGTGGTGGAGGTAGTGCTCGAGTTTAAAATGGTGAACTCGATCCATTTTGAAAATGCATCAACGGCTACGAGGAACATTTTGCCCATGAATGGGCCCGCATAGTCTACATGCACCTGCGACCACGGTTTTTGTGAGCCAGGGCCAGAGGCTTAGGGGGGCCTCCCTGGGGGCATTACTGAGTTGGGCACAAATAGTGCACCGAAGGATGCAGAGCTCCAAGTCCGCGTCAGTGCTAGGCCACCAGACGTGGGATCTGGCTATGACCTTCATTATGACGATCCCCGGGTGCTCGCGGTGGAGCACCCGGACAAACGCCTCGCAGCCTCGCAAGGGCATAACTACTCGGCTGCCCCACATCAGGAAGTCTGCCTGTAGTGATAATTCATGCCTGCGCCTATGGAAAGGTTTGATCTCCTCGGGGCAGTCATCGCGGGTCTCTGCCCTGTCACCAGTTAAAACGCATCTTTCGTCCAGGCTCTGATTTGGTGCGACATCATGGGCGAACCTGTGGATTCAAAGGCACTGATTGCCATGACCATCTCACAGTCCTGTTCGTCCGAACCTTCTGTCGTCGCCAGGGGTAGCCTGCTAAGCGCGTCGGCACAGTTGTCTGTGCCTGGTCTGTGCCTTATTGTATAGTCGTAAGACACCAGCATGAGTGCCCACCGCTGAATGCGTGCCGAGGCTTTGATCTTTATTGCCTTGCACTCAGATAGCAGGGACGTGAGGGGTTTGTGGTTGGTTTCTAACCCGAACTTGGCCACGAAAAGGTATTGGTGCATCTTTTTGACATCGTACACGCACGCGAGCTCCTCCTTCTCAACCATATCATACCCGCACGCCGCCCGCGAAAGTGACCTGGAGGCACAAGCAATGGGTTGTAATTTACCCGCATCATTGACATGCTGTAAAACGCACCCGACCCTGTACGCTGACGCATCACATGTAAGAACTAACTTTTTACCTGGGTCAAAAAAGGCTAAAACACTGTTGGAACATAGAAGATTGAGTTATTGAAGGCGCGTTCTTGGGCGTCCCCCCAAAACCAATCGCACCCCTTTCTGAGTAGCATGTGGAGAGGCTCCAGCAGCGTGCTCAAGTTCTGTATAAAGTTCCCAAAGTAATTGAATAACCCGAGAAAGGCAGGCAGTTCCGAGATATTCCAGGGCCTGGGTGCCAGACGAATTGGTTCGGTTTTTGATTCTGTTGGGCCGATTCCATCAGCGGCAATCCTTCTGCCCAAAAATTCATCCTCAGGCGCGAGAAACAGACACTTGGATTTCTTAACTCTTAGGCCTACTCGATCCAATCGACTTAGTACTTCCTGCAAATTGCGGAGATGGGAGTCGGTGTCCCTGCCCGTGATGAGTATGTCATCTTGAAACACAACCGTCCCCAGGATGGACTTGAGCAGACTCTCCATGTTGCGCTGGAATATAGCAGCTGCCGACCTGATGCCGAATGGGCATTGATTGTACGTAAAAAGGCCTCGATGTGTGTTGATGGTGGTGAGTAGCTGAGACTCTTCGGTCAGTTCTTGCGTCATATACGCAAATGTAAGATCAAGTTTCGAGAAAAGTTTTCCTCCAGCCAACGTGGCAAATAGGTCCTCTGCTCAGGGCAGCGGGTATTGGTCCTGTAGGGAGACTCTGTTATGGTAGACTTGTAATCCCCACAGATTTGTACGGATCCATCAGGCTTCATGACGGGGAGGCTGGGACTTGACCAGTCGCTAAATTCCACGGATGAGATAATGCCTTCCCGCAGGTCCAGTTCGTGTTCAATCTGTTCCCTCATCACATAAGGCACAGCTCTAGCCTTATGATGGACTGGTCTGCCATCCTGTGTGATGTAGATTTTAACTTTAGCCCCTTTGAAGGTACCCACACCTGGCTGAAAGAGATGTTCAAAACGACTTAGAACTGCAGAGTAGTGTGAGATACATGACAGTAAGGTGAACGTGTGAACGGCCACACTGCGGAAACAACTCCACCTTCAGCACCAGGTCAGACGGAGATGCTGAGCGAGCAGGTGAACTGCAGGATCCCACTTTTTAGGAGCTGATCGTTGTGCCAAGCAAATGAGTTTTGCTTAATGACTAAAAATAAAAGGTGCCAGAAGTGGGATTCAAACCCACACTTTCAGAGCAGACTGAACACAACAGCTTAGACCGCTCGGCTGTCCTGACTATCCAATGCTGTGTATGGCCACCTACAGGTTGATTTTGAACTTTTGTGTCTTGTCACAAGAAATAAATGAGGGCAACAGGTGTTTCTCTGACTGACACCGGGGAAACAGTGAGACAGACCTTGGAGCAAGGGTCTGGTTGTTGCCAAAGAGCAAAGAAAATATTAATTCCAGGATTACCCAAAGGAGCAGTGACCTCGACGTGATTTGAACACACAACCTTCTGATCTGGAGTCAAACGCGCTACCGTTGCGCCACAAGGCCTACACAGGGAACTTGCGATATTCGTCTATATGAAGATTCCGCAATACAAGGGGCTTTAAAATCCCTGTCCATTCCCACCAGGTATCAGAAGAAGCGCTCACCTGCCAGTCACTGTATGTTTTTTGTTTAACTTTTGTGTTGTTTTCACGGGAAAGCATCATTAATTAACCCGTCATCTTCTTTTGTACAATGAAAGAAATGCTGACTGAGGGACAGTCGATATTTCAATCATTTGTTCTGTGCTTTGCATGTTAACTGTTCAACCATATCCCATTTTAGGAGTCTGGTTCAAAATCCTCATCGCTGGCGACACCAGGAATCTGGGGCAACTTTTGTCAAAGATAACAGCACCGGTTATTCCGACACGCCAAAGTTCCCTGGTGGATCCATTTTCTCTCGCTAAAAGTTATCTATTTATTGATGAAATAAAGAGCAATTAAGGAATAAGAGAGCCCTTTTGCTAGGAGAATAAATAGCAAACGCTGGAAATCTCAGCAGGTCAGTTAGCATTTGCCAGGAGACAAGACTCGCCTCCGATTGTTCCCCTATAGGAAATTTCAACACGATGTTCTCGCCCAGCATTGAACCGGTGACGTTGCATGTGTAAAGCAAACGTGATAACCGCGACACTACGGAAACCTCTGCACAACTAGCACAATAGAGGGGAGCTGACCAGTGAGCTCACTCTGTGCTGATCACCACTGATTTTTAATGTGGAAGCAAGTCATCCTCGACTCCGTGGATTACCTAAGAAGAGAGGAGGATCAGGAATGTGTTGGCTCACCTGAAACAACTTCTGTCCCACACTGAAAGTTCTCAATCCTTCTCCTCCGCTGCCCTTTACAGAAATGTCACGTGTTCACTTCCACATCCTCACAGTGGGGCCACAGAGGCTCCTACCGTCTCCCAGCGATCAGCGAACTCGCCCAGTTTGTAAAATTAAACCAGGGACATGTGTCCGGCAAAGGGCAGGAGAAGCGGGAGAGTGTGTAAGCTCATTCTGTAACAGATAGTAGTGGGGTTATTAACGGCGATTACAGCAATCATTAATCCTCTCACACACCTCAATTATGTTTCTGCGATGAACTGATTGAGAATGGAAAGGGTTAATGCTCGGGATCTTAACCACTCAACCAGGGAACAACTTCGATAATTTGTATCAATATAAAAATATATATTTATATATGAACCTGTATGTCAACGGCAAGCTGTCTAGACCTCATGGCACAACGGTCGTGAATCTAACTTTGAGCGAGAGAAATTGTTCCACAGTGACACCCATTTCATCTTTTATTCCCTTTTAAACACTAGAAACTGAGATAGGGGGAATAAATAGAGAAATAAAAGCACAGGGATACAGACAAGAGGAAGAGAGAAGGGGAAATACTGTCCCCACCCAGAACTAATGCAGAAACCTCTCTGCTGCGCTCGGGGTGGCCACCCACAGCCTGGATACACTAACGTCCCAACAGCTCATTGACAGTCGGAGTGGGACCGTGCGGTGATTCAGAAGACAGGTCGAAAAAGCAAAGTCACTGATTCGGTCTCACGTGCTTCTCTAATCAAGAGAAGCCACACACAAAAACTTGCTTTTATAATGGCTATACATTACCGTTATGATTGTCAAGCAGTTGGTTCATTGATCTAAAGGTGTGACTTTAGATGAGTCGAAGTTAAATGAAATTTGTGAGAAGTCCTGGGTTCCAATCCTGGACGAGTCCATTATTTTGCCGGCGAGTTTTGAAATTGCATAGAAATTTTGCAAAGGAAGACTTGCATTTCTGCAGTGCCTTTCAGGAACTCATGACGCCCCAAAGCGCTTTACAGCCCTTGAGTTATGTTTGAAGTGTTGTAGTGTGGGGAAAGATGTGCCCAAATCACCCCACACGAATCTCAACTCTTCACAAAGGAGTTTGGTGCAAAAAATCAGGTGCCTCAGGGACTTGGACTTTCTTTGAATGAGTTCTGCTTGTACCTGCATTCAAGCTTGAAACAGCAACTGGGCTTCCATCTCATGGGAGCAGCGTGTAGCGGTTAGCGAGCAGGTGACGAGGTTTGGGGTTGATGTGCGTCACTTTCAATCTTTGAAATTTCACCAAGCAAAGAAATGGTGAATCCAACTGTCCCTGCAAGCATTTAGTTCCCGTTTAATCACAGGAATATCCGCAGTCAGGAGCTGAAAAGGAATTAAAACCTAATAAGGCTTCGGGACAATCAGAATACTTTGTCACAGACAAGGCACCGGAAGGCTGGAAGGTGGATCACACCGGTTGTGGGAGAGCTGGTTGGCGGTGACATGGAAGTGTCTGCAGTGTGCGGGATCAGATTGCTTCCGCGCATCCACAATGAATGTCCCACCCTTTATTTGGGAAAGGTGCAACTGAGACTGGACAAGTTCCAACTGGTCGGAGCAATCTGAAGCTTTAACTGACGGACGCCCTGGTTTGGGATGTCTTGGAGTATACACTTGTGGCAGTCTCTGTGGCGCAATGGGTTAGCGTGTTCGGTTGTTAACCAAAAAGTTGGTGGTTTAAGCCCTCTCAGGGACTTCAACTGTTTTCCCCGAGGATAATGTGCGGCACAGTTCCAGGTTGTCATTGTGTGCTTTGGTGTCACGAATATATTCTGCAAACATTGCCAGCTGTGCTGTTATCCAGTGAGTTCCCACTCCAATACTTATATGAGCATTCAGTTCAAGTGTCGAGTTTGAGTGTATACAGAACTGAACATAGATATCAGAAAATTTAACAAGGCTGTGGGACATTGTGTTTTGTTAATATTGAAACATTAATATGAATAAATCAATTTTTTCTAATATTTAATTAAACGGGTTTTCAAAATGTTTCCGCCCAGTTTCGAACCAAAGATCATTCATGCGTGAAGAAAATGTGACAACCACTGCACTAAGGAAACACTGCAATTGAAGTGATGTTAGGAACATGACCAGAGCTTTCACCTACACAGCTGGCCTACACTTTAGGAGCTGGTTTTATGAGAATAGAAAGACGGTGCTATATTTAGGAAGTCTGTGAGTGTGGCAGGAATTGATCTCGTGTTTCCCAGACTTTACACATAGGAACAGGAGATGACCATTTAGCAGCAAGTGGTTAGGATCTGGAATGCACGGTATGAAAGTGTGGTGGAGGCAGACTCAATCTTATCTTTCAAACGGGAGTTGGATCAGTATCTGAAGGAAAAACAATTGCAGGGCTACGGGGACAGGGCGGGGGAGTGGGACTCGCTGAGAGTCGGCACGGGCTCGACGGGCCGAATGGCCTTCCGTGCTGTAACCATTCCATGATTCTATAAGTTAGTGGCACATTTCACAGTGAGGGTGGAAGCAGAACATTGCAAAGGGACATGGATTGAGTCGGCAAAACTAGTGGCATCTGATTCAGGAGATTCCGGTGAAGCGGAAATTCGGGAGTTTAATGACTTTGAAACGAACATTTTTGTTTTGTGCAGCTTCGGTCAGAGAAATGTTTGTGAAAGGAATTTTTTGCAGAAAGGGATGCAGCATTTCATCTTCTGTCTTAACACTTCTTTCTGGGTGTCGGGTCTCATTTCCTTTCGATGTTAATCTTCCAGAATGTATATTTGCTTTGGTGTTTCACAATAACCAGACCCTTGCTCTAAAGTCAGTCTCACTGTTTCCCCAGTCTCCTGTTGATGTTACCAGCAATGAACATTTTGAACCAGACCCCGAAAGCAGTGTGTAAAATGGTTTATGGTTTAAGAGTTAACTTGCAGAGCATAGGTAAATTTTCCAATTATGGAATCTCCTTCAGTTAGAATTTCTTTATTTGTGCAAAAGAAGATCATCGGTTAATTAACGATGTATTCCCGTGAAAGCAACATAAAATGTAGTTAAAAAGTAATCAACAAACTTGGTGTTCAAACCCGAGAACCTGAGATTAAAAATCTCACACTGTATCAACTGAGCTCGCTGTGCTTCTGCTAAAGCAAAAGTTTTTGTCACTGATTGCAGCCAGGCGCCTGTTGGCTCCGCCCCAGATGTTTAAACTTGATGTCGAATAACTGCCAGGATCTTCTTGAATGGTGGACCAGGCTCGAGGAGCCGAATGGCCTACTCAAGCTCTTAATCCTTACATGTTTATGATCATATGACCTTTCACAGGAGAACAATCTCGCCCTGAGCATGCATGAGGAGAAAGTTCCAGAAAATATTCCCACCCGGTGAGCTTTCGCATGTGAGGCGAACGTGTTAACCGCTACACTGCGGAAACATCTCCACTTTCAGCACCCGGTCAGACGGAAATGTTAAGCGAGCAGGTGAACTGCTGAACCCACTTTTAAGGAGCTGGTCGTGGTGCCAAGCAAATGAGTTTTGCTTAATGACTAAAAATAAGAAAAGGGATTTGAAACCGCGCTTTAAGAGCAGACTGCAAACTGAACGCAGCACCTTCGACGGCTCGGCCATCCAGACTGGAAGTTCATTTAAATTTTGAACTTTTGTGTCTTGTTACATGAATTAAATGAGGGCATCTGGCATATCTGTGCCTGACACCAGGGAAACAGTGAGACAAACATTGGAGCAGGTTATAGCCAAACAGCAAAGAAGTTTGCAACTTTTGAAGAACAATGATCCCGACATGATTTGAATACACAGCCTTCTGATGAGGAGTCAGACACACTACCGTTGCACCACGAGGTCTCCAGTGCAAATTGTCCATGTTTGGAAACATGAAGGTTCCTGAAACACAGTTTCATTTACCCTGCATTGGTGCAATGAAAGGGCTTTAAAATCCCCGGCCGCTCCCACCGTGGGTCAGACAGCATCAGAAGCAGTGCCCACCTGTCACTCACCCTCTCACGCCCGCTTTCATCACCTGCTGCCCGCGGACTGCAGCAAATCCAGTTCATCATCATCATAGGCAGTCCCTCGAAGAGAGGATGACTTGCTTCCTCGCCAAAAAAGGATGAGTTCACAGGTGTTTCAATATTCCAGGTCCTGAAATGTATGTTGAAGGGTGGAAGATGCCTGTGCGTGGATTTTTTAAACGTGCGATGGCCGTTGCACCCCAGCCATCACATGGGCTTGACAGAGCGAGGTATTCGTCCAGTGGCAAGGGTTAAACAAGACGACTGGAGACCAGCTCTGCTGCACGGACCCAGTGTGCACACATATCGCAGTGTGGGCTGGCCCGTGCTGCCCCTGGGCCCCTGGGCCCCTGGCCCTGAACTCATGCCTCCCCTGGGCCCCTGTGAGGATGTGGAAGTGAACACATTGGCTGGGTGATCCGTGACATTTCTGTAAAGGGCAGTGGAGGAGAAGGATTGAGAACTTGCAGTGTGGGACAGAAGTTGTTTCAGGTGAGCCTCCTCATTCCCGATCAGCGCAGAGGGAGCTCATTGGTCAGCTCCCCTCTGTTGGGGTTGCTGTACCAGTGGTTTCTGTAGTGTAGTGGTTATCATGTTTGCTTTACACGCAAAAGGTCCCTGGTTCGATCCCAGGCAGAAACACTTTGTTTAAACTTGCCAAATGGGAACAATCGGAGGCGAGTTGAGTCTCCTGGCAAATGCTGCCTGATTTCCTGAGATTTGCAGAATTTGCTGTTTTTATTTGCTATTTATTCTCCTGGCAAAAGGGTTCCCTTATTCATGAATTGCTCGTTATTTAACCAATAAATAGATAACTTTCAGTGAGAGAAAACGGATCCACTGGGGACCTTTCGCGTGTGATGCCAACGTGATATACGCTACACTGCAGCCCATCAAAGGGCGAGAAACTACTGAATATAAAGGATGAGCCCACAAATATCAGGGGCAGTGCAGTCTTGTCAACGTCAAACCTTCCTTTCTTCTTCAGCAATGGCATGAACGGGAATCAGACGCCACAAAGTTTAATTAAAGACACAAATACAAGTAACACTTCTAAATCTTTTCACTGTAAAATTCTTTTACTTTATTTGAAATCCTACTGCATTGAATCTGAAAATGAGCACCGTAGGATTTTATCTTCACTACTGATTCTATTTTCTGTGCATGGTAGGAATAACCGGTGCTGTTAAATTTGACAAAAGTTGCCCCAGATTCCTGGTGTCATGAGCAATGAAGATTTTGAACCAGACTCCTAAAATACAGTGAGTAAAATGGGTCAACTTGCATAAGAAGATAAGAAGTTAAGAAATAGGAGCAGTAGTCGACCATACGCCCCTGGATCCTGCTCCGACATTTAATACGATCATGGCCGATGCAATCATGGACTCAGGTCCACTTCCCTGCCCATTCCCCAAAGCATAGGACAAATGATTGAAGTATCGACTCTCCCTCAGTTAGCATTTCTTTCATTGTGCAAAAGAAGGTGAGGGGTTTTTTAATGATGCTTTCCCGTGAAAACAATACAAATTTTAAGAAAAAAACATACGGTGACTGGCAGGTGAGCGCTGCTTCTGATACCTGGTGGGAATGGGCGGGGATTTTAAAGCCCCTTGCATTGTGAAACCTTCATATCGCCGAACATCTCAGACTTCATGTGTGGACCTTGTCAGGCAATGGTAGCATGCCTGCCTCCAAATCGAAAGGTTGTGTGTTCTAGTCATGTTGGGGTTGTAATTATTTTCAACATTGTTCTTCCAGAAAATATTTCCTTTGCTGTTTGGCAATAACCAGACCCTTGCGCCAAGATCTATCTCACTGTTTCCCCGGTGTCAGGCAGAGATACGCCTGCTGCCCTCATTTATTTCATGTGTCAGGACACAAAAGTTCAAAATCAATCTGCAGGTGGCCACATCGAGCATTGAATACTCAGGGTGGCGGAGTGGTTTAAAGTGCTGTGTTCAGATCGCAGTCTCCTCTGGAGATGCATGTTCGACTTTGACATTTCTTATTTTTAATCATTTAGTGAAACTCTTTGTTTGACACCACGACCAACTCCTTAAAAGTGGGATTCTGCAGTCCACCTGCTCGCTTCACATTTCTGTCTGACCTGGTGCTGAAAGTGGAGATGTTTCTGCAGTGTCGCGCTTAACACGTTCGCCTCACAAGCGAAAGCTCCCTGGCCGAGAATATTTTCTGGAGCTTTTTCCTCATACATGCTCAGGGGCGAGTTCTGTCCTGAACACTTTAGCTAAAGTGCTGAGTTCATTGCCCATGTTGTTAGCAGCCTGCCAGTGAATCTGTTTAAGATGGTCAAACAGATTCCTGACAAAGCTGTCCCGGCTCGCTTCCCGAGACACCGTGGTCACCAGTGCCCCAGTTTCAGTGGGTCCGCCCCGGGAGGTAGGCCATCCGTCAGAGAATACCCAAGATCAGGGATCAGTCTACGGACAGGGATCCCCAGCCGGCAGCCTTCGGCGGTGAGGGACTCACAGGAGAGGTCGTGGTGGACCAGCCACTAACTGAGAGTCCCCAGCCTACAGTCCCCGGGTGTGCAGAACCCTCAGTTAATGAAATGAACTCAGCAGCCACACCGAAAGGTGGAGTGTGTTGTTGCCCCAGAGGGGCCATTCCCCCGATAATGTGGGACTCAGGCACACCTCCAGTCAGAGCACTCTGGGTCCTGCGGTACAGACCGCCTTACCGCCGGCCACACAGGCAAACCAGAGGCTGATTAAGGGAAGGAGAAGAACAGGGATTAACTTGGCCAGTCGGAGACGGGTGGCAGATGTATATAATATCACGATATGAGTTTAAGAATGTTGAAGAGTTCTAGTTTTAAATTAAGATTTTAGAAATTTCAGGTCACCACAACCTCACGAGGAATCCATGGGTAAAGAAGTAGTGAGAGGAATAAGATCGGTTATGAAGGAGTTGTGGCCGGCAGTGTAAGGGGTGGTTTTCAGGTGGTCAGCTTTCCATTCTGACCTTATATGAGTGGTTCCGAATCGCTCGCTGACCCTTGGTTCTCGACACTGGAATTATGAAGGGACTGTAAAAGACTTGGACAGACAATTGGTTTCAAGGTAGGAAGAAGGAATGGCTTTATTGTGTTTATAAAGAAGTAAAAGGCACACCTTTAATAACACACACAGACCAATACACACTGAGGGGTACAACACATTGAATAAATTGTGAAATTACAGCCTGTGGGGAAAAGAAGACAGCTTAAACTCTAAATGGAGTAAAGAGGAGAATGCAGATACATTTACACAAGTTATCCCAGCCTCCCACCTCCCAATTCCCCTAACTAACTAAGTTATAGCTCTGAGGGTTCAGGAGCTATGCTCACCAATCCCTTTAGACAGTTGCCGGTGATTCGCGGTTTCGGGGTTCGCTGCACTTGGCCTTCTCGGCGAGCCGTACCCCGGACAGAGGAGAGGACTTCGGACTGCGTAGTCTTCGGTTGGGGTGCGTCCGTTGATATGCTAAGTTGCGTTTTGGATGTATGGGGTAAGTACCCACTTTCTTTGGTTAGGAATAGTTTTATTTAGTCCCTTTTGGTAATTTCTCCCCCGTTGGGTCGTTCAGAAATAGATTGTAGAGTGATTGTCAATTTGGTTGCTGACAACCTTCTGTTTCGTGGGCCTCGTGCTCGGTCAGTTCTTGATGAGTTCTGGTAGTTTCCTTCGCTGTTCCATTTCTTCACTGCAGAGGAAGCAGGCTGCTTGTGTCTGTGTCTGTGTTCCAGTCTATGTCCTTGTTCGAGTCAGTGCGAGTTCCAGTCTGTGTTCTGTTAGTTTTTCCTTGTAAAACTGGGGGATAGATATATCCACAAAAAAAGGCTTTGTTATCTCCCATCAAATCTCTTGGGCTCTGTTTAAACTGTTCTGTCCATTGATTTTCAAATGTCTCCTTTGTCGGCAGTAACTCGATTAGGGTGTGAGAATGTGCTATCACTGGTTTTGCATTGTTTGAGGATTGTCCAGTTTCCTGACCATGATTTCCATTGTGCTTGATTGGGTAATTCGATTATCTCTTATGGGGTGAATAGTTCCCCCCAGACAGTCTGGGATCCTTAATACATGAATTTGCTTCACAGAGTTTAGCCCCACCTTCTTTACTCGGTAACTCTTTTTCGCAGCCAAAATGTTGTAGAATCTTAAAATTGATCTGCTCCTTTCCATAGATGTTTGGGGGATCTCAGGCTTCTGAAATTTAGGTCCATTTTGAATTCTCTTTCCTATGAGTCCAAACACTGTGGGGCGGGGGGGGGGGGGGTCTCGATGAATGCATTCCCTTTTATCCCCTGCAGGCGTCGTCTGCCCCATTAAACTCATTTTAAAAGCCCAGAAAGGAATTCTTCTCCTCTGCAGGGGAAAGGTACCAGGAATCTTTGCGAGATATTGGTAAATTCTACATTCCCCCCTGTGATACCATGTCATTTATGGTATCATCTTACAGGTGAGCAAAGTTCCTCGCTCCCAAGAAAGAAACTTCCCCGTAAATTAACTAAACTAATACCAAAATATGCATTACACTTATGCAACATCACCACAGATACACACTTTTCCCTTAACATGTACAAACTTTTGACGTTTACACCCTCCAAGCTTGGAGGGGGTTCCATCCCTACAATTGCATTTCAGCACAGTTGCATTTCATTTCAATGAAATTATATTCACCAGCATGTAGTCAACGTACAACCACATTACAGAAGGAAGAACATAGATTAAAATTAAACAACATCAATTGGTCTCCCGAGGTTTGTCCATCACCTGGTAATGTCTGGATCCTGCCCTTGAGAACTGCTCTCAGGCTGGCTGACACACAAGACAAACTCAAAACAATCACCTAAACATTACTGCAACATTACCCTCAATTCTAAACTAAACCTTAAAATGTAAAATGGTGCAGTCAGCTACCTTAGACTAAAAATTAGAGCTATGTACAGCCGCCACCCGTCTCCGGGTGGCCTGGTTAGTCCCTGTCAGGCCCATGCCTGGTGCGGTCTGATAGCCGCCTGGATGCTAGGGTTTCCCCGCAGCCGGTGAGCTGGAGACCCTTGTCTCTGGGACAGCTCGATGCTACTGCTCCTGTGAGACCCTCACCGCTGGAGGCGGCTGGCTGGGGGTCCCTACTCTGAGTGGCCTCTGTACTTCTGACCTTCGGCCTTTCCTGTCAGGCTGCCCTTCTCCTAGGGTAGAATCGCTGAGGCTCAGATGCCGGTGACCACGGTATCTTTGGCCGTGGTGTACGGAGGGTCCTTCTTAGGACTTGGGTTACTGGGGGTGCGTCCGAATCCCAAACGATGGGTGGGATAGCCCCTCCAGTACTGCAATTCACCGTCCCTATAGGCTCGGTTTCTGAACCTGCCACATTCCCTGTGGGCCCTCCACCGTCGGGGACGGCCAACGGAGGGTCCCTGTCCTGAGGACGGTTCACCCCTCCCGGCTGCCCTCTGTGCTTGGCTGACCCTGGGTTGTAGAGCTTGCAATGGTTGATTGGAACCACTTAGTACAGCGGGGCAGCTTTATGGCATTGACCATCGGGCTTGCCTTGTCGAAAATGCTGTATGGCCCCATATATAATGCTTCACAAACCCCGACCCGAGCATGGTTCCTCACCATGACCTGGCCTCCTATCTCCCATTCGTGGTGTTTGCTGGGTTCTAGCAGCAATCGGTTACTCTGATGCTGTCTGCCCATGTTACTAGCAGCCTGCCAGTGAATCTGTTTGAGGTGTTCAAACAGGTTCCTGACAAACCAGTCCCAGTTCACCTCTCTGAGCTGACCTTCTGTGAGCACCGGGGCTAGGACATGGGTGGGGATCCGCATGATGCGGCCAGTCATGAGCTCGCATGGGGAATACCCCGTGCTCTTTGACTGGCTGGCTCTGATCCCCATTAGGACCAACGGTAAGACCTCCACCCAATTTTGGGGTGAGTCTCCTGTCTCCTTCCGCAGCCTTTCTTTAATGGTGTAGTTTAAAAGCTCCACATTACCCGATGACTGTAGATTGTGGGCAATGTGCCATTTCCCCTCAATGCCGAGCACGTTAAGGGTTGCCTGCAATAACTGCCCGGTGAAATGGCTCCACTGGTCCGAATCCACATACTGTGGGAGTCCCCACCGGGAGAATACTTCCCTCACTAGAATCTTCGCTGTCCCTAGTGCGGTAGCTGTTCGGCAGTTGAAGGCTTCAACCCATTTTCAGAACACGTCCACCAGGACTAGGCAGTATTTGTAGCCACCCTGGGCGTTGGGTAGGGGCCCGATGTAGTCAATTTGGATTGACTGCCATGGTCCCTCTACCCTCCTGACGTGTCCTAGGGACACCTTCCTTTTCTGGGGGTCAGGGTTGTTCGCAGACACACCAGGCAGTTCGCACAGAACCCACGGACATCCTCCCTGAGTCGCGGCCACCATCCTGCCTGTTCCACCCGTTGCCAGGTGGTCTCAGGCTCGGGGTGGCCCGCTCCTGGACCCTCATGGGCCAGTTTTATGAATTCCCTCTGGTGCTGCTGTGGCACGACCCATTGTCCCTCTTTAAACAGCATGCCTTCCATAACGGTAATGGCTGCTGTGCCGTACGGACCTTCTACTCTCTCTGCTCTAGCTAGCGCGTTCAGGACAGCTTTCAGGACCGGGTCCTGTGCCTGAACTGTTTTTAAGTCCGGGGCCAAAGCTATCCCTGTACTCTCTGCTGCCCTGTTCTTATTCTTGACCGCTGCTATGCGGCCGGTGTCATAGGGATCCCAGAACTTTCCCGTGCGGGCACCTTCTTTGGCCAGTTTGTCAGCCTGTTGGTTTCCCTCTGCACGGGGTTAGGTTTTTGAATGGGCCTTCACCTTATGTATGTAGACCTTTCCTTCTTCCCCCACCGCTGTCATGATTTTCTCCAGCAGGGGCTTGATTGCCAGGGGTCTCCCGTCAGCGGACGTGAATCCGCGACGGGACCATATAGCCAGGTACTCTGTACACGAATTGCAGGTGAACATACTCTCCGAGCAAATCGTGTACGGGGTAGGGAATTCCTCGGGGTGGGTCACCACGTACATTACGGCGGACAGTTCAGCATGCTGGGCGCTCATGGTGCTGGGGAGATTGATTGCCAGGGCAATACCTGACCTTGGGTCATAGGCTCCGCACTCAGTGAGTCGTTTGCCAGCAGATACCATGCTGGACCCGTCCACGTAGATGTCCTTGCCTGTAGGGTGTAACCCAGCCCGAAGGCAAATGTTCACCTCCCATACCCCTTCTACGGCGCACCTGTGGGCTTTCCCTGGGTAGATTAGGTTGGCTGCGAGCCTTGGCTCATGGGGGGTCTTCTACTCTGAGGTCCATCTGGGAGAGGAGCAGGGTCCAGCGAGCAATGCGGGCACTGCTCATCGTCCCGTCCTTAATCATCCCATCTAGGAGCATCTGAGTAGGTGTGTGGTGAGTTAGGAGTGTAAGAGGAGACCCTCCCGTGAAGATCAAGGATCTTTTCACTGCCCAATGTGTGGCTTGGAGGTGTCTCTCACAGTTGGAGTACCCCTTCTCCACATCTGTAAGGATCCTGGAGGATTAAACCACCGGTCTCAGCTGGCCGTGCCGCTCTTGAAGCAGCACTGAGCTCAAACTGTCCCCGCTGGCTGCCACCTCCAGGTAAAAATCCTTTCCTACATCTATCGCTCCTAAGGCTGGCGCGGTCTGCAAGTCCTTCTTGAGCTGATTAAATGCTGCCTCGCAAACCCTCATCCCAGTCCCACTCTACCCCCTTGTGTAGGAGCCTGAGCAGAGGGGCTGCGGTGGCTACATAATCCTCAATGAAGTCTCTGCAGTACCCGGTGAGCCCTAGAAAGGATCTTACCCCTGTCACTGTGTTGGGGGCTGGTAACTCCTGTACTGCCTCCCTTCTAGCCTTGTCTGTGGCCCGTTCCCCAGCGCGCACAGTCAGCCCCAGGAATTTGACTTCCTTCTGGCCGATCTGTGCCTTCTTCGGGTTTACTTTAACCCTTCTTCTTTTCGCAGCTCCAGCAGCTCAGCCAGCAGTGGGCCATGCTCCGCCCCCTGATCGGTGAACAGGAGCAGGTCATCCACATACTGCACCAACTGCTGGTGTCTGCTAAAGCCCTTTAAACAGTTCGCCATGCATTGGTGAAAAATGCTGGGGCTGTTGTGGAAGCCTTGGGGAAGACAGTTCCACGTGTATTGTTGGCCCTTAAAGGTAAAGGCGAACTTGTACTGGTCCTCCCGTTTTAAAGGAATGGACCAGAACCCATTTGAAATGTCCAACACCGCGAAAGTGGTCGCGGATGCTGGAATACTCCCTCTGAGGTCCGCTACGGCTGCTACAGTGTGTGCACAGGCAGGGATATTCTTATTTAGCACTCGATAGTCCACGGTGGCCCTCCATGAGTTGTCCCATTTCTTAACCGGCCACAGTGGAGAGTTCACATGGGTTGCTATCGGTCTTAACACCCCTTGCTCTACCAGTGATCCCAGCGCCGTTGTCAGGGCTACCTCTGCCTCCCTGGGGAAGTTATATTGCTTTTGTGGTTGGTTATGGGGTCCCCTTCTATACAAACTTCCAACCCCGTTACCCTGCCACAGTCATGTTTGTGGGTGGCGAATGCTGCAAGGTGTGCCCGTACATATGCCTGGTACTCCACTGGGGTGTTACTGACCAGTAATTCCAAGTCATAACCCTCCTTTGGCTTCACGGTACACAACGTTCCCTTGGCCTCTTTTTCTGGGATCACCGCCAGCTCACCTTCCCTGTCTGTCTCTATGGCTCCCCATCGACAGTGGTTCCTCAGATCCAAAAGGATCTAGTGGCTTATGATACAATCAGCCCCCAGGATACATTTTCCCTCCTGCTCCCATTTCATCAGGACACACTTCCATTTGGTTTTGAGTGTCCCCAACTGAATGGTGAGCGGGATGGGAAACGAACCAGTTTGCTCGTTGCCTGTGAACCCCACTAGACTGTACGGGACCCCGTTCGATGGAGGTGAGGTAGCTGGGTTATCTGCATGTACAAGGGTGCAGGAAGCACCAGTATCTAGCAGGTAGGTCCCGTTCACATTCTCCACCTCCATTGTAACGCACGGTCTCTTCCAGGCATCGTACTCCAGGGAACACAGGTACACAGGCTGCGCTGGCTCAAGTCATACACATGGGTGGGTTGGAGCAGAGGGATTTACCGTACCGGCTACTGTACCGGTTGCGGTAGCTACTGCTCCCAGTCCATTTATAAGTGTCTGTAGGGTGGCTACGAGTGTCTCATATGAGTCGGGTGTTCCTGCCCCGGCCTTACGGGCTGGGTCTGAAGTGGCCTTTCCCTGAGTCTCTTTCAATGGGTTCCTACAGTCCTTCCTCCAGTGCCCACTTTTCCCACACCCAAAACATTCACCCCCTTTGTGGGGAGGATTCCCACCTTCCTGATGCCACTCTCTCTTGCCTTGGCTGGGTTTAATCTGATGGACTTTCCCGTTCCGGTAAGCCAGGGTCAACTGTCTGACCACTGTCTCCTCGGTGGTTCTGGGATCTCTTGGATCGAACCAGACCTGGGCTTTTGCCTTTGTTCCAGGTAAGCTGTTTGCCACCAGGCTGCGGAGCCAGTGAGCCAGCTCGTTCGGGGCCAGGTGGGCCCGGTCAAGAACACCACTACAGGCCCTTTCGTAGACCGGCCACAACCTGTCGGCGAAATCCTGTGGAGTCTCCCCATGGAGCTGCACTGTCTTCTCCGCTCGGGAGAAAGGACTCCCGTCGTTCATACCCATGGCCTCTAGAACCTCCTCCTTAACCGGAGGGTACGTGTTTCGCCCCTTTCTGCTGTCTGCAGAGAGGGAATGGCACAGCTTGGTGTCTCGTGAGATGAGCAACAGCTTGGCCTGCTCTGAATAATTGCACCCGTTAATATCCCCTGTGTGTTCCACTTCCAGGAAGTGTACCGAGGGATCCCCCTGTTGGGTGATCTTACTTAGGTGGCCTATCATAGCCCTCAGTTTTTGGGTGTCATGGGGGCTATGAAATTGCTTACTAGGGGTCCTGCTGCCCCATTTGCACCAGGTGGGCCAAACGTCTGCTGCCGGACTGAGTGCATTGGCCCTGGTTCCAGC
Source organism: Pristiophorus japonicus (assembly GCF_044704955.1). Taxonomy (NCBI): domain Eukaryota; kingdom Metazoa; phylum Chordata; class Chondrichthyes; family Pristiophoridae; genus Pristiophorus; species Pristiophorus japonicus. The sequence continues at coordinate 4,244,128 of NW_027254488.1, forward strand.
CCTCCTTGTATTGGCTCGCCTGCTTCCCCCTGCTACCAAACCGATTTAAAACTCGGGGCCGCCGGTGTTGGTAGTTCGCAATCGTTACCTGCCCTGCACTCTGCTTGACACCCCCGCTGCTCTGGGCTGTTCCCGGGAGCTGCAGGCGGTGACTGCGTGGTTTCTCCTTGCTCTACCAGGTATTCCTGGGCTAAACCCGGGTTTATCAGGCACACCATGTCTTTAGCCCGGGATAGAGCAAGGTTCAAGCCTTGGATTAGCTGCTGGCGGGGGCCATGGTAACTAGCCTCAAATTCCCTGGTACTGGCTACCTTATAGGCGACCTGAATGTCTTTCACCCTCTCCCCATAATCATTAACTTGCTTGGCGAGGCAGGAATTCTATTCCCGCAATGCAAGTTCGCTATTCTTGGCTTCAATCATCTGACACTGTAAAAGGTCCAGTTGGGTTTTGTGCCTTTCTTTAGTGAGCTCTCTACTTTCCTTTCACTGCCCCACCTCAGTCCACAGCCTTTCCCCGACTGTGTCCCTTGCACTGGACCTCTCTTCTGCCTGCCTCAATACTCCCTTTAATTTCTCATTCTCCTCATCTAGAAGCCGGATCTGTCGCTGAAGGCAAATTAGCCAAATCGCCTTCTCTATTGACTTTTTATGGTCCTTGCTCTCGGTCCATTGAGCTGCAGCATCTTCTGGACGCTCAGCATGCAATAGATCGAGTACCCACTCCTTAGCCACATTTACCCTCTTAAACACATAAGAGGAAATTTCCTTTTCCTTTTTGCTTCTTTTCATGAAACCACTCTCTCTCTTTTCACGTCCCTTGCCCCAGAGGCCCTTGGTGGTCACCATTAAGTAAGGGGTGGTTTTCGGAGGGTCAGCTTTACCTTCTGCCCTTAAATGAATCGCTCCCACACCCTTGGTTCTAGACACTTGAATTATAAAGGGGCTGTGACAGACTTGGGCAAACAATCGGTTTCAAGATAGGAAGCAGGTATGGCTTTATTGTGTTTAAAAGGAAGTAAAAGGCACATCTTTAATAACACACACAGAATAGTAATAGCAATAGACACTAAGGGGTACAACACGTTGAATAAATTGTCAACATACAGCCTATGCGAAAAGAATACAGCTTAAACTCTAAATGGGGTAAAGAGGAGAATGCAGATACATTTACACAAGTTATCCCAGCCTCCCGCTCTCTCAATTCCCCTGACTAACTAAGTTATAGCTCTGGGGGTTCAGGAGCTATGCTCACCAATCGCTTTTGACAGTTGCCGGTGAATCGCGGTTTCGGGGTTCACTGCACTTGGCCTTCTAGGCGAGCCGTATCCCGGACGGAGGAGAGGACTTCAGACTGCGTAGTCTTCAGTTGGGGTGATGCAGCAAGTTGCGTTTTGGATGTATGGAGTAAATACCCATTTTCTTTGGTTAGGAATAGTTTTAGTTAGTCCTTTTTGGTAATTTCTCACCCGTTGGTTGTTTAGAAGTAGATTGTAGAGTGGAAATGAATATTGATTCTTCGGTTTTTGCTAAGTTGGTTTCGGTTGGTCGTTTCGCTGGTTGTGGTGGCCCGGATTGTCAATTTGGTTGCTGACAACCTTCCGTTTCGTGGGCCTCGTGCTGTTTGCATGCTCGGTCGGACCTTGATGATTTCTTACACTTTTCTCCACGACTCCATTTCTTCACTCCCCACCTCCGGCTGCTTGTGTTCTTTTCCTTGTAAAACTGGGAATAGATATATCCCAACAAGGCTTCCTTATCTCCCACCAAATCTGGCCCAGCTCTTTGTTTCAAGGGAGCTGCTCATTAGTTTTGAGCTCTGTTCTTTGTCAGAATTTGTCGGGCTTGTTCAGCAGTAATTTGATTGAGTTGTGTCATTTCGATAATGGTTGGTAATTTGATTATCTATTAGGGGGTGAATTGGTGTTGCATAGTTCCCCCAGACAGTCTGGGATCCTTAATACACGAATTTGCTTCACAGAGGTTAGCCCCATGTCATGTATTCGGTAACACTTTTTTCGCAGCCAAAATGTTGTAGAATCTTAAAATTGATATGCTGCTTCCCAGAGATGTTTAGGGGATCTCAGGCTTCTTTTAATTTAGGTACAAATTAAATTCTCTTTCTTATGAGTTAAAACACTGTGGGGGCTCCATGAATGCATCCCTTTTTATCCCCTGCAGGCCTCGTATTCCTCTTTAAACTCATTTGTGTCCCGAAGTTTGTCCTTCCATTTTAAAAGTCCAGAAAGGGATTCTTCTCCTCTGCAGGGGAACAGATACAAGGAATCTTTGCGAAATATTGGTAAATTCTACATCTCCAAAGCAAGTAAAGCAGTATTAAATATGGAAACCAACACTGCACGCAGTATTCCAGGTCTTGCCTTACCAATCTCCTTTATAACTGCAACAAGACTTCTCTGCTTTTTTACTCTATCCCCTTTGCAATAAAGGCCAAGATTCCATTGGCCTTCTGATCAATTGCTGTACCTGCATACTAACCTTTTGTGTTTCATGCACAAGTACCCGCAGGTCCCGCTGTTACTGCAGCACTGTGCAATTTTTCTCCATTTAAATAATAACTTGTCTTTGATTTTTTCTGCCAAAGTGCATAACATTGCACTTTCCAACATTATACTCCATCTGCCAAATCTTTGCCCATTCACTAAGCCTGGCTATGTTGTTTTGCAGATTTGTTGTGTCCTCCTCACACATTGCTTTTCCTCCATTCTTTGACTACGTTACACTCGGTCCCTTTTTCCAGTCGTTAATATAGATTATAAAGAGTTGGGGTCCCAGCACTGATCCCTGCAGCACCCCACTAGTTACTGTTTACCAACCAGAGAATGAACCATTTATCCCGACTTTCTGTTTTCTGTCAGTTAGCCAATCCTCTATCCATGCTAATATATTACCCCCAACCCCGTGAACTTTTATCTTGTGCAGTAATCTTTTATGTGGCACCTTGTCAAAATGCCTTCTGGAAGTCCAAATACACTACATCCCCTGGTTCCCCTTTATCCACCCTGTTCATTACATCCTCAAAGAATTCCAGCAAATTTGTCAAACATGACTTCCCTTTCATAAATCCATACAGACTGTGCCTGACTGAATTATTTTTTTCCAAAAGTCGGAGGAGCAGTGACCGGAGGAGGTGTGAGCAGCGGCCTATAAAGGCCCAGCGGGAGTCCGGGGATTGGCGGCAGTCAGAGGAGCAGCGGCTTGAGGAGCAGCGAGCAGCGAGCTACAGCTGGTGCAGGCTCAAAAGTAAGAAAGGAGTCACAAGTAATCAAAGGGTGACGTCACAGCCAAGAGTGTAAGTGATTGGCTGGTTGAGTGTTGAGTAGTTTTCTGTTTCTTTGTCTTTCTTCTTGTTCTTAGCAGCAAGAAACCTTTGGCATGTTGCCAAATTAAGTAATCTAATGGTTAAGTCATGGCAGGAGAGCTCGGACACATGTCATGCTCCTCCTGTGCTATGTGGGAAGTCAGGGGCGCTTCCAGTGTTCCTGATGACTACATGTGCAGGAAGTTTATCCAGCTGCAGCACCTAACAGGCCGCATTTCGGCACTGGAGCTGCGCATGGTGTCACTCTGGAGCATCCGCGATGCTGAGGATGTCGTGGATTGCACGTTTAGTGAGTTGGTCACTCCGCGGGTAAAGGTTACTCAGGCAGATAGGGAATGGGTGACCATCAGGAAGAGCAGTGGATGGAAGGTAGTGCAGGAGTCCCCTGCGGTCATCCCCCTGCAAAACAGATACACCATCTTGGGTACTGTTGGAGGAGATGACTCATCAGGGGAAGGCAGCAGCAGCCAAGTCCATGGCACCATGGGTGGCTCTGCTGTACAGGAGGGCAGGAAAAAGAGTGGGAGAGCTCTAGTGATAGGGGATTCTATTGTAAGGGGAAAAGATAGATGTTTCTGCGGCTGCAATCGAGACTCCAGAATGGTATGTTGCCACCCTGGTGCAAAAGTCAAGGATGTCTCGGAGCGGTTGCAGTGTATTCTGGAGGGGAAGGGTGAACAGCCAGCTGTCGTGGTACATATAGGTACCAACGATATAGGAAAAAACGGGATGAGGTCCTACAAACTGAGTTTAGGGAGCTAGGAGTTAAATTAAAAAGTAGGATCTCAAAGGTAGTAATCTCAGGATTGCTACCAGTGCCACGTGCTAGTCGGAGTAGGAATTGCAGGACAGCTCAGGTAACAATGTGGCTTGATGAGTAGTGCAGGGGGGAGGGATTCAAATTCCTGGGACATGGGAACCGGTTCTGGGGGAGGTGGGATCAGTACAAAACGGACGGTCTGCACCTGGTCAGAACCGGAACCAATGTCTCGGGGAGTGTTTGCTAGTGCTGTTAAGGAGGGGTTAAACTAATATGGCAGGGGGATGGGAACCTATGCAGGGAGATAGAAGGAAGTAAAATGGGTGCGGAAGCAAAAGATAGAAAGAAGAAAAATAAAAGTGGAGGGCAGAGAAACACAAGGCAAAAATCAAAAAGGACCACATTGCAGCAAAATTCTAAAGGGAGAAAGGATGTTAAAAAGACAAGCCTGATGGCTCTGTGCCTCAATGCGAGGAGTATTCGTAATAAGAGGGACGAATTAACTGCATCAACAGCAATTAACAAATATGATATAATTGTGATTACAGAGACATGGCTCCAGGGTCACCAAGGCTGGGAACTCAACATCCGGAGGTATTCAACATTTAAGAAGGATAGACAGAAAGGAAAGGGAGGTCGGGTAACGTTGCTGGTTAAAGAGGAAATTAACGCAATCGTAAGGAAGGACATTCGCTTGGATGGTGTGGAATCTGTATGGATAGAGCTGCGGAATACCATAGGGCACAAAACACTCATGGGAGTTGTGCACAGACAACCAAACAGTAGTAGTGAGTTTGGGGACAGCATCAAACAAGAAATTATGGATGCGGAAAGGTACAGAAGTTATCATGGGCAACTTTAATCTGCATAGACATTGGGCTAACCAAACCGAGAGGCGGGAGTGCGTGGTTGGTGAGGCCTATAAAAGGCCCAGTGGCAGCGAGAGGCGGCGGCAGTCCGAGAGGCGGGAGTGCGTGGTTGGTGAGGCCTATAAAAGGCCCAGCGGCAGCGAGAGGCGGCGGCAGTCCGAGAGGCGGGAGTGCGTGGTTGGAGAGGCCTATAAAGACCCAGGGGCAGCGAGAGGCGGCGGCAGTCCGAGAGGCGGGAGTGCGTGGTTGGTGAGGCCTATAAAGGCCCAGCGGCAGCGAGAGGCGGCGGCAGTCCGAGAGGCGGGAGTGCATGGTTGGTGAGGCCTATAAAGGCCCAGCGGCAGCGAGAGGCGGCGGCAGTCCGAGAGGCGTACCTGTGCAGCTGCAGCGGGGAGAGAAGGCAAAAAAGAAGTAGAAAGAAATCAAAAGGTGACGTCACAGCCAAGAGGGTGAGTGATTGGTGAATAGTTTTTCTCTTTTCTTTTTTCTCTTCTATATCAGTGAGTAACTTTTAACATTGTTGTTGCCAATTTAAGTGTATCTAAGGGTTAAGTCATGGCAGGAGAGCTCGGTCGTGTGTTATGCTCCTCCTGTACCATGTGGGAACTCAGGGACGACTCCAGTGTCCCTGACGTTTACGTGTGTGGGAAGTGTATCCACCTCAAGCTCCTGACGGACCACGTTGCGGTGTTGGAGCTGAGGGTGGATTAGCTCTGGAGCATCCACGATGCTGAGAATGACGTGAGTATCACGTGTAGCGAGTTGGTCTTACCGCAGGAGAAGGGTCCACAGCCAGCTAGGGAATGGAAGACCAGCAGGAAGAGTAGTGCAAGGAAGGTAGTGCAGTAGTCCACTGTGGACATCCCCCTGCAAAACAGATACACTGCTTTGGGTACTGTTGAGGGGGATGACTCATCAGGGGAGGGCAGCAGCAGCCAAGTTCATGGCACCGTGGCTGGCTCTGTTGCACAGGAGGGCAGGAAAAAGAGTGGGAGAGCGATAGTGATAGGGGATTCGATGGTGAGGGGAATAGATAGGCGTTTCTGCGGACGCAACCGAGACTCCAGGATGGTATGTTGCCTCCCTGGTGCAAGGGTCAAGGATGTCTCGGAGCGGGTGCAGGACATTCTAAAAAGGGAGAGAGATCAGCCAGTTGTCGTGGTGCACATTGGTACCAACGACATAGGTAAAAAAAGGGATGAGGTCCTACAAAACGAATTTAAGGAGCTAGGAGCTAAATTAAAAAGTAGGACCTCAAAAGTAGTAATCTCGGGATTGCTAACAGTGCCACGGGAAAGTCAGAGTAGGAATCGCAGGATAGCGCAGATGAATACGTGGCTTGAGCAGTGGTGCAGCAGGGAGGGTTTCAAATTCCTGGGGCATTGGAACCGGTTCTGGGGGAGGTGGGACCAGTACAAACCGGACGGTCTGCACCTGGGCAGGACCGGAACCAATGTCCTCGGGCGAGTGTTTGCTAGTGCTGTTGGGGAGGACTTAAACTAATATTGCAGGGGGATGGGAACCAATGCAGGGAGACAGAGGGAAACAAAAAGGAGGCAACAGCAGAAGACAGAAAGGAGATGAGGAAAAGTGGAGGGCAGAGAAACCCAAGGCAAAGAACAAAAAGGGCCATTGTACAGCAAAATTCTAAAAGGACAAAGGGTGTTAAAAAAACAAGCCTGAAGGTTTTGTGTCTTAATGCAAGGAGTATCCAACATAAGGTGGATGATTTAACTGTGCAAATAGATGTTAACAAATATGATGTGATTGGGATTACGGAGACGTGGCTCCAGGATGATCAGGGCTGGGAACTCAACATCCAGGGGTATTCAACATTCAGGAAAGATAGAATAAAAGGAACAGGAGGTGGGGTAGCATTGCTGGTTAAGGAGGAAATTAAGGCAATAGTTTGGAAGGACATGAGCTTGGATGATGTGGAATCTATATGGGTAGAGCTGCAGAATACCAAAGGGCAAAAGACGTTAGTGGGAGTTGTGTACAGACCTCCAAACGGTCGTAGTGATGTTGGTGAGGGCATCAAACATGAAATTAGGGGTGCGTGCAATAAAGGTGCAGCAATTATAATGGGTGACTTTAATATGCACATAGATTGGGTTCACCAAACTGGAAGCAATACGGTGGAGGAGGATTTCCTGGAGTGCATAAGGGATGGTTTTTTAGACCAATATGTCGAGGAACCAACTAGGGGGGAGGCCATCTTAGACTGGGTGTTGTGCAATGAGAGAGGATTAATTAGCAATCTCGCTGTGCGAGACCCCTTGGGGAAGAGTGACCATAATATGGTGGAATTCTGCATTAGGATGGAGAATGAAACAGTTAATTCAGAGACCATAGTCCAGAACTTAAAGAAGGTTAACTTTGAAGGTATGAGGCGTGAATTGGCGAGGATAGATTGGCGAATGATACTGAAGGGGTTGACTGTGGATGGGCAATGGCAGACATTTAGAGACCGCATGGATGAACTACAACAATTGTACATGCCTGTCTGGCGTAAAAATAAAAAAGGGAAGGTGGCTCAACCGTGGCTATCAAGGGAAATCATGGATAGTATTAAAGCCAAGGAAGTGGCATACAAATTGGCCAGAAATAGCAGCGAACCTGGGAACTGGGAGATATTTAGAACTCAGCAGAGGAGGACAAAGGGTTTGATGAGGGCAGCGAAAATGGAGTAGGAGAAGAAGCTTGCAGGGAACATTAAGACGGATTGCAAAAGTTTCTATAGATATGTAAAGAGAAAAAGTTTAGTAAAGACAAACGGAGGTCCCCTGCAGTCAGAATCAGGGAAAGTCATAACGGGGAACAAAGAAATGGCAGACCAATTGAACAAGTACTTTGGTTTGGTATTCATTGAGGAGGACACAAACCACCTTCCGGATATAAAAGGGGTCGGAGGGTCTAGTAAGGAGGAGGAACTGAGGGAAATCCTTATTAGTCGGGAAATTGTGTTGGGGAAATTGATGGGATTGAAGGCCGATAAATCCCCAGGGCCTGATGGACTGCATCCCAGAGTACTTAAGGAGGTGGCCTTGGAAATAGTGGATGCATTAACAGTCATTTTCCAACATTCCATTGACTCTGAATCAGTTCCTATGGAGTGGAGGGTAGCCAATGCAACCCCACTTTTAAAAAAGGAGGGAGAGCTAACAGGGAATGATACTGAAGGGGTTGACTGTGGACGGTTGAGCCACCTTCCCTTTTTTATTTTTACGCCAGACAGGCATGTACAATTGTTGTAGTTCATCCATGCGGTCTCTAAATGTCTGCCATTGCCCATCCACAATCTGACATCGGTAGTGGGTAAAATGATGGAATCAATTATTAAAGATGTCATAGCAGTGCATTTGGAAAGAGGTGATATGATAGGTCCAAGTCAGCATGGATTTGTGAAAGGGAAATCATGCTTGAAAAATCTTCTGGAATTTTTTGAGGATGTTTCCAGTAGAGTGGACAAGGGAGAACCAGTTGAAGTGGTATATTTGGACTTTCAGAAGGCTTTCGACAAGGTCCCACACAAGAGATTAATGTGCAAAGTTAAAGCACATGGGATTGGGGGTAGTGTGCTGACATGAATTGAGAACTGGTTGTCAGACAGGAAGCAAAGAGGAGGAGTAAATGGGGACTTTTCAGAATGGCAGGCAGTGACTAGTGGGGTACCGCAAGGTTCTGTGCTGGGGCCCCAGCTGTTTACACTGTATACTAATGATTTAGACGAGGGGATTAAATGTAGTATCTCCAAATTTGCGGATGACACTAAGTTGGGTGGCAGTGTGAGCTGCGAGGAGGATGCTATGAGGCAGCAGAGCGACTTGGATAGGTTCGGTGAGTGGGAAAATGCATGGCAGAAGAAGTATAATATGGATAAATGTGAGGTTATCCACTTTGGTGGTAAAAACAGAGAGACAGACTATTATCTGAATGGTGACAGATTAGGAAAAGGGGAGGTGCAACGAGACCTGGGTGTCATGGTACATCAGTCATTGAAGGTTGGCATGCAGGTACAGCAGGCGGTTAAGAAAGCAAATGGCATGTTGGCCTTCATAGCGAAGGGATTTGAGTGCAGGGGCAGGGAGGTGTTGCTACAGTTGTACAGGGCCCTGGTGAGGCCATACCTGGAGTATGTGTACAATTTTGGTCTCCTAACCTGAGGAAGGACATTCTTGCTATTGAGGGAGTGCATCGAAGGTTCACCAGACTGATTCCCGGGATGGCGGGACTGACCTTTCAAGAAAGACTGGATCAACTGGGCTTGTATTCACTGGAGTTCTGAAGAATGAGAGGGGACCTCATAGAAACGTTTAAAATTCTGACGGGGTTAGACAGGTTAGATGCAGGAAGAATGTTCCCAATGTTAGGGAAGTCCAGAACCAGGGGACACAGTCTAAGGATAAGGGGTAAGCCATTTAGGACCGAGATGAGGAGGAATTTCTTCACCCAGAGAGTGGGGAACCTGTGGAATTCTCTACCACAGAAAGTTGTTGAGGCCAATTCATTCAATATATTCAAAAAGGATTTAGATGAAGTCCTTACTTCTAGGGGAATCAAGGGGTATGGTGAGAAAGCAGGAATGGGGTACTGAAGGTGCATGTTCAGCCATGAACTCATTGAATGGTGGTGCAGGCTAGAAGGTCCGAATGGCCTACTCCTGCACCTATTTTCTATGTTTCTATGTTTCTAAATACAGTGGAGGAGGATTTCCTGGAGTGTATTAGGAATGGTTTTCTTGACCAATATGTCGAGGAACCAACTAGAGGGCTGGCTATCCTAGACTCGGTGATGTGGAATGAGAAAGGACTAATAGCAATCTTGTTGTGCGAGGCCTCTTGGGGAAGAGTGACCACAATATGGTACAATTCTTTATTAAGATGGAGAGTGGCACAGTTAATTCAGAGACGAGAATCCTGAACTTGAGGAAAGGTAACGTCAATGGTATGAGATGTGAATTGGCTAGAATAGACTGGCAAATGAGACTTAAAGGGTTGATGGTGGATAGGCAATGGCAAACATTTAAAGATCATATGGATGAACTTCAACAATTGTACATCCCTGTCTGGAGAAAAAACTGAAACGGGGAATGTGGCTCATCCGTGGCTAAGAAGGGAAATTAGGGATAGTGTTAATTCCAAGGAGAGGCATATAAATTGGCCAGAAAAAGCAGTAAACCTGAGGACTGGGAGAAATTTAGAATTCAGTCGAGGAGGACAAAGGGTTCAATTAGGAGCGGAAAAATAGAGTATAAGAGGAAGCTTGCAGGGAACATAAAAACTGACTGCAAAAGCTTCTGTAGATATGTGAAGAGAAAACGATTAGTGAAGACAAACATAGGTCACTTGCAGTCAGACTCAGGTGAATTTATAATGGGGAACAAAGAAATGGCAGACCAATTGAACAAATACTTTCGTTCTGTTTTCACGAAGGAAGATACATATAACCTTCTGGAAATACTTGGAGACCGAGGGTCGAGCGAGAAGTAGGAACTGAAGGAAATCTTTATTAGTCAGGAAATTGTGTTAGGCAAATTGATGGGATTGAAGGCCAATACATCCACAGGGCCTGATAGTCTGCATCCCAGAGTATTTAAGGAAGTAGCCCTAGAAATAGTGGATGCATTGGTGATCATTTTCCAACAGTCTATCGACTCTGGATCAGTTCCTATGGACTGGAGGGGAACTAATGTAACAACACTTATTAAAAAAGGAGGGAGAGAGAAAATGTATAATTATAGACCGATTAGCCTGACATCAGTAGTGGGGAAAATGCTGGAATCAATTATTAAAGATGAAAAAGCAGCACATTTGGAAAGGAGTGGCAAGATCTGTCCAAGTCAGCAAGGATTTTTGAAAGGGAAATCATGCTTGACAAATCTTCGACAATTTATTTAGGATGCAACTAGCAGAGTGGACAATGGAAAACCAGTGGATGTAATGTGTTTGAACATTCAAAAGGCTTTTGACAAGGTCCCACACAAGAGATTAGTTTGCAAAATTAAGGCATATGGTATTGGGGGTAATGTATTGATGTGGGTAGAGAACTGGTTGGCAGACAGGTAGCAGGGAGCAGGGATAAATGGGTCCTTCTCAGTATCGCAGGCAGTGACTAGTTGGATGCCACTGGACTCAGTGTTGGGACCCCAGCTAGTTACAATATACATCAACGATTTAGATGGAATCAACGGAATTGATTGTAATATCTCCAAGTTTGCAGGTGACTCTAAGCTTGGTGGCGGTGTGAGCTGTGAGGAGGATGCTAATAGGCTGTAGGGTGACTTGCACAGGTTCGGTAAGTGGGCAAATACATGGCAGATGCAGTATAGTGTAGATAAATGTGAGGTTATCCACTTTGGTGGCAAAAACGTGAAGGCAGAATATTATCTGAATGGTGACAGATTAGGAAAAGGGGAGGTGCAACGTGACCTGGGTGTCATGGTACATCAATCATTGAAATTTGGCATGCAGGTACAGCAGGCAGTGAAGAAGACACATGGCATGTTGACCTTCATAGCTGGGGAATTTGAGTATTGGAGCAGGGAGGTCTTACTGCAGATTTAAAGGGCCTTGGTGAGGCGTCACCTGAAATATTGTGTATCAGTTTTGGTCTACTAATCTGAAGAAGGATGTTCTTGCAATTGAGGGAGTGCGGCGAAGGTTCACCAGACTTATTCACGGGATGGCAGGACTGACATATGAGGAGAGACTGGATCGACTGGGCCTGCATTCACTGGAGTTTAGAAGAATGAGAGGAGATGTCATAGAAACATATAAAATTCTGACGGTACTGGGCAGGTTAGAGGCAGGAAGAATGTTCCCGATGTTTGGGGAAGTCCAGAACCAGGGGTCAGAGTCTAAGGGATAAGGGGGAAGCCATTTAGGACCGAGATGTGGAGAAACTTCTTCACTCAGAGAGTTGTTAACCTGTGCAATTCTTTGCCACAGAGAGTTGTCGATGCCAGTTCGTTAGATATATTCAAGAGCGAGTTAGATGTGGCCCTTAAGGCTAAAGGGATCAAGAGGTATGGAGAGAAAGCAGGAAAGGGGTACTGAGCTGAATGATCAGCCATGATCTTATTGAATGGTGGTGCAAGCTCGAAGGGCCGAATGGCCTTCTCCTGCACCTATTTTCTACGTTTCTATGTTTCTATGTCCTGCTACTGCTTTTTTAATAATGGACGCCAACATTTTCCCAACCATAGACGTTAGGCTAACTGGTCTATAGTTTCCTGCTTTTTGTCTTCCTCCTTTTTTAAATAGGGGCATTACATTTGCTGTTTTCCAATCTGCTGGGTCCTCCCCAGAATCCAGGCAGTGCATGTCCACAGATCCCTGAAATTAGCAGGCCAGGTCGATAAGGTGGTTAAGAAGGAATATGGAATGCTTGCCTTTATTATCCGAGGAATATAATACAAGATATGTGGTCGGTGGGGCAGGTTTGGCCACTGCTGGAGTACTGCGTGCAGTTCTGGTCGCCATATTACAGGAAGGACATGATTGCACTGAAGAGGATACAGAGGAGATTTACGAGTCTGTTGCCGGGAGTGGAGAAACTTAGCCATGAGGACAGATTGGTAGGCTGGGTTTGTTTTCCATGGAACAGAGCCTGAGGCGAGACTTCATTGAGCTGTATAAAATTATGAGGGGCCTCGATATAGTGGATAGAAAGGGCCTATTTCCCTTAGCAGAGGGGTCATCAACAAGGAGGCATAAATTTAAAGTAATTGGTAGAAAGTTTAGAGGGGACATTTCTTCACGCAGAGGATTGTGGGAGTCTGGAACTCACTGCCTGAAAGGGTGGTAGAGGCAGAAACCCTCACCACATTTTAAAAGTGCTTGGATGTGCACCTGAAGTGCAGTAACCTGCAAGGTTATGGACCTAGAGCTGGAAAGTGGGATTCGGCTGGAGAGCCTCTTGTTGGCCGACGCGGACACGATGGGCCGAAATGGCCTCCTTCCGTGCTGTAAACTTCTATGATTCTATGATCTCCTTCACAAAGAGTTGAGGTGCGTGTGAGGTGGCTTGGGCACATCTTTCCTCACGTGACAACATTTCAAAGGCAACTCAACGACTGTAAAGCACTTTGGGGCATCATGAGTTCCTGACAGACGCTGCAGGAATGCAAGTCCTTCTTTGCAAAAGTTCGATGCAAATTCAAAATTCGCGGCAAAATGAGGGCTCGTCCGGGATTTGAACCCTGTACCGCTCGCATATTTCAAATAATAACCCCGAAGCGAGAATCATACCTCTAGACCAACAACCCAACTATGTAATGTATTTGGAGATAATGTGTAACCATTATTAAGCAATTTTAGTTTGTTGCTATTCCTGATTTGAGGAGCACATGAGACGGAATCAGTGACTTTGTCTTTTTGACATGTCTTCTGAAGCGCCACACGGTCCCACTCCTGCAGTCAATGAGCTGTCGGTACGTTAATGTATCCATCATCATCATCATCATATGCGGTCCCTCGAAATGAGGATGACTTGCTTCCACGCCAAAAAAGGATGAGTTCATGGTAGTATGGTGTTACTCCTCCCTGTGCGATCCCCAAGTTTGGCCAGGGAGCGTACAGCACCTTTGGTGCCTGACCTGACGGCCTCTGCATTTCACTCAATAAGTGAGACACCATAAGTAAAGAATAATCGCGAGTTGACAGACAACCAAAAAATGGGAAGCTATTCTGATCCCGGCAGGAACTTCTATATTTCTGAAAATGTCCCACCAAGGTGGAATTGTGATCTCTAGAATCTTTCTCCCGATCTCAATTGTTTTCTGTTCTCGAGAATCGAAATGTTTTTGTGAGATTACTACAGCTGCTAGCAGAGCAGTAAGTTGTTCGGGTAGTGGGGGAATTTCATCGCCAAATGTACAACATAATCCTGCAGGTTTGTAATGTTTTCTCTCACAGTGAGGTGAACAGTGGAGGGTTCAGGAATGGGGACAATCCGTTCCTGGGACACTTGAACTTCTGCCTCGGGTTTAAAGCAAAAACTGCTGTCACTGACCGGACACCAGAAGTGTCCATGTTGGTAGTGGGGCGCACTGGTGGTGACACAATATGTCCCACCCCCGATGTATGCTCCCTGTGGAGGGACATGGTTTTGTGCCATTACCTCCATGGTACAGTTGATAGACTGTGCACCAGCAGCTTTAAACCCACACTGTGGTTTAGAATAGGTGTTCAAGTGCTGGGGACACAGTATTATGTGTGCACCCGGAGAGGTCAGTGCCCGTCACAGCGTGTTCCCACTTTATGACATCGGGTGGGACTGCTGTGAAATGAACATGTGCACCTCCTTTAATGACTCCAATGTTCTCCACCCTGTATACAGTGTGGGAAGGGCTGTCCCACCCATGACCGACATCCTTAGTACTATCCCCATGATGGTGTGATTAGAACATCGCGATCGACTGGGACAGGGTAAGTTTCAGAAGCTAGGCCGAGCTGGCACGGGCGTAGTGAGTTACTGTACGGGTGGAGGGCTGCGAGGTGCTTGTTACTGATCCAGTAGGGGACTAAACCTTGTTTTAAATCCTCCAGGTTGTTGCGGCCCTCGCCCAACAACCATGCCCCGTACAGCACACACACCTCGTTCTGTGCAACCTGGTCAGAAGCATTCCTATCCTCCCGTATGAGTGCATTCCCTGTCTGTGCATGTTTTTCCAGCTCAGACACGATTTCCTTTCAATGGATCATCACAGCCTGGTCCTCGTGTAGCTCTGAGCCTTCTCCTGTGTTTTCTTCTTTCATGATGTTTCTCAATTGGTTCTTTAGACCATTTATCTGCATGTGTAGTTCTATATCTTCCAGGCTATTTATCACAGAGGATCCTGCATGATATGCAGTTAAAATGTCGTTCAAGGTGCACCTTCTAGGTCTTCCCGTGCCCATGGTGTCCCTAGCGTATAGGATGTATATATCTGTTTTGTCTCCATTCTCAAATTCTAAATCATAAAAGTTCTTGAACATTTCTCTGAGTAGGGCCTGGTATAGCTGCTCTGTTTCCTTCGGGCACCAGTCAGGTATTTGCACCTCGGTAAAGTTTAAAATAACTGAAGCTACTGCATAATGTAGCCCCTGGTATAACACCTTTTCGGTTGGTACCAATACTAATCTGTTCCCGAGTCACTTGGTGGTGGTCGGACACCTTTCTATTATTGTTCTCACTGGCGGGGTCGTGGGCAGGGGTTTCTTAATGTGTGCTGTAAGTTCGGTGGTGTTAATTGGGAGTGGGGAGTGTGGGACCACACACCCGTGTAGGCTGGAATCCCACCCCATCCCTTCCCCCTCATCTTGCCATTGCCTGGCAAAGGCGATTGATATGCCTGCAGGACAGATCTCCTCTGACCACCACATGCAGACGTAAATTCCCTGTTCAGACTCCCACCACTTGTTCTAACACACCTTCACTCCTCCCCGTGTCCCCGTGATGGTACGGTACGTGTCATTCCCGAGTCTTTCCCAGTCAGAGTGCTGATCCCCCACATCCTTGCTCAGCTTCCTGAGCCAGCACCATCTACCCAGGGGAATCTTTCCTTTACAAGTCAAACACACGTTTTCCCTCCGTGACAATGACCCACGCAGCAACGACCCGTATCCTGGGGCATGGAATGGATTCAACCCAGAGGTAAACCCTTCCTGGCTGGAGTAGTGGGTGGAATGAGACCCCATCCACCCTGGCCACCTTCCCTCGTGGGCGTACACGGCGAGCTCTTCCACACCCGGGGTGTCACCCCCTGCAGTCACGATCGGTGCTCTCTCTCCTGAGACCATAAATGGGGGATTCTTCCACGTCTCCTCAGCTGTCACTGCTCATCCTTATCAGGGTGAGCAGGAACAGGACCCTGTTCATGTTGTTATCGATCTTGTAGTGCCTCTTTTACTGCCGACAAGGTGGGGTCTTTTCCTTTCCCCAACACATATGTTACTATTTAGTCACCGGCTGTCGGCTGAAACTCTTAACTTCTATATTCATATAAACATCCTTATCCTATTCTACTCGTTTCACACCTTCAATATGTGTGGTTTCTTTTCGGTTGTGGTGCCCTGAAATCATTACACGCATAATCTACACTACGCTAGATTCTTACTAAACATACCTTAACACATATCGTATTATTTATGTACATCTACCACCCATCTCCGGGTGGCCAGGTTAATTCCTGTCCTTCTCTTTTCTTCCCTGGCCTCTGTGTTTCCAGCGGGGCCGGTCGTAGGTCGGACTCTACCGCAGGACCTGGAGTGTCCTGACCGGAGGTGGGTCTGAGTCCCACACTATTGGGGGAATGTTATCTCCGGTGATACAGCAAACCGCTCCTTTGGGGGTGGCTGCCTGGTTCATTTTGTCCCCTGGAGGTTCTGCTTGGTTGAGGGTCGTGGGCTGGGGACCCCCAATTAGTGGCTGGTCCACCACTATCTTTTCTGGGGCTCCCTCGTCGCCAGAGGCGACCGGCTGGGTGTCCCTGCTCGCAGGCTGGTCCTTGATCTTAGGTACCCTTTCACGGCAGGTCCCTCTCCCGGGGCTGAACCACTTAAATTGGGGCCCTGGTGACCGCGGTGCCTTAGGCCGTGGCGTGCGGAGAGTCGTTCTCAGGTTTTCACCCCTGGGGGTGCGTCCGAGTCCCAAATGATTGGGGGGATAGCTCCTCCAGTAACTCAGTCCATCGCCCCTCTGGGTACAGTCTGTGGGTCTGCCACGTCCCCTGTGGGATTTCCACAGTCGGGGGCTGCTGGCTGAGGGTCCCTGCCTTTAAAACGGTTCTCTGTTTCTGGCTGTCCCTTACGTTTAGCTGCTGTCCCGGGGTTGAAATGTTTGCACTGGTTTATGTGGAACCACTTTGTACGGCGAGGCATTTTCACGGCACAGACCATGGGGCTTGGCTTGTCGACAATGTGGTACGGCCCCATGTACAGTGCCTCATAAACCCCTACTCGAGCGTAGTTGCTGACCACAACCTGGTCCCCTATCTCCCATTCATGCTGTTTGAGGGGCTCCAGCAGCAGTCAGTAGCTCCGATGCTGTTTTCCCATATTGTCAGCAGCCTGCCAGTGAATCTGTTTAATGTGTTCAAACAGGTTCCTGACAAAGCTGTCCCAGCTCGCTTCCCGGAGCTGACCTTCCGTGAGTACCGGGGCTAATACATGGGTGGGGGTTCGCCTGGCTCTGCCGGTCATGAGCTCATACAGGGAGTACCCCGTGATCTTTGACTGGCTGGCCCGGATCCCTATGAGGACCAGTGGTCGGACCTCTACCCACCTCTTGGGTGAGTCCCCTGTCTCTTTTCGCAGCCTTTCTTTGATGTTGCGGTTTAAACGCTCCACAGCCCGGATGACTGCGGGTTGTGGGCGACATGCCATGTACCTTTAATGCTGAGCACCTTAAGGATCTCCTGCATCACCTGCCCGGTGAAGTGGCTCCCCACGTCGGACTTCACGTACTGGGGTAGTCCCCATCGGGAGAACACCTCCCTGACCAGGATCCTGGCTGTTCCCAGGGCAGTGGCTGTTCGGCATGGGAAGGCTTCCACCCATTTGGTGAATACATCCACCAACACGAGACAGTACTTGTAACCTCCCTGGGCAGTGGGTAGGGGCCCAATGTAATCGACCTGGATCGACTGCCAGGATCCCTCTACCCTCCTGATATGTCCCATAGACACCTTCCTTTTCTGGGGGTCGGGGTTGTTGACAGCTGGCACAGAACTCGCGGACGTCTTCCCTGAGTCCAGGCCACCACCCTGCCTGTTCCACCCGTTGCCAAGTGGTCTCAGGTCCAGGGTGTCCTGCTCCTGGACCCTCGTGGGCCAGCTGGAGGAATTCTCTCCGCTGTTGCTGGGGTACTACCCATTGCTCCCCCCTGAACAGCATTCCTTCTGTACGGGCCATCTACCCGTTCCCCTTTTTCTAGCGTGTTCAGGACAGTTTTGGGGACGGGGTCTTGGATCTGAACCGTTTTTAGGTCCGGGGACAATGCTACCCCTGCCCTCCCTGTCATCCCAATCCTGCCCCTGACTGCTGCGATGGGGCCTGGGTTGTACAGATCCGAGAGCTTGCCCGTGCACGCACCTTGCTTGGCCAACATGTCAGCCTGCTGGTTTCCCTCGCTACGGGGTTCAGTGGTGGAATGTGCCTTCACTTTATGTATATAGATCTTCCCTTCCTCCCCCACGGCTGTCATGATCTTTTCCAGTCGGGGCTTAATTGCCAGGGGTCTCCCGTCTGCAGATGTGTATCCGCGACGTGACCAGATAACCAAGTACTCCAGACACGAATTGCATGTGAACATACTGTCCG
Organism: Pristiophorus japonicus; assembly: GCF_044704955.1. NCBI lineage: Eukaryota > Metazoa > Chordata > Chondrichthyes > Pristiophoridae > Pristiophorus > Pristiophorus japonicus. The sequence continues at coordinate 4,262,403 of NW_027254488.1, forward strand.
AGAAAGTCGTGTGTGGGCTGGGGAATTCTTCGGGGTGTGTGACTACATACACCACCGCAGACAGTTCAGTGTGCTGGGCACTCATCGTTCTGGGGAGTTTAATCACCAGGGCAATGCCTGCCTCTGGGTCATAAACTCCGCAGCCTGTGAGTCGTTCACCTGCAGATCCGTGCTTGAACCGTCCACAAGGATCTCTCAGCCTCTGCGGTGTAACCCAGCCCGAAAACCGATGTTAATTTCCCACCGTACACCGGTGGGCGGTCCCTGGTTAGATCATGTTGGCTGCGAGCCTTGGCTCGCAGAGACCCTTTACCCTCAGGTCCATCTGGCAGAGGAGTAGGGTCCAGCGAGCAATGCAGGCACTGCTCTCTGTCCCGTCCTTGATCCGACCGTCCAGGCGCATTTGGGTGGGCGTATGGTGGGGACCCCCCTGTGAAGATCAGTGAACTTTTCACAGCCCAGTGAGTGGCTAGGAGGTGCCGCTCACAGTTGGAGTGTCCCTTCTCCACATCCGTGAGTGTCCTGGAGGAGGAGACCACTGGTCTCAGCCGGCCGTGCCGCTCTTGGAGCAGTACTGCACTCAGGCTGTCCCTTCACTGGCTGCTACCTCCAGGAAAAACTCTTTACCCCCATCAATAGCCCCTAGAGCTGGTGCGATCTGCAGGTCTTTCTTGAATTGGATAAATGCTGCCTCTCAGCCTTCGTCCCATTCCCACTCCACTCCCTTGTGTCGGAGTCGGAGCAGAGGGACTGCTGTGGCTGCATAATCCTCAATGAGATCTCTGCTGTTCCCGGTTAGCCCGAGAAAAGATCTTGCTTCTGTTACTGTGTCGGGAGGTGGTAACTTCTGCACTGCTTCCCTTCTAGATTTGTCAATGTCCCTTTCCCCAGCGCGCACAGCCAGTCCCAGGAATTTTACTTCCTTCAGGCCGATCTGTGCCTTTGTGGGATTCACTTTAAACCCTTCTTCTTTCAGCAGCTCCAGCAGTTCAGCCAGCAGTGGACCATGCTCCTCCCCCTCATCGGTGAACAGGAGCAGGTCGTCCACATACTGTACCAGCTGCTGGGGTCTGCTGATGCTCTTTAAACAGTTGGCCATACATTGATGGAAAATGCTAGGGCTGTTGTGGAAGCCCTGAGGGAGACAGTTCCAAGTGTATTGCTGTCCTTTAAAGGTAAAAGCAAACTTGTACTGATCGTTCCTTCTTAAAAGTATGGACCAAACCCGTTGGAAATGTCCAACACTGTGAAGGTGGTCGCAGAGGCTGGGATACGTCCAATGAGGTCGACGACAGCAGCAACAGTGGGTGCACAGGCGGGGATGATACGGTTGAGTACTCGATAGTCCACCGTGGCTCTCCAGGAGTTGTCCTGTTTCTTAACCGGCCACAACGGAGAGTTCACATGGGTAGCTATTGGTCTCAATACCCCTGTTTCACTAAAGAACCCAAGGCTGTTTCCATGTCTGCCTCCGCGTCCCTGGGGAAGTTATACTGTTTCTGCGGTCGGGTCATAGGGTCCCCATCTATGCTAACCTCGACCACGTTTATCCTCCCACAGTCGTGTTTGTGAGTGGCAAAAGCTGCAATGTTTGCCCTTACATACTTTTGGTACTCCATCGGAGTGTTACTGACCAGTGATTCACGGTCGTAACCCTCCTTTGGCTTCATGGTGCACACTGTCCCCTTTCCCCGTTTTTCTGGGATAACCATCACCTCACTCTCCTGTCCCGTACAGACTGACCGCCAAAGACAGTCGTTTCTTAAATCCACTAGGATCCCGTGGCCTAGAATAAAGTCAGCCCCCAGGATCCCTCTCCCTTCCTGTTCCCACATCATCAGGACACAAGTCCACTTGGTGTGGAGTGTTCCTAAATGAACAGAGAGCGGAATGGAGAATGAGCCAACCTGCTCGGTGCCTGTGAAACCCACTAAGCTCTAGGGGACCCCGTTAGACAGAGGTGAGGTGGCGGGGTTATTTACATAGACAAGGGTGCTTGATGCACCGGTAACCAGCAGGTCAGTCCCTTTCACCTTCTCCACTTCCATCTGAACGGTCGGTCTCCCCCACGCATCGTACTCGAGGGAACACAGGGGAACAGGCTGTGACTGTTCTAGTCACTGTTTTGGGTGGGATGGGGCAGATGGGATTTCGGTACCGGTGGCGGTGGCTACCCTCCCAGAGCCATCCAGCATTGTTCGCAGCGCATTCAGAAAGGTATCAAACGTGTGGGGAGGGGCTGGCTTCTCGGTCTCGGTCTTTTGGGCAGGGGCAGGAGAACTCTTCCCTGCGCTACTCTTCCATGGGTTTCTACAATCCGTTCTCCAGTGCCCACTCTTTCCGCACCCAAAACAGGTACGTTTTGTACCGGAGGGGTTGCCCCCCTCGTGGCACCATTCCCTCTTGTCCTGACTAGGTCTGATTTCGAGGACCCTTCCCTTGGGTGGGTGCTCTTCCATCCCCCTGCCGTTCCAGTAGGCTCGGGTCATTTCCCTGACCACTCCCTGTTCGGTGGCCTGGGGATTTCTCGGGTCAAACCAGGCCTCAGCCTTTGTCCTTATACGTGGTAAACTTTTTGCCATCAGGCTTCGTAGCCAGTGGGCTCTCTCATCCCGGCTTAGGTGATTCCGGTCGAGGTCCCCTCCACAGACGCTCTGGTACACAGGCCACAGCCTGTCTGCGAAAACCTGTCGGGTTTTCCCTGTGAGCTGCACTGTTGGGACTCCCATCATTACAGTCCATGGCTTCTAGATATCTTCCTGGACAGCTGCACATGTCCTCTGCCCCCTTTTACTCTCGGCAGAGAGGGACTGGTACAGCTTGCCGTCCAGTGAGAGGAGGTGCATATTTGCTATCTCAGCATCATCACACGCGTTAATATCCCTTGCCTGTTCCACTTCCATAAAGTGGACTGAGGTGTCCCCCTTTGGGGTGAGCTTTCCCAGGTGACTTATCATAGCCCTAAGGTGTTGGTTCATGTGGGGAACCAAAAACTGACTTTCCACGGGCCCCAGACCCCCAGCACCGGTGGGCGGGCCAAACGTTTGTTGCCGGACCAGGCACATTGGCCCTGGTTCTGGCCCTTCCTGTTCTGGCTCGCCTACCCCTCCTCCCTGCTGCCAAGCCAAGCTGAAACTCGGGGCCACAGGTGGTGGTGGTCCGCTATCCCTGTCCGCCCCACAACTCGTTCACCCTCCTGCTGCCGAACCGGTATAGTCACCGGCACCACAGGTTGTGGTTGAACAGTTTCCTCCTTCTCTTCCAGGTTTACCCGGGCCATACCCGGGTTTATTAGGAATACCTTGCCTTTTGCCTTGCACAGAGCAAGGGTTAAACTTTTGTTTGTTGCTGGCAGGGACCGTGGTCTCCTGACTCAAACCCATTAGTGCTGGCTACTTTATAAGCTGCTGTACGTCTCTTCTTATCCTCCAGCTCTTTTACTTGAAGGGTGAGGCGAGTGTTTTCCTCCCACAGTATCTTTTCATTATTCTTCGCCTCGGTAACCTGACACTGAAAATAGTCCTGGCTGTTTTTGCACCTTTCCATTCGCTGTTTCTTTCCATGTTTTAGTTTACGGAGTTCCCCCCACACCTTTCTTCTGCCATAGCCATGTCATGTGATGTTTCTGCACATTCACATCGTTCTGCCTGCAGTGACTCGATGTTCTTATCTAGGGGTTGGACCTGTTGCTGTCGTCAGGACAACCAAATTGCCTTTTCTACTGATTCCTTATGGTACTTGCTGGCTGTCCACTGGGCCGCAGCGTCTCCTGAACGCTCAGCGCGCAACAGACCAAGCACCCATTCCTTAGTGACATTCACTTTCTTGTACACATAGGAGGAAATCCTCTCTTCCATCTTTATTCTTTCCTCCAAAACAGCAATCTCTGCATCACATCCTTTACACCAAAGTCCTGCCATGGTCGCCATTCTGTCGGGCGTGGTGTGTGGGGTGAGGTTCACCTCTGACCTTCTGAGCGGTTTGAATCGCTCGCACTATCTGGGTTCTAGACTTTGGATTTATTTGGGAATGTGACAAAGTGCAAGAAACAACTGGTTTTGGTGCAAAGAACCTCAATTTTATTCAGAGCAAGAACGTAAAATGTCGAGCTTGTAATTACTAGAATAAAAAAACACTTATCATACTTTAAAGGGGTTACAGAAAAATAATACACCTCCCACTTCCCAATGCCTAACTCTGACTCGGTGAAACTCGAGGGCAAACAGGGATTATGCTCACCAATCCTCTTATTGTCAGTTGGCGGTGGTTTGCAGTTTCGAGGTTCGCTGGACTCTGTAAGTTCTGCTTGCCGTACCCCGAACGTCGTGGAAGACTTCTTACTGCGTGGTCTTCAGTTGGGTTTTGTCCGCTGATGCAGTAGTGTGCGTATTGGATTTATGGGGTGAGTACCCACTTTCTTCCGTCAGCAGTAGGTTTTAAAGTTCTTTTGGGTAATGTTTCACCTGTTGGTATCGAGGAACAGATTGTAGAGGGGAAACTTTCAAACTTCGGTTTCTTCTTGAGGACTTTTGTTCTTCGAATTTGTCGATCGCGGTGTTTTCGATGTTACCACATTGGCTGTGGTCAGTTGCTGCCACGATGATGATGTCCGAAGTTACTGGGAACTGCTTTCTCTGCTGTGATGATGTTCTTCCTTCTCCTTCGGTAGCAGGGCAGTGTGGTCCAGGAGTGTCGTCGAGGCTGAAGATGTCGGAGCTCAGAAGAGCTGTATAGGAGGCTGTGTAGCAAGCTCTCTGGAAGGCTTGTTACAAACTGCTGCAGCGATCTCTCTCCTTTTTCCCTCCTTCCCGTTCACCTTCTTTTGTTAAAAATCTGGGACCCAGTTATACTTTGGGAGCCGTTCTAATCTGCGTGACAAATGAGCCCCGATTCTTTGTTTTAATTTTGGCGTGCTTGATATCTCTTTGTTATATTTTGGCGGGCCCATTAATGGTAACCTGTCTCGGATGTGTCGATCTTTTTAATTTGTTAATTGATCGTGAAAATTAGATTTTTGGTATTTGCAATGTCTGCCGACACCTGGGTTTTCCATGCGGGCTGGATGGGCCATTGTCATTATGTATACGCTGGATGGGTTTCCTGCTAAGAGTATGGCTGGCTATCTCTGGGTTGATTGTTGCTATGTTAATGTCCCCCAGGGAGATGGGTTTTCGAGTTTACACAATTCCCCAGACAATTTGTTCAGCTTCAATATCCCAGACAGATTCAATACCCAAACTGCTTTCTTTGAACGATCCTTTAGTTCTCAGCCCTTTCCACACGGAACCAATCTGCCTTGTAAAATCCCAAATTTGATTAAAACTCGTAGTTTCTTCCATATGCACTTTAAGATCCCAAACTTTCTGGTTGATTGTTCCAAATTAAATTTCCTTTCCAATCAGTCCACACACTGCGGGGTTGTCCAACGAATTTTTGCAATCCTACTCCGGCACCTATTTTCTATGTTTCTATGTTTCGATGTTTCTATGTTTCAAAAACTTTGGTATGATTGGTTCCATGGTGTAATGGTGAGCATTCTGGACTCAGTAAACCAGTGATCTGAGTTCACATTGTGGTGGAACCTCAATTCTTGCTGTCCCAGCTGCTGAAAATTTGGGACAAACAAGTGAAAGACAAGTGGGCAGTTGTGTTGCCTTTGTCAGTGATGCTTGATCTGCGAGTCTAGTTGTCAAATCGTGTGTTCATCCATCAGTTACCTGTTACAAATCAGCGGAGGATAAACCAGTTTTTTATCTTATGCTGCCTTTACCTGCACAATGTGTGCTGAGATTATCTGTGCAATATGCTTTCAGCAGGATGAATGAAAGCAACGCTTTTTGAAATGCAGGCACTGCATGTTTTGCACTCGAAAAAATTTGCATTTTCTTTTCATGCCAAGCATTTACATTAATGCATTGCAATGCCAATGCACTTTTTACCTGTCAAGACTGAAGTACAAGCTGTGATGAACAGTGTGAAACAAAAACAGGCACTTGAGAACCCAAAGCCTCGACGGCATCTGTGTGAATTGGTCTGCATCGATAATTAGCAGAACGTAAAGAGGGGAACGCTATGGAAGAGAAAAGTCTGAGCCAAAGTGTAATGTTGGAGATGATTTTATTGTTTTTGAGAAATGTTTCAAATAATTTTTGCATTGTTGGTTCCATGGTGTAATGGTAAGGACTCTGAATTCAGCGATCTGAGTTCAAATCTTGGGGGAACCTGAATGCTTGTTGACCCAGCTGCTGAAAATTTGGGACAAACAGATGAAAGACACCTGGTGGGCAGTTTTGTTGCCTTTGTCATTGATGCTTGATCGACAAGTCTCGTTGCCAAATCGTGTGTTCATTCACTGGAGTTTAGAAGGATGAGAGGGGATCTCATAGAAACGTATAAGATTCTGACGGGACTGGACAGGTTAGATGCAGGAAGAATGTTCCCGATGTTGGGGAAGTCCAGAACCAGGGGTTATAGTCTTAGGATAAGGGGTAGGCCATTTAGGACCAAGATGAGGAGATACTTCTTCACTCAGAGAGTTCTTAACCTGTGGAATTTCCTGCCGCAGAGAGTTGTTGATGCCAGTTCATTGGATATATTCAAGAGGGAGTTAGATATGGCTCTTACGGTTAAGGGGATCAAGGGGTATGGAGAGAAAGCTGGATGGGGGTACTGAAGGAATGGTCAGCCATGATCTTATAGAATGGCGGGGAAGGCTCGAAGGGCCGAATGGCCTAATCCTGCACCTGTTTTTTTTCCATGTTTCTATGTTGCTAACCATCAGTTACCTGTTACAAATCAGCGGAGGAGAAATCAGTTTATTGCCTATAATACTGCCTTTACCTGCACAATGTGTGCTGAGATTATCTGTGTAATATGTATTCAGCAAGATGAACAAAAATAACGCTTTTTGAAATACAGGCACTGCAACGAGAGATAAAAAAGGCCGAACCAAAGTGTAATGTTGGAGATGATTTTGCTGTTTTTGAGAAATGTTTCAAAGATTTTGGTGTAGTTGGTTCTATGGTGTAATGGTGAGCGCTCTGGACTTTAAATCTAATTATCTGAGTTCAAATCTCAGTAGAACCTGAATGCTTGTTGTCCCAACTGCTGAAATTTCGGGACAAACAAGTGAAAGATACCTGGTGCTGGAGGGAAGTTTTGTTGCCTTTGTCATTGATGCTTGATCCTCAAGTCGAGTTGTCAAATCGTCTGCTCAACAATCAGTTACATTTTACAAATCAGCGGAGGAGAAATCAGTTTGTTGTCTAATGCTGCCTTTGCCTGCACAATGTGTGCTGAGATTATCTGTGCAATATGCATTCCGCAGGATGAATAAAAGCAACGCTTTTTGAAATGCAGGCACTTCATAGAAACATCGAAACATAGAAAATACTTGCAGGAGTAGGCCATTCAGCCCTTCGAGCCTGCACCATCACACAATAAGATCATGGCTGATCATTCACCTCAGTACCCAATTCCTGCTTTGTCTCCATACCTCTTGATCCCTTTAGCCGTCAGGGCCACATCTAACTCCCTCTTGAATATATCCAATGAACTGTTATCAAAAACTCTCTGCTGTAGTGAATTGCACAGGTTAACAACTTTCTGAGTGAAGAAGGTTCTCCTCATCTCGGTCCTAAATGGCTTACCCATTATTCCGAGACTGTGTTCCATGGGTCTGGACTTCCCCAATATTGGGAACATTCTTCCTGCATCTAACCTGTCCGGTCCCATCAAAATTTTATATGTTTCTATGAGATCCCCTCTCATTCTTCTAAACTCCAGTGAATAAAGGCACAGTCGATCCAGTCTCTCCTCATATGTCGGCCCTGCCATCACGCGAATCAGTCTGGTAAACTTTTGCACTCGACAAAACGTTGCATTTTCTTTTCATGCCAAGCATTTTACATTAATGCATTGCAATGCCAACGCACTTTTTACCTGGCAAGACTGAAGTACAAGCTGTGATGAACAGTGTGAAACAGAAACAGCTACTCGACGGCATCTGTGTGAATTGCTCTGCGTCGATAATTAGCAGAGTGCAAAGAAGGGAAACTGACATGAAACATGAGAAAAGGCCGAGCCAAAGTGCAATGTTGGAGATGATTTTTTTGTTTTTGAGAACTGTTTCAAAGATTTTTGTGTGGTTGGTTCCATGGTGTAATGGTGAGCACTCTGGACTTTGAATCCAGTGACCTGAGTTCAAATATCAGTGGAACCTCGATTCTTGTTGTCCCAGTGGCTGAAAATTTGGGACAAACAAGTGAAAGACACCTGGTGTTGGTGGGCAGTTGTGTTGCCTTTGTCAGTGATGCTTGATCTGCGAGTCTCGTTGTCAAATCGTGTGTTCAACCATCAGTTACCTGTTACAAATCAGCGGAGGAGAAACCAGTTTTTTTATCTAATGCTGCCTTTACCTGCACAATGTGTGCTGAGATTATCTGTGCAATATGCTTTCAGCAGGATGAATAAAAGCACCGCTTTTTGAAATGCAGGCACTGCATGTTTTGTACTCGAAAAAATTTGCATTTTCTTTTCATGCCAAGCATTTCCATTAATGCATTGCAATGCCAATGCACTTTTTACCTGTCAAGACTGAAGTACAAGCTGTGATGAACAGTGTAAAACAAAAACAGGCACTTGAGAACCCAAAGCCTCGACGGCATCTGTGTGAATTGGTCTGCATCGATAATTAGCAGAACGTAAAGAGGGGAACGCTATGGAAGAGAAAGGTCTGAGCATAAGTGTAATGTTGGAGATGATTTTATTGTTTTTGAGAAATGTTTCAAATAATTTTTGCATTGTTGGTTCCATGGTGCAATGGTAAGGACTCTGAATTCAGCGATCTGAGTTCAAATCTTGGGGGAACCTGAATGCTTGTTGACCCAGCTGCTGAAAATTTGGGACAAACAGATGAAAGACACCTGGTGGGCAGTTTTGTTGCCTTTGTCATTGATGCTTGATCGACAAGTCTCGTTGCCAAATCGTGTGTTCATTCACTGGAGTTTAGAAGGATGAGAGTGGATCTCATAGAAACGTATAAGATTCTGACGGGACTGGACAGGTTAGATACAGGAAGAATCTTCCCGATGTTGGGGAAGTCCAGAACCAGGGGTTATAGTCTTAGGATAAGGGGTAGGCCATTTAGGACCAAGATGAGGAGAAACTTCTTCACTCAGAGAGTTCTTAACCTGTGGAATTTCCTGCCGCAGAGAGTTGTTGATGCCAGTTCATTGGATATATTCAAGAGGGAGTTAGATATGGCTCTTACGGTTAAGGGGATCAAGGGGTATGGAGAGAAAGCAGGATGGGGGTACTGAAGGAATGGTCAGCCATGATCTTATAGAATGGCGGGGAAGGCTCGAATGGCCTAATCCTGCACCTGTTTTTTTCTATGTTTCTATGGTGCTAACCATCAGTTACGTGTTACAAATCAGCGGAGGATAAATCAGTTTATTGTCTATAATACTGCCTTTACCTGCACAATGTGTGCTGAGATTATCTGTGCAATATGCTTTCAGCAGGATGAATAAAAGCAACGCTTTTTGAAATGCAGGCACTGCATGTTTTGTACTCGAAAACATTTGCATTTTCTTTTCATGCCAAGCATTTACATTAATGCATTGCAATGCCAATGCACTTTTTACCTGTCAAGACTGAAGTACAAGCTGTGATGAACAGTGTTGAACAAAAACAGGCACTTGAGAACCCAAAGCCTCGACGGCATCTGTGTGAATTGGTCTGCATCGATAATTAGCAGAACGTAAAGAGGGGAACGCTATGGAAGAGAAAAGTCTGAGCCAAAGTGTAATGTTGGAGATGATTTTATTGTTTTTGAGAAATGTTTCAAATAATTTTTGCATTGTTGGTTCCATGGTGTAATGGTAAGGACTCTGAATTCAGCGATCTGAGTTCAAATCTTGGGGGAACCTAAATGCTTGTTGTCCCAGCTGCTGAAAATTTGGGACAAACAGATGAAAGACACCTGGTGGGCAGTTTTGTTGCCTTTGTCATTGATGCTTGATCGACAAGTCTCGTTGCCAAATCGTGTGTTCATTCACTGGAGTTTTGAAGGATGAGAGGGGATCTCATAGAAACGTATAAGATTCTGACGGGACTGGACAGGTTAGATACAGGAAGAATGTTCCCGATGTTGGGGAAGTCCAGAACCAGGGGTTATAGTCTTAGGATAAGGGGTAGGCCATTTAGGACCAAGATGAGGAGAAACTTCTTCACTCAGAGAGTTCTTAACCTGTGGAATTTCCTGCCGCAGAGAGTTGTTGATGCCAGTTCATTGGATATATTCAAGAGGGAGTTAGATATGGCTCTTACGGTTTAGGGGATCAAGGGGTATGGAGAGAAAGCAGGATGGGGGTACTGAAGGAATGGTCAGCCATGATCTTATAGAATGGCGGGGAAGGCTCGAAGGGTCGAATGGCTTAATCCTGCACCTGTTTTTTTCTATGTTTCTATGTTGCTAACCATCAGTTACCTGTTACGAATCAGCGGAGGAGAAAACAGTTTATTGTCTATAATACTGCCTTTACCTGCACAATGTGTGCTGAGATTATCTGTGCAATATGTATTCAGCAAGATGAACAAAAATAACGCTTTTTGAAATACAGGCACTGCCACGAGAGATAAAAAAAGGCCGAACCAAAGTGTAATGTTGGAGATGATTTTGCTGTTTTTGAGAAATGTTTCAAAGATTTTGGTGTAGTTGGTTCCATGGTGTAATGGTGAGCACTCTGGACTTTAAATCCAATTATCTGAGTTCAAATCTCAGTAGAACCTGAATGCTTGTTGTCCCAACTGCTGAAATTTAGGGACAAACAAGTGAAAGATACCTGGTGCTGGAGGGAAGTTTTGTTGCCTTTGTCATTGATGCTTGATCCACAAGTCTTGTTGTCAAATCGTCTGCTCAACAATCAGTTACCTTTTACAAATCAGCGGAGGAGAAATCAGTTTGTTGTCGAATGCTGCCTTTGCCTGCACAATGTGTGCTGAGATTATCTGTGCAATATGCATTCCGCAGGATGAATAAAAGCAACGCTTTTTGAAATGCAGGCACTGCATAGAAACATAGAAACATAGAAAATACTTGCAGGAGTCGGCCATTCAGCCCTTCGAGCCTGCACCATCACACAATAAGATCATGGCTGATCATTCACCTCAGTACCCAATTCCTTCTTTGTCTCCATACCTCTTGATCCCTTTAGCCGTCAGGGCCACATCTAACTCCCTCTTGAATATATCCAATGAACTGTTATCAAAAACTCTCTGCAGTAGTGAATTGCACAGGTTAACAACTTTCTGAGTGAAGAAGGTTCTCCTCATCTCGGTCCTAAATGGCTTACCCATTATTCCGAGACTGTGTTCCATGGTTCTGGACTTCCCCAATATTGGCAAAATTCTTCCTGCATCTAACCTGTCCAGTCCCATCAAAATTTTATTTGTTTCTATGAGATCCCCTCTCATTCTTCTAAACTCCAGTGAATAAAGGCACAGTCGATCCAGTCTCTCCTCATATGTCGGTCCTGCCATCCCGTGAATCAGTCTGGTGAACCTTTGCACTCGAAAAAACGTTGCATTTTCTTTTCATGCCAAGCATTTTACATTAATGCATTGCAATGCCAACGCACTTTTTACCTGGCAAGACTGAAGTACAAGCTGTGATGAACAGTGTGAAACAGAAACAGCTACTCGACGGCATCTGTGTGAATTGCTCTGCGTCGATAATTATCAGAGTGCAAAGAAGGGAAACTGACATGAAACATGAGAAAAGGCCGAGCCAAAGTGCAATGTTGGAGATGATTTTTTTGTTTTTGAGAACTGTTTCAAAGATTGTTGTGTGGTTGGTTCCATGGTGTAATGGTGAGCACTCTGGACTTTGAATCCAGTGATCTGAGTTCAAATATCAGTGGAACCTCAATTCTTGTTGTCCCAGTGGCTGAAAATTTGGGACAAACAAGTGAAAGACAACTGGTGTTGGTGGGCAGTTGTGTTGCCTTTGTCAGTGATGCTTGATCTGCGAGTCCAGTTGTCAAATCGTGTGTTCAACCATCAGTTACCTGTTACAAATCAGCGGAGCAGAAACCAGTTTTTTTATCTAATGCTGCCTTTACCTGCACAATGTGTGCTGAGATTATCTGTGCAATATGCTTTCAGCAGGATGAATAAAAGCAACGCTTTTTGAAAGGCAGGCACTGCATGTTTTGTACTCGAAAAAATTTGCATTTTCTTTTCATGCCAAGCATTTACATGAATGCATTGCAATGCCAATGCACTTTTTACCTTTCAAGACTGAAGTACAAGCTGCGATGGACAGTGTGAAACAAAAACAGGCACTTGAGAACAGATAGCCTCGACGGCATCTGTGTAAATTGCTTTTGTGTTGCTTTCACGGGAAATTAACCCCTCACCTTCTTTTGCACAATCAAAGAAATGCTAACTGAGGGACAGTCGATACTACAATCATTTGTCCTGTGCTTTGAGGAGCGGGCAGGGAAGTTGACCTGAGTCCATGATCGGATCGGCCATGATCGTATTAAATGATGGAACAGGCTCGAGGGGCGTATGGCCGACTCCTGCTCCTATTCCTTATGTTCTTATGTTCTTGCGTATGTTCGCCTAATTTGTAATCTGCGCCTGATTTTTCAATGTGGAGAACAGGTTTTTTCAGTTCGACAAAAATCTTCACTTGCTACATTCTAACTTAGTTTGGAGGACGTTTTCACTGTGGAAACTTTGAAATCAGGCGTCAGTGGCCGGACATGCCCCCTTTTGAAGAAAAAATTCTGTTCCAAAGTGGAACTGTTCTACCTGACTAGAACTGCAGAAAATATAATGTGGAGAATTGCGATTTCTAAGATAGTCTGTTCTCCACCAGTTGCTCCTAAAAATCAGGCGCAAATCATGTGGAAACTTGGGCCCCATATATGTATCAATAGAATCAATTTCCACCAGTTTCTTTAAACCCAATCACATAATTTATTTCTAGTGGGCTGGATGGAGGAACATGATCCATGTAAAAAATTGTTATCGTTTTACTTGAACTGAATGCTCATAAAATATTGGAGTGGGAACAAACTGGATAATAGCACTGCTGGCAACATTTGCGGAATATAGTCGTGCAGCCAAAACGCACAATGACTACCTGGGACTGTGCGGCACCGAACACTCGGGGAAAAACAGTTAAACACTTTGGACCTGGGTGGGCTTGAACCACCAACCTTTTGGTTAACAGCCAAAAGCACTAAACCATTGCGCCACAGGGACGGATGGAAGTATAAGGTGCAACACATCCACAACCAGGGTGTCAGTCAGTTAAAGCTTCAGTTTGCTCTGAACGGTATGGAACTTGTCCACTCTCAGTTGTACTTTTCCCAAATAAATGAAGGGACATTCATTGTGGATGCGTGGAAGCAGTCTGGTTCCGCACACTGCAGATACTTCCATGTCACCACCAACCAGCTCTCCCACAACCGGTGTGATCTGCCTTCCAGCCTTCCGGTGCCTTGTCTGTGACAAAGTATTCTGATTGTCGCGAAGCCGGTATTAAGTTTTAATTCCTTTTCAGCTCCTGGCTGAGGATATTCCTGTGATTAAATGGGAACTAAATGCTTACAGGGACAGTTGGATTCACCGTTTCTTTGCTTGGTGAAATTTCCAAGATTGAAAGCGACGCACATCAACCCCAAACGTCCCGTGAGATGGAAGCCCAGTTGCTGTTTCAAGCTTGAATGCAGGTACAAGCAAAACTTATTCAAAGAAAGTCCAAGTCCCTGAGACGCCTGATTGTTTGCACCAAACTCTTTGCAAAGAGTTGAGGTTCATATTTGGTGATCTGGGCACATCTTTCCCCAAACTACAACACTTCAAACATAACTCAATGGCTGTAAAGCGCTTTGGGGCATCATGAGTTCCTGAAAGGCGCTGCATATATGCAAGTCCTTCTTTGCAAAAGTTCGATGCAATTTCAAAATATGCGAGCAATATCAGGGCTCCTCTGGGACCCCTCGTAAATTTCAATGAACAACTCCGAAGGGAAATCACAGCCCGAGACCAATGAGCCAACTGTTTGACAAACGTGAAGATAAGGTGTAACCATGATCAAAGCATTTTTTTGTGTGTCGCTATTCAGAACATAAGAACTTAAGAACTAGGAGCAGGAGTAGGCCATATGGCCCCTCGAGCCTGCTCCGCCATTTAATATGGTCATGGCTGATCCGATCATGGACTCAAGTCCACATCCCTGCCCGTTCCCCATAAGCCTTATTCCCTTATCAGTTAAGAAGCTATCTCTGTCTTAAATTTATCAAATGTCGTGGCTTTCTCAGCTTTCTGAGGCAGTGAGTTCGACATATTTACAACCCTCTGAGAGAAGAAATTCCTTTCATCACAGATTTAAATGGGAGGCCCCTTATTCTGAGATTATGTCCCCAAGTTCTAGTCTCCCCTATCAGTGGAACCATCCTCTCTGCATCCACCTTATCAAGCTCCCTCATTACCTTATACGTTTCGATAAGATCACCTCTCATTCTTCTGAATTCCAATGAGTAGAGGCCCAACCTACTCAACCTTTTCTCATAAGTCAACCCCTCATCTCCGGAGTCAACCCAGTGAACCTTCTCTGAACTGCCTCCAAAGCAAGTATATCCTTTCGTAAATATTGTAAGTGTTTGTGATCCTCGCCCAATTGCCAGACGGACGGTTTGAATCGCCCCCACCTTACGAAAGTTCTAGATCCGGGAATTATTATTCAGAGTGTAAATTAAATGAGTCACAGAAAGGGATGCTTCGGTGATAAATCGTACTATATTTATTTGGTCTAACAGACAATGGCTAAAACATGCACTGCTAAACTAAATCACTGTCTCTGTGGAGAATTAAATCCAGGTTACAAACAATATACATACAGTACAGAAATGAACCTAGTAACACGCAGTAATTCCCTGGTGGATTCTAACCCCACCCCTACCAATGAATTACCCTCCACAGAACAGCCCTGAAAAGCTTCACTTCTGAGAAAACCCTGAGCCCTTACCCAGCTGGCCTGGGATATCTGGTTACTGGCTTGGGACACTCCCGACCATGTTCACCACCACACGCAGCCGGTTTCCTTGCTCAGCTCAGTGCCTGGTCTTCAGTCTCGGTGGCTTCTTCTGCAAAACTGCGGCCCCTTCCTCTGGTACATCGATCGGTAGAGCGAGAGCGAGAGGGAGAGGGGGCTCTCTCTAGACACAAGCTGCAAGCTGCAAGCTCCAAGCTTCACACCAAGCTCCAAGCTAAAAATAAAGTGGAAAGGACCCTGTCTTTCTGGGAGTCTTGCTACCCCTATCTTTCCCGCCAATCTTTAAAACCCCTTTGTTTCTAAGCACGGGTACTTAGTCAGTGATGGGCCATCCCACCCATGCATTGGGCTGATGGCCCTTAGTCTGGGCATCTCTCTGAGCCTTTGTGTTGGGAAAGACCCAGCTCCTCCTTGGCTGGCCAGGCTGGTGGGTTCATTATTCTGTGTCTCCTTCTGAGATGGAAGTGAGAAGTGCTTTTACAAATTAGAGTGGCTTTGTCAGTGGCCCCCCTTCCTGGCCGGCAGCTCCTTTGTCAATGGATGACTGACAGCTGATATGTCCCAGCTAACTTCCATGCGTTCTCTGGAGTTTTAACAAAACCAGCTTTTTCACATATCTGCGCAGGGTGTCCCCAGCACAGGGAAAATAGCCTCAGAAAAATAAAATCCACAAAATATTCTCGACTGAGTCCATTCTTTAAACAGAAACTTTGCGATCTTTTCATTCTGCTCTGCTAATTATCGATCTTGCCACGTAAAAAGTGCGTTGGCATTGCAATGCATTAATGTAAAATGAATGAAAAGAAAATGCAACGTTTTGTCGAGTGCAAAACATGCAGTGCCTGCATTTCAAAAAGCATTGCTTTTATTCATCCTGCGGAATGCATATTGCACAGATAATCTCAGCACACATTGTGCAGGCAAAGGCAGCATTAGACAACAAAGTGATTTGTCCTCCGCTGATTTGTAGCAGATAACTGACGGTTGAGCAAACAATTTGACAACTCGACTTGTAGATCAAGCTTCAATGACAAAGGCAACAAAACTGCCCACCAGCACCAGGTGTCTTTCACTTGTTTGTCCCAAATTTGAAGCAGCTGGGACAACAAGAATTTAGGTTTCACCGAGATTTAAACTCAGATCGCTAGATTTAAAATCAAGAGGGCTCACCATTACACCATGGAACCAAATATGGCAAAACTTTTGAAACATACTTCGTCACAGACAAGGCACCGGAAGGCTGGAAAGTAGATCGCACCGGTTGTGGGAGAGCTGGTTGGTGGTGACATGGAAGTGTCTGCAGTGTGCGGGGCCAGACTGCTTCCACACATCCACAATGAATGTCCCACCCTTTACTTGGGAAAAGTACAACTGAGAGTGGATAAGTTCCATCCCGGTCGGAGCAACCTGAAGCTTTAACTGACTGACACCCTGGTTTTGCATGTCTTGCAGTGTGTATCTGTGGCGCAATGGTTTAGCGCAATCGGCTGGTAATTGAAAGGTGGGTAATCCAAACCCATCTCCGGGCGAAGCCTTTTAATGTTTTTCCCCGAGGATTCGGTGCCGCACAGTTCCGGGTTGTCATCGTGCATTTTGGCTGCACGAATATATTCCGCAAACATTGCAAGCTGTGCTGTTATCCAGTGAGTTTCCACTCCAATACTTTTATGAGCATTCAGCACAAGTAAAACGATAACAATTTTTTACATGTATCATGTTCCTCCATCCAGCCCACTCAAAATAAATTATGTTATTGGGTTTAAAGGAACTGGTTAAAATTGATTCTATTGAGACATATATAGAACTGGAACTTCGGTCTCAAGTGCTCCTCCTATCAAGAATAGACACACACACAATCAATGGTTTTACAACTGAGTCATAAACACTTACAATTTCTCATACAGCATGTAAATGAGATAGGGATAAAAATTCATCACATGTAAAGAGAAAATGAATGATTAAAGATACTACTGTCCCTCAGTACCTATATTATTATTTATTTCATCTTGAAAAAGGTAATCGGTTATTTAACGGTGATTAAATTAATTCTTATTTTTTCATATTTGCTGCATGTCGTCAAATTTATTAGGTTTTGAATTGAAAAAAGCTGTTACAGAAGTTACCGCCCTGACCTGGAATCGAAGCTATTTTTCGGTGGTATAAGGAGTGGTTTTACCCAATCATTGAAAGGTGACTTCAAAGAATCACGTGGCGTTAAATTCAGATCACTGTTACAATATGTTTCGGTGTGAATAAAGTGGATTGAAAAGGACAATAATGACACCAAGCATTACGATGCAGCGATGCAGCAATGCAGCGTTCCCTGGTGGTCCAGTGATTAGGATTCGGCGTTCTCACCACCGCGGCCCTGGGTCGATTTCCGGCCAGGGAAATTGCACTTCCATCAAAATTAAAACCTTACAAGAAAGAGTTACATGCATCTCATGTGAAAAAAAGATTCATTGATTTAAACATCATTAATTAATCCATTGTAGAACTTCAATCATTTATTTTGCCCTGAGTATGTGAGGAACTTTTATCCCGATCTCATTGTATTTTAGGAGCATGGTCCAGCCCCGGTATCTCCACCCGTGAAAGCAGGAAACTTCTGGAAATACACAACAGGACGGGTAGCCTTTGACAACCAATTAAACCCAGGTTACAGACTCTCTCCCTTCACCTGCCCTTTGCGGGACACTTGTTCCCCTTTAATTTTACAGACTGACTGAGTTCACTAACTGCGGGGAGAGAGTAGGTGTCTCCGCGGCCCGACTGTGCTAACATGGAAGATAACACGATGGGGTTGTGGGGTGGTGGGTGGGGATCAGTGACATGTTTGTGTAAAGGGCAGCGGAGGAGAAGGAT
This sequence comes from Pristiophorus japonicus, assembly GCF_044704955.1. NCBI lineage: Eukaryota > Metazoa > Chordata > Chondrichthyes > Pristiophoridae > Pristiophorus > Pristiophorus japonicus. The sequence goes on from NW_027254488.1 coordinate 4,280,341, forward strand.
TGACAGCTGTCAGTGAGGGACAGAAGTTGTTTAAGGTGAGCCAACACATTCCCGATCAGCACAGAAGGCATTCACTGGTCAGCTGCCCTCTGCTGTACTTCTGGTCAGAGCGGTTTCCGCAGTGGAGCCCTTATCATGTTTGCTTTCCACGTGAAAGGATCCCGTGCAGGAAGATTATGTTTAAACTTGCTGTGGATGAACAGTCATGGGCGAGTTTATTCTTCTGTCAAAAGGGCGACAGTGGCTTCTCCCTTATTCTTTAATTGCTCTTTATTTCACTTCACTAAATAGATATATTTGAGTGAGAGAAATTGTTCCAGAGTGTCGCCCACTTCATCTTTTGTTCCCTTTTAAACACAGAAAATGAGGCCGGGGGAATAAATACAGAAAACAAAGCAGAGGGATATAGACAAGAGGAAGAGAGAAGGGGAAATACTGTCCCCACCAAGAACTAATGCAGAAACCCCTCTGCTGCGCTCGGGGTGGCCACCCACAGCCTGGATACACCAACGTCCCAACAGCTCATTGACTGTCGGAGTGGGACCGTGCGGCGCTTCAGAAGACAGGACGAAAAAGCAAAGTCACTGATTCAGTCCCATGTGCTTCTCTGACTGACACCGGGGAAACGGTGAGACAGATTTTGGAGCATAGGTCTGGTTATTGTGAAACAGCAAAGAAAATATTACGTCTGGAATTAAATTATTTAATGCGTATCCTGCTCGTTTAGTGGTTAGGCATTCACAGAGGGAGTCCGAGTTCGGAAAGTAACTTTTTAATTCAAACTTTTTTCAAATAATTACATGCAATTAATTAAACTCTGTGGGAAGCGGGGTGATTAAAACATCACCGATCGGAAAGGAATTGTCCGCGGGAAGCCTCCAACCGGAATTTTTGGGCCAATATTCCCACCCGGATTGTTTTGCAGATTTACAGTCAATACTTCAATAACTGAACTGGAATAATTTCAGGAGCTTTCATCATCGATGATATTTTACACCCTATCTGACTTAACACACTCTGAATTTTTGAAATTGGTTTCAAATGTTCATTGCTCAGAAGACAAGGAACCTGGGGTACGCCAGGCCAGTGCACCACAAGGCCAGAGCGGTGCCGTACGTGATGTGCGAAAAGATAGAAGGCGAATTGGACCGCCTGCAGAGGGAAGGCATCATCTTGCCAGTCGAATTCAGTGACTGGGCGAGCCCGATTGTTCCGATGCTCAAGGCGGTTGGGTCGGTCAGGATATATGGTGATTGCAAAGGCCAACATTAATCGGGTGTCACTCCAAGACCAGTACCCGTTATCGAAAGCGGAGGACCTCTTTGCGACACTATCCGGTGGCAAAGTTTTTTCAAAATTGACCTCAGCTTTCATGACCCAGGAGCTGGCGAGTGAGTTGAAGAAGCTGACCACCATCATGACACACAAGTGGTTGTTTGCGTACAACAGATGTCCGTTCGGGATTCGCTCGGCCGCCGCGATCTTCCAATGAAATATGGAAAGCCTCCTCAAGTCGATTCCAGGGACGGTGGTTTTTCAGGACGACATCCTCATCACGGGTTACGATACTGAAGAACACCTCCACAACCTGGAGGAGGTGCTGCGCAGACTGGACCGGGTAGGGCTGCGACTGAAAAAGGCGAAGTGCATCTTCCTAGCTCCAGAGGTAGAATTCCTGGGGATGAGGGTAGGAGTAGACGGGATGAGCCCTACTGCGTCCAAGACGGAAGCGATCCAGAGAGCACCCAGACCCCGTAACACGACGGAGCTGCGTTTGTTCCTGGGGCTCCCCAACTATTTGGTAACTTTCTTCCCAAATTGAGCACGCTGCTCGAGCCGCTACACGTGCTCCTAAGCAAAGGTCGCGAATGGGTCTGGGGGGACAGCCAGGAAAGGGCTTTTAATAGAGCACACAATTTGTTATGTTCCAACAATCTGTTAATGCGATATGACCCATGTAAGAAACTTGTGTTAACGTGCGATGCGTCGTCCTATGGTGTCGGGTGTGTGTTGCAGCATGTCAATGCCAAGGGTCAGTTACAGCCGGTAGCTTATGCCTCCAGAAGTCTGTCCCAGGCAGAAAAGGGCTATGCGATGATAGAAAAGGAGGCGCTCGCATGTGTATATTCGGTAAAGATAATGCCCCAGTACCTGTTTGGCAGGAAATTTGAGCTGGAGGCAGATCACAAACCCCTAACGTCACTTTTGGCCGACAACAAGGCCATAAATGCAAACGCATCGGCCCGCATACAGAGGTGGGCACTCACGTTATCTGCCTATGACTACACAATTCGGCACAGACCGCGCACTGAAAACTGCGCCGATGCACTCAGCAGGCTCCCACCAGCCACAACTGAGGGGGCTACCGAGCATGCTGCTGAGAGGGTCATGGCTGTTTAAGCTTTCACAAGCGAAGGCTCACCTGTGGCAGCCCGTCAGATTAAAGTCTGGACAAATAGAGACCCTAGTCAAGAAATATGTCCTGAATGGGGACTGGGCAGCCACGTACAGGGCATGCCCTGAGGAATTTAAACCATTTCACAGGGTCAGGGATGAACTCTCGATTCAGGCCAATTGCCTACTATGGGGAAACCGCGTAGTCTTGCCCCAGATGGGCAGAGAGGTGTTCATCAGAGAACTCCACAATAAGCATCCGGGCATTGTCATGATGAAGGCAATTGCCAGGTCACACGTTTGGTGGCCAGGGATAGATGCAGATGTGGAAGTTTGTGTTCGCAGGTGCAACACGTGTGCCCAGCTGGGCAATGCGCCCAGGGAAGCCCCCCTTAGACCCTGGCCATGGCCCACCAAGCCTTGGTCACGCATCCATGATGACTACGCAGGTCCTTTCATCGGAAAAATGTTTTTGGTTGCAGTCGACACGCATTCCAAATGGATCGAGTGTGACATTTTAAATTCAAGCACATCCTCTGCCATGGTAGAAAGTCTACGGGCAATGTTCGCCGCCCACGGTCTACCGGACATCTTGGTCAGCGACAATGGCCCGTGCTTCACAAGCACTGAATGCCAGGACTTCATGGCAGGCCATAGAATTAACCATGTCAGAAAGGCACCGTTCAAGCCAGCCTCAAACGGCCAGGTAGAGCAAAAAGTGCAGATAATCAAACAAAGGATGCTCAGAATCCAAGGGGGTTCCCGACAAAGCCACTTATCACGCCTCCTGTTGGCCAATAGATCCCGACCACACTCGCTCACAGGGGTTCCACCCGCAGGGCTGCTAATGATAAGGACGCTCAAAAACCATTATTCCTTCTACACCCCACCATGAAAGAAATTGTTGAGAGCAGGCGCCAATCACAATATAACTACCATGGCAGGAATGCGAGGGCTCGATATATTGGTGTAAACGACCCTGTTGTTGTCCATAACTACATTGCAGGGCCTAAATGGCTCGCAGGCACTATGATTGCCAAAGAGGGCCATAGGATTCTGGCAGTTAAACTTACCAATGGACAAATCTGCCGCAAACACGTGGATCAAACAAAAAGGAAGTTCAATAACCCCATAGAAGAAGCAGAGGAAGAACACGATATAGAGTTCACTCTAGCACAGGTGACCGAACACCGGAACCAAAGGGAGGAGAGCCCAGTCACTGTGGGCAGTCCGGATAGGCCTGAGGCACCGCAAACAGCAGACACACAGGCCAGCGCCCAACAACCGGAGCCCCAACTCAGACGCTCGACAAGAGAGCGTAAACCACCAGAAAGACTCAACCTGTGATCCCAATAAGACTTTGGGGTAGAAGGTGATGTCATGTATTCAACCAGCATTGTCACCCATGCATAAACTGACAAGTTGTAGACTGTGAGAACAATGACCACTAGGTGGTGAACTTGTGGGAGACACGCCTAACCTGGACCTTCAGGTATAAAAGGGGAAACATAGAAACATAGAAACATAGAAAATAGGTGCAGGAGTAGGCCATTCGGCCCTTCCAGCCTGCACCGCCATTCAATGAGTTCATGGCTGAACATTTAACTTCAGTACCCCATTCCTGCTTTCTCGCCATACCCCTTGATCCCCCTAGTAGTAAGGACCTCATCTAACTCCTTTTTGAATATATTTAGCGAATTGGCCTCAACAACTTTCTGTGGTAGAGAATTCCACAGCTTCACCACTCTCTGGGTGAAGAAGTTCCTCCGCATCTCGGTCCTAAATGGCTTACCCCTTATCCTTAGACTGTGACCTCTGGTTCTGGACTTCCCCAACATTGGGAACATTCTTCCTGCATCTAACCTGTCTAACCCCGTCAGAATTTTATATGTTTCTATGAGGTCCCCTCTCATTCTTCTGAACTCCAGTGAATACAAGCCCGTTTGATCCAGTCTTTCTTGATAGGTCAGTCCCGCCATCCCGGGAATCAGTCTGTTGAACCTTCGCTGCACTCCCTCAATAGCAAGAATGTCCTTCCTCAGGTTAGGAGACCAAAACTGTACACAATACTCCAGGTGTGGCCTCACCAAAGCCCTGTATAACTGTAGCAACACCTCCCTGCCCCTATACTCAAATCCCCTTGCTATGAAGGCCAACATGCCATTTGCTTTCTTAACCGCCTGCTGCACTTGCATGCCAACCTTCAATAACTGATGTACCATGACACCCAGGTCTCTTTGCACCTCCCCTTTTCCTAATCTGTCACCATTCAGATAATAGTCTATCTCTCTGTTTTTACCACCAAAGTGGATAACCTCACATTTATCCACATTATAATTCATCTGCCATGCATTTGCCCACTCACCTAACCTATCCAAGTCGCTCTGCAGCCTCACAGAATCCTCCTCGTAGCTCACACTGCCACCCAACTTAGTGTCATCCGCAAATTTGGAGATACTACATTTAATCCCCTCATCTAAATCATTAATGTACAGTGTAAACAGCTGGGGCCCCAGCACAGAACCTTGCGGTACCCCACTAGTCACTGCCTGCCATTCTGAAAAGTCCCCATTTACTCCTACTCTTTGCTTCCTGTCTGACAACCAGTTCTCAATCCATGTCAGTACACTACCCCCAATCCCATGTGCTCTAACTTTGCACATCAATCCCTTGTGTGGGACCTTGTCGAACGCCTTCTGAAAGTCCAAATATACCACATCAACTGGTTCTCCCTTATCCACTCTACTGGAAACATCCTCAAAAAATTCTAGAAGATTTGTCAAGCATGATTTCCCTTTCACAAATCCATGCTGACTTGGACCTATCATGTCACCTCTTTCCAAATGCACTGCCATGACATCCTTAATAATTGATTCCATCATTTTACCCACTACCGATGTCAGGCTGACCGGTCTATAATTCCCTGTTTTCTCTCTCCCTCCTTTTTTAAAAAGTGGGGTTACATTGGCTACCCTCCACTCCATAGGAACTGATCCAGAGTCAATGGAATGTTGGAAAATGACTGTCAACGCATCCACTATTTCCAAGGCCACCTCCTGAAGTACTCTGGGATGCAGTCCATCAGGCCCTGGGGATTTATCGGCCTTCAATCCCATCAATTTCCCCAACACAATTTCCCGGCTAATAAGGATTTCCCTCAGTTCCTCCTCCTTACTAGACCCCCCGACCCCTTTTATAACCGGAAGGTTGTTCGTGTCCTCCTTCGTGAATACCGAACCAAAGTACTTGTTCAATTGGTCCGCCATTTCTTTGTTCCCCGTTATGACTTCCCCTGATTCTGACTGCAGAGGACCTACGTTTGTCTTTACTAACCTTTTTCTCTTTACATATCTATAGAAACTTTTGCAATCCGTCTTAATGTTCCCTGCAAGCTTCTTCTAATACTCCATTTTCCCTGCCCTAATCAAACCCTTTGTCCTCCTCTGCTGAGTTCTAAATTTCTCCCAGTCCCCAGGTTCGCTGCTATTTCTGGCCAATTTGTATGCCACTTCCTTGGCTTTAATATTATCCATGATTTCCCTTGATAGCCACGGTTGAGCCACCTTCCCTTTTTTATTTTTATGCCAGACAGGAATGTACAATTGTTGTAGTTCATCCATGCGGTCTCTAAATGTCTGCCATTGCCCATCCACAGTCAACCCCTTAAGTATCATTCTCCAATCCAACCCAGCCAATTCACGCCTCATACCTTCAAAGTTAGCCTTCTTTAAGTTCTGGACCATGGTCTCTGAATTAACTGTTTCATTCTCCATTCCAAAGCAGAATTCCACCATATTATGGTCACTCTTCCCCAAGGGGCCTCGCACAACGAGATTTCTAATTAATCCTCTCTCATGACATAACACCCAGTCTAAGATGGCCTCCCCCCTAGTTGGTTCCTCGACATATTGGTCGAAAAAACCATCCCTTATGCACTCCAGCAAATCCTCCACCGTATATCTTCCAGTTTGGTTAGCCCAATCTATGTGCATATTAAAGTCACCCATGATAACTGCTGCACCTTTATTGCACGCACCCCTAATTTCCTGTTTGATGCCCTCCCCAACATCACTACTACTGTTTGGAGGTCTGTACACAACTCCCACTAAGCTCCACCCACTTCCATCACTTGTGTGCTAAGGAATGAAGGACAGGTCACAGACTGACCTTCTCTCAAGCATGGGCCTCGTGTGCATTTATACTGTAATGTAAGGACATATCACTTATGACTCCAGGAATCCGGTGCAACTTTTGTTAAAATTAACAGGACCGACTATTTCACAGAAAGAATCTTCTCGAACATAATGTTTTTAGATCATGTACTGGTCGATCTTTCTTCGGTGCAAAGTGGATGAACTGACCCTTCCCCACATTGAACCCCAGTAATCACAGTCAAGGGGAGATTTAATAGAGATTTTCAGAATTATGGGGAAACTGTTTCCACGGGCAGGAGTGTCGGTAACCAGAGGATACAGACATAAGATAATTGGTAAAAGGAATAATCCGGGGCAGGGGATGTGGGGTGAGGAGATGTATTTTTACCTGCTCCTGATCCTTACATGTTTATGATCTTATGACCTTCCACAGGAGAACAAACTCGTCCCTGAGCATGTATGAGGAGAAAGCTCCAGAAAATATTCAATATTCCCACCCGGTGAGCTTTCGCGTGTGAGGCGAACGTGTTAACCGCGACACTGCGGAAACATCTCCACTTCCAGCACCAGGTCAGACGGAAATGTTAAGCGAGCAGGTGAACTGCTGAATTCCACTTTTAAGGAATTGGTCGTGGTGCCAAGCAAATGAGTTTTGCTCAATGACGATAATGAAGAAGTGGGATTTGAACCCACACTTCCAGAAAAAACTGCAAACTGCCTACAGCACCTGAGACCGCTCGGCCATCCTGACTATTTAATGCTGTATGTGGCCATCTGCAGGTTGATTTTAAACTTTTGTATCCTGTCACATGAAATAAATGAGGGCAGCAGGCGTATCTCTGCCTGACACCGGGGAAATAGTGAGACAGACCTTGAAGTGAAATAAAGAGCAATTAAGGAATAAGGGAGCCCTTTGCCAGGAGAATAAATAGCAAATAAAAACAGCAAATGCTGGAAATCTCAGCAGGTCAGGCAGCATTTGCCAGGAGACTAAACTCGCCTCCGATTGTTCCTCTGCAGCAAGTTTAAACATAATGTTCCCGCCCGGATTGTTTTGCTGAATGGTTACTGAAGGACAGTTGATATTTCAATAACTGAACTGTAATAATTTCAGGAACTTTAATCATAGATGACATTTTACACCCTATCTGACTTAACACACTCTGTATTTTATGAGATTGGTTTAAAATGTTCATTGCTCAAAAGACAAGGAACCTCGGGTACTTGTGTTCAATTTATTTCACAACAAATATATTCTAAAATTATGTTATTGCCTGGGCTTGAACTTGGGACCTTTTGAGTGTGAGAAACTAAGATGATAACTGCTACACAACAGAAAACCATGTTTAAGTGCCTGCCCAGAGAGAAGTGTTAAGCCAGAAGGTGTCATTCTGAATCCCTTTCTGTGAAAAAATCATTACACAAACATTTCTTTGACTGAAGCTGCACAAGTCAAAAATGTTCCTTTCAAAGTCGTTAAACTCCCAACTTTCCGTGCCCCCCGAATCTTCTGAATCAGAAAGCTCTAGTTGTACCGACTCAATCCATAAATAACAAATAAAAACAGAATTGCTGGAAATCTCAGCTGGTCAGACAGCATCAGCGTTTTTACCAGGACACTAAGCTCGTCTCCGAATGTTCATCCACAGCAAGTTTAAACATAATATAGAATCATGGAACGGTTACAGCACGGAAGTAGTCCGTTCGGCCTGTCCAGCCCGTGCCGACTCTCAGCTAGTCCCACTCCTCCGGCCTTTACCCGTACCCCTGAGGTATTTCTCCTTCAGACACTTATCCAAATCCATTTTGAAAGATAAGGTTAATTCTGCCTCTGCCAACCTTTCAGGCAGCGCATTCCGGATCCGAACCACTCGCTGCCAAATGGCCTCCTCCTGTTCCTATGTTCCTGTGTATAAAGTCTGGGAAACACACGATCAATTCCTGCCACTCGCACAGCCTTCCTAAATATAGCACCGTCATTCTATTCTCATAAAACCAGCTCCTGAAGTATCGGCCAGCTGTGTTGGTTGGAGCTCTGGTTATGTTCCTTCGACAACATCTACCACTGTGTGTCTGTAGTGTAGTGGTTATCATGTTCCCCAAACACACCAAAGGTCCCCGGGTGGAATCATTTTGAAAAATTGAAAATGGACCGAATGGCCGACTCCCGTTCCAAATTCTTACGTTCTTATGATCTTATGTCCTTTCACTGGTGAACAATCTCTACCCTGAACATGCATGAGGAGAAAGGTCCAACAAAATATTCCCACCTGGGGAGCTTACCCGTGTGAGGCGAACGTGTTAAACGCTACACTGCGGACACATCTCCACTTGCTGCACCAGGTCAGACGGAAATGTTAAGCGAGCAGCAGAACTGCTGAATCCCACTTTTAAGGACTTTGTCGTGGTGTCAGAACAAATTCTGGGTGAGCCTCCATTTGCCGGCCAAGTTTGAACTTGCGGTTCGAACTTTTGCAAAGAATGACTTCCATTTTTACGTGGCCTTTCAACAACTCAGGATATCCCCAAGTGATTTAAAGTCAATGAAGTACCGATGGAGCCTTGTAATGTGGGGAAAATGGGCCCCAATCACCCCACACACATCTCAACTCTTTCAGAAGCAAGAGAGTGTGTACCCTGGGTCTATAACATAAAGTAATGGGGTCATTAACGATTAAAGCCCATTATTCATCCTCTCACACACCTCAATGATATTTATGCAATGAATTGATGAAAATTTCGATAACTGAACTTTACTGAGTTAAGGAACTTTAATCATTGATGAAGTTTTATCCCCTATCTGATTTTACACACACTGTCTTTTAGGAGAGTGAGTTAAAATGTTCATCGCTCATGATACAAGGAACCTGGGGCGACTTTGTAAAATGTATTCCACAGAAAAATATTCTCCAAAATAATGTTTCTGTCCGTGCTCAAACCGAGGATATTTCACATGTGCAGCGAAGGTGATAACCGTTACTCGACGGAAACCTCTGCTTACACCTCGAAAAAAAGCATCCTGCAATGCTGCCTCACTTCCCAGCAACAGATCAAAGCCGCAAACAAACCCATAGATTATTCCCACTTCCCCATCTCCACAGATACTGCCCGACCTGCTGAGTGTTTCCAGCATTTTCTGTTTTTACTGAATACACAAACACAGGTATTTGTTCAAAACCAAAGTGGAGGTGGCCACACACAGATCAAACAGAGCCAGAGAGACAGACAGGATCGGGAAACTCCGGGAAATGGGGCGAAACCAACAGGCGCCTGGCTGCAATCACCGACAGGGACGTGTGATTTACATAATCCTGGCTAGCTCAGTAGATACAGGATGAGGCTCTTAATCTCACTATTGTGGGTTTGAGCCCCATGTTGGGCAAATCATTATCGTTAAATTTTATGTCGCTTTCTCGGGCAAACTTCATTAATTAACCGATCAGCTTCTTTTGCACAGTGAAAGTAATGTTCACTGAGAGAGACTCGATAATTGAATAATTGCTTCTGTACTTTGCATGTTAACTGTTAAACCATATCCAATTTTACACACTGTACTTCAGGCATCTGATTCAGAATGTTATTTGTAACATGAACGTGCCCCTGGGGAAACAGTGAGACAGGTTTTAGAGCAAGGGTCTGGTTATTGTGAAACAGCAAACACAATATCAATTCCGGAAGAACAACAGCTAAATTAACTGATTTGAACACACAGCCTCCTGATCGGGAGTTTGACCCGTAACCTTTGCACCACGATGTCCAGATTCTACAACAGTCCCAGCGGATCGGAAGGTAGAAAATGTAACATCGCTATTCAAGAAAGGAGGGAGAGAGAAAACCGGGAACGACAGGACAGTTAGTCTTACATCAGTCATCGGGAAAATGCTGTAATCCATTGTTAAGGAAGTGGTGTCAGGGCACTTCGAAAATTATAACATGATTCGACAGAGTCAACATGGTTTTATGTCAATGTCATGGGCAGGTACAGAAAATAATCAAATAAGACTAATATTAAGCTGGCCTTCATATCTTGCGAACTCGATCACCAGCAAGTGATCAGGAAGGCCAATAGAATCTTGGCCTTTATTGCAAAGAGGATGGAGTATACAAGCAGGGAAATCTTGCTCCAGTTATACAAGGTATTGGTGAGGCAACACCTCGAATACTGCATGCAGTTTTGATTTCCATATTTACGAAAGGATATACTTGCTCTGGAGGCAGTTCAGAGAAGGTTCACTGGTCGATTCCGGAGTTGAGGTGGTTGACTTCTGAGGAAAGGTTGTTTTGATTGGGCCTCTACGCATTGGAATTCAGAAGAATGGGTCGTAATCTTATCCAAATGTATAAGATTATGAGGGGGCTCGACAAGGTGGATGCAGAGTGAATGTTTCCACTAGTGGGGGAGACTAGAAACAGATCTTAGAATAAGGAGCCACCCATTTAAAACTGAGATGGAAGAAATTTCTTCCCTCAGAGGGTTGCAAATCTGTGGACTTCGCTGCCACAGAGAGCTGTGGAAGCTGGGACATTGAATATATTTAAGTCAGAAATTGATAATTTCTTAAATGATGAGGGAAAAAGGGTTATGGGGAGCGGGCGGGGAAGTGGAGCTGAGTCAATGATCAGATCAGCCATGATCTTATTGAATGGTGGAGCAGGCTCGAGGTGCAGTGTGGCCTACTCCTGCTCCTATTTCTTATGTTCGTATAACTGGAACACAAGTGGACAGATGTTATGTGCAGCTTCACAAAGCCCTGGTTCGACTTCACTTGGGGGACTGTGTTCAGTTCTGGTACCGCACAGACAGCATCTGCTTTTTTGCCAGGAGACGAAACTCGTCTCCGATTGTTCATCCACAGCAAGTTTAAACATAATGTTCCCGCCCGGGATAGATCCAGGAACTTTTCACATGTAAAGCAAACGTGATAACCGCTACACTACAGAAACCTCTGTTACAAGAAGCATACCAGAGGGGAGCTGAACAGTGAGCTCCGTCGCTGCTGATCGGGACCGATGCTGATGTGGAAGCAAGTCATCCACGACTCCGGGGGATTGCCTCAGAAGAAGAGAGGAGGATGAGGAATGTGTTGGCTCACCTTAAACATCTTCTGTCCCTCACTGAAAGCTCTCAATCCTTCTCCTCCACTGCCCTTTACAGAAATGTCACGTAATTACCACCCACCATGTTCACTTCCACATCCTCACAGTGGGCCACAGAGACTCCTGCCGTCTCCCCGCGATCAGCGAACTCACCCAGTTTGTAAAGTTACACCCGGAACAAGTGTCCCGCAAAGGGCAGGAGAAGCCAGAGAGTCTGTAAACTCAGTGTGTAACAGGAAATAACGGGGTTATTAACGGTGATTACTGCAATTCATCATCATCATCTGCAGTCCCTCGAAATCAAGGAAGACTTGCTTCCACTCTAAAAGTGAGTTCTCAGGTGACTAAACCGTCCAATACGGGAATTACAGTCTCTGTCACAGGTGGGATAGACAGTGGTTGAAGGAAAGGGTGGGTGGAACTGGTTTGCCACACGCTCCTTCCGCTGCCTGTGCATGTGTTCTGCATGCTCTCGGCGATGACACTGGAGAGACTCCAGATCCTCTTCCTCCACTTAGGGTGGTCTTTATCCAGGGACTCCCAGGTGTTGGTGGGGATGTTGCATTTTATGAAGTGGCTTTGAGGGTCCTTCAAACGTTTCCTCTGCTCAACTGGGGCTCGCTTGCCGTGCAGGAGTTCCGAGTAGAGCGCTTGCATTTGGAGTCTTGTGTCAGGCATGCGAACAATGTGGAACGTCCAACGGAGCTGGTCAAGTGTGGTCAGTGCTTCGATGCTGGGGATGTTGTCCTGATTGAGGACGCAAATGTTGGTGCATCTGTCCTCCGAGGGGATTTGTTGGATTTTGCAGAAACATCTTTGGTGGTATTTCTCCAGTGACTTGAGGTGCCACTGTATAAGGTCCATGTCTCTGAGCCATACAGGAGGACGGGTATCACTACAACCCTGTAGACCATGAGCTTAGTGGCAGATTTGAGGACCTGATCTTCGAACACTCTCTTCCTCAGGCGGCCGAAGGCTGCACTGGCGCACTGGAGGCAGTGTTGAACCTCGTCGTCGATGCCTGCCCTCGCTGATAATAGGCTCCCGAGGTATGCAATTATTCATCCTCTCACAGACCTCACTTATTTTCATGCGATAAACTGATTGAGAATAGAAAGAGGGTTCGTGCTCGGGATCTTAACCACTCGACCACCAAGGAAAAATTATGATAATGGTATATATTATATATATATATATATCTATATTAATAGAATCAAAAATCAGAAAGTTTCAGCACAGAGTGAGGCCATTTCGGCCCATCGTGTCCCCGCCGGCCGACCAAGAGCTATCCAGCCTAATCCAACTTTCCAGCTCTCGGTCCAGAGCTCTGTAGGCTGCAGCACTTTAAGTGCACACCACGTACTTTTAAATGTGGTGAGGGTCCCTCCCTCTACCACCCTTTCAGGCATTGAGTTCCAGACACCAGCACCCTCTGGGTGATGAAATGTCCCCTCATATCTCCTCTAAACCTCCCCCAATTACTTTAATTCTACGCCCCTTGGTTGTTGACCCCTCTGCCAAGGGAAACAGGACCTTCCTATCCATTCTATCTCGGCCCCTCAATTTTATACACCTCAACCAGGTCTCCGCTCAGACGCCTCTGTTGCAAAGAAAACAGATTCAGCATCTCCAAACTCTCCTCATAGACAAAATTCTCCAGACCAGGCAACATTCTAGTAAATCTCCTCTGCACCCTTTCCAGTGAAATCACATTATTCCTGTAATGTGGTGACCAGAACTGCACACAGTACTCCAGCTGCGGTGTAGCCAGTGTTTTGTACAGTTCAAGCATAACCTCCTTGCTCTTGTATTCCATGCCTTGACTAATATCGGCAAGTATTCCATATGCCTTCTTAACCACATTAACTACCTAGCCTGCTACCTTCAGGGATCTGAGGACCTGCACTCCAAGGTCCCTTTATTCCTCTACACATTTCAGTGTCGTACCATTTAATGTGTATTCCCCTGCCTTGTTAAACCTCCCCAAATGCATTACCTCACACTTATCTGGATTGAATTCCATTTGCCACAGTTCTGCCCACCTGACCAGTACATTGATCAGCATCATCATAGGCGGTCCCTCGATCGAGGACGATTTGCTTCCATGAGTTCACAGGTGTTTCGATGAAGGACCCGATGTTCCAGTCCTGAATCCAATTGAGGGGGTGGAAACTGCCTTTGTGTGGATTTTTTTAACGTGAGGTGACCGTTGCACCCCAGCCACACACGGGCTTGACAGAGCTAGGTCTTGGTCCAGTGGCAAGGGTTAACCAAGACGACAGGAGACCAGCTCTGCTGCACGGACCTAGCGGGCAAACATATCACAGTGTGGGCTGGGCCCGTGCTGCCCCTGGGCCCTCGGCTCTTCTGGGCCCCGTATCCTCATCTGTCGCACCTCCTCCACGATCTGTCGCCGCTCCTCCACCATAAACATTCACCGCATCGCGCCACAAACACTCACCGCTCATCCTCCCCGACCTTCCCACTCCTCTGCACCTGGGCCCTGCCGATGTTCCTGCTCACGCTCCAAAATGACGACCAGGGTTTTGATGACGTCACTCAGACGCCCATCTCAAAAACGTCGGTATTTGTTTAAATACCTTAAAAATGTTAACATATATGTAATAAAGCTTGAAGCACCTCCCGGAATTCCTTCTAAGATGGGATTATGGTTTGTTGATCCAGATTCCAGAATCCATGGAGAGATGTTACCCGTGGTATAAGATGGTGTGGCTGGATTCCGATGGACTGCATGGATAGCTTACCAACTTCGCTTGTTGTTTTACTATCATCGCGCTGGTCCCTCGGAGAACAGTGTGAAGTGGTGGGAGGATCAATGTGGCCAGGATTCGTGTCCTGGTCAATATTTATCCCTCAATCATCATCACAGAGGCAGATGATCTGGTCATCATCACACTGCTGCCTATAGCAGCCTGCCATGTGCAAATTGGCGGCTGTGTCTCCCACACTACAAGAGCGACCGCACTTCAAAAAGTACTTCATTGGCTGCAAAGCGCCTTGAGACATCCATTGATATCTTCCTGTAGTCCGCCACTTTCTTCTTCATTATCAACCACTCAGCCTATTTTAGTGTCATCTGCAAACTTCTTACTCATACCCTCAACATTTCAGTCCAAATCATTGATGTATACCACAAAAAGCAAGGGACCCAGCACTGAGCCCTGCAGAATCCCACTGGATCACAAAATCACCCATCAACGATTATGCTTTGATTCCTGCCTCTGAACAAATTTTGGACCCAACTTACCACTTTGCCCTTGAATCCCATGGGCTCTTACATTCCTAACCAGTCTGCCAAGTGCGACCTTATCAAAAGCTTTGCTAAAGTGCATATACATTATATCATACCACTGCCCTCAACAACCCTCCTGGTTACCTCCTCGAAAAATGAAATCAACTTAGTCAGACATGACCTTCCCTTGACAAATTCATGTTGACTATCCTTGATTAATACATTTCTTTCCAAATGAAGATTTATCCTGTCCCTCAGGATTTTTACAAATAATTGTAAAAGGTTCTGCTGACCAGCCTGTATTCACTCAATCCCTTTCTCCCTTTTTAAACAAAGGTATAACGTTTGCAGTGCTCCAATCCTCTGGCCCCGCACCTGTAGCCAGTGAGGATTGGACAATGGTGGTCAGAGCCTCTGCTATTTCCTCTTTTGCTGCTCTTATCAGCCTGAGATACATTTCATCCGGGCCTGGGGAATTATCCACTTTCGAAGCTGCTGAACCACCAATACTTCCTCTCTCACTATGTTTATTTCATCTAATATTTCACACTTCTCCACCCTCATTGCAAAGTCCACATCGCCCCTCTCTTTTGTGAAATCAGATGCAAAGTATTCATTAAGAATCCTACCCAAGTATTCTGCCTCCGCGTACAGATTCCCTTTATGGACTCTAATCGGCCCCACTCTTTCTCTACTTATCATCGTGCTCTTAATGTATTTATAAAACATCTTTGGGTTTTACCAGATTTTTTTGCCAACATTCTCTCATGCTCTCTCTTTGCTTTCCTGATATATTTTTTAATTGCACCTCTGCACCTCGAGAGTTTCTGTAGTACTGAGTTATCGGTATCTGTCATAAGCTTCCCTTTTTTTCGTTAGCTTTCCCTGTATGTCCCCTGACATCCTGGGAGCTCTGATTTGTTAGTCCCATCTTTGTTTTAAGGGAACATACTTGCTCTGTCCCCTCAGGATCTCCTGCTTGAATGCCTCCCACTGCTCTGACACTGATTTACTAGCAAGTAGCCGTTCTCAGTCCACTTTGGCCAAATTCCATCTCAGCTCAGCAAAATTGGCTTTACCCCAATTGAGAACTTTTATTCCTGGTCCCCTTTGTCCTTTTCTATCACTACCCTAAACCTTACCTAGTCTGATCACTCGCATCAAAATGCTCTCTCACTGATACCCCTCATACCTGCCCCTCTTCGATCACAAGACCCAGTCCAGAACCGCCCCTCCCTTGATGGGCTTGTTACATACTGGATAAAGAATTTCTCCTGAATGCATTTTAGGAATTCTCCACCATCTGCACCATTCACACTCTCATTTTCCCAGTTAATATTCGGGTAGTTAAAATCCTCCACTATTACAGCTCTATTGGTTTTGCACTTCTCAACATTCTGCCCATATATTTGTTCTTCTATTTCCCTCTAACTGCCCGGGTGTCTATAGTGCACTCCCAGTAGTGCGATCGCCCCTTTTTTTTCTTCAATTCAACCCACATGGCCTCGTTTGATGACCCCTCTAACACATCTTTCTTTTAACAGCTGCAGGATCCATCAATAATCTCTCATAACTCAACTGAAAGCAGCTGGAATGTGTAGCTTTGAGAGGGGCTTTCTGCACCGTCAGGGCTGGAAACTGTAGAGTTTGAATGTCTACCGAACTGTTCAGAGTATTCAGCAAATATAGCAGGACTGGGAGACATTGTGCTTTGTTAATACTGAACCAGAAATGCACATTATTCAATGCTTCTCATATTTAATTGAGCACGTTTTCAGCTGGTTTTGAAACGGGAACCATTTGCATGTTAAGCGAATGTGATGACCACTACACTACGGAACACACGCTTTCAAAACAGACTGCAACCTGAATGCAGCAACTTAGACCGCTCGGCCATCCTGCATGCTCAATATTATGTGTGGCCACCTGCAGTTTGATTTTGAACTTTTGTGTCCTGTCACATGAAGTAAATGAGGACAGCAGGCGTATCTCTGCCTGACACCGGGTAAACAGTGAGACAGACCTTGGAGCAAGGGTCTGGTTATTGTGAAACAGCAAAGAAAATATTAATTCTGGAATTACCCAAAGGAACAGGGACCTCAACATGATTTAAACACGCAACTTTCTGATCAAGAGGCAGACACACCACCGCTGCACCACGAGGCCTAAACACTGAGTCTGAGATGTTCGTCTATATGAAGGTTCTGCAATAAAAGGGGCTTTAAAATCGCCGCCCATTCCCACCGGGTGTCAGAAGCAGCGCTCAACTGCCAGTCACCTTATGTTTATTTGTTAAACTTTTGTGTTGCTTTCACGGGAAAGCATCATTAATTAACCCATCACCTTCTTTTGCACAATGAAAGAAATGCTTACTGAGGGAGAGTCGATACTTTAATCAATAAATACAGCGAATGCTGGAAATCTCAGCAGGTCAGGCAGTATTTGCTCGGAGACGAAACTCAGCTCTGATTGTTCATCCACAGCAAGTTTAAACATAATGCTCACACTTGGGATCGAACCAGGGACCTTACACGTTTTAAGCAAACGTGATAACTACTACACTACGGAAACCTCTGGCAACGCAGCCCCAACAGAGGGGAGCTGACCAGTGAGCTCCCTCTGTGCTGATCGGGAATGTGCTGGCTCACCTTTAACAACTTCTGTCCCACACTCAAAGCTCTCAATCCTTCTCCTCCGCTGCCTTTACAGAAATGTCACGGATCACCCAGCCACCGTGTTCACTTCCACATCCTCACAGTGGGGCCACAGAGACTCCTACCGTCTCGCCGCGATCAGCGAACACACCAATTTGTAAAATTAAACCCCGAACACCTGTCCGGCAAAGGGCAAGAGAAGCGGGAGAGTGTGTAAGCTCATTCTGTAACAGATATTAGTGGGGTTATTAACGGCGATTACAGCAATCATTAATCCTCTCACACACCTCAATTATTTTTCTGCGATGAACTGATTGAGAATGGAAAGAAGTTTAATGCTCGAGATCTTAACCACTCGACCATAGAACAGCTTCGATAATTTGTATAAATATAAAAATATATATTTATTTATGGACCTGAATATCAACGGCTAGCTGCCGAGACCTCATGGCGCGACGGTAGTGCATCTAACTTTGAGCGAGAGAAATTGTTCCACAGTGACACCCATTTCATCTTTTGTTCCCTTTTAAACACTAGAAACTGAGCCAGGGGAATATATAGAGAAACCAAAGCTCAACGATACAGACAAGAGGAAGAGCGAAGGGGAAATACTGTCCCCACCCAGAACTAATGCAGAAACCCCTCTGCTGCGCTCAGGGTGGCCACCCACAGCCTGGATACACTAACGTCCCAACAGCTCATTGACTGTCGGAGTGGGACCGTGCGGCGCTTCAGAAGACAGGTCGAAAAAGCAAAGTCACTGAATCGATCTCATGTGCTCCTTCTGCCAAGAATAGCTACACACAAAAAATGCTTTTATAAAAGTTACACCTTATCTCCAAGTTTGTCAAAAGGTTAGCTTGTTGGTCAAGGGGTATGATTCTCGTTTCTGGCTTGTTAATTGAAATTTGCGAGAGATCCCGGCCGAGCCGATTATTCTGCCGCCAATTTTGAAATTACATCGAACTTTTGCAAAGAAGGACTTGCATTTCTGGAACACCTTTCAGGAACTCATGATGCGTTAAAGCGCTTTACAGTCGTTGAGTTATGTTTGAAGTGTTGTAGTGTGGGGAAAGATGTGCCCAAATCACCCCACACGAACCTCAACTCTTTGCGAAGGAGTTCGGTGCAAATTATCAGGGACTTGGACTTTCTTTGAATGAGTTCTGCTTGTACCTGTATTCAAGCTTGAAACAGCAACTAGGCTTCCATCTCACGGGAGCAGCGTGTCGTGGTTAGCGAGTAGGTGACGAGGTTTCGGGTTGATGTACGTCACTTTCAATCTTTGAAATTTCACCAAGCAAAGAAATGATGAATCCAACTGTCCCTGTAATCCTTTTGTTCAGGTTTAATCACAGGAATATCTGCAGTCAGGAGATGAAAAGTAATTAAAACCGACGACTGGCTTTGGGACAATCAGTATACTTTGTCACAGACAAGGCACCGGAAGGCTGGAAGGTAGATCACACCGGTTGTAGTAGAGCTGGTTGGCGGTGACATGGAAGTGTCTGCAGTGTGCGGGACCAGACTGCTTCCATGCATCCACAATGAATGTCCCTCCCTTTATTTGGGAAAAGTACAACTGAGAGTGGACAAGTTCCATCCCGGTCGGAGCAATCTGAAGCTTTAACTGACTGAAACCCTGGTTTGGGATGTCTTGCAGTTTATATTTAAGTTAGTCTCTGTGGCGCAATGGGTTAGCGCATTCAGCTGTTAACCGAACGGTTGGTGGTTTGAGCCCACCCAGGGACGAAGCCTTTAACTGTTTTCCTCGAGGATTCGGTGCTGCACAGTTCCAGGTTGTCATTGTGCGTTTTGGCTGCACGAATATATTCCGCAAACATTGCCAGCTGTGCTGTTATCCAGTGAGTTCCCACTCCAATACTTTTATGAACATTTAGTTCATGGAAAACGATAACAATTTTTTACATGGACCATGGTCCTCCATCCAGTCCACGAGAAATAAATTACATTATTATGTTTAAAGGAACTGGTGGAAATTGTCTGACCGATCGTTATGGCTTTGCTCAGATTCTGAGAGTCAACAGTTTGCGAAGAATTATCTCATGGCCAATGCCTAGCATGAAAATGTCTCTCAGCATTTGTTCTAGGAATCCCTCAAATTTGCAATGTCCTGCGAGGCGCCTTAATTCGGCGACATAGCTCGCCACTTCCTGGCCCTCCGACCGTTGGCACATGTAGAACCGATACCTCGCCATCAGATCGCTTTCTTTAGGATTTAGATGCTCGCAGACCAGCTTACACAATTCTTCATAGGATTTAGTTGTTGGTGTCACCAGAGCTAGAAGATTCTTCATGAGGCCATAGGTTGCTGCCCCACAGACGGTAAGGAGGATCGCCCTTCATTTGGCAGCGTTCTCGTCGCCTTCCAGCTCGTTGGCCACGAAGTATTGGTCGAGTATCTCCACAAAGGCTTCGCAATCGTCCACTTCTCCAGGATACCAACTGTTCCTTGCATTTTTGCGTGGTTGTTCATTGTCTCGTCGCCAATTGATACGCTCATAATAAAGGATGAAACTTAGTATTGTGAACACTCAGTAAGTGTGACCTTCGCTCCTTTAATAAGACTCCAGAGTACAGGTACCTCATGGGTGGCCTGCTAACATACCGTGCTCCCAAGGGATACTGGGATCCCTTGGGATTCCGACAGGTAGGCCCTCTGATGATGGTGTGCACAGGTTGTCAAGGGTTAAATACATAACACAAGATGTGAACAGAAATCAACCATCAAAAGCCCTGTCATTAACCGCAAAGGGTTTCCTGCAATTTTCTGATCGCAAAGCGCTTTCAGTCCTTGTCCTTAAAATTGCAGACGTGGAAATTGGGGAGTTTAATGACTTTGAAAGGAGGACATTGTTGTTTGGTGCCGTTCTGGTCAGAGAAATGTTTGTGACAGGAACTTTTTGCAGAGAGAGGGATTGAGCATTTCAGCTTGTTGCTGAACACTTCTCTCTGGGCACTGAGCTGAGCAGCAGTTTCTGTCGTGTGGAGGTTATTACATTTCCTTCACACGTGAAAAGTTCCCGGTTCAAGCCTGCGCAGAAACATTATTTCTCAAACAAAAACTTGTCTGCAATAAAAACTGCTTTGGATGCATTGTTGAATGAGCAATGCACATTTAAAACCAGTCTCCTCCAATACAGATTGTGTAAAATCAGATCGGGGATAAAGCTTCATCAAGGATTAAAGTTTCATGAGTTATTAAAGTTCACTTTTAGAAGTTTTGACTGTCCCTGTCAGCATTTCATTCATTCTGTAAAACAACACTTTCGGTTTACACCAGCGGATCTCAGCTGCATTTGAAACCCACAAACAACTCATTAATTATTCGCTCTTCCCCAGTTCCAGAGCTCAGAGTGTTATTGTCCATCCCTGGGATACAAGCTACCTCGGACCCGGACCAATTCTCCCCGTACACCGAGCACAGGCTCAGGAAAACCCCGGGGGAGAGGTTTACCGGTCACTGGGCCTTCCAGCAGCCCTGAACAACCGCCCGGTCTGAAACTTTCCAGAGTAATAACTTGTATCTGGAACATCTAACAGTAAGGACGGCCGAGCTGTCTGAGGCGCTGCTTTCATTATTTGATTAAATTATCAATTCTCCCTCAGTTCGCATTTTTATCATTGTGCAAAAGAAGATCATGGGTTCATTAATGATGTTGACCCGCGAAAGCAACACAAAAGTTTAATGAAAAGTAATCGCCCAACGTGGGGCTCGAACCCACGACCCTGAGATTAAGAGTCTCATGCTCTACCGACTGAGCTAGCCGGGCTTCTCAACATTTACCCTGTCAATCCCCTTCAGAATATTGTCCTTTTCAATGAGATCACCTCTCATTCTTCTAAACTCCAGAGAGTATCGGCATGTTCTGCACAATCTCTCACCATCGGACAGTCCTCTCATTCCAGGAATCGGTCTGGTAAACCTCCATTGTACCACCTCCAAGGCAAGTGTATTCTTCCTCAGAAAAGGAGACCAAAACTGTGCGCAGCACTCCAGGTGTGGTCTCACCAGGGCCCTGTACAATTGGAGCAGGATTTCCTTACTCTTGCACTAAGGGTGGAATATTAGGTGCTATGGTCTGAATATCCTGATTTTCTGCTGATTCTACGGTTGTATAAAAAGTTATTGAAATTCGACAGTCACTCGGCAAACATATTTGTATTTCCTTCAGTGTGCAACACTGATGGATGGATTAATGATGATTGAAACAATTATTCAGTATTTCACAGACTTGAATTATATTTGTCAACTTGCTCTGTAAAAATGCTTTCCCTGACCAGGAATCAAACCCAGACCACGGCAGTGAGAGCACCGAATGCTAACCACTAGACTACCAGGGAACACTGCTTGCAGCCTCTGCGATAGCTTTAAATATAGTCAGCTTACAATCACAGCTGAGAATTGTGCGGTGACACGGCGTGTAACTGGATTTGCTGGGAGCAGCGTGGAGGCCCCGACCTGCGTGAGAACACCAGTGGCTGGTCGGGGCCATAAAAGGAGCGGTGAGCGGCGGCCTGTGAGCAGCGTGGTGGTGTACCACGGCAAGGTACAGTGCGAGCTGGTGCAGGAGGGCGACGGCAGCGAAGAGTGACGTCATCAAAGTCCAGGTCGGTGATTGGAGCGTGGGCAGGTACAGCAGGAGCAGCGAGAGACTGTGGAGGGATGTGATCGGGGACCAGGGGCGGCGTGAGTTCAGGGCCAGGGGCCCAGTGGCAGCACGGGCCAGCCCACACTGCGATATGTGTGGGCACTGGGTCCGTGCAGCAGAGCTGGTCTCCAGTCGTCTTGGATAACACTTGCCACTGGACCAAGACCTCGCTCTGTCAAGCCCGTGTGATGGCTGGGGTGCAACGGTCACCACACGTTAAAAAAATTCACGCACTGGTATCTTCCACACTTCAACATGCAGTTCGGCCCTGGAATATTAGGTCCATCATTGAAACACCTGTGAACTCATCCTTTTTTGGCGTG
The DNA here is from genome assembly GCF_044704955.1 of Pristiophorus japonicus. Lineage (NCBI taxonomy): Eukaryota > Metazoa > Chordata > Chondrichthyes > Pristiophoridae > Pristiophorus > Pristiophorus japonicus. The sequence goes on from NW_027254488.1 coordinate 4,302,889, forward strand.
GAAGCAAGTCATCCTCGCTTCGAGGGACTGCCTTTGATGATGATGAACTGGATTTGCTGCAGTCCGCGGGCAGCAGGTGATGAAAGCGGGCGTTAGAGGGTGAGTGACAGGTGGGCACTGCTTCTGATGCTGTCTGACCCACAGTGGGAGTGGCCGGGGATTTTAAAGCCCTTTCATTGCACCAATGCAGGGTAAATGAAACTGTGTTTCAGGAAACTTCATGTATACAAACATGGGCATCCTGCACTATAGACCTCGTGGTGCAACGGTCGTGTGTCTGACTCCAGATCAGAAGGCTGCGTGTTTATATCACGTCGGGGTCACTGTACTTTTCCATATTGTTCTTCCGGAATTGAGATTTTCTTTGCTGCATCACAATTTACTTTCCCATCCATCTTTGTACAATCAGCAAACTTGGCTCCATTTCACTGGGTCCCTGTATCCCTGGGATAGGGGAGGGAAGACACACCGGAGAAGTGTGAGCTTGTGGACCGGAGAAGTTGCAGCTGCTGGAGCTGTGCGTTTTATCGGGGAGGGACGGGGGGAGAGCCCGCCGAGCGACCGGAGAAGTGAGAAGCTGCTGTGCTTTTCATCGGGTTTGACACTGTTTAAAAATGGCAGAATGCCAAGTTTTCTCTCCCGACTGCCCATGCGCGAAGGTGCCGGCAGTGTTTTCGGCGCAGGCATTTGGCTCCGCCCCCCACTTCACCATTGACACCATGCCAGGACTCCGGGGACTGTACACAGCGGCCAGGATGGGGCGAGTTTTTCCCCGCGCCATTTCCAGCGCGCAAAGTCAGTGCGCCGACAAAACTGCTTGGGGAAAATCTAGCTCTTAAAGAGTAAGGAGTACACTGAAGGAAATACAAATATGTTTGCCAAGCAACTGTCAAATTTTAATAACTTTTTATACAACCATCGAATCAGCAAAAAACAGGGCACTCGCCTCATAGTACCTAATATATAGCCCACAGTACAAGAGTAAGGAAGTCTTGCTACAATTGTACAGGGCCCTGGTGAGATGAGGACAAACTTCTTCACTCAGAGAGTTGTTAACCTGTGGAATTCTCTGTCGCAGAGTTGTTGATGCCAGTTTGTTAGATATATTCAAGAGGGAGTTAGATGTGGCCCTTATAGCTAAAGGGATCAAGGGGTATGGAGAGAAAGCAGGAAAGGGGTACTGAGCTGAATGATCATCCATGATCTTATTGAATTGTGGTGCAGGCTCGAAGGGCCGAATGGCCTACTCCTGCAACTATTTTCTATGTTTCGATGGATCTATGTCCTGCTACTGCTTCTTTAATCATGGATTCCAACATTTGCCCAACCACAGATGTTAGGCTAACTGGTCTATAGTTCCCTGCTTTTTGTCTGCCTCCTTTTTTAAATAGGGGCATTACATTTGCAGTTTTCCAATCTGCTGGGTCCTCCCTAGACTCCAGCGAGTGCATGTCCACAGATCACTGAAAGTAGCAGGCCAGGTCGGTAAGGTGGTTGAGAAGAAATATGGAATGATTGCCTTTATTAACCGAGGCATCGAATACAAGAGATGGGGTCGGTGGGGCAGGTTAGGTCACAGCTGGAGTACTGCGTGCAGGTCTGGTCGCCATATTACAGGAAGGACATGATTGCACTGAAGATGGTGCAGAGGAGATTTACGAGGATGTTGCCGGGAGTGGAGAATCTTCGCCATAAGGACAGATTAGAAAGGCTGGATTTGTTTTCCATGGAACAGAGACTGAGGGGAGACCTCATTGAGATGTAGTGGATAGAAAGGACCTATTTCCCTTAGCAGAGGGGTCAACAACAAGGAGGCATAAATTTAAAGTAATTGGTCGAAAGTTTAGAGGGGATATTTCTTCACGCAGAGGGTTGTGGGGGTCTGGAACTCACTGCCTGAAAGGGTGGCAGAGGCAGAAACCCTCAACACATTTAAAAAGTGCTTGGATGTGCACCTGAAGTGCCGTAACCTGCAGGGTTATGGACCTGTAGCTGGAAAGTGGGATTAGGCTGGAGAGCCTCTAGTTGGCCGGCGCGGACACGATGGACCGAAATGGCCTCCTTCCGTGCTGTAAACTTCTTTGATTCTATGAACTCATTTGCAAAGAGTTGAGGTGCGTGTGAGGTGATTTGGGCACATCTTTCCTCACATGACAACATTTCAAAGGTACTTAACGGCTGTAAAGCGCTTTGGGGCATCATGAGTTACTGACAGACGCTGCAGAAATCCAAGTCCTTCTTTGCAAAATTTCAATCCAATCTCAAGGTTGGTTTGGGATTTGAAGCCAGGATCTTTCTGCAAATTTCAAGTGACAACCACGAAGCAAGAATCTTACCCCTGGACCAACAAACCACCTGCTTAGCAAATGTGGAGATAAGATGTAACCATTATTGAAGCATTTTTAGTGTATATTGCTATTCTTGATCGGAGGAGCACATGAGACGGAATCAGTGACTTGGCCTTTTCGACATGTCTTCTGAAGCGCCGCACGGTCCCACTCCTGCAGTCAATGAGCTGTTGGGACGTTAATGTATCCATCATCATCATCATCATAGGCGGTCCCTCGAAACGAGGATGACTTGCTTCCACGCCGAAAAGGGATGAGTTCACAGGTGTTTCAATGAAGGACCCGAACGACATCCCGAAGGGTGGAAGATGCCTGTGCGTGGATTTTTTTAACGTGTGGTGGCTGTTGCACCCCAGCCATCACACGGGCTTGACAGAGCGAGGTCTTGGTCCAGTGGCAAGGGTTAAGCAAGACGACAGGCGACCAGCTCTGCTGCACGGACCGAATGCACACACATATCGCAGTGTGGGCTGGGCCGTGCTAACCCTGGGCCCCTGGCCCCAAACTCATACTTCCGCTGGGCCCTGATCACGTCCCTCTACAGTCTCTCGCCGCTCCTTTGGCCCGACCTCGCCACTCCTGCTGTATCTGCCCACGCTCCAATCACAGACCTGCACCTTGATGACATCACTCTTCGTTGCAACCGCCCTCCTGCACCAGCTCGCGCTGCTCCCTGGAGTAGTCTCCCGGGACCTCCACGCTGCTCCCAGGGCCGCTCGCCGTTCCTTTTATGGCCCCGACCTGCCGCTGGTGTTCTCCCGTTAGTGTATCCAGGCTGCGGGTGGCCACCCCGAGCGCAGCAGAGGGGTTTCTGCATTAGTTCTGGGTGGGGACAGTATCTTTCCCCTTCTCTCTTCCACTTGTCTATATCTCTGTGCTTTTATTTCTCTATTTATTCCCCCTGTCTCAGTTTCTAGCGTTTTAAAGGGAACAAAAGATGAAATGAGTGTCACTGTGGAACAATTTCTCTCACTCAAAGTTAGATGCACTACCGTTGCACCATGAGGTCGAGGTAGCTAGCCGTTGATATTCAGGTTCATATATAAATATATATAAATATATCTATATGTATCATAACCGTTCCCTGATGGTCGAGGGGTTAAGATCCGGCGCACTAACCTGGTTTCAATTCTCGATCAATTCATCGCATAAAAATAATTGAGGTCTGTGAGACGATTAATAATTGCTGTAATCACCATGAATACCAATACTTTCAGCGATAGACCGAGCTTACAGACTATCTGGCTTCTCCTGCCCTTTGCCGGGCACGTGTTTGGGGTTTAATTTAGTAAACAGGGCGAGTTCGCTGATCGCGGGGAGACGGTAGGAGCCTCGTGGCCCCACTGTGAGGATGTGGAAGTGAACACAGTGGCTGGGTGATCCGTGACATTTCTGTAAAGGGCAGCGGAGGAGAAGGATTGAGAACTTGCAGTGTGGGACAGAAGTTGTTTTAGGTGAGCCAACACATTCCCGATCAGCGCAGAGAGAGCTCACTGGTCAGCTCCCCTCTGTTGGGGCTGCTGTGCCAGAGGTTTCTGTAGTGCAGTGGTTATCACATTTGCTTTGCACGTGAAAAGTACCCGGTTTGATTCTGGGTAGAAACATTATGTTTAAACTTGCTCTAAGAGAACAATCGGAGGAGAGTTTAGTCTCCTGGAAAATGCTGCCTGACCTGCTGAGATTTCCAGCATTTGCTGTCGTTATTAGCTATTTATTCTCCTGGTAGAAAGGCTCCCTTATTCCTGAATTGCTCTTTATTTAACCAATCAATAGATAACTTTCAGTGGGAGAAAACGGATCCACCGGGGACCTTTCGCGTGTGAGGCCAACGTGATATCCGCTACACTGCAGCCCATCAAAGGGTGAGAAACCACTGAATATAAAGGATGAGCTCACAAATATCAGGGGCAGTGCAGTCTGGTCAACGTCAAACCCCCCTTTCTTATTCAGCAGAGGCATGAACGGGAGTCAGATGCCACAAAGTTTAATTAAAGATATAAATACAAGTAAAACTTCCAAATCTTTTCACTGTAAAATTCTTTCACTTTATTTGAAATCCTACTGCGTTGAATCTGAAAATGTTCACCATGGGATTTTATCTTCGCTGCTGATTCTAATTTCTCTGCACGGAAGGAATAACCGGTGCTGTTAAATTTGACAAAAGTTGCCCCAGATTCCTGGTGACATCGGCAATACAGTGTGTAAAATGGGTTAACATGCTGAAGAACATAAGAACAAAAGAAATAGGAGCAGGAGTCCGTCATACGCCCCTCGAGCCTGCTCCGCCATTTAATACGATCATGGCCGATGCGATCATGGACTCAGGTCCACTTCCCTGCCCGCTCCGCAAAGCACAGGACAAATGATTGAAGTATCGACTGTCCCTCAGTTAGCATTTCTTTCATTGTGCAAAAGAAGATGACGGGTTAATTAATGATGCTTTTCCGTGAACGCAACACAAAAGTTGAAGAAAAAAACATATGGTGACTGGCAGGTGAGCGTTGCTTCTGACACCTGGTGGGAATGGGCGGGGATTTTCAAGCCCCTTGAATTGTGAAAGCTTCATATAGAGGAACATCTCAAACACATTGTGTCGGCCTCGTGGCGCAACGGTAGCGCGTCTGACTCCAGATCAGAAGGTTGCGTGTTCAAATCACGTCGGGGTCACTGTTCTTTCAGAATTAATATTTTCTTTGCTGTTTGGCAATAACCAGACCCTTGTTCCAAGGTCTGTCTCATTGTTTCCCCAGTGTCAGGCAGAGATACGCCTGCTGCCCTCATTTAATTCATGTGCCAGGACACAAAAGTTCAAAATCAACTTGCAGGTGGCCACACACACCGCCGAGCGGTCGAAGGTGCTGTGATTAGATCGCAGTTTTCTCTGGAGGTGTGGGTTTGAATTCAACTTCTGACATTTCTTGTTTTTAATCATAAAACGAAACTCATTGTTTGACACCGCGACCAACTCCTTAAAACTGGGATTCAGCAGTTCACCTGCTCGCTTAACATTTCCGTCTGACCTGGTGCTGAAAGTGGAGATGTTTCCGCAGTGTCGCGGTTAACACGTTCGCCTCACACGCGAAAGCTCACCAGGCGGGAATATTTTCTGTAGCTTTCTCCTCATGCATGCTCAGGGGCGAGTTTGTTCTCCTGTGAAAAGTTCATAAGATGATAAGCATGTAAGAATTAGGGGCCGGAGTACGCCATTCGGCCCCTCGAGCCTGGTCCACCATTCAAGAAGATCCTGGCAGTTCCTCGACAGCAAGTTTAAACATCTGGGGCAGAGCCAACAGGCGACTGTCTGCAATCAGTGAGAGAACGGTCTGTTTGGCAGAAGTCTGGCGAGCTCAGTCAGTGAAATATAAGACTTTTAATCTCAGGGTCGTGGTTTCGACACCAACATTGGACATTTACATTTTTCATAGAATTATAGAATGATCGAAGTTTGCAGCACATGAGGAGGGCAATTTGGCCCATCACTTCCACCCCGGCCAACAAGAGGCGATCCAGCTTCATCCCACTTTCCAGCTCTGGGTCCATAACCCTACAGGTTACGGCACTTCAGGTGCACATCCAAATACTTTTTACATGTGGTATCTGCCTCCGCCATTCTTTCAGGCAGTGAGTTCCTGACCCCCACAAATCTCTGCATGAAGAATTTTACCTTCAAATCCTCTTTAAACCTTCTACCAATTACTTTAAATATATGCCCCCTGGTTGTTGACCCCTCTGCTATCCACTATATCTCGGCCCCTCATAATTTTATACATCTCAATGTTGTCTCCCCTCAGCCTCCTCTGTTCCAATGAAAACAAACCCAGCCGATCCAATCTGTCCTCATAGCTAAAATTCTCCAAGCCTGGCAACATCCTCGTAAATCTCCTCTGTACCCTCTCGTACAATAACATAATTCCTGTAATACGGTGACCAGAACTACACACAGTACTCCAGCTGTGGCCGAACCAGTGTTTTATACATTTCAAGCATAACCAACCTGCCTCAGCCAAAAAAGGTAAGCATTCCGTGCGCCTTCTTACCCACCTTATACAACTGGCCTGCTGCCTTCAGGGATCTGTGGACATGCACTCCAAGGTCCCTTTGTTCTTCCACACTTCTCAATTTCCAACCATTTAATGTGTGTTTCTTTCCTTGTTTGCCCTCCCCAAATGCACAGCCTCACACTTCTCTGGATTAAATTAGTATTACCTGAAAACGTTTTAATCATACCTCCTATATTTAAGTTTTGATCATTGATGTTGCCACTAAAAGCCAGGGACCTAGCACTGAGCCCTGTGGAACCCCACTGGAACCATCCTTCCAGTCCCAAACACTCCAATCAAACATTACCCTTTGCTTCCTGCCTCTGAGCCAATTTTGTATCCGACTTGCCACTTTGCCCTGGTCCCATGGGCTTTTACTTTCGTGACCAGTCTTCCATGTGGGAACTTGGTGAAAGCTTTGCTAAAATCCTTATATGCTACATCATACGCACTGCCCTCATCAATCCACTTGGTTACCTCCTCAAAAAATTCAATCAAGTGAGTCAGACAAGACCTTCCCTGAACAAACCTCTGCTGACTATCAGTGATTAACCCATGTCTTTCTAAATGCAGAAATTAAATCATTGAAAATTTTATCCTGCTTTCACGGGAAAACACCATTAATTAACTGATGATCTTTGTTGTGCATGTATAAAATAAGTATACATCCTGTACACTCAATGTACAGTTGCATAAGACCATTGGATGTATCTTCACACTGTATACACTATGCTTGTACCACCAGAGGGTGCAACTGGTGGAGACCTCGGGGTCACCTGTACACGACAGGTAACCAGGTATAAAAGGGAGCTCACAGTAATGTACCCTCACTCAGGAGCTGCAATAAGTGGACGAAGGTCACCACAGTTCAAGTACAATACCTTACCTCGTGGAGTCATTACTAGAGTGCTTACAAACACAATAACTGGTGACGAGATTACGAATTTCCATGTGACAATGGCTAACCTTGGCACGTTTGAACAATTCGCCGATGGGGAAGATTGGGAGGCCTTTGTGGAAAGGCTCGAACACTTCTTTATTGTGAATGACGTGGGGGGAGACGACCCGACATCGCTGGCTGCGAAGTGCTGAGCTATCCTGCTCAGCAGTTGTGGGCCCACCGTCTATGGCCTTGTCAGGGACCTGCTCGTCCCAGAGAAGACAATAACATATGTGGAGCTCGTAACGCTGATACAGGAACAGCTCAAACCTATAGAGAGCATCCTCACAGCCAGACACCGGTTCTCTCGCCAAGAAATCACAAAATATGCTGCAGACCTGAGACGATTGGCTGCACCATGTGATTTTAGCGATCACCTCACCGAAGTACTAAGGGACATCTTTGTTACTGGAATCGGTCACGAGGGCCTTCTCCACAGGCTGCTCTCTGCGGACACCACGGTCACCCTGCAGAAGGCAATTAATGTGAGCCAGGCGTTCATGATCTCGGCCTGCGATTCCAAGTGGATGTCTCACCCCCAGGACTCTAACCCAGCAAGAACTGTGAACCGAAAGTTGCCTTTTAGAGGCAGGGCTGCTGCTAGCAGTCTCTCTCAGGGAAGAGAGAACAGAACACCGAGTCCCAGAATCCTGAGTCCGCCGCATGGGGCCAACCGTGTGGAGGAAATCACAGGGCCCACCAGTGCCGCTATAAAGACTATACTTGCAAAGGCTGTAACATGAAGGGCCACCTCCAGCGAATATGCAAGAGAAATCATACTCACCGAGTCGATGAAGAGTTGGCTGATCATCCGGAGTCCAGAGACGATGAGGTGTACGGAGTGTTAACCTGCACCACCGAGAGTTCCCCGGTGAAAATGGAAGTTGAAGTCAACTATATTCCAGTCACGATGGAGGTGGACACAGGGGCGAGCCAGTCACTGATGAATCAGGCAGCCTTTCAGAAACTCTGGGACAATCCAATCGAACGACCTAAAATGATCCCGATCGAAGTGAAACTGCTCACCTACACAAACGATACATCCCAGTCGTTGGCAGCGTGGATGTCCAGGTGTCCCATGGCGGCGAGATGCACAGGTTACCTTTGTGGATCGTTGCTGGGGATGGTCCAAAGCTATTAGGAAGAAGGTGGATGAAAAAGATCACTTGGAGCTGGGAAAGGCTCCAACCTCCAGCGATCGACATCCCCCATGATCCCGAAGTTGGATCCAGCACAACACCTGAAAAAACAACCACCCAACTCGACTGTGAGGTAACGACACAGACCGCTCAACCCAACGGTGAGATGATCCAGCCCAAACAACCAGACCTCACCTTCCAGGCTCCAGTGGCAGGACTCCAGAGAAGAAAATTCACGCAGAAGATAACTTCCTGTCATCCGTGGCAGAGCCTGGGGAGAAAAGGATCACCGCAGCCTACCCCATGGAGAGAAAGAAGATTGCGTCTGAACCACGAGGTGAAGGGCCTGAAGTCAAGATGGCGGCAGCCAGACCACAAGGGAGCAACACGTGATGCCGAGCTGCGAACCGGATTGGGGTAAAGATTGAAAGACCCTCTTAAACGAGACCGGCAACCAATCACAATTAAAGGGACAGTTCCACTCTTTATACAGCGATGATGGTGATACAAATGTAAAAGATGTAACTGACAATTTCAAGTTTGTAAATGTAACTAATCATGATAAGTCGGGCAATTGCGGTCAGAACCAATGTATTGTGAGAGTAAACGAAGTGATGACGTGCGATGCTGGGATTTACAAGCATGCCGACAAAACCAAGGGCAACCTCCCGTCAGCACCCAGGTCCCGCGATCATGTAGCCTGCCCCTCCGGGACCAATGTGATACCCCAGGGAGTGTGGCCACACACAGAGGGAGCATACCAGCTGCAGGGCCAGTGATCAGCGGACGGCAAAGGCACCACGACCGGTACCCTGCCCCCGATCGGCTCTAACTCTCTGGCCACCAGGCCCAGTACTGGGAGCGAGCGGATATCACCCTCCTTCCCTCCCAACGGGACCTGGGATGACCAGGCTCCCACTATCGCTGAAGAGCAGCAGGGAGACACCGCAGCCCTCAAAGGAGGACAGGGAGGCCACACACTCCTGTGGCTCTGCCCATCACTAGGCAACGGCAAAGGCTCTGAGACTCAGCCAGGTGAGCGATCTGAGCCCACCCAGCTCCGTCATCAGACAATCTGGACGCAGTCTGGTTACTCTGGAACTAGTGTCCTCACCCACCTGCACCTACACAACCCAGGGGCAAGTCTGTGACACCACGTATGTACATTACCTGTAAAATGTACTTGTTCCACTTCTGCAGAACCCAAACAGTGATGTAACTAATCCGATGTTTTTTTGTTCTTTCTGTCTGTACAGGTCTGCACATGCAGGTGTTGAGCCACACACAGGGTCTATGTATGGGGGGGGGGGAATGCATGTATGTAGCCATGGACACACATGGATCACACCCAGAACCCACTCAACCCCCACTGCAACCTCCAACGATCCACTGCTGAACATTTCCCAATGTCGTGGTAATAAGGACTTGGGGGTCCACAGGGAGAGAACCAAGCCAAAGCATTGACAAGGTGCAAGGGCTTTGGGCACTCAAGTCTCGGGCCAGAGCACACAATGCAAAGGCCAGTGGCACAAGACTAAGGGGAGAGTGATGTTGTGTCTGTATAATATAAGTATACTCCCTGTACACTCAATGTACAGTTACAGAAGACTACTGGATGCACCTTCACACTGTATACACTATGCCTGTACCACCAGAGGGTGCAACTGGTGGAGACCTCGGGATCACCTGTACACGACAGGTAACCAGGTATAAAACGGAGCTCACCATACTGTACCCTCACTCAGGAGCTGCAATAAATGGACGAAGGTCACCACAGTTCAAGTACAATACCTTGCCTCATGGAGTCATTACTTGAGTGCTTACAGACACAATAGAAAGAGATTGAACATTAAATGGTCGGACATTGAGAATTGTAGAGGAACAAAGCGACCTGGAAGTGCATGTCCACAGATCCCTTAAGGTAGCAGGCAAGGTGGATTAGCTGGTTAAGAAGACATACAGAATGCTGGCCTTTATTAGCTGAGGCCTAGAATAAGAGAGCAGGTGGATTGTGCTTGAATATAAAACACTGGTTTGGCCACAGCTGGAGTACTGCGTGCAGTTCTCGTCACCACTTTACAGGAAGAAGACTGTGATCGCACTGGAGACTGACAGAGGAGATTTCGAGGATGTTATCGGGAGTGGAGAATCTTAGCTATGAGGACAGATTGGATAGGCTGGGGGTGTTTTTCTTGGAACAAAGTGGGCTGATGGGAGGCAACATTGAAGTTTATACAATTATGCGGGGCCTTGATATAGTGGATAGAATGGTCCATTTCCCTTAGCAGAGGGGTCAACAACCATGGGGCATAAATTTTAAGTCATTGGTAGAAGGTATAGGGGGGATTTGAGGGGAAATGTCTTCACGCAGAGGGTTGTGTGGGTCTGGAACTCACTGCCTTGAAAGGGTGGGAGAGGCAGAAACGCTCACCATATTTAAAAAGTGCTTGGATGTGCACCTGAAGTTCCGTAACCTGCAGGGTTATGGACCGAGAGCTGGAAAGTGGGATTAGACTGGAGAGCCTGTTATTGGCCGGCACGGTCACGATGGGCCGAAATGGCCTCCTTCCGTGCTGTAAACTTCTGATTATATAATTCTATGAAAAATAATCACCAAACGTGGGGCTCGCACCTCTGACCCTGAGATTTAGTATCTCATAATCTACTGAGTGAGTTAGCTGGGCTTGTGCAAAATGCACCTTTTTGTCGTTGATTACAGCTCCGCCCCAGATGTTTAAACTTGCAGTCGAGGAACTGCCAGGATTTTCTTGAATGGTGGACCAGGCTCGAGGGGCCGAATGGCCTACTCCGGCCCCTAATCCTGACATGCTTATTATCTTACGACATTTCACAGGAGAACAAACTCGCCCCTGAGCATGCATGAGGAGAAAGCTCCAGAAAATATTCCCACCTGGTGAGCTTTCGCATGTGAGGCGAACGTGTTCACCGCTACACTGCAGAAACATCTCCACTTTCAGCACCAGGTCAGATGGAAATGTTAAGCGAGCAGGTGAACTGCAAAATCCCACTTTTTAGGCTTTGGTCGTGGTGTCAAACAATGAGTTGCACTTAATGATTAAAAACAGGAAGTGTCAGAAGTGTGAGGTGAACCCACACCTCCAGACGATACTGCGACCTAAACACAGAACCTCGGACCGCTCGGCCATCCTGACTATTTAATGCTGTATGTGGCCAACTGCAGGTTTATTTTGAACTTTTGTGTCCTGTCACATGAAATAAATGAGGGCAGCAGGAGTATCTCTGCCTGACATCGGGGAAACAGTGAGACAGACCTTGGAGCAAGGGTCTGGTTATTGCCAAGCAGCAAAGAAAATATTAATTCCCGAATTACCCTGAAGAACAGTGACCTCGACGTGATCTGGGGTCAGACGCGCTACCGTTGCGCCACGAGGTCGATACAGCACATCGGAAATGTTTGACTATATGAAGGCTCACAATACAAGGGGCTTTAAAATCCCCGCCCATTCCCACCGGGTGTCAGAAGCAGCGCTCACTTGCCAGTCACCGTATGTTTTTTTGTCAAACTTTTGTGTTGCTTTCACGGGAAAGCATCATTAATTAACCAGTCACCTTCTTTTGCACAATGAAAGAAATGCTAACTGAGGCAGAGTCGATACTTCAACCATTTTTTTCTGTGCTTTGCATAGAAACATAGAAACATAAAAACATAGAAACATAGAAAACAGGTGCAGGAGTAGGCCATTCGGCCCTTCGAGCCTGCACCACCATTCAATATGATCATGACTGATCATTCACCTCAGTACCCCTTTCCTGCTTTCTCTCCATACCTTTGATACCTTTAGCCGTAATGGCCACATTTAACTCCCTTTTGAATATATCTAACGAACTGGCCTCAACAACTTTCTGTGGTAGAGAATTCCACAGGTTCAGAATTCTCTGAGTGAAGAAGTTTCTCCTCATCTCGGTCCTAAATGGCTTACCCCTTGTCCTTAGACTGTGACCCCTGGTTCTGGACTTCCCCAACATCAGGACCATACTTCCTGCCTCTAACCTGTCCAATCCCATCAGACCTGTATATGTTCGATGCGATCCCTTGTCATTCTTCTAAATTCCAGTGAAGAAAAGTCTAGTTGATCCAGTCTTTCTTTACATGTCAGTCCTGCCCTCCCGGGAATCAGTCTGGTGAACCTTATCTGCACTCCCTCAATAGCAAGAATGTCCTTCCTCAGATTAGGAGACCAAAACTGTACACAATATTCCAGGTGAGGCCTCACCAAGGCCTGCGTCCGCGCACATACAGAGGCTGAATTACAGGACATAGTCGACGTATTTATGAAGCGTATGAAAGCATGAGCCTTACGCTAAACATCCGTAAGACAAAGGTCCTCCACCAGCCTCACCGCACAGCACTACCCCCCAGTCATCAAGATCCACGGCGCGGCCCTGGACACCATGGACCACTTCCCATATCTCGGGAGCCTCCTATCAACAAGAGCAGGCATCGACGACGAGATTCAACACGGCCTCCATGCGCCAGTGCAGCCTTCGGCCGCTTGAGGAAAAGAGTGTTTGAAGACCAGGCCCTCAATACTGCCACCAGGCTCATGGTCTACAGGGCTGTAGTAATACCTGCCCTCCTGTAAGGCTCAGAGACATGGACCATGTACAGTCGACACCTCAAGTTGCTGAAGAAATATCACCAACGATGTCTCCGCAAGATCCTACAAATCCCCTGGGTGGACAGACGCACCAACATCAACGGCCTTATTCAGGCTAACATCCTCAGCTTTGAAGCACTGACCACACTCGATCAGCTCCGCTGGGCAGGCCACATAGTCCGCATGCCAGACACAAGACTCCCAAAGCAAGTGCTCTACTCGGAACTCCTTCATGGCAAACGAGCCAAAGTGGGCAGCAGAAACTCTAAAAGGACACACTCAAAGCCTCCCTGATAAAGTGCAACATCCCCACTGACACCCAGGAGTCCCTGACCCAAGACCACCCTAAGTGGAGGAAGTGCATCCGAGAGGGCGCTGAGCACCTCGAGTCTCAACGCCGAGTGCATGCAGAAATCAAGTGTAGACGGCAGAAAGAGCGTTCGGCAAACCTGTCCCACCCATCCCTTCCCTCAACGACTATCTGTCCCACCTGTGATAGGATCTGTGGCTCTAGTATTGGACTGTTCAGCCACCAAAGAACTCACATAACGAGTGGAAGCAAGTCTTCCTCGATTCCGAGGGACTGCCAATGTAGATTCCAAAATTCATGGAAACCCCCCAGTGTTTAGACTCACTGAAAAGGAAATTCGATTAAGCCTATTAAACATAAATTTTGCGATTCTAAAAAGCATATGGAAGAAATCTACAAGTCTTAACCAAGTTTGGGATTTTAAAAGGCATGTTTGGGCCTGTGGGGAAAAGCTGCAGTGACAGAGGGGTGGGATTTAGAGTTTGGATATTGTAGCTAATCAGTTTGTCTGGGGGAGCTCTTTAACCATAGTCAGACCCCCAGAAAACATTAGCATTTATACAATCGACCACGGAAGGAACATTATCCACCCCACCCACAGGATCCAAATATCACATCCATATTCCAACACCTTTTCAACATGTATAGAAATATCTGGCTCAGCTCAGACTTCCCGAAGCCAAAGCAGTGCAATTACAATGGACAAGAGTTCATCAGTTCATAAATAAGGAGTATCACCATCCCAAAGTCTATCAACACCAGATTAAAACATTTAATAAAGTCTCAGTTAGCTAGTGCGCCAAAACTTATACAAAGAAGACCACTTAAATCAATGGGCAGCAAAACTTAAACAAAAGAAACGTTAGATTTGGCACGAAGATTAAGCAGCCTCTCAGAGTATAACTGGGAGCCTATCGTACCAAGAGCAACCTATTTTTCTGAACTTTGCAAAAACAAGATCAAGATCGAGAGCACACGGCGAGAAAACACAGGAAGAGACATCACGACATCGGAGAAAAGAACTTCAAAAAACCAATCAGTGGAACATCAATACCAACTGACTTGGTAACAGGCATCAACCGGACCACCGCGACCGACGGACCCAACCAGGAAAATCAACCACTAGAAAACCGGGGTCCATGCAAGTTTTCCACTCTACAATTTGTGCCTCGACTGTCCAGCAGGTAAAAATGACCGAAACAACTTAAAACCCTATTGATGACAAAGGATACCGGCTTCGGGACAGTCAGAATACTTCGTCACAGACAAGGCACCGGAAGGCTGGAAGGTAGATCACACCGGTTGTGGGAGAGCTGGTTGGTGGTGACATGGAAGTGTCTGCAGTGTGCGGGACCAGACTGCTTCCACACATCCACAATGAATGTCCCACCCTTTATTTGGGAAAAGTGCAACTGAGAGTGGACAAGTTCCATCCCGGTCAGAGCAATCTGAAGCTTTAACTGACTGACACCCGAGTTTGGGATTGTAATGTCTGTCAGCATGTAATGCTTGTAGCTCCACACTGTGGATGTGGACGTATTGTGTACTGCAACTGTATAGTTAATCATTAAACAGAATAGGCTCTTTCCGGAGAGTTCCGAGAGAGCAGCCTGCATGTTAGGAAGCTGTGTGTGCTGTGCTCTGTGAAGATATCACAGGGATGTCTCGCAATGTGTGCATCTATCAGTCTCTGTGGTGCAATGGATTAGTGCATTCAGCTATTAACTGCAAGGTTGGTGGATCGTAGCCCATTCAGGAACAAAGCCTTTAATTGTTTTTCCCTGAGGATTCGGTGCCGTGCAGTTCCAGGTTGTCATTGTGCGTTTTGGCTGCACGAATATATTCCGCAACCATTGCCAGCTGTGCTGTTATCAAGTTATACCAACTGTTACTTGCATTTTCGCGTGGTTGTTCATTGTCTCGTCGCCAATTGATACGCTCATAATAAAGAATGAAACTGAGTACAGTGAACAATGAGTAAGTGTGACATTAGCTCCTTTAATAAAACTCCAGAGTTCTTTTATACCGTGCTGACAAGGGATGCTGGAATCCCTTGGGACTCCAACAGGTCGGCCCTCAGGTCGTGGTGTGATACAGATCGCTAAGGGTTAAATACATAACACAAGGTGTGTACAGAAATCAACCATCAAAAGCCCTGTCATTAACCAGAGGGGTTTCCGGCAATTTTCTGATCGCAAAGCGCTTTCACTCCTTGTCCTTAAAATTGCAGATGTGGGAATTGGGGCGTTTAATGACTTTGAAAGGAGAACATTGTTGTTTGGTGCAGTTCCGGTCAGAGAAATGTTTGTGAAAGGAACTTTTTGCAGAGAGAGGGATTGAGCATTTCAGCTTGTTGCTGAACACTTCTCTCTGGGCACTGAGCTGCGCAGCAGTTTCCGTAGTGTAGCGGTTATCATGTTTGCCTCACACGCGAAAGGTCTCTGTTTCGAGCCTGTGCGGAAACATTATTTGTGAAGCAAAAACTTGTCTGCAATAAAATTTAACAAAAGCTGTCCGGGATACATTGTCGCATGAGCAATTAACATTTTAAAACTAATCACCTCAAATACAGAGCGTGCAAAATCAGATCGGGGATAAAACTTCTTCAAGTGTTAAAGTTTCACTAATGATTAAAGTTCACTTTTTGAAATTTCGATTGTCCCTGTTCGCATTTCTTTCATTCTGTGAAACAACACTGTCGGTTTATACCATCAGATCTAAGTTGCATTTGAAACCCACAAACAACTCATTAATTATTCGCTCTTCCCCAGTTCCAGAGGTCAGAGGGTTATTGTCCATCCCTGGGATGCAAACTACCTCGGACCCGGGGCAAAGCTCCTCGTGCACCGAGCACAGGCTCAAGAAAACCCCGGAGGAGAGGATATCCCGATCACTGGGCCTTCCAGCAACACAGAACAAGCGCCCGGTCTGAAACTTTACCGAGTAATAACTTGCAACTAAAGCATCCGACAGTCAGGATGGCCGAGCGGTCTAAGGTGCTGCGTTCAGGTTGCAGTCTCCACTGGCGGTGTGGATTTGAATCCCACTACTGACATTCAGTGTTTTTAATTACAAACTCATTTGTTTTGACACCACTCTGAAGTGCTTTGGGACATCCATCGAACTTCAAAAAATTTCTCCACTTCAATGACAAACGGTGATATCAAAGTTACTTCCCAAACCGGGAAACGATCCCGGGTGGCTGCAGCGAAAGGAATGGTTTTGTGAAGCATTGAAAGGTGCCCTCTAAATATCTCTAAATAATAGAAGATAATGTGTTCATTAATGATGTTTTTCCATAAAAGCAACATAAATTTTAAAGAACAGTAATTGACTAACATGGGGCTCAAACCCACGACCCTGAGATTAAGAGTCTCATGCTCTACCGACTGAGCTCGCCAGGCTTCTCAACATCTACCCTGTCAATCCCCTTCAGAATATTGTCCGTTTCAACGAGATCACCTCCCATTCTTCGAAACTCCAGAGAGTATCGGCATGTTCTACACAATTTCTCATCATAGGACAGCCCTCTCATCCCAGGAATCAATCTGTTGAACCTCTGTTGCACCATCTCCAAGGCAAGTATATCCTTCCTTAGATAAGTACCATGGGCGAATATCCTGTTTTTCTGCTGATTCTACGGTTGTATAAAAAGTTATTAAAATTCAACAGTCGCTGGGCAAACATATTTGTATTTCCTTCAGTGTGCAATACATGTGGGTGCATTAATGCTGATTGAAACAATTATTCAGTATTTCACCGACTTGAATTATTTTTAATCAACTTGCTCTGTAACAATGCTTTCCCTGACCGAAAATGAAACACTGACCACAGCAATGAGAACACCAAACCCTAACCACTAGACTGCCAGGGAGCACTGTTTGCAGTTGCCCCATAGTACCGAATATATAGCCCACAGTACAAGAGTAAGGAAGTCTTGCTACAATTGTACAGGGCCCTGGTGAGACCACACCTGGAGTACTGCACACAGTTTTGGTCTCCTTATCTGAGGAAGGATACACTTGCCTGGGAGGTGGTACAACAGAGGTTCAACAGATTGATTCCTGGGATGAGAGGACTGTCTTAAGTTGAGAGATTGTGTAGAATGGGACTATACTCTCCGGTAGTTTAGAAGAATGAGAGGTGATCTCATTGAAACACACAATATTCTGAAGGGGATTGACAGGGTAGATGCTGAGAGGTTGTTTCCCCCGGGCTGGAGTATCTAGAACCAGGGGGCACAGTCTCAGGTTAAGGGGTCGGCCATTTAAGACAGAGATGAGGAGGAATTGCTTCACTCAGGGGGTTATGAATCTGTGGAATTCTCTGCCCCACAGGCCTGTGGATGCTGAGTCTCTGAATATATTCAAGGCTGCGTTCGATAGATTTTTGGAGTCTCAGGGAATCAAGGGATCGGGAGATCGAGCGGGAAAGTGGAGTTGAGATCGACGATCAGTCATGATCACAATGAATGGTGGAGCAGGCTTGAGGGGCCGTATGGCCTACTACTGCTCCGATTTCTTATGTTGTTATCTGTACTGGCACTGTGAAATAAATTTCCATTAGTCCCATTCCCCAGCACCCTGCAAATGTTTCTTTTTCAACTATATTTTCCTTTGGAAAGTTAATATTAAATCTGCTTCCAAAACCCTGTCAGGCAGAAAAATATTCACATTAATTTTATACAGCCCCATTTTAGACATTACTTTCCCTGCTTTGCATGTCATGCGTGGGCAAATGCATGGCAGATGAAGTATGATGTGGATAAATGTGAGGTTATCCACTTTGGTGGTAAAATCAGAGAGACAGACTATTATCTGAATGGTGACAGGTTAGGAAAAGGGGAGGTGCAATGAGACCTGGGTGTCATGGTATATCAGTCATTGAAGGTTGGCATGCAGGTACAGCAGGTGGTTAAGAAAGCAAATGGCATGTTGGCCTTCATAGGGAGGGGATTTAAGTACAGGGGCAGGGAGGTGTTACTACAGATGTACAGGGCCTTGGTGAGGCCGAACCTGGAGTATTGTATACAGTTTTGGTCTCCTAACTTGAGGAAGGACATTCTTGCTATTGAGGGAGGACAGTGAAGGTTCACCAGACTGATTCCCGGGATGGCGGGACTGACATATCAAGAAAGACTGGATCAACTGGGTTGTATTCACTGGAGTTCAGAAGAATGAGAGGGGATCTCAGAAACATTTAAAATTCTGACGTGGTTCGACAGGTTAGATGCAGGAAGAAAGTTTCCAATGTTGAGGAAGTCCAGAACCAGGGGTCACAGTCTAAGGATAAGGGGTAAGCCATTTCGGACCGAGATGAGGAGAAACTTCTTCACCCAGACAGTGGTGAACCTGTGAAATTCTCTGCCACAGAAAGTTGTTGAGGCCAATTCACTAAATATATTCAAAAACGAGTTAGATGTAGTCCATACTACTAGGGGGATTAAGGGGTATGGCGAGGAAGCAGAAATGGGGTACTGAAGTTGCATGTTCAGTCATGAACTCATTGAATGGCGGTGCAGGCTCAAAGGGCCGAATGGCCTACTCCTGCACCTATTTTCTATGTTTCTATTTTTCTGTGAATTATTATCTTGTCTCATTTTACACACTGCATTTTAGGACATTGCTTTAAAATGTTTGGTGCCTGAGTGTGAAATATTAGATGAAATAAACATAGTGAGAGATGAGGTATTAAGAGGTTTAGCAGCTATGAAAGTGGATATCCCCAGGCCCAGATGAAATGCATCCCAGGCTGTTAAGTGAAGCAAAAGAGGAAATAGCAGAGGCTTTGACCATCATTTTCCAATCCTCTCTGGCTTCAGGTGTGGTGCCAGAGGACTGGAGGGCTGCTAACGTTGTATCTTTGTTTAAGAAGGAAGAAAGGGAGAGACCGAGTAATTACAGGCCAGTCAGCCTAACCTCGGAGGTGGGTAAATTATTGGAAAAAACCTAAAGGACAGGATAAATCTTCACTTAGAAAGACACGGATTAATCAACGACAGTCAGTACGGATTTGTTAAGGGAAGGTCGTGTCTGACTAACTTGATTTAATTTTTTGGGAAGGTAACCAGGAGGGTCGATGAAGGCAAAGCATATGATGTAGTGTGTATGGATTGTAGCAAAGCTTTTGATAAGGTCCCACATGGCAGACTGGTCACAAAAGTAAAAGCCCATGGAATCCAGGGCAAAGTGGCAAGTTGGATCCAAAACTGGATCGGAGGTATGAAGCAAAGGGTAATGGTTGGTGCGTGTTTTTGAGACTGGAAAGATGTTTCCAGTGGGGTTCCACAGGACTCAGTACTAGGACCCTTGCTTTTTGTGATTTACATCAATGATCGACATTTGAATATAGGGGTTATGATTGAGAAGTTTGCAGATGATACTAAAATCTGCGGTGTGGTTAATAATGAAGAAGAAAGCTGCGGAATGCAGGAGGAAATCAATCAACTGGTCAGGTGGGCAGAACAGTGGCAAATGGAGTTTAATCTGGAGAAGTGTGAGGTCATGCATTTTGGGAGGGCTAACAAGGAAAGGGAATACACATTAAATGGTAGGACACTGAGAAGTGTAGAGGAACAAAGGGACATAAGAACATAAGAACATAAGAAATAGGAGCAGGAGTCGGCCATACGGCCCCTCGAGCCTGCTCCGCCATTTAATACGATCATGGCTGCTCCGATCATGGAATTGGTCCACTTACATGCCCGCTCCACATAACCCCTTATTCCCTTATCGTTTAAGAAATTGTCTATATCTGTCTTAAATTTATTCAACGACCCAGCTTCCACAGCTCTCTGGGACAGCGAATTCCACAGATTTACAACCCTCTGAGAGAAGAAAGTTCTCCTCATCTCAGTTTTCAATGGGCGGCCCCTTATTCTAAGATTATGCCTCCTAGTTCTAGTCTCCCCGAACAGTGGAAACAACCTCTCTGCATCCATCTTGTCAAGCACCCTCATAATCTTATACGTTTCGATAAGATCACCTCTCATTCTTCTGAATTCCAATGAGTAGAGGCCCAACCTATTCAACCTTTCCTCATAAGTCAACCCCCTCATCTCCGGAATCAACCTAGTGAACCTTCTCTGAACTGCCTCCAAAGCAAGTATATCCTTTCGTAAATATGGAAACCAAAACGGCACGCAGTATTCCAGGTGTGGCCTCACCAATACCCTGTATAACTGCAGCAAGACTTCCCTGCTTTTATACTCCATCCCCTTTGCAATAAAGGCCAAGATTCCATTGGCTTTCCTGATCATAAATTTAATTTAAGACAGAGATAGACAGTTTCTTAACTGATAAGGGAATAAGCGGTTATGGGGAGCGGGCAGAGAAGTGGACCTGAGCCCATGTTCGGATCAGCCATGATCGTATTAAATGGAGGAGCAGGCTCGAGGGGCCGTATAGCCTACTCCTGCTCATATTTCTTATGTTATGTTCTTATCACTTGCTGTACCTGCATACTAACCTTTTGTGTTTCATGCAAAATTACCCCAGGTCCCACTGTACTGTAGCACTTTGCAATCTTTCTCCACTTAAATAATAACTTGCTCTTTGATTTTTTCTACCAATGTTCATAACCTCACACTTTCCAACATTGTACTCCATCTGCCAAATTTTTGCTCACCTCACTTCGCCTGTTTATGTCCTTTTGATGATTTTTTGTATCCTCTTCACACATTGCTTTTCCTCCCATCTTTGTATCATCAGCATACTTGGCAATGTTACACTCGATCCCTTTAGCCAAGTCATTAATATAGATTGTAAATAGTTGGGGCCCCAGCATCGATCCCTGCGGCATCCAACTAATTACTGATTGTCAAACCGAGAATAAACAATTTATCCCGACTCTCTGTATTCTGTTAGTTAGCCAATCCTCCATCCATGCTAATATATTACCGCCAACCCCGTGAACTTTTATCTTGTGCAGTAAATTTTTATGTGGCACCTTGTCAAAATGCCTTCTCGAAGTCAAAATATATCACATCCACGGGTTCCCCTTTATCCACCCTGTTCATTACATCCTCAAAGAATTAATAATTGCTGTAATCACCATGAAAAACTATACTTTCTGTGATAGACCGAGCTTACAGACTATCTGGCTTCTCCTGCCCTTTGCCGGGCACGTGTTCCGGGTTTAATTTTACAAACTGTGTGAGTTCGCTGATCGCAGGGAGACGATAGGAGCCTCTGTGGCCCTACTGTGACGATGTGGAAGTGAACACGGTGGCTGGGTGATCCATGACATTTCTGTAAAGGGCAGCGGAGGAGAAGGATTGAGAACTTTCAGTGTGGGACAGAAGTTGTTTAAGGTGAGCCAACACATTCCTGATCAGCACAGAGGGAGCTCACTGGTCAGCTCCCCTTTGTTGCGGTTGTTGTGCCAGAGGTTTCTGTCATACAGCGGTTATCACGTTTTCTTTGCATGAGACAGGGCCCTGGTTCAATCCTGGCCACGAACTTTATATTTCAACTTGCTTTAGAGGAACAATCAGAGGCGAGTTTATTCTCCTGGCAAATGCTGCCTGATCTGCTGAGATTTCCAGCATTTGCTGTTTTTATTTGCTATTTATTCTCCTGGCAAAAGGGCTCCCTTATTCCTTCATTGCTCTTTATTTCACTTCAGTAAATAGATAACTTTCAGTGAGAGAAAACGGATCCATCGGGGAACTTTCGTGTGAGAGGCCAACGTGATATCCGCTACACTGCAGCCCATCAAAGGGCGAGAAACCACTGAATATAAAGGATGAGCTCACAAATATCAGGGTCAGTGCAGTCTGGTCAACGTCAAACCCTCCTTTCTTATTCAGCAGAGGCATGAACGGGAGTCAGACGCCACAAAATTTAATTAAAGACACAAATATAAGTAACACTTCCAAATCTTTTCACTGTAAAATTCTTTCACTTTATTTGAAATCCTACTGAATTGAATCTGAAAATGGGCACCATGGGATTTTATCCTCACTGCTGATTCTATTTTCTGTGCACGGTAGGAATAACCGGTGCTGTTAAATTTGATAAAAGTTGCCCCAGATTCCTGGCGTTATCGGCAATGAAGGTTTTGAACCAGAATCCTAAAATACAGTGTGTAAAATGGGTTAATATGCAGAAGAACATAAGAACATAAGAAATAGGAGCAGGAGTCGGCCATACGCCCCTCGAGCTTGCTCCGCCATTTAATACGATCATGGCTGATCCGATCATGGACTCAGGTCCACTTCCCTGCCCGCTCCCCAAAGCACAGGACAAATGATTGATGTATCGACTGTCCCTCAGTTAGCATTTCTTTCATTGTGCAAAAGAAGGTGAGGGATTAATTAATGATGCTTTCCCGTGAAAGCAACACAAATGTTTCAGAAAAAAACATAAGGTGACTGGCAGTTGAGCGCTGCTTCTGATACCTGGTGGGAATGGGCAGGGATTTTAAAGCCACTTGTATTGTGAAACCTTCATATAGACGAACATCCCACACGTTCTGCGTAGGCCTCGTGGCGCAATGGTAGCGCGTCTGACTCCAGATCAGAAGGTTGCGTGTTCAAATCACGTCGGGGTCACTGTTTTTTTGGAAATTGTTCTTCCAGAATTAATATTTTCTTTGCTGTTTGGCAATAACCAGACCCTTGCTCCAAAGTCTGTCTCACTGTTTCCCCGGTGTCAGGCAGAGATACGCCTGGTGCTCTCATTTATTTCATGTGACAGGACACTACAGTTCAAAATCAACCTGCAGGTGGCCACACCCAGCACTGAATAGTCAGGATGTCCGAGCGGTCTAATGTGCTGTGTTCCGTTCGCAGTCTCCTCTGGAGGTGTTGATTTGAATCTGACATTTCTTACTTTTTATCATTAAGTGAAACTCATTGTTTGACACCACAACTCACTCCAAAATACTGGGATTCAGCAGTTCACCTGCTCACTTCACATTTCCGTCTGACCTGGTGCTGAAAGTGGAGATGTTTCCGCAGTGTAGCGGTTCACATGTTTGCCTCACAAGTGAAAGCTCACTGGGCGGGAATGTTTTCTGTAGCCTTCTCCTCATGCATGCTCAGGGGCGAGTTTGTTCTCCTGTGAAAGGTCATAAGATCATAAGTATGGAAGGATTAGGGGCCGGAGTAGGCCATTCGGCTCCACAAGCCTGGTCCACTATTGAAGAAGATCCTGGCAGTTCCTCGACAGCAAGTTTAAACATCTGGTTATGTTCCTAACATCATTTGAACCGCAGTGTTTCCGTAGCGTCGTTGTTATCACGTTCGCTTCACACGCGAAAGGATCCCGGGCGGAACGTGATTTTTGAGACTATTTTTGCTGTGAAATAAATTGAACAAAAGTCACCCCAGATTCCTTGTCACATGAGCAATAAACATTTTAAACCTGTCTCCTAAATACAGAGTGTTATGTCTTGAATAAAGAATCTGACCAGATACTGCAAACTGAAAGTAAGGTGTGACCGTCGTCCTTTATTACAAGTCTCCAGTGTGCCTCTCCAACCTGTGAGGCCTCCTGGTGTACAGTGCTCCCAAGGGATTGTGGGATCCCTTGGGACTCCAGTGGATGAGCCCTCTGATGGTTAAACAAGGTATTTACAGGTTTACATATGTAACAACACTCCCCCCGCACCGCTCCCCCCAGCCTCCCCAAAGTCAGTAGTGTAACTATTTACAATTTGAGTCAATCTGTGGCCTTCCTTTCCCTGGTTGAACTTCTCGGTGCAAATGCTGGTTTTGGTGAGTCATTTGTTGGGCCCTCGCTGGCCTGCTGGGCGTGGTGAGTCCTGCTGGGCTGCTGCGGGTGATGGGTTCTGCTTCGTGGTCAACCGCTGGGTTGAGTGCCACTTGTGTGTGTGTTGGAGGAGCGAAAAAGGTAGAGTCTATTGTGGGTTGTTCTGGATAGTCCGTGAATCTGAGTTTGGTTTGGTCCAAGTGTTTTCTGCAGGTGAGTCCATATGAAAGTTTGACCAGGAACACCCTCCTTCCCTCTTTGGTCACGACAGTGCTGGGAAGCAACTTGGGACCTTGTCCATAGTTCAACATAAATACAGGATAATTAATCTCGATTTCGCGTGACACATTTGCTTGATCATGATATGTATTCTCTTGAAGCCGCCTGCTCTCTACCTGTTTGTGTAGATCAGGGTGGTCTAACGAGAGCCTTGCCTTAAGTGCCCTTTTCATGCGCAGTTCCACGGAGGGAACGCCAGTGAGCGAGTGGGGTCTTGTGCGGTAACTAAGCAGGACTCGGGATAGGTGACTCTGCAGTGAGCCCTCAGTTACCCTCTTCAAGCTCTGCTTGATTGCTGCACTGTTCTCTCTGTCTGACCATTGGATGTTGGTTTAAACGGGGCAGATGTGACATGTTTGATCCCATTGCGTGTAATGAACTCTTTGAACTCAGCACTGGTGAAGCACAGCCCATTGTCACGGACAAGAACGTTAGGCAGGCCGTGCGTGGCAAACATGATCCGCAAGCTTTCAATGGTGGCAGCGGACATCATCTCACATTCAATCCACTTGGAGTACGCATCTACAACCACAAGGAACATTTTACCCAAGAGCGGGCCTGCATAGTCGACGTGTGCCCTAGACCACGGTTTGGAGGGCCAAGACCAAAAACTTAGCAGCGCCTCCCTGGGTACATTGCTTAACTGCCAGCATGTATTACATCTGTGAACGCAGGACTCTAAGTCCGCATCGATACTGGGCCACCACACGTGGGATCTGGCTATTGCTTTCGTCATTACAATGCCTGGGTGGGTACTGTGGAGATCACTAATGAAAGTGTCCCTGCCCTTTTCTGGCACCACTACTTGATACAGTCTGCCTGTATGGACATTTTATCTCTGCGCCGCTGGTACGGCTTTATTTCTTCCTGCATCTCTAACGGAATTCTAGACCAACTCTCGTGGAGCACACAGTTTTGTACTGAGGACAATGAGGGATCTGGGCTCATCTAGGTTCTAATCTGTCGGGCGGTAACAGGTGATTGCTCACTCTCGAATGCTTCCATTACCATAACTAAATCTGGGGGCTGTGCCATCTCCACCCCTGTGGTGGGCAATGGCAGCCTACTGAGAGCATCGGCACAGTTTTCTGTGCCTGGTCTGTGGCGGATGGCGTAGTTGTATGTGGACAATGTGGGCGCCCATCTCTGGATGCGGACCGATGCATCTGTATTTATCCCCTTACTTTCAGAAAAGAGGGATAAAAGTGGCTTATGGTCAGTTTCCAATTCAAATTTGAGCCCAAACAGATATTGGTGCATTTTTTTTACTCCATAAACACATGCTAACACTTCTTTTTTGATCATGCTGTAGGCCCTCTCAGCCTTAGACAGACTCCTGGATGTATAAGTAACCCGTTGCAATTTCCCAGATTCATGAGCTTGATGCAATACACACTCAACATCGTATGACGACGCATCACATGTTAGCACCAAAGGCTTACATGCATCATACAGCACAAGCAATTTGGTTGAGCATAACAGTTTTCTAGCTTTTACAACGGCATTTTCTTGGCTTTTACCCCATACCCATTCATTTTCTTCATGCAGTAAAGCGTGCAGTGGTTCGAACAGTGTTCTGAGACACGGTAAGAAGATACGAAAGTAGTTCAGGATTCCTGGAAACGACCGCAGCTCCGTCACGTTCTGTGGCCTCGGTGCGTTGTCGATTGCCTCCATCTACGAATCGGTGGGCCTGATGCCGTCCGCCGCAATTCTTCTCCACAGGAACTCCACTTCAGGCGCCAGGACAATGCACTTCGAGCATTTTAACCTTTGCCTCACGCGATTAAGCCGACTAAGAACCTCCTCCAGGTTCTGCAGATGCTCATCTGTGTCCCGACCTGTAACCAAGATGTTGTCCTGGAAGACCACGGTGCGTGGGACCGAATTCAGTAAGCTTTCCATGTTTCTCTGGAATTCGCTGGCTGATCGAATCCCAAATGGGCATCTGTTGTGAATGAAGAGAGATTTGTGCGTGTTGATGCAGGTGAGGCCCTTCGATGATTCCTCCAGCTCCTGAGTCATGTAGGCTGAGGTCAAGTCCAGCTTCGTGAACGTCTTTCCTCCGCCAGCGTCGCAAAAAGGTTGTCTGCCTTTGGTAGTGGGTATTGATCCTGAAGGGAGAAACATTTGATAATTACTTTGTAATCACCACAGAATATGACGGTGCCCTCTCCCTTGAGGACTGGAACAATCGGACTGGTCCGCTCGTTCAATTCGATCGGCAAAATTATGCCCTCTCGTTGCAGCCTGTCCAGCTCGATCTCCACACTCTCTCTCATCATGTACGGTACTGCTCTCGCTTGTGATGGATAGGTCGCGCCCCGGGGAATTAGGTGGATCTGCACTTTTGCTCTTTGGACCTTCATGATGCCTGGTTCGAACAACGAGGGGAATTTGTTTAAGATCTGGGCAGACGAAATGTTGTTGACGGGCGAGAGCACCCGGATGTCATTCCAGTTCCAGCGTATATTCCCCAGCCAGCTCCTGCCGAGCAGCGTGGGGCCATCGCCCGGTACCACCCAGAGTGGTAACTTGTGTATCGCTCCATCGTAGGAGACCTTTACAGTAGCACTGCCGATTACGGGGATCAGTTCATTTGTGTAAGCTCTCAGTTTAGTGCGAATGGAAGTCAGGACTGGCCTTGAGGCCTTGCTGCACCTCAATTTATCGAAAGTCTTTCTGCTCATAATGGACTGGCTCGCGCCCATGTCTCGCTCCATTGACACCGGGAGTCCATTTAATTCAACCTTCAACATTATCGGGGGCACTTTGTGGTAAATGTATGCACCCCATATACCTCTACCTCCTCGGTCTGATGCTCTGGTTCATTGTGATCTGCCGTGGATCTGCCCTCCTCTGCAACATAGAGGTTTGCAGGATTAGCAGGGTTTGCAGCTTGCCTGCACATTCGTTGCAGGTGTCCCATTGTTCCACAGCCCTTGCAAACGTATCCTTTGAAGCGGCATGATTGGAAACGATGATCACCCCCGCAGCGCCAACAAGATGTTAATGGCGTAGCATTCATCACTCTTGATGGTGGACTCTGAGACATCTGCAGACGTACAGCTACAGGCATGTGAGGCCTGCCCTGTACGTAACGATTTGAAAAAAACATTACTTTGTTCACAGTATTTGGACAGCACTCGTGTGCTGAGAGATTTGTTTGGTATTGTCACTGGTGGCGATAAACGCTTGGGCTATCGCTATGGCTTTACTCAAGGTTGGGGTCTCGACTGTCAAAATTAGTTTACGAAGTATTACTTCATGGCCAATGCCAAGTACAAAGAAGTCCCTGATCATGTGCTCCAAATGTCCTACAAATTCCAAATGCCTGCAAGGTGTCTTTGAACGACGACATAGCTCGCCACTTCTTGGCCTTCAGAACTTTTGCACATGTCGAACCGGAACCTCGCCATCAGAAAGCTTTCCTTCAGGTTAAGATGCTCCCGGACCAGTGTGCACAAATCAACATACGATTTCTCTGTGCGTTTCGCTGGAGCAAGCAGCTTTAGTATGAGGCCATAAGATGGTGCCCCACAAACAGTGAGGTGAATCGCCCTTCCTTTGGCAGCATTCGCTTCTCCTTCCAGCTCGCTGGCCACGAAGTATTGGTCGAGTCGCTCCACTAAGGTTTCCCAATCATCTCCCTCCGAAAATTTCTCCAGGATGCCCATTGCTCTCTGCATCGTTGCGGTGGGGTTCGTCATCTGTATCTCATCACCAGATGTAGTGCATGAATAAAGAGTCTGACCAGATGCTGTGAACTCAAAGTAATTTGTGACCTTAGTCTTTTATTGCAGGTCTCCAGAGTGTTTCTCCATCCTGTGAGGCCTCCTTAAGTACAAGTGCTCCCAAGGGATTGTGGGATCTGTTGGGACTCCAGGGGATGAGCCCTCTGGTGGTTAAACAAGGTATTTGCAGGTTTACATACACAACACTTGTTTGCATAAGTTCTATGCAAATTGAAAGGCCTCATTCGGTATCTGAACGTGGAATCTCTCGCAAATTGCCATTAACAACCCTGAAGTGAGAATCATATCCCTGGACCAACGAAACGACTGCTTGACAAGAATGGCGATAATGTGTAACCATTATAAAAGCATGTTATTGTGTGTATCTATTCTTTGTAGCCGGAGCACATGAGACCGAATCAGTGACTTTGCTTTTTCGACCTGTCTTCTGAAGCGCCGCACGGTCCCACTCTGACAGTCAATGAGCTGTTGGGACGTTAGTATATCCAGGCTGTGGGTGGCCACCCCGAGCGCAGCAGAGGAGTTTCTGCATTAGTTCTGGGTGGGGACAGTATTTCCCCTTCTCTCTTCCTCTTGTCTATATCGTTGTGCTTTGATTTCTCTATTTATTCCTCGTCTCAGTTTCTCGTGTTTAAAAGGGAACAAACGATGAAATGGGTTTCACTGTCGAAAAGAATTTCTCTCACTTAAATTTAGACGTGCTACCGTTGCGTCCTGAGGTCTAGGCAGCTAGCCGTTGATATTCACGGTCATATATAAATATATATAAATATATCTAAATGCATCGTAGCTGTTCCCTGGTGGTCGAGGGGTTAAGATCCAGCGCACTAACCTGGTAACGATACTCGATCAATTCGTCAAATAAAAATAATTGAGGTCTGTGAGACGATTAGCAATTGCTGTAATCACCATGAATAACCCCATTACTTTCTGTTACGGACCGAACTTACAGATTGTCTTGTTTCTCCTGCCCGTTGCTGGACACGTGTTCCGGGTTTAATTTTGAGTTCGCTGATCGCGGGGAGACGGTAGGAGCCTCTGTGGCCCCACTGTGAGGATGTGGAAGTGAACACGGTGGCTGGGTGATCCGTGACATTTCTGTAAAGGGCAGAGGAGGAGAAGGATTGAGAGCTTTCAGTGTGGGACAGAAGTTGTTTAAGGTGAGCCAACACATTCCCGTTCAGCACAGAGGGAACTCACTGGTCAGCTCCCCTCTGTTGTGCCAGCTGTGCCAGAGGTTTCCGTAGTGTACTGGTTATCACGTTCACTTTGCACGCGAAAGGTCCCTGGTTCAATCCCGGGCGGAAACATTATGTTTAAAGTTGCTCGAGTGGAACAATCCGAAGCGAGTTTCGTCTCCTGGCAAGTGCTGCCTGACCTGCTGAGATTTCCAGCAATTGCTGTTTTTATTTGCTATTTATTCTCCTGGCAAAAGGGCTCCCTTATTCCTTCATTGCTCTTTATTCCACT
Organism: Pristiophorus japonicus; assembly: GCF_044704955.1. Lineage (NCBI taxonomy): Eukaryota > Metazoa > Chordata > Chondrichthyes > Pristiophoridae > Pristiophorus > Pristiophorus japonicus. The sequence continues at coordinate 4,332,525 of NW_027254488.1, forward strand.
TCAATAAATAGATAACTTTGAGTGAGAGAAAACGGATCCACCGGGGACCTTTCGCGTGTGAGGTCAACGTGATATCCGCGACACTGCAGCCCATCAAAGGGCGAGAAACCACTGAATATAAAGGATGAGCTCACAAATATCAGGGGCAGTGCAGTCTGGTCAACGTCAACCCCTCCTTTCTTATTCAGCAGTGGCATGAACGGGAGTCAGACGCCACAAAGTTTAATTAAAGATACAAATATAAGTAACACTTCCAAATCCTTTCACTGTAAAATTCTTTCACTTTATTTGAAACCCTACTGTGTTGAATCTGAAAATGAGCACCGTGGGATTTTATCTTCACTACTGATTCTATTTTCTGTGCATGGAAGGAATAACTGGTGCTGTTAAATTTGACAAAAGTTACCCCAGATTCCTGGTGTCATCAGCAATGAAGATTTTGAAAGAATCCCCGACAGAAATTGTGTAAAATGGGATCTGGTTTAACAGTTAACATGCAAAACACAGACGAAATGATTGAAGTATCGACTGTCCCTCAGTCAGCATTTCTTTCATTGTGCAAAAGATGGCATTGGGTTCAGTCATGATGCTTTCCCGTGAAATAAAAACAAAAGTTCAATAAAAAAACGGACGGTGACTGGCAAGTGAGCGCTGCTTCTGACTCCGAGTGGGAATGGGCGGGGATATTAAAGCCCTTATTTTGAGGAACGTTCATATAGATAAACACCTCATATTCGTTGTGTCGAGCGAGTGGTGCAACGGTAACACATCTCACTCGAGATGAGGACACTGCTATCGAAATCATGTCAGGGTTCCTGACCATTGGGATAATTCCGGAATCAATATTTTCTTTACTGTGTCTTAATAACCAGACCCTTGCTCCAAGGTCTGTCTCACTGTTTCCCCGGTGTCAGGCAGAGATACGCCTGCTGCCCTCATTTATTTCATGTGACAGGACACAAAAGTTCAAAATCAACCTGCAGGGGGCCAAACACAGCAGCACCGAGTCAGGATGGCTGAGCGTTCAAAGGTGCTGTGTTTGGATTACAATTGCATGTGGAGGAGTGGGTTCAAATCCAATGTCTGACACTTTCTGCTTTTAATCATTAAGCGAAACTCATTGTTTGACTCCTCGACCAACTCTTTAAAAGTGGCATTCTGCAGTTCACCTGCTCGCTTAACATTTCCGTGTGACCGGGTGCTGAAAGTGGAGATGTTTCCGCAGTGTAGCGGTTAACACGTTCACCTCACACACGAAAGCTCACTGGGCGGGAATATTTTCTGGAGCTTTCTCCTCATGCATGCTCAGGGGCAATTTGTTCTCCTGTGAAAAGTCATGAGATGATAAACATGTAAGGATTCGGAGCCGGAGTAGGCCATTTGGCCCCTCGAGCCTGGTCCACCATTCAAGAAGATCCTGGCAGTTCCTCGACAGCAAGTTCAAACATCTGGGGCGGAGCCAACAGGCGCCTGGCTGCAATCAGCGACAAAAACCCGCATTTGGCAGAAGCCCCGCTCGATCAATTGGGAGAGCATGAAACTCTTAATCTTAGGCTCGCGGGTTCAAGCCCCACGTTGGGGCTTTTTGTTCAAGGTTATCCTGCATTCAATGGATCATTAATTAACCGATGATCTTCATTTGCATAATTAAAGAAATGCTAACTGAATGAGAGTCAATAATTTAATAATTTTGGACAAACAAGTGAAAGACACCTGGTGCTGGTGGGCAGTTTAGTTACCTTTATCATTGATGCTTGATCTACAAGTCTAGTTATCAAATCGTGTGCTCAACCAGCAGTTACCTGTTAGAAATCAGCGGAGGAGAAATCAGTTTGTTGTCTAATGCTGCCTTTGCCTGCACAATGTGTGCTGAGATTATCTGTGCAATATGCATTCAGCAGGATGAATAAAAGCAACGCTTTTTGAAATGCAGGCACTGCATGTTTTGCACTCAATAAAAAATTGCATTTTCTTTTCATGCCAAGTATTTTGCATTAATGCATTGCAATGCCAACGCATTTTTTACCTGGCAAGACTGAAGTACAAGCTGTGATGAACAGTATGAAACAGAAACAGCTTCTTGAGAACCCATAGCCTCGACGGTATCTGTGTGAATTGCTCTGCATCGATAATTAGCAGAGCGTAAAGTGGGGAAACTGACGGTGTGGATGAGAAAAGGCCGAGCCAAAGTGTAATGTTTAAGATGATCTTGTTTTTGAGAAATGTTTCAAAGAATTTGGCATCGTTGGTTCCATGGTGTAATGGTGAGCACTCTGGACATGAATCCAGCGATCTGAGTTTAAATCTCGGTGGAAACTGAATGCTTGCTGTCGCAGCTGCTAAAAATTTGGGACAAGCAAGTGAGAGACACCTGGTGCTGGTGGGCAGTTTTGTTGCCTTTGTCATTGATGCTTGATCTCCAAGTCTAGTTGTCAAATCCTGTGCTCTGTGTTAGCACAGTCCCGCATTGCTGAACTCTTTGCTTCAGCACGCAGTCTGAAGTTTGGATTAAATAACAGGAAGATTGAAGTTTGGATGGTAAAGAGACTGTTAGACAATGTTGTGCCTTCCAGCCAGTGAGATGTGTAACTGGTATTTGAGTACCTTGTTACGGTGGGAATAATGGAAACTCAGGACGAAAGGATTTGATGATGTCTGTATGTTAAGTATTTGAGTGTAACCTTGTTACTATTTAATGACATCTGCTGCTTAAACAAGCAACATTAAGTCTGTCTGTTAAAAGATTCAGAAAGCAGTTAGTCAGGATTGTCGAAATGGAAAGAATAAGAGTTCAAAGGCTTTTTCAGTATAAAGATGAGACTTTTATGGACTGCAGAGACACAGACAGCAGAGACACTGGACATTCGGAAGGTGTGCGTCTCAAGCAGCCACGGAAATCGAAGCAAGCTGCCTTTGTGAAGTGTTCTCAGTAACTTTCATACTTGGTTTGTTTAGTATGAATGTTTAAATAAAAGACCCGATCCTGCCTTTACTACAACGGAGTGCGTGCGGGTAATTCGATATTAAAAGCAACGAAGCGAAAAGAGCAAGACAGCCGTTTACAACATTTTAGTGATTTTCAAAAGTTCGTTGGCTTATTCGAAGTCCCCGACATGAAGCAGAAAGTTGGCTGAGTTGTTGGGAGAAGTGTTTCCCACACCATCAGTTCGAGGGGTGAGCATTCTCTTAGTTGTCGTGATTAAAGGGATCTTCAGTTAGTAATGGGAGGCTCAGGGGATATTCCAGTTGAGCTCCAGTCATTTCTTAATGAATGGATTGAGTCGTATGGGGTAACTTATGGGATAAGACAGGAAACAGTGACAGGAGGATGGAGAGAGACACGGCAGTCCTTAGTGAAGAGTGTCCAATTAAAAAAGATTAAAGTGTTTGGGTTAAAAAGTGATAAAAAGAGAAAAGCGTTCGTGTTGCAGTGTCTCATGCTGGGGATTCAAATGTTACGAGAAGAGGCTGAGGCTCGAGATAGGGAAGTCTCAGAACGCAGAGAGCAGCTAACAGCAGTGAGTAAAGAAGTAGAGAATTGGTGATTTCAGGCACTCGGGGCAGCCAGGACTGTTCTGACACTGGATCAGCATCTTGCTGATGAACAGAAGCGTAATCAAGATCGAGAGAAAGGAATATCTAAGCTGCAGCAGATGGTGTTATTAGGTTGCCCACGGAGACATCAATTGATAAAGCTGGGTGGTATTCGGAGGATTCCCCGGGTCTGTGAGTTGAAAAGGGAATTAAGGGACAGGGAAAATGCCCACCGTTCCCATCCACAGCTCCTTTGTCTTCTCTTACTTCGGAGCCTCGAACCCGTGTGGTTCACGTGGCAACGTTAGGATCGGAGGCGGAGCACTTAAATGCCTCTTCGGTTACTCAGCCGCTTAACACCCCACAACATTACACACGACCTTCCGGTAATGTGGAGAGTGGGGGAAGCACGCTCGAGCGGACAAGGCCAGAGCAGGATCATGATTCCTCTACTCCCTGTGGAGCTCGTGAAGGGAACACGTCCTTAAGTGGTTTTGGGGTTTCCTGGTATGAGCGAGGAGGGGTAAAGTTACAGGACATGAGAGCTATCCTTAGTGAAGTGGGACCCGCACACCTTCAGGATCTTAATAAGTTTGCCCAGTGGTGGTGTAATATTCTGGGATGGTGACAGTCTGGGAACATATCAGAGAAACCGAGGGTTCACATGCTTCTGTGAGCTTTAGGGAATCACTGGGGAACGGGAGTCGGTTTTGAAACAACTTCCCGGTCTCATACTTGGTAGAATAATAGCTGCAATCTTTGTTACTCACTCAGGAAGGGGATTTCCCTCTTCAGAGACAGTTCCCCAACACCCCAGATACACGAGGAGCAGTTACTGAACAGTCAGAGATGAAAGCAGTGGGAGAAGATTGTTCAGAAACATTTAAAGTGTCTGCAGGAATGGGCTGTCTCAGAACTGATGAGATGTTCAGTGAAAAGCTCAAATGTGGGAGTTACAAACATGATCTTAAAGGATGTGAAATAGAAGTTGGATCGTTGCAAATGTCGAGAGAGTGAATTACAGCAGTTCCGAAGGGTGAACTGAGAGAAGGACTGGTCTCTCGACTGACTAAATAGCATTTCCGTCATCCTTTACTGCATGTTGTTACACTTCTCGCACAAAGCAGAGGAAATTGTTAAAACCTGTGCAGAGGGTAACAGACTTAGTCGAAGACACCGATTGTGAGTTTACATTTCTGAATGTAAACAGCATGGAATTCAATTAGAAACATCAAAAATTGAAAACTGACTTTTAGGTAAAAATGGATATGGTGATCACAGACTAAAGGACTTTAAAATGGCATCCTGAGAATCTGAATCTACAAGAACCCTACTTTGACCCGAAGCGTGCTGCTATTTGGAAGAAGGATATACGGAAATGGAATACAACATTTCACCAGCTACAGAGTTTGAATCAAGCAATCGTTGTGGACATTAACCATCACACTGCGGAAATCGAGAACGTGCACATAACTTTGGACCAGATTGAACATGTGAGTTGGTGGGAGTCATTGTTGGGATGGAGCCCGACGGCAACAGGTGTGATGAACACAATGATACACCCTGTCCTTATGCTGGTGCTGGTTCAGCTGGTCGTGCTGGTCATTTTGGTTTACTGTGGATGTTGTGTCAGAAAACAAGGACAACAACTGGACAATGCTGTTGAACGAGCTCGAGCCAGCATGCAAATGTATGTTACCCAGATAAGACCTGCAGAGAGGCGAGGAGAAGAAGTGGGGGAATGTGGGAGCACAGTCCCGCATTGCTGAACTCTTTGCTTCAGCACGTGGTCTGAAGTTTGAATTAAAAAACAGGAAGATTGAAGTTTGGATCGAAATAGACTGTTAGACAATGTGGTGCCTTCAGCCATTGAAATGAGTAATTGGTCATTGTCTGTATGTTAAATATTTGATTGTACCTTTGTTACTATTTAATGACATCTGTAGGTTAAACAAGCAATATTAAGCCTGTATGTAAAACAATTCACAAAGCAGTTAGCTGTGATTGTCTAAATATAAAGAAATAATAGGAGAAAGATGAGACTCACACACGCAGACACCAGAGACAGTGGACATTCAGAAGGTGTGTGTCTCAAGCAGCCACGGAAATCGAAGCAAGCTGCCTTTGTGAAGTGTTCTCAGTAACTTTCATACTTGGTTTGTTTGGTATGAATGTTTAAATAAAAGACCCGATCCTGCCTTTACTACAACTGAATGTGTGCGGGTAATTCGAGGTTAAAAGCAACGAAGCAAAAAGAGCAAGACAGCCGTTTACAACATTTTGTAACAGGTAACTGATGGTTGAGCACACGATTTGATAACTAGACTTGTAGATATTGCATCAATGACAAAGGCAACAAAACTGCCCACCAGCACCAGGTGTCTTTCACTTGTTTGTCCCAAATTTTCAGCAGCTGGGACAACAAGGAATCAGGTTCCACCGAGATTTGAACTCAGATCCCAGTGTGCTCACCATTACACTATGGAACCAACCACAGTCAAATCTTTGAAACAATTCTCAAAAACAACAAAATCATCTCCAACAGTACACTTTGTCTCGGCCTTTTCTCATCCACACCATCAGTTTCCTCTCTTTGCTCTCTGCTAATTATCGATGCAGAACAATTCACACAGATGCCATCGAGGCTATGGTTTTACAAGTAGCTGTTTCTGTTTCACACTGTTCATCACAGCTTGTACTTCAGTCTTGCCAGGTAAAAAGTGCGTTGGCATTGCAATGTATTAATGTAAAATGCTTGGCATGGAAAGAAAATGCAAAGTTTTGGTGAGTTAGCGAGTAGGTGACGAGGTTTGGGGTTGATGTGCGTCGCTTTCAATCTTTGAAATTTCACCAAGCAAAGAAACTGTGAATTGAACTGTCCCTGTGAGCATTGTGTTCGCATTTAATCACAGCAATATCCGCAGTCAGGAGCTGAAAAGGAATTAATACCTGATACCGGCTTCGGCACAATCTGAATACTTCGTCACAGACAAGGCACCGGAAGGCTGGAAGGTAGATCACACCGGTTGTGGGAGAGCTGGTTGGTGGTGACATGGAAGTGTCTGCAGTGTGCGGGACCAGACTGCTTCTACACATCCACAATGAATGTCACACCCTTTACTTGGGAAAAGTACAACTGAGAGTGGACAAGTTCCATCCCGGTCAGAGCAATCTGAAGCTTTAACTGACTGACACCCTGGTTTGGGATGTCTTGCAGTGTGTAATTGTGGCAGTCTCTGTGGCGCAATGGGTTAGCGCGTTCGGCTGTTAACCGAAAGGTTGGTGGTTCGAGCCCACCCAAAGACGAAGCATTTAACTGTTTTTCCCCGTGGATTCGGTGCTGCACGATTCCAGGTTGTCATTGTGCGTTTTGGCTGCGCGAATATATTTCACAAACATTGCCAGCTGTGGTGTTCTCCAGTGAGTTCCCACTCCACTATTTTTATGAGCATTCAGTTTGAGTGTATACAGAACTGAACAGAGATATCAGAAAATTTAACAAGGTTGTGGGACATTGTTTTTTGTTAATATTGAACCACTAATATGAATAAATCCATTTCTTCAAATATTTAATTGAACATGATTTCAAAATGTCTCTGCGCAGTTTTGAACCAGGGACATTTCGCGTGTGAGGTGAATCTAATAACCACTACAGTACGGAAACACTAAAGCTATGTTCGGAACATAACCAGAGCTTTAACCGACACAGCTGATCTATACTTCAGGACCTGGTTTTATGAGAATAGTAATATGGTGCTATATTTAGGAAGGCTGTGAGTGTGGCAGGAATTGATCTCGTGTTTCCCAGACTTTACACATAGGAACAGGAGATGGCCATTTAGCAGCGAGTGGTTAGGATCTGGAATGCACTGCTTGAAAGGGTGGTGGAGGCAGATTCAATCTTATCTTTCAAACGGGAGCTGGATCAGTGTCTGAAGGAAAAACAATTGCAGAGCTACAGGGAAAGGGCGGGGGAGTGGGACTCGCTGAGAGTCGGCACGGGCTCGACGGGCCGAATGGCCTTCCGTGCTGTAACCATTCCATGATTCTATAAGTTAGTGGCACATTTCATAGTGTGGGTGGAAGCAGAACATTGCAAAGGGACATGGATTGAGTCGGCAAAACTAGAGGCATCTGATTCAGGAGATTCGGGGGGCGCGGAAATTCGAGAGTTTAATGACTTTGAAAGGAACATTTTTGTTTTGTGCAGTTGCGGTCAGAGAAATGTTTGTGAAAGGAATTTTTTGAACAGAGGAATGCAGCATTTAATCTTCTGCCTTAACACTTCTTCTTGGGTGTCGGGTTCACATTTCTTTTCGAGGATATTCTTCTCAAAAATGAGCTAGATGTAGTCCTTCAGACTAGGGGGATCAAGGGCTAGGCGAGAAAGCAGGAATGGGGTATTGAAGTTGCATGTTCAGCCATGAACTCATTGAATGGCGGTGCAGGCTCAAAGGGCCGAATGGCCTACCCCTGCACTTATTTTCTATGTTTTCGATGTTTCTTGAATTTATATTTCCTTTGGTGTTTCACAATAACCAGACCTTTGCTCTAAAGTCTTTCTCACTGTTTCCCCAGTCTCCTGTTGATGTTACCAGCAATGAACATTTTGAACCAGACACCGAAAACACACTGTGTAAAATGGGACATGCTTTAACAGTTAACGTGGGGCTCGAACCCCCAAATTCGAGATTAAGATTCTCATGCTCGACCGATTGATCTCACGGGGCTTCTACCAAATTGACGTTTTTGTCGTTGATTGCAGCCAGGCGCCTGTTGGCTCCGCCCCAGATGTTTAAACTTGCTGTCAAGGAACTGCCAGGATCTTCTTGAATGGTGGACCAGGCTCGAGGGGCCGAATGGCCTACTCCGGCCCCTAATCCTTACATGTTTATGACCTTATGACCTTTCACAGGAGAACAAACTCGCCCCTGAGCATGCATGAGGAGAAAGCTCCAGAAAATATTCCCGCCCGGTGAGCTTTCGCGTGTGAGGCGAACGTGTTAACCGCTACACTGCGGAAACATCTCCACTTTCAGCACCCGGTCAGACGGAAATGTTAAGCGAGCAGGTGGACTGCTGAATCCCACTTTGAAGGAGTTGATCGTGGTGTCAAACAATGAGTTTCATTTAATGATTAAAAATAAGAAATGTCAGATTTAAACACAGACCTCGAGAGAAGACTGCAACCTGAACACAGCACCTGAGACCGCTCGGCCATCCTGACTATTTAATGCTGTATGTGGCCATCTGCAGGTTGATTTTGAACTTTTGTATCCTGTCACATGAAATAAATGAGGGCAGCAGGCGTATCTCTGTCTGACACCGGGGAAACAGTGAGACAAACCTTGGAGCAAGGGTCTGGTTATTGCCAAACAGCAAAGAATATATTAATTGTGGAAGAACAATATCTAAAAGTACAGTAACCCTGATGTGATTTAAACACGCTACCTTCGGAACTGACATCAGTCACGCTACCATTGCGCCACGAGGTCTACATCATAAGACTCAGATGTTCGTCGATATGAAGGTGTCACAATACAAGGAGCTTTAAAATCTCCGCCCATTCCCACCTGGTGTCAGAAGCAGCGCTCATCTCCCAGTCACTGTATGTTTTTTTCTTAAACTTTTGTGTTGCTTTCACGGGAAACCATCATTAATTAACCCATCACCTTCTTTTGCACAATGAAAGAAATGCTAACTGAGGGACAGTCGGATACTTCAATCATTTGTCCTGTGCTTTGTGGAGCGGGCAGGGAAGTGGACCTGAGTCCATGATCGCATCGACCATGATCATATTAAATGGCGGAGCAGGCTCGAGGGGCGTATGACCGACTCCTGCTCCAATTTCATATGTTCTTCTGCATGTTGACCCATTTTACACACTGTATTCTAGGATCTGTTTCAAAATCTTCATTGCCGATGACATCAGGAATCGGGATAACTTTTGTCAAATTTAACAGCACCGGTTATTCCGACAATGCACAAAAAGAGAATCAGCAGTGAAGATAAAAGCCCATGGTGCTCATTTTCATATTCAATGCAGTAGGATTTCAAATAAAGTTTAAGAATTTTGCAGTGAAAAGATTTGGAAGTGTTACATGCATTTGTGTCTTTAATTAAACTTTGTGGCGTCTGACTCCCGTTCATGCCTCTGCTGAATAAGAAAGGAGGGTTTGACGTTGACCAGACTGCACTGTCCCTGATATTTGTGAGCTCATCCTTTATATTCAGTGGTTTCTCGCCCTTTGATGGGCTGCAGTGTGGCGGATATCACGTTGGCGTCACACGCGAAATGTCCCCGGTGAATCCGTTTTCTCTCACAGAAAGTTATCTATTTATTGAAGTGAAATAAAGAGCACTTAAGGAATAAGGGATCACTTTTGCCAGGAGAATAAATAGAAAATAAAAACAGCAAATGCTGGAAATCTCAGCAGGTCAGGCAGCATTTGCCAGGAGACGAAACTCGCCTCTGATTGTTCCTCTATAGCAAGTTAAAACATAATGCTCCTTCCCGGGATCGAACCTCATAACTTTCATGTGTGATGCAAACGTGATAAGCACACGTGATAACCACTACACGACAGAAACCTCTGGCACAGCTGGCACAACAGAGGGGAGTTGACCAGTGAGCTCCCTCTGTGCTGATCAGGAATGTGTTGGCTCACCTGAAACAACTTCTGTCCCACACTGAAAGTTCTCAATCCTTCTCCTCCGCTGGCCTTTACAGAAATGTCACGCATCACCCAGCCACCGTGTTCACTTCCACATCCTCACAGTGGGGCCACAGAGGCTCCTACCGTCTCCCCGCGATCAGCGAACTCGCCCAGTTTACAAAATTAAACCCCAAACACGTGCCCGGCAAAGGGCAAGAGAAGCCAGATAGTCTGTAAGATCGGTCTATCACAGAAAGTATTGGTATTCATGGTGATTACAGCAATTATTAATCGTCTCACAGAACTCAATTATTTTAATGCGATGAACTGATCGACAATTGAAACCAGGTTAGTGCGCCGGATCTTAACCTCTCGACCACCAGGGAACGGTTATGGTACATGTTGATATATTTATATATATTTATATGTGAACCTGAATATCAACGGCTAGCTATCTAGACCTCATGGTGTAACGGTAGTGCGTCTAACTTTGAGTGAGAGAAATTGTTCCACAGTGACACCCATTTCATCTTTTGTTCGCTTTTAAACACGAGAAACTGAGACAGGGGGAATAAATAGAGAAATAAAAGCACAGGGATATAGACAAGAGGAAGAGAGAAGGGGAAAGTTCCTGTCCCCACCCAGAACTAATGTAGAAACCCCTCTGCTGCGCTTGGGGTGGCCACCCACAGCCTGGATAGACTAACGGGAGAACACGAGCGGCAGGTCGGGGCCATAAAAGGAACAGCGAGCGGCCCTGGGAGCAGCTTGGAGGTCCCGGGAGACTACTCCAGGGAGCAGCGCGAGCTGGTGCAGGAGGGCGGCGGCAGCGAAGAGTGACGTCATCAAGGTCCCGGTCGGTGATTGGAGCGTGGGCAGGTACCGCAGGAGCGCCGAGATCTGGGCGAAGGAACGGTGAGAGACTGTAGAGGGATGTGATCAGGGCCCAGGGGAGGCATGAGTTCTGGGCCAGGGGCCCAGGGTTAGCACGGGCCAGCCCACACTGCGATATGTGTGCGCACCAGGTCTGTGCAGCAGAACTGGTCTCCAGTCGACCTGCTTAACCCTTGCCACTGGATCAAGACCAAGCTCTGTCAAGCCCGTTTGAAGGCTGGGGTGCAACGGCCACCACACGTTGAAAAAATCCACGCACAGATATCTTCCACCCTTCGGGATGTAGTTCGGGTCCTTCATTGAAACACCTGTGAACTCATCCTTTTTCGGCGTGGAAGCAAGTCATCCTCGTTTCGAGGGACCGCCTATGATGATGATGATGATGGATACATTAACGTCCCAACAGCTCATTGGCTGCAGGAGTGGGACCGTGCGGCACTTCAGAAAACATGTTGAAAAGGCAAAGTCACTGATTCCGTCTCATGTGCTTCTCCGATCAAGAATAACAACACACACCAAAAATGCTTCAATAATGTTTACACTTTATCTCCGTGCAGCCTCTACAGTCTCAAGACACCACAACGGTAGTGCGAATACATTCTTCACATCAAAGTTCTATTTGTGCTACTTTGTTGTGGCAACTCTTGATTGCAGTCACCAAGATATCCCTTGAGATATAGGGTAAAACTCATGCTTTTCCTTTGGCAATGCTTTTAATAATCTGAGAAGATTTGATTGGAGGTTTATTAACAGATAGCACTTCGTAAGGCCTTTATCTCCATATTTGCGCAGCAATTGGCTCGTTGGTCTAGTTGTATGATTCTCACTTTGGGGTTGTTACTTGAAATTTGCGAGAGATCCCGGGCGAGCCCTTTTTTTGCCGTGAATTTTGAATTTGCATCGAACTTTTGCAAAGAAGCACTTGCATTTCTGCAGCGTCTGTCAGGAGCTCATAACGCCCCAAAGCGCTTTACAGCCGTTGAGTTACCTTTGAAATGTTGTCACGTGAGTAAAGATGTGCCCAAATCACCCCACACGCACCTCAACTCTTTGTGAAGGAGTTCATAGAATCATAGAAGTTTACAGCACGGAAGGAGGCCAATTTGGCCCATCGTGTCCGCGTCAGCCAACAAGAGGCTATCCAGCCGAATCCCACTTTCCAGCTCTAGGTCCATAACCCTGCAGGTTACAGCACTTCAGGTCACATCCAAGCACTTGTTCAATGTGGTGAGTGTTTCTGCCTCTACCACCCTTTCAGGCAGTGAGTTCCAGACTCCCACAACACTCTGCGTGCAGAAATAAATAGGTGCAGGCGAAGGCCATTCGGCCCTTCGAGCCGCACCACCACGGAGAATGAAACAGTTAATTCAGAGACCATGGTCCAGAACTTAAAGAAGGGTAACTTTGAAGGTATGAGGCGTGAATTGGCTAGGATAGATTGGCGAATGATACTTAAGGGGTTGACAGTGGATGGGCAATGGCAGACATTTACAGACCGCATGGATGAACTGCAACAATTGTACATCCCTGTCTGGTGTAAAAATAAAAAAGGGAAGGTTGCTGAACCGTGGCTATCAAGGGAAATCAGGGATAGTGTTAAAGCCAAGGAAGTGGCATACAAATTGGCCAGAAATAGCAGCGAACCCGGGGACTGGGAGACATTTGGAACTTAGCAAAGGAGGACAAAGGGTTTGATTAGGGCAGGGAAAATAGAGTACGAGAGGAAGCTTGCAGGGAACATTAAAATGGATTGCAAAAGCTTCTATAGATATGTAAAGAAAAAAAGGTTAGTAAAGACAAACGTAGGTCCCCTGCAGTCAGAATCAGGGGAAGTCATAACTGGGAACAAAGAAATGGCAGACCAATTGAACAAGTACTTTGGTTCGGTATTCACTAAGGAGGACACAAACAATCTTCCGGATATAAAAGGGGTCAGAGGTTCCAGTAAGAAGGAGGAACTGGGGGAAATCCTTATTAGTCGGGAAATTGTGTTGGGGAAACTGATGGGATTGAAGGCCGATATGTCCCCAGGCCTGATGGTCTGCATCCCAGAGTACTTCAGGAGGTGGCCTTGGAAATAGCGGATGCATTGACAGTCATTTTCCAACACTTCATAGATTCTGGATCAGTTCCTATGGAGTGGAGAAGGGCCAATGTAACCCTACTTTTTAAAAAAGGAGGGAGAGAGAAATCAGGGAATTATAGACCGGTCAGCCTGACATCAGTAGTGGTGAAATTGATGGAATCAATTATTAAGGATGTCATAGCAGCGCATTTGGAAAGAGGTGACATGATAGGTCCAAGTCAGCATGGATTTGTGAAAGGGAAATCATGCTTGACAAATCTTCTGGAATTTGTTGAGGATGTTTCCAGTAGAGTGGACAAGGGAGAACCAGTTGATGTGGTGTATTTTGACTTTCAGAAGGCTTTCGACAAGGTCCCACACAAGAGATTAGTGTGCAAAGTTAATGCACATGGGATTGGGGGTAGTGTGCTGAAGTGGATTGAAAACTGGTTGGCAGACAGGAAGCAAAGAGTAGGAGTAAATGGGTATTTTTCAGAATGGAAGGCAGTGACTAGTGGGGCACCGCAAGGGCCCGAGCTGTTTACATTGTAAATTAATGATTTAGACGAGGGGACTAAATGTAGTGTCTCCAAATTTGCAGATGACACTAAGTTGGGTGGCAGTGTGAGCTGCGAAGAGGAGGCTATGAAGCTGCAGAGTGACTTGGATTGGTTAGGTGAGTGGGCAAATGCATGGCAGATGAAGTATAATGTGGATAAAGGTGAGGTTATCCACTTCGGTTGAAAAACAGAGAGACAGACTATTATCTGAATGGTGACAGATTAGGAAAAGGGGAGGTGAAAAGAGATCTGTGTGTCATGGTACATCAGTCACTGAAGGTTGGCATGCAGGTACAGCAGGTGGTTAAGAAAGCAAATGGCATGTTGGCCATCATAACGAGGGGATTTGAGAATAGTGGCAGGGAGGTGTTACTACAGTTGTACAGGGCCTTGGTGAGGCCACACCTGGAGTATTGTGTACAGTTTTGGTCTCCTAACTTGAGGAAGGACATTCTTGCTATTGAGGGAGTGCAGCGAAGGTTCACCAGACTGATTCCCGGGATGGCGGGACTGACATATCAAGAAAGACTGGATTCACTGGAGTTCAGACAAATGAGAGGGGATCTCATAGAAACGTTTAAAATTCTGGCGGGTTTAGACAGGTTAGATGCAGGAAGAATGTTCCTAATGTTGGGGAAGTCCAGAACCAGGGGTCACAGTCTAAGGATAAGGGGTAAGCCATTTAGGAACGTGATGAGGAGAAACTTCTTCACCCAGAGAGTAGTGAACCTGTGGAATTCTCCACCACAGGAAGTTGTTGAGGCCAATTCACTAAATATATTCAAAAAGGAGTTAGACGTAGCCCTTACTACTCGGGGGATCAAGGGGTATGGCGAGAAAGCAGAAATGGGGTACTGAAGTTGTACGTTCAACCATAAACTCATTGAATGGTGGTGCAGGCTCGAAGGGCCGAATGGCCTACTCCTGCACCTATTTTCTATGTTTTTACATTCCAATAAGATCATGGCTGATCATTCACCTCAGTACCCCTTTCCTACTTTGTCTTCATACCCCTTGAGCCCTTTCGCCATAAAGGCCACAGCTAATTCCCTCTGGAATATATCAAATGAACTGGCACCAACAAATCTTTGCGGCAGACAATTCCACAGGCTAACAACTCTCTGAGTGAAGAAGTTTCTCCTCATCTCGGTCCTAAGTGGCTTACCCCTTATCCCTTCGACTTTGACCCCTGGTTCTGGACTTCCCCAACATCGGGCACATTCTTCCTGCCTCTAAACTGTCCAGACCCGTCAGAATTTTATATGTTTCTTTGAGATCCCCTCTCATTCTTCTAAACTCCGGTGAATACAGGTCTACTCAATCCAGTCTCTCCTCATATGTCAGCCCTGCCATCCAGGGAATCAGTCTAGTGAACCTTCGCTGCACTCTCTCAGTCGCAAGAACATCCTTCTTCAGATTAGGAGACCAAAACGGAACACAATATTCCAGGTGAGGCCTCACCAAGGCCCTGTGCAACTGTAGTAACACCTCCCTGCCACAATACTCAAATCCCCCAGCTGTGAAGGCCAACATGCCATTTGCCTTCTTCACCGCCTGCTGAACCTGCATGCCAACTTTCAATGACTGATGTACCATGACACCCAGGTCTCGTTGCACCTCCCCTTTTCCTAATCTGCCGCCATTCAGATATTAATCTGCATTCACGTTTTTGCCACCAAAGTGGATAACATCACATTTATCCACATTATAGTGCATCTGCCATGTATTTGTCCACTCACCTAACCTTTCCAAGTCACTCTTCAGCCTCTTAGCATCCTCCTCACCGCTCACACCGTCACGCAGCTTCGAGTCACCTGCAAACTTGGAGATATAACACTCAATTTCTTCATCGAATCATTGATGTACATTGTAAATAGCTGGGGATCCAGCACTGAGCCCTGCAGCACCCCACTCGTTACTTCCTGTCATTCTGAGAAGGACCCATTTATCCCGACTCTCTGCTACCTGTCTGCCAACCAGTTCTCTATCCATATCAATACATTACCCCCAATACCATGTACTTTAATTTTGCACACTAATCTCTTGTGTGGGACCTTCTCAAAAGCCTTTTGAAAGTCCAAATACATTACTTCCACTGGTTTACCCTTGTCCAATCTCCTAGTTCCATCCTCAAAAAATTCTAGAAGATTTGTCAAGCATGATTTTCCCTTTCCTAAATCCATGCTCACTTGGACCGATCTTGTCACTGCTTTCCAAATGCTATGCTATTTCATCCATAATAATTGATTCCAGCATTTTCCCCACTACTGATGTCAGGCTAACCGGTCGATAATTACCCGTTTTCTCTCTTCCTTCTTTTTTAAAAATGGTGTAATATTATCTCCCCTCCAGTCCACAGGAACTGATCCAGAATCGATCGACTGTTAGAAAATGATCACCAATGCATCCACTATTTCGAGGGTTACTTCCTTAACTACTCTGGAATGCAGACTATCTGGCCCTGGGATTTATCAGCCTTCAATCCCAACAATTTCCTGAACACAATTTCCTGACTAATAAAGATTTCCTTCAGTTCCTCCTTCTCGCTGGACCCTCGGTCCCTGAGTACATTAGGAAGGTTATTTGTGTCTTCCTTCGTGAAGACAGAACCAAAGTATCCTTTGAACTGGTCCGCCATTTCTTTGTTCTCCATTATAAATTCACCTGATTCTGACTGCAAGTGACCGACGTTTGTCTTCACTAATCTTTTTCTCTTCACATATCTATAGAAGCTTTCGCAGTCAGTTTTTATGTTCCCAGGAAGCTTCCTCTCATACTCTATTTTCCCACTCCTTATTAAACCCTTTGTCCTCCTCTCCTGAATTCTAAATTTCTTCCAGTCCTCAGGTTTGCTGCTTTTTCTGGCAAATTTATCGGCCTCTTCCTTGCATTTAACACTATCCCTAATTTCCCTTATTAGCCACGGTTGAGCCACCTTCCCCGTTTTATTTTTTCTCTCGACAGGGATGTACAATTGTTGAAGTTCATCCATGTGATCTTTAAATGTTTGCCATTGCCTATCCAGCGTCAACCTTTAAAGTCTCATTTGCCAGTCTATTCTAGCCAATTCACATCTCATGCAATCGAAGTTACCTTTCCTTAAGTTCAGGTCCCGAGACTCTGAATTAAATGTTTCAATCTCCATCTTAATAAAGAATTCTACCATATTATGGTCACTCTTCTCCAAGGGGCCTCGCACAACAAGATTGCTAATTAGTCATTTTTCATTACACATCACCGAGTCTAGGATAGCCAGCCCTCAAGTTGGTTCCTCGACATATTGGTCTAGAAAACCATCCCTAATATACTCCAGGAAATCCTCCTCCACCGTATTTCTACCAGTTTGGTTAGCCCAATCTATATGTAGATTAAAGTCGCCCATGATAACTGCTGTATCTTTATTGCACGCATCCATAATTTCTTGTTTGATACTGTCCCCAAACTCACTACTACTGTTTGGTGGTCTGTGCACAACTCCCACTCGTGTTTTCTGCCCTTTGGTATTCCGCAGCTCTCTACATACAGAGTCCACACCATCCAAGCTAATGTCCTTCCTTAATATTGCGTTAATTTCCTCTTTCACGAGCATCGTTCCCCGACCTCCTATTCCTTTCTGTCTCTCCTCCTTGAATGTTGAATACCTCAGGATGTTGAGTTCCCAGCCTTGGTCACCCTGGAGCCATGTCTCTGGAATCCCAATTATAACATATTCGTGAATTGCTGCCTCTGAGAGAATTCATCCACCTTATTACGAATAATCCTCGCATTGAGGCACAGAGACTTCAGGCTTGTCTTTTTAATACACTTTGTCCCTTTAGAATTTTGCTGTAATGTGGCCCTTTTTAATTTTTGCCTTGTGTTTCTCTGTCCTCCACTTTTACTTTTCTTCTTTCTACCTTTTGCTTCTGCCCCCATTTTACTTCTTTCTATCTCCCTGCATAGGTTCCTATCCCCCTGCCATATTAGTTTAACCCCTCCCCAACAGCACTCGCAAACATTCCCCGAGACATTGGTTCCGGTCCTGACCAGGTGCAGACCGTCCGGTTTGTACTGGTCCTACCTCCCCCAGAACCGGTTCCAATGTCCCAGGAATTTGAATCCCATCCTCCTGCACTACTCATCAAACCATATATTCATCTGAGCTATCCTGCATTTCCTATTCTGACTAGCTCGTGGCACTGGTAGCAATTCTGAGATTACTACCTTTTAATTTAATTCCTAGCTCCCTAAACTCAGCTTGTAGGACCTCATCCCGTTTTTCCCGATATCATTGGTACCATATACACCACGACAGCTGGCTATTCACCCACCCCCTCCAGAATGCACTGCAGCCACTCCGAGACATTCTTGACCTTTGCACCAGGGAGGCAACATACCATTCTGCAGTCTCGATTGCAGCCGCAGAAACATCTATCTATTCCCCTGACAATAGAATCCCCTATCGCTATTGCTCTCCCACTCTTTTTCCTGCCCTCCTGTGTAGCAGAGCCACCCCTGGTGCCATGGACTTGGCTGCTGCTGCCCTCCCCTGATGAGTCATCTCCTCCAACAGTACCCACGATGGTGTATCTGTTTTGCAGGGGGATGACCGCAGGGGACTCCTGCACTGTCTTCCTTCCACTGCTCTTCCTGATGTTTACCCATTCACTCTCTGCCTGAGTAAACTTTACCTACGGTGTGATCAACTCAATAACCGTGCTATTCACGACATGCTCAGCATTTTGGATGCTCCAGAGTGAATCCATGTGCAGCTCCAGTGCCGCAATGTGGCCTGTCAGGAGCTGCAGATGGATACACTTGCTGCACATGTAGTCATCAGGGACACTGGAAGCGCCCCTGACTTCCCACATAGCACAAGAGGAGCATAACATGTGTCCGAGCTCTCCTGCTATGACTTAACCATTAGATTTACTTAATTTGGCAACAATTCCAAAGTTTCCTTGCTGCTAAGAACAAGAAGAAATCAAAGAAACAGAAAACTACTCACCACTCAACCAGCCAATCACTTACCCTCTTGGCTGTGACGTCACCCTTTGATTACTTTTGACTTCTTTCTTACTTTTGACCCTGCACCAGCTGTAGCTCGCTGCTCGCTGCTCCTCCAGCCGCTGCTCCTCCGACTGCCGCCGATCCCCGGACTCCCGCTGGGCCTTTATAGGCCGCTGCTCACACCTCCTCCAATCACTGCTCCTCCCACTTTTGGAAAAAAATAATTCAGTCAGGCAGAGTCTGCATAGATTTATGAAAGGGAAGTCATGTTTGACAAATTTGCTGGAATTCTTAGAGGATGTAATGAACAGAGTGGATAAAGGGGAACCAGTGGATGTGGTGTATTTGGACTTCCAGAAGGCATTTTGACAAGGTGCCACGTAAAAGATTACTGCACAAGATAAAAGTTCACGGGGTTGGGGGTAATATATTAGCATGGAGAGAGGATTGGCTAACTAACAGAAAACAGAGAGTCGGAATAAATGGTACGTTCTCTGTTTGGCAATCAGTAACTAATGGGTTGCTGCAGGGATCAGTGCTGGGACCCCAATCTTTACAATCTATATTAACGACTTGGATGAAGGGACCGAGTGTAATGCAGCCAAGTTTGCTGATGATACAAAGATGGGAGGAAAAGCAATGTGTGAGGAGGACACAAAAAATCTGCAAAAAGACATAGCCAGGTTAAGTGAGTGGGGAAAAATTTGGCAGATGGTGTATAATGTTGGAAAGTGCAAGGTTATGCATTTTGGCAGAAAAAAATCAAAGAACAAGTTATTAGTTAAAAGGAGAAAAATTGCACAGTGCTGCAGTACAGCGGGAGCTGCGCGTACTTGTGCATGAAACACAAAAGGTTAGTACGCAGGTACAGCAAGTGATCAGGAAGGCCAATGGAATCTTGGCCTTTATTGCAAAGGGGATGGAGTATAAAACAAAGAAGTCTTGCTGCAGTTATACAGGGTATTGGTGAGGCCAGACCTGGAACACTGCGTGCAGTTTTGGTTTCCATATTTAAGAAAGGATATAGATGCTTTGGAGGCAGTTCAGAGAAGGTTCACTAGGTTGATTCCGGAGATGAGGGGGCTAACTTATGAGAAAAGGTTGAGTAGGTTGTGCCTCTACTCATTGGAATTCAGAAGATTGAGAGGTGATCTTATGGAAACGTGTAAGATTATGAGGGGCTTGACAAGGTGGATGCAGAGAGGATGTTTCTGCAGACGAACCTTTTCTGTTTCATGTACAAGAACCCCCATGTCCCTCTGCACTGCAGCATTTCGTAATCTCTCCCCATTTAAATAATTATTTGCTTTTTTATTATTGCTACCACAGTGGATAACCTCATATTTCCCACATTATACTCCATCTGACAAATTTCTGCCCACCCACTGACCCTATCAATATTGCTTTGCAGATTGTTTGCGTCCTCCTCACAACTTGCTTTCCCACCTATCTTTGTATCATCAGCAAACTTGGTGACATTACAAACATGCAGAGCACAGAACAAATTATTGACGCAGTGACTTTCCCTCAGTTAGTATTTCTTTCATTGTGCAAAAGAAAATTATCGAATCATTAATTATGTTATCCCATGAAAGCAAAATAAAAGTTTAACGAAAATAATTGGCACATTTGAAAGTAACATTTTTGTTTTGTGCCGTTTCGGTCAGAGAAATGTTTGTGAAAGGAATTTTTTCAGAAAAAGGGATTCAGCATTTCAGCTTGTCGCTGAACACTTCTCTCTGGGCATTGCACTAGGCAGCAGTTTCCGAAGAAACAAACTTTAGAGAGCTTTTAGTGCCGAGGGCAGGTGCAAGTATACAAAGTGTTCCAACAACAGCAATAACTTCATCATTTGTGTGTCTGCAGAGTACAGAGTTACGGTTTCTGTTAAAGGAACGGCATAAATGAGCAGTGGGAATTTGGCTAATTGGGACTTCCAATTTATCGAAATTATGTCACTGCCCCGAACATTTAATGGTCATCACTACATTGTCAGATACAGAACAAGGCCAAATATGGATCACACACAGAGTTACACAACGTCAATGACTATAATCACTGACCAGGAAGAGCAGTGACTGCAAGGATCACGTCGACTATTTTATCAATGATGGAAAATGTCGCAGGCATTGTCATGTATTCAACCAGTATTGTAACCCATGTATCAACTGACCTAAGTTGTACACCGTGAGAACACTGACCACTAGGTGTGAGACACTCCTAACCTGGACCTTCAGGTATAAAAGGGGAAGCTCCACCCACTTTCATCACTTGAGTGCTATGGAATAAAGAACAGGTCACAGACTGACCTTCTCTCAAGCATAGGCCTTGTGTGCATTTATACTGTGAAGTAAGGACGTATCAATGGCGAGAAGAAACTGGGATTTAAACCACGCGAGCATGGCCACTAGCAGAACAGACGAGAGGTATTGTGTTAAGGAGTGGTTGGGACAGAGATTCAACATTGTTTAAGCAGCACACAGTTCTCCAGGCAGACAAGGGCAGTCAGGCATGCCCCAACATGGAGTCGAACCCAGAGGGGGAGTTCGACAGAGACAATGGCAAGCTGAACAGCGATTCACGCCATTTCAAGGGACAATGTGACCAGTAATGGGGCCATCAACACCTGTTAATGGTGCACTCAAGGACAATAACAGGGGCAGTCAGTGACGATCGACTGGCAAGGGACCTTTTTTTTCAAACCGTAACTCATGCTGGAGGCGTGGAGGCATGCATTCAGCTGGAGTTTGCAGAGATGAGCAAAATACCTGCAGAAATTGCAGAAATGGACACTGGGGGAAATCGCTGGAAGCTGAAGTTCAGCGATTCATGTGGAGCAGGTATACAGTTCATACACCAGGACGCCAGCAATAATGATGAAAGTGCTCCTCAATGGCATCCCAGTATCAATGGAGTTAGACACGGGTGCCAGCCAGTCCCTGATGGGTATCAAACAGTACAAAATGTTGTGGGTATCCAAGGCCAGGAGGCTAAAATTATCGCCGATTGACGCACAGCTACGGACTTACACCAAGGAGATCATTCCAGTGCTTGGCAGCGCCACGGTAGTCGTGACCCACAAAGAGTCGGAGAAAAGGTTGCCACTCTGGATTGTCCCATGGGATGGTCCCGCACTACTGGGGAGGTGTTGGCTTGCTGTAATGAAATGGAAATGGGGCGATGTCAATGCAATTTCCTCTGTGGAGCGTGTATCATGCTCACAGGTCCTGGAAAAATTTGACTCATTATTTCAACCCGGCATTGGCACTTTCATGGGGGCCAAGGTAGTGATTCACATAAACCCGGACGCCAGACCAGTACACCACAAGGCCAGAGCGGTGCCGTACGTGATGCGGAAAAAGATAGAAGGCGAATTGGACCGCCTGTTGAGGGAAGGCATCATCTCGCCAGTTGAATTCAGTGACTGGGCGAGCCCGATTGTGCCGGTGCTCAAGGCGGATGGGTCGGTCAGGATAAGTGGCGATGACAAGGCCACCATCAATCCGGTGTCACTCCAAGACCAGTACCCACTACCGAGAGTGGAGGACCTCTTTGCGACGCTATCCTGTGGCAAACTCTTTTCAAAATTGGACCTGACCTCAGCTTACATGACCCAGGAGCTGGCGAGTGAGTCGAAGAAGCTGACCACCATCACGACACACAAGGGGTTGTTTGAGTACAACAGATGTCCGTTCGGGATTCGCTCGGTCGCCGCGCTCTTCCAACGAAATATGGAAAACCTCCTCAAGTCGATTCCAGGGACGGTGGTTTTTCAGGACGACATCCTCATTACGGGTTACGATACTGAAGAACACCTCCACAACCTGGAGGAGGTGCTACGCAGACTGGACCGGGTAGGTCTGCGACTGGAAAAGGCGAAGTGCACCTTCCTTGCTCCAGAGGTAGAATTCCTGAGGATGAGGGTAGCAGCAGACGGGATCAGCCCAACTGCATCCAAGACGGAAGCGATCCAGAGAGCACCCAGACCCGGGAACACGACGGAGCTGCATTCGTTCCTGGGGCTCCTGAACTATTTGGTAACTTTCTTCCCAAATTGAGCACGCTGCTTGAGCCGCTACACGTGCTCCTATGCAAAGGTCGTGAATGGGTCTGTGGGGACAGCCAGGAAAGGGCTTTTAATAGAGCACGCAATTTGTTATGTTCCAACAATTTGTTAATGCTATATGACCCATGCAAAGACTTGTGTTAACGTGGGATCTGTCGTCCTATGGTGTCGGGTGTGTGTTGCAGCATGTCAATGCCAAGGGTCAGTTACAGCCGGTAGCTTATGCCTCCAGGAGTCTGTCCCAGGCAGAAAGGGGCTACGGGATGGTAGAAAAGGAGGCGCTCGCATGTGTATATTCGGTAAAGAAAATGCACCAGTACCTGTTTGGCAGAAAATTTGAGCTGGAGACAGATCACAAACCCCTAACGTCCCTTTTGGCCGACAACAAGGCCATAAATGCAAACGCATCGGCCCGCATACAGAGGTGGGCACTCACATTAGCTGCCGATGACTACACAATTCGGCACAGACCGGGCACTGAAAACTGCGTCAATGCACTCAGCAGGCTCCCACTAGCCACCACTGAGGGGGCTACCGAGCATGCTGCTGAGATGGTCATGGCTGTTGAAGCTTTCGGAAGCGAAGGCTCACCCGTGACAGCCCATCAGATTAAAGTCTGGACAAATAGAGACCCGCTATTGTCCCTCGTCAAGAAATGTGTCCTGAATGGGGACTGGGCAGCCACGTACAGGGCATGCCCTGAGAAATTTAAACCATTTCACAGGCGCAAGGATGAACTCTCGATTCAGGCCGATTGCCTACTGTGGGGAAACCGCGTAGTCATGCCCCAGATGGGCAGAGAGGTGTTCATCAGAGAACTCCACAATGGGCACCCGGGCATTGTCACGATGAAGGCAATTGCCAGGTCACACGTTTGGTGGCCAGGGATAGACGCAGATCTGGAACTTTGTGTTCGCAGGTGCAACACGTGTGCCCAGCTGGGCCATGCGCCCAGGGAAGCCCCCCTTAGCCCCTGGCCATGGCCCGCCAAGCCTTGGTCATGAATCCATGTGGACTACGCAGGTCCTTTCATGGGGAAAATGTTTTTGGTTGTAGTAGACGCCTACTCCAAATGGATCGAGTGTGAAATTTTAAATTCAAGCACATCCTCTGCCACGGTAGAAAGTCTACGGGCAATGTTCGCCGCCCACGGTCTACCGGACATCTTGGTCAGTGACAATCGCCCGTGCTTCACAAGCACTGAATTCCAGGACTTCATGGCAGGCAATTGAATTAACCATGTCAGAAAGGCACCGTTCAAGCCGGCCTCAAACAGCCAGGCAGAACGAGCAGTGCAGATAATCAAACAGGGGATACTCAGATTCCAAGGGGGTTCCCTACAAACCCACTTATCACACCTCCTGTTGGCATATAGATCCCGACCACACTCGCTCACAGGGGTTCCACCCGCAGAGCTACTAATGAAAAGGACGCACAAAACCCGATTATCCCTTCTAGACCCCACCATGAAAGAAATTGTCGAGAGCAGGCGCCAGTCACAATATAACTACCATGACAGGAATGCGAGGGCACGATGTATTGATGTAAATGATCCTGTTTTTGTCCTCAACTACGCTGCAGGGCCAAAATGGCTCGCAGGCACTGTGGTTGCCAAAGAGGGAAATAGGTTTCTGGTATTTAAACTTACCAATGGACAAATATGCCGCAAACATGTGGATCAAACAAAAAGGAGGTTCAGCAACCCCATAGAAGAAGCAGAGGAAGAGAACGATACAGAGTTCACTCCACCACAGGTGACCGAACACCGGAACCAAAGGGAGGAGAGCCCAGTCACTGTGGGCGGTCCGGACAGGCCTGAGCACTGCAAACAGCAGACACTCAGGCCAGCGCCCAACAACCGGAGCCCCAACTCAGGCGCTCTACAAGGGAGAGTAAACCACCAGAGAGATTCAACCTGTTATCCCAATAAGACTTTGGGGGGGAAGGTGATGTCATGTATTCAACCAGCATTGTAACTAATGTATAAACTGACCTATGTTGTACACCGTGAGAACACTGACCACTGAGTGGGAGACACTCCTAACCTGGACCTTCAGGTATAAAAGGGGAAGCTCCACCCACCTTCATCACTTGAGTGTGAAGGAATAAAGGACAGGTCACAGACTGACCTTCTCTCAAGCATGGGCCTCGTGTGTATTTATACTGTGTAGTAAGGACGTATCAGGCATTTTCTGTGTTAAGCGATGCTGCCTCTTCGTGCTTTAGGCAATCTCTCTGAATTAAACTCTGAAATATTCCCGGAGCCTTTCAATTATATCCTGTGGGCTCCCCACTGGGACAGTCAAGATGCAACAGAGTTGAAATTAGATTCAGTTGTTTGAACAAACACATTACGGCCGCTGATTTGAGTCCCTCATGACATGGAATATGTTTAAATGCAAAATTCCGAAATTGAAGCTAAACGTCCCAAAACTGGAAAATGTTGATCAGACTTATTATATAATGTAATTGGAAACGATGCTCTCTCTCTCCAATGGCCGTGTTCCTTCAAACACAATCAGACTCATTGTACACATTGTATATTGTTCTGATGAATGTTTTGCACTCTTCTGTGTTAATTCAGTGATTACTTTCCAAATGTTAGCTGAGTCTCTTGGGTCTGCTCTACTTCACTGTGGTATGCGGCTGCCTACTATAACTCTGGATATGTAATTCTCAATTAAAGTGCAGTGCTCATTTTACTGTCGAATACACATTTGTTCTAACTTAGAGTCAGCAATGAGTAAGGATCCATTTTTCCACAGCACCTCAAACAAATACAGCATGACAAATCAATGAATGAAACACCTCGAACTAATAAGATAAGGTGCAATTTTCCCTCATTGTATAAATCTTAAATGTACGGTTTCATTCTGGGTAATCTGCGATATACGCCTTCAAAGGCAATGGGAAAACATCGCCAGTGGTGTAAAATAAATTGTTCTGGACTCTGCATGTTTGTAATGTGGACAAATTTGCTGCTGATACAAAGAGAAGATGGGAAAGCAAGTTGCGAGGAGGATGCAAACAATCTGCAAAGCGATATAGATTGGCTCAGTGAGTGAGCAAAAAATTGGCAGCTGCAGTATAATGTGGGAAGTATGAGGTTATCCACTTTGGTAGGTAAAACAAAAAAAGGTAATAATTACTTAAATGGGGAGAGATTATAAAATGCTGTCGAGCAGAGGGATCTGGGAGTCCTTTTACAGAAGAACATAAGAAATAGGAGCAGGAATAGGCCATACGGCCCCTCGAGCCTGCTCCGCCATTCAATAAGATCATGGCTGATCCGATCATGGACTCAGCTCCACTTCACTGCCCGCTCCCCATAACCCCTTATCCCTTTATCATTTAAAAAGCTGTCAATTTCTCTCTTAAATTTATTCAATGTCCCAGCTTCCACAGCTCACTGAGGCAGGGAATTCCACAGTTTTACAACCCTCTGAGAGAAGAAATTTCTCCTCATCTCAGTTTTAAATGGGTGGCCCCTTATTCTAAGATCATGCCCTCTAGTTCTAGTCTCCCCATCAGTGGAAACATCCTCTCTGCATCCAACTTGTCAAGCCCACTCATAATCTTACACGTTTCGATAAGATCACCTCTCATTCTTCTGAATTCCAATGAGTAGAGGCCCAACCTACTCAACCTTTCCTCATAAGTCAACCCCCTCATCTCCAGAATCAAACGAGTGAACCTTCTCTGAACTGCCTCCAAAGCAAGTATAGCCTTTCGTAAATATGGAAAACAGAACTGCATGCAGTATTCCAGGTGTGGCCTCACCAATACGTTATATAGCTGTCGCAGGACTTCCCTGCTTTTATACTCCATCCCCTTTGCAATAAAGGCCAAGATACCATTGGCCTTCCTGATCACAAAAAGTTTGCATGCAGATACAGCAAGTAATTAGGAAGGCAAATGGAAAGTTGGCCTTTATTTCAAGGGGGAAGGAATATAAAAGTACGGAAGTCCTGCTACAACTGTACAGAGCACAGGTGAGACCACACCTGGAGTACTGCGTACAGTTTTGCTCTCCTCATTTCAGGAGGGATAAACTAACATTGGGGGCATTTCAGAGAAGATTCACAAGGTTGTCTTATGAAGAATGGTTGAACAGGTTGGTATCAACCTATTGGAGATTAGCAGAGTGAGAGATGATATCTTTGAAAGGTGTAAGATTCTGAGAGCTGAGAGCTGTGGAGGCTCGGTCATTGAATATATTTAAGGTGGAGATAGACAGAATTTTGAACGATATGGGAGTCAAGGGTTAGGCGGAGATGGTAGGGAAGTGGAGTTGAGGCCAAGATCAGATCAGCCATGATCTCACGGAATGGTGGAACAGGCTCGAGGGGCTAAATGGCCTTCTCCTGTTCCTATGTCCCTCTGTGTAAGGTCTGGGAAACACACGGTGGTGATCTGTGGAAACTTCAACTAAATGGTGTTGTTTTAAAGGGGATGCAGAAACAGAGTGACCGAGAGATTTACACACAGCAATATTTGAAGGTGGGTAGACAAGTTGATAAGGCTATTAAAAAAGAATACAGGGCCCTTGGCTTGAAACGTGAAATAGATTACACCGGTCAGGAACTTACACCAAAGCTTTATAAATCCCTGCTTAGGCCTCAGTTGGATCCTGTTTACAGTTCTGGGCACCACAATTTAGGAAGAATATCGAGGATTTGGAGAGAACATAACAAATATATAAGAAACATTTTCTGTTGTTATTGAAAACACAAACACAGGTATTCATTGAAATCCAACCTGTAGGTGGCCACACACAGATTGAAGAGAGCCAGGGAGACTGACAGAATCAGGAAACACCGGGAAATGGACAAGAGATATTGACAAGGACTAAAACCGCTTTGAGACCAGACAATTGCGGGAACCCCTGTGGTTAATTAAAGGGCTTTGGATGGTTGATTTCCTGACACACTTGTAATGTGGGGAAAGATGTGACCAAATCACCCCGACATGGATCTCAACTCTTTCAGAAGCAAGAGAGTGTGCAACCTGGGTCTATAACATAAAGTAATGGGGTCCTCAACGATTAAAGCCCATTATTAATTCTCTCACACACTTCAATTATGTTTTTGAAATGAATTGATGGAAACTTCAACAACTGAACTTTAATGAGTTAAGGAACTTTAATCACTGATGAAGTTTTATCCTCTATCTGATTTTACACACACTGTATTTTAGGAGAGTGAGTTAAAATGCCCATCACTCATGATACAAGGAACCTGGGGCTACTTTTTAAAAATGTATTCCACAGAAAAATATTCTCCAAAATAATGTTTCTGTCCGTGCTCAAACCGGGGATATTTCACATGTGAGGCGAACGTGATAACCGTTACACAACGGAAACCTCTGCTTACACCTCGACAAAAAGCATCCTGCAGCGCTGCCTCACTTCCCAGCAGCAGATCAAAGCCACAAACAAACCAATCGATTATTCCCACTTCCCCACCTCCACAGATACTGCCCGACCTGCTGAGTGTTTGCAGCATTTTCTGGGGTTGATGTGCGTCGCTTTCAATTTTTGAAATTTCACCAAGCAAAGAAACGGTCAATCGAACTGACCCTGTAAGCACTTTGTTCGTCTTTATTCACAGGAATACCCGCAATCGGGAGCAGAAAAGGAATTAAAACCGAATACCGTCTTCAGGACAATCAGAATATTTCGTCACAGACAAGGCACCGGAAGGCTGGAAGGTCGATCACACCGGTTGTGGGAGAGCTGGTTGCCGGTGACATGGAAGTGTCTGCAGTGTGCGGGACCAGACTGCTTCCACACATCCACAATGAATGTCCCACACTTTATTTGGGAAAAGTACAACTGTGAGTGGACAAGTTCCATCCCGGTTGGAGCAATCTGAAGGTTTAACTGACTGACACCCTGGTTTTGGATGTCTTGCAGTGTGCACTTGCGTCAGTCTCTGTGACGCAATGGTTTAGCGTGTTGGGCTATTGACCTAAAAGTTGGTGGTTCGAGCGCACCCAAAAACGAAGTTTTAAACTGTGTTTTCCCCGAGGATTCGGTGCCGCACGGTTCCAGTTTGTCATTGCGCGTTTTGACTGCACAAACATATTCCGCAAACATTGCCAGCTGTGCTGTTTTCCAGTGAGTTCGCACTCCAATACTTTTATGAGCATTCAGTTCAAGTGGAGAGTTTGAGTGTATACAGAACTGTACAGTGATATCAGAAAATTTAACAAGGCTGTGGGACATTGTGTTTTGTTAATATTGAACCACGAATATGAATAAATCCATTTTTTCCAATATTTAATTGAGCAAGTTTTCAAAATGTTTCCACCCAATTTTGAACCAGGAACTTTTCGCGTGTGAGGCAAATGTGAGAACCACTACACTACGGAAACACTGCATTTGAAGTAATGTTAGGAACACAACCAGAGTTTTAACCTACACAGCTGGACTACTCTTCAGGAGCTGGTTTTACGAGAATAGAAAGACGGTGCTATATTTAGGAAGGCTGTGAGTGTGGTAGGAATTGATCCAGTGTTTCACAGGCTTTACACATAGGAACAGGAGC
Source organism: Pristiophorus japonicus (assembly GCF_044704955.1). Taxonomy (NCBI): domain Eukaryota; kingdom Metazoa; phylum Chordata; class Chondrichthyes; family Pristiophoridae; genus Pristiophorus; species Pristiophorus japonicus. Next base: position 4,361,837 of record NW_027254488.1, read on the forward strand.
TGGCCATTTAGCAGCGTGTGGTTCGGATCTGGAATGCACTGGAGGCAGACTCAATCTTATCTTTCAAACGGCAGTTGGATAAGTGACTGAAGGAAAAACAATTGCAGGCCTCAGGGGAAAGAGCGGGGGAGTGGGACTCGCTGAGAGTCGGCACGGGCTCGACGGGCCGAATGGCCTTCCGTGCTGTAACCATTCCATGATTCTATAAGTTAGTGGCACACTTCGTAGTGTTGGTGGAAGCAGAACATTGCAAAGGGACATGGATTGAGTCGGCAAAACAAGATGCATCTGATTCAGGAGATTCAGGGTGCGTGGAAATTCGGGAGTTTAATGACTTTGAAAGGAACATTTTTGTTTTGAGCAGTTTTGGTCAGAGAAATGTTTGTGAAAGGAATTTTTTGCACAGAGGAATGCAGCATTTAATCTTCTGCCTTAACACTTCTTTCTGTGTGTCGAGGTCACATTTCTTTTCGATGTCATTCTTCCAGAATTGATATTTCATTTGCTGTTTCACAATAACCAGACCCTTGCTCTAAAGTCAGTCGCACTGTTTCCCCAGTCTCATGTTGATGTTACCAGCAATGAACATTTTGAATCAGATCACTAAAGCACAGTGTGTAAAATGGGACATGTTTTAACAATTAACGTGGGGCTCACACCCCTGAATCCAAGATTAAGATTCTCATGCTCGACCGATTGACCTAGCCGGGCTTCTGCCAAATGCACCTTTTTGTCGCTGATTGCAGCCAGGCGCCTGTTGGCTCCGCCCCAGATGTTTAAACTTGCTGTCGAGGAACTGACAGAATCCTCTTGAATGGTGGACCAGGCTCGAGGGGCCGAAAGGCCTACTCCAGCTCCGAATCCTGACATGTTTATGATCTTATAACCTTTCACAGGAGAACAAACTCGCCCCTGAGCATGCATGAGGAGAAAGCTCCAGAAAATAATTCCGCCCGGTGAGCTTTCGCTTGTAAGTGTTAAGTCCTGACCCTGCAGTACAGACTCAGACGAGGCACATGCTGAAGTCAAGGTCACTCTGGACCTGCACCTTTATTTCACAGCTCTCATGTGCCACACTTGCCTGAGACCTGCCTTTATATACCTGTGTGGAACAGGTATGCAGTGTCTCCTGCAAGTGCACCCCTGGTGGTAACGTATGCTGTGGTTACAGGTCATATCTAGTTACAGTCATGTATAGCATGGTAAGATACAGTTATATACAGTAGTGTGAGATGCATGACATCAAACTCCCCCAAGGTCTTATTGTCTTTATAGATTCAGACTCTGAGGTGGTCTACGCTCTCGCGTGGAGCGTCTTAGTTGTGGTTCAGTTGTTTGCCTTGGTGCCTGTTTTTCTTTCAGTGTGATTGCTGGTATCTCGCCTGGGCTGTCTGTTGAGACTGCCCTTTCCTCAGGTTGTTCCCTCTGTCTGTCCACCAGGTGTGGTGTGAGTTCCATACTGTAGTCTGCCTCTCGTCCTGCAGTATTGTTGGTGAATCTACTTTTTACTTGGTCTACATGCCTCCGACAGGTTTGGCGATTGTCCATTTGTACAACCAGCAGCCTGTTTCCTTCCTTGCCTGTTACTGTCCCTGTACGTCGTTTGGGACCCCTGCCATAGTTTAGCACAAGCACTTTGTCCCCTATCTCATTCCACCCCCCCCTCAAATTTAGGTCATGGTACTCAGTTAGCTTCCGGCGCTTAGCCTCAACAATTTCATGCATGTCTGGGAGGATTAACGAGAGCCTGGTCTTTAAGGTTCATTTCATCAATAGTTGCGTGGGGGGAACCCCAGTCAACGAATGTGGACGAGATCTGTATGCCAGCAGCATTCGCGACAGGCGGCTCTGCAGCGTGGGACCTTGGATTCTGAGCATGCCTTGTTTAATGATCTGCACTGCTTGCTCCACCTGGCCATTGGAGGCCGGCTTTAACGGTGCCGTCTTAACGTGATTTATGCCGTGGTCAACTATAAATTCTTGAAATTCTGCACTAGTGAAGCACGGACCATTATCACTGACCAATATGTCAGGAATTCCGTGCATTGCAAACATGGTTCTCAGGCTCTCCACAGTGGTGGAGGTGGTGCTCGAGTTTAAAATGGTGAACTCGATCAATTTTGAAAATGCATCAACGGCTACGAGGAACATTTTGCCCATGAATGGGCCCGCATAGTCTACATGCACCTGCGACCACGGTTTTTGTGAGCCAGGGCCAGGGGCTTAGGGGGGCCTCCCTGGGGGCATTACTGAGTTGGGCACAAATGGTGCACCGACCGATGCAGAGCTCCAAGTCCGCGTCAATGCTAGGCCACCAGACGTGTGATCTGGCTATGGCCTTCATTAGGATGATCCCCGGGTGCTCGCGGTGGAGCTCCCGGACAAACGCCTCTCAGCCTCGCAAGGGCATAACTACTCGGCTGCCCCACATCAGGAAGTCTGCCTGTAGTGATAGTTCATGCCTGAGCCTATGGAAAGGTTTGATCTCCTCGGGGCAGGCATCGCGGGTCTCTGCCCTGTCACCAGTTAAAACGCATCTTTCGTCCAGGCTCTGATTTGGTGCGACATCATGGGCGAACCTGTGGATTCAAAGGCACTGATTGCCATGACCATCTTACAGTCCTGTTCGTCCGAACCTTCTGTGGTCGCCAGGGGTAGCCTGCTAAGCGCATCGGCACAGTTGTCTGTGCCTGGTCTGTGCCTTATTGTGTAGTCGTAAGACACCAGCATGAGTGCCCACCGCTGAATGCGTGCCAAGGCTTTGGCGTTTATTGCCTTGCACTCAGATAGCAGGGACGCGAGGGGTTTGTGGTTGGTTTCTAACCCGAACTTGGCCACGAAAAGGTATTGGTGCATCTTTTTGACATCGTACACGCACGCGAGCTCCTCCTTCTCAACCATATCGTACCCGCACGCCGCCCGCGAAAGTGACCTGGAGGCATAATCAATGGGTTGTAATTTACCCGCATCATTGACATGCTTTAAAACGCACCCGACCCCGTACGCTGATGCATCACATGTAAGAACTAACTTTTTACCTGGGTCAAAAAAGGCCAAAACACTGTTGGTACATAGAAGATTGAGTTCTTTATTTTGGCGCGTTCTTGGGCGTCCCCCCAAAACCAATCGCACCCCTTTCTGAGTAGCATGTGGAGAGGCTCCAGCAGCGTGCTCAAGTTCTGCATAAAGTTCCCAAAGTAATTGAATAGCCCGAGAAAGGCAGGCAGTTCCGAGATATTCCAGGGCCTGGGTGCCAGACGAATTGCTTCAGTTTTTGATTCTGTTGGGCAGATTCCATCAGCGGCAATCCTTCTGCCCAAAAATTCAACGTCAGGCGCGAGAAACAGACACTTGGATTTCTTAACTCTTCGGCCTACTCGATCCAATCGACTTAGTACTTCCTGCAAATTGCGGAGATGGGAGTCGGTGTCCCTGGCCGTGATGAGTATGTCATCTTGAAACACAACCGTCCCCAGGATGGACTTGAGCAGACTCTCCATGTTGCGCTGGAATATAGCAGCTGCCGACCTGATGCCGAATGGGCATCGATTGTACATAAAAAGGCCTCGATGTGTGTTGATGGTGGTTAGTAGCTGAGACTCTTCGGTCAGTTCTTGCGTCATATACGCAGATGTAAGATCTAGTTTCGAGAAAAGTTTTCCTCCAGCCAACGTGGCAAATAGGTCCTCTGCTCTGGGCAGCGGGTATTGGTCCTGTCGGGAGACTCTGTTATGGTAGACTTGTAATCCCCACAGATTTGTATGGATCCATCAGGCTTCATGACGGGGATGATGGGACTTGACCAGTCGCTAAATTCCACGGATGAGATAATGCCTTCCCTAAGGTCCAGTTCGTGTTCAATCTTTTCCCTCATCACATAAGGCACAGCTCTAGCCTTGTGATGGACCGGTCTGGCATCCTGTGTGATGTAGATTTTAACTTTAGCCCCTTTGAAGGTACCCACACCTGGCTGAAAGAGATGTTCAAAACGACTTAGAACTGCAGTGTAGTGTGAGATACATGACAGTAAGGTGAACGTGTGAACGGCCACACTGCGGAAACATCTCCACCTTCAGCACCAGGTCAGACGGAGATGCTGAGTGAGCAGGTGAACTGCAGGATCCCACTTTTTAGGAGCTGATCGTTGTGCCAAGCAAATGAGTTTTGCTTAATGACTAAAAATAAAAGGTGCTAGAAGTGGGATTCAAACCCACACTTTCAGAGCAGACTGAACACAACAGCTTAGACCGCTCGGCTGTCCTGACTATCCAGTGCTGTGTACGGCCACCTGCAGATTGATTTTGAACTTTTGTGTCTTGTCACAAGAAATAAATGAGGGCAACAGGTGTTTCTCTGACTGACACCGGGGAAACAGTGAGACAGACCTTGGAGCAAGGGTCTGGTTGTTGCCAAACAGCAAAGAAAATATTAATTCTGTGATTACCCAAAAGAGCAGTGACCTCGACGTGATTTGGACACGCAACCTTCTGATCTGGAGTCAGACGCACGACCGTTGCACCACGAGGCCGACACAGGGAGCTTGAGATGTTCGTCTATGTGAAGATTCCGCAATACAAGGGGCTTTAAAATCCCTGTCCATTCCCACCAGGTATCAGAAGAAGCGCTCACCTGCCAGTCACCGTATGTTTTTTGTTTAACTTTTGTGTTGTTTTCACGGGAAAGCATCATTAATTAACCCGTCATCTTCTTTTGTACAATGAAAGAAATGCTGACTGAGGGACAGTCGATACTTCAATCATTTGTTCTGTGCTTTGTATGTTAACTGTTCAAACATATCCCATTTTACACACAGTGTTTTAGGAGTCTGGTTCAAAATCCTCATCGCTGGCGACACCAGGAATCTGGTGCAACTTTTGTCAAATTTAACCGCACGCCAAAGTTCCCTGGTGGATCCATTTTCTCTCGCGAAAAGTTATCTATTTATTGGTGAAATAAAGAGCAATTAAGGAATAAGGGAGCCCTTTTGCTAGGAGAATAAATAGCAAATGCTGGAAATCTCAGCAGGTCAGTTCGCATTTGCCAGGAGACAAGACTCGCCTCCAATTGTTCCCCTACAGGAAATTTCAACACAATGTTCTCGCCCGGCATCGAACCAGTGACCTTGCATGTGTAAAGTAAACGTGATAACCGCGACACTAGGGAAACCTCTGGCACAGTGATCTCAACAGAGGGGAGCTGACCAGTGAGCTCCCTCTGTGCTGATCACCACTGATTTTTAATTTTGGAAGCAAGTCATCCTCGACTCCGGGATTACCTAAGAAGAGAGGAGGATCCGGAATGTGTTGGCTCACCTGAAGCAACTTCTGTCCCACACTGAAAGTTCTCAATCCTTCTCCTCTGCTGCCCTTTACAGAAATGTCACGTGTTCACTTCCACATCCTCACAGTGGGGCCACAGAGGCTCCTACCGTCTCCCCGCGATCAGCAAACTCGCCTAGTTTGTAAAATTAAACCCGGTACATGTGTCCGGCAAAGGGCAGGAGAAGCGGGAGAGTGTGTAAGCTCATTCTGTAACAGATAGTAGTGGGGTTATTAACGGCGATTACAGCAATCATTAATCCTCTCACACACCTCAATTATGTTTCTGCGATGAACTGATTGAGAATGGAAAGGGTTAATGCTCGGGATCTTAACCACTCAACCAGGGAACAGCTTCGATAATTTGTATCAATATAAAAATATATATTTATATATGTACCTGTATGTCAACGGCAAGCTGTCTAGACCTCATGGCACAACGGTCGTGAATCGAACTTTGAGCGAGAGAAATTATTCCACAGTGACACCCATTTCATCTTTTATTCCCTTTTAAACACTAGAAACTGAGACAGGGGGAATAAATAGAGAAATAAAAGCACATTGATATAGACAAGAGGAAGAGTGAAGGGGAAATACTGTCCCCACCCAGAACGAATGCAGAACCCCCTCTGCTGCGCTCGGGGTGGCCACCCCAGCCTGGATACACTAACGTCCCAACAGCTCATTGACTGTCGGAGTGGGACCGTGCGGCGCTTCAGAAGACAGGTCGAAAAAGCAAAGTCACTGATTCGGTCTCACGTGCTTCTCTAATCAAGTGTAGCCACACACTAAAACTTGCTTTTATAATGGCTATACATTACCATTACCATCAATCAGTTGGTTCATTGATCTAAAGGTGTGACTTTAGATGAGTCGAAGTTAAATGAAATTTGTGAGAAGTCCTGGGTTCCAATCCTGGACGAGTCCATTATTTTGCCGGCAAGTTTTGAAATTGCATAGAAATTTTGCAAAGGAAGACTTGCATTTCTGCAGTGCCTTTCAGGAACTCATGATGCCCCAAAGCGCTTTGCAGCCGTTGAGTTATGTTTGAAGTGTTGTAGTGTGGGGAAAGATGTGCCCAAATCACCCCACATGAACCTCAACTCTTTACAAAGAAGTTTGGTGCAAATAATCAGGTGCCTCAGGGACTTGGACTTTCTTTGAATGAGCTCTGCTTGTACCTGCATTCAAGCTTGAAACAGCAACTGGGCTTCCATCTCACGGGAGCAGCGTGTAGCGGTTCGCGAGCAGGTGACGAGGTTTGGGGTTGATGTGCGTCACTTTCAATCTTTGAAATTTCACCAAGCAAAGAAATGGTGAATCCAACTGTCCCTGCAAGCATTTAGTTCCCGTTTAATCACAGGAATATCCGCAGTCAGGAGCTGAAAAGGAATTAAAACCTAATAAGGCTTCGGGACAATCAGAATACTTTGTCACAGACAAGGCACCGGAAGGCTGGAAGGTAGATCACACCGGTTGCGGGAGAGCTGGTTGGTGGTGACATGGAAGTGTCTGCAGTGTGCGGGACCAGACTGCTTCCACGCATCCACAATGAATGTCCCACTCTTTATTTGGGAAAAGTGCAACTGAGAGTAGACAAGTTCCAACTGGTCGGAGCAATCTGAAGCTTTAACTGACGGACGCCCTGGTTTGGGATGTCTTGCAGTATACACTTGTGTCAGTCTCTGTGGCGCAATGGGTTAGCGTGTTCGGTTGTGAACCAAAAAGTTGGTGGTTTAAGCCCCCTCAGGGACTTCAACTGTTTTCCCCGAGGATACTGTGCCGCACAGTTCCAGGTTGTCATTGTGTGCTTTGGTGTCACGAATATATTCCGCAAACATTGCCAGCTGTGCTGTTATCCAGTGAGTTCCCACTCCAATACTTATATGAGCATTCAGTTCAAGTGTCGAGTTTGAGTGTATACAGAACTGAACATAGATATCAGAAAATTTAACAAGGCTGTGGGACATTGTGTTTTGTTCATATTGAAACATTAATATGAATAAATCCATTTTTTCTAATATTTAATTAAACGGGTTTTCAAAATGTTCACGCCCAGTTCCGAACCAACGATCATTCGCGGGTGAAGAAAATGTGACAACCACTACACTACGGAAACACTGCAATTGAAGTGATGTTCGGAACATAACCAGAGCTTTCACCTACACAGCTGGCCTACACTTCAGGAGCTGGTTTTATGAGAATAGAGTGATGGTGCTATATTTAGGAAGTCTGTGAGTGTGGCAGGAATTGATCTGGTGTTTCCCAGACTTTACACATCGGAACAGGAGATGACCATTTAGCAGCATGTGGTTAGGATCTGGAATGCACGGCTTGAAAGGGTGATGGAGGCAGACTCAATCTTATCTTTCAAACGGGAGTTGGATCAGTGTCTGAAGGAAAAACAATTGCAGGGCTACGTTAAAAGGGCGGGGGAGTGGGATTCGCTGAGAGTCGGCACTGGCTCGATGGCCCGAATGGCCTTCCGTGCTGTAACCATTCCATGATTCTATAAGTTAGCGGCACATTTCATAGTGTGGGTGGAAGCAGAACATTGCAAAGGTACATGGATTGAGTCGGCAAAACTAGAGGCATCTGATTCAGGAGATTCTGGTGAAGCGGAAATTCGGGAGTTTAATGACTTTGCAACGAACATTTTTGTTTTGTGCAGCTTCGGTCAGAGAAATGTTTGTGAAAGAATTTTTTTGCAGAAAGGGATGCAGCATTTCATCTTCTGTCTTAACACTTCTTTCTGGGTGTCGGGTCACATTTCCATTCGATGTTATTCTTCCAGAATGTATATTTTCTTTGGTGTTTCACAATAACCAGACCCTTGCTCTAAAGTCAGTCTCACTGTTTCCCCAGTCTCCTGTTGATGTTACCAGCAATGAACATTTTGAACCAGACCCCGAAAGCAGTGTGTAAAATGGTTTATGGTTTAAGAGTTAACTTGCAGAGCATAGGTAAATTATCCAATTATGGAATCTCCTTCAGTTAGAATTTCTTTATTTGTGCAAAAGAAGATCATCGGTTAATTAACGATGTATTCCCGTGAAAGCAACATAACATGTAGTTAAAAAGTAATCAACAAACTTGGTGTTCGAACCCGAGAATCTGAGATTAAAAATCTCACGCTGTATCAACTGAGCTCCCTGTGCTTCTGCTAAAGCAAACGTTTTTGTCACTGTTTACTGACAGGCGCCTGTTGGCTCCGCCCCAGATGTTTAAACTTGATGTCGAAGAACTGCCAGGATCTTCTTGAATGGTGGACCAGGCTCGAGGGGCCGAATGGCCTACTCCATCTCCTAATCCTTACATGTTTATGATCATATGACCTTTCACAGGAGAACAATCTCGCCCTGAGCATGTATGAGGAGATAGCTCCAGCAAATATTCCCACCCGGTGAGCTTTCGCGTGTGAGGCGAACGTGTTAACCGCTACACTGCGGAAACATCGCCACTTTCAGCACCCGGTCAGACGGAAATGTTAAGCGAGCAGGTGAACTGCTGAATCCCACTTTTAAGGAGCTGGTCGTGGTGCCAAGCAAATGAGTTTTGCTTAATGACTAAAAATAAGAAAAGGGATTTGAAACCGTGCTTTAAGAGCAGACTGCAAACTGAACGCATCACCTTCGACAGCTCGGCCATCCAGACTGTAAGTTCATTTAAATTTTGAACTTTTGTGTCTTGTGACATGAAGTAAATGAGGGCAACTGGCATATCTGTGCCTGACACCGGGGAAATAGTGAGACAAACATTGCAGCAAGTATCAGGTTATAGCCAAACAGCAAAGAATTTCGCAACTTTTGAAGAACTATGATCCCGACATGATTTGAATACACAACCTTTTGATCGGGAGTCAGACACACTACCGTTGCACCACAAGGTCTACAGTGCAAATTGTTCATGTTTGGAAACATGAAGGTTCCTGAAACATAGTTTCATTTACCGTGCATTGGTGCAATAAAAGGGCTTTAAAATGCCCGGCCACTCCCACCGTGGGTCAGACAGCATCAGAAGCAGTGCCCACCTGTCACTCACCCTCTCACGCCCGCTTTCATCACCTGCTGCCCGCGGACTGCAGCAAATCCAGTTCATCATCATCATAGGCAGTCCCTCGAAGAGAGGATGACTTGCTTCCTCGCCAAAAAATGATGAGTTCACAGGTGTTTCAATATTCCAGATCCTGAAATGTATGTTGAAGGGTGGAAGATGCCTGTGCGTGGATTTTTTTAACGTGTGATGGCCGTTGCACCCCAGCCATCACATGGGCTTGACAGAGCGAGGTATTCGTCCAGTGGCAAGGGTTAAACAAGACGACTGGAGACCAGCTCTGCTGCGCAGACCCAGTGTGCACACATATCGCAGTGTGGGCTGGCCCGTGCTAACCCTGGGCCCCTGGCCCCAAACTCATGCCTCCGCTGGGCCCCGATCACGTCCCTCTACAGTCTCTCGCCGCTCCTTTGCCCCGATCTCGCCGCTCCTGCTGTATCTGCTCACGCTCCAATCACTGACCTGGACCTTGATGACGTCACTCTTCGCTGCCGCCGCCCTCCTGCACCAGCTCACGCTGCTCCCTGGAGCAGTCTCCCGGGACCTCCAAGCTGCTCCCAGGGCCAATCGCCATTCCTTTTATGGCCCCGACCTGCCGCTGGTGTTCTCCCGTTATAGTATCCAGGCTGTGGGTGGCCACTCCGAGCTCAGCAGAGGGGTTTCTGCATTAGTTCTGGGTGGGGGCAGTATCTTTCCCCTTCTCTCTTCCTCTTGTCTGCATCCCTATGCTTTTATTTCTCTATTTATTCCCCCTGTCTCAGTTTCTAGTGTATAAAAGGGAACAAAAGATGAAATGGGTTTCAATGCGGAACAATTTACTTCACTCAAAGTTAGATGCACTGCTGTTCGCCATGAGGTCAAGCCGTTGATATTCAGGTTCTTATATAAATATATATAAATATATCAACATCTATCATAACTGTTCCCTGGTGGTCGAGGGGTTAAGATCTGCCGCACTGACGTGGTAACGATACTCGATCAATTCATCGCATAAAAATAATTGAGGTCTGTGAGACGATTAATAATTGCTGCAAGCACCAGGAATACCAATACTTTCTGCGATAGATCGAGCTTACAGACTATCTGGCTTCTCCTGCCCTTTGCCGGGCACGTGTTCTGGGTTTAATTTTACAAACTGGGTGAGTTCGCTGATCTCGGGGAGACGGTAGGAGCCTCTGTGGCCCCACTGTGAGGATGTGGAAGTGAACACGGTGGCTGGGTGATCCGTGACATTTCTGTAAAGGGCAGCGGAGGAGAAGGATTGAGAACTTTCAGTGTGGGACAGAAGTTGTTTCAGGTGAGCCTCCTCATTCCCGATCAGCGCAGAGGGAGCTCATTGGTCAGCTCCCCTCTGTTGGGGCTGTTGTACCAGTGGTTTCTGTAGTGTAATGGTTATCATGTTTGCTTTACACGCAAAAGGTCCCTGCTTCAATCCCAGGCAGGAACATTTTGTTTAAACTTGCCAAATGGGAACAATCGGAGGCGAGTTGAGTCTCCTGGCAAATGCTGCCTGATTTGCTGAGATTTGCAGAATTTGCTGTTTTTATTTGCTATTTATTCTCCTGGCAAAAGGGTTCCCTTATTCCTGAATTGCTCTTTATTTAACCAATAAATAGATAACTTTGAGTGAGAGAAAACGGATCCACCGGGGACCTTTCGTGTGTGAGGCCAACGTGATATCCGCCACACTGCAGCCCATCAAAGGGCGAGCAACCACTGAATATAAAGGATGAGCTCACAAATATCAGGGGCAGTGCAGTCTGGTCAACGTCAAACCCTCCTTTCTTATTCAGCAGAGGCATGAACGGGAATCAGACGCCACAAAGTTTAATTAAAGACACAAATACAAGTAACACTTCTAAATCTTTTCACTGTAAAATTCTTTTACTTTATTTGAAATCCTGCTGCATTAAATCTGAAAATGAGCACCGTAGGATTTCATCTTCACTACTGATTCTATTTTCTGTGCACGGTCGGAATAACCGGTGCTGTTAAATTTGACAAAAGTTGCCCCAGATTCCTGGTGTCATCAGCAATGAAGATTTTGAACCAGACTCCTAAAATACAGTGAGTAAAATGGGTCAACATGAATCAGAACATAAGAAGATAAGAAATAGGAGCAGTAGTCGACCATACGCCCCTCGAGCCTGCTCCGACATTTAATACGATCATGGCCGATGCAATCATGGACTCAGGTCCACTTCCCTGCCCACTCCCCAAAGCACAGGACAAATGATTGAAGTATCGACTCTCCCTCAGTTAGCATTTCTTTCATTGTGCAAAAGAAGGTGAGGGGTTAATTAATGATGCTTTCCCGTGAAAACAATACAAAAGTTTAAGAAAAAAACATACGGTGACTGGCAGGTGAGCGCTGCTTCTGATACCTGGTGGGAATCGGCGGGGATTTTAAAGCCCCTTGTATTGTGAAACCTTCATGTTGCCGAACATCTCAGACTTCATGTGTGGACCTTATCAGGCAATGGTAGCATGCCTGACTCCAAATCGAAAGGTTGTGTGTTCCAATCATGTTGGGGTTGCAATTAATTTCAACATTGTTCTTCCAGAAAATATTTTCTTTGCTGTTTGGCAATAACCAGACGCTTGCTCCAAGGTCTGTCTCACTGTTTCCCCGGTGTCAGGCAGAGATACGCCTGCTGCCCTCATTTATTTCATGTGTCAGGACACAAAAGTTCAAAATCAACCTGCAGATGGCCACATCTAGCATTGAATACTCAGGGTGGCGGAATGGTTTAAAGTGCTGTGTTCAGATTGCAGTCTCCTCTGGAGATGCATGTTCGACTTTGACATTTCTTATTTTTAATCATTTAGTGAAACTCTTTGTTTGACACCACGACCAACTCCTTAAAAGTGGGATTCTGCAGTTTACCTGCTCGCTTCACATTTCTGTCTGACCAGGTGCTGAAAGTGGAGATATTTCCACAGTGTCGCGCTTAACACGTTCACCTCACAAGCGAAAGCTCCCTGGCCGAGAATATTTTCTGGAGTTTTTTCCTCATACATGCTCAGGGGCGCATTCTGTCCTGAACACTCGAGCTAAAGTGCTGAGTTCATTGCCCATGTTGTTAGCAGCCTGCCAGTGAATCTGTTTAAGATGTTCAAACAGATTCCTGACAAAGCTGTCCCGGCTCGCTTCCCGGAGACACTGTGGTCACCAGTGCCCCAGTTTCAGTGGGTCAGCCCCGGGAGGTAGGCCATCCGTTAGAGAATACCCAAGATCAGGGATCAGTCTACGGACAGGAATCCCCAGCCGGCAGCCTTCGGCGGTGAGGGACTCACGGGAGAGGTTGTCGTGGACCAGCCACGAACTGAGAGTCCCCAGCCTACAGCCCCCGGCTGTGCAGAATCCTCAGTTAATGAAATGAACTCAGCAGCCACACCTAAAGGGGAAGTGCGTTGTTGCCCCAGAGGGGCCATTCCCCCGATAATGTGGGACTCAGGCACACATCCAGTCAGAACACTCTTGGTCCTGCGGTACAGACCGCCTTACCGCCGGCCACACAGGCAAACCAGAGGCTGAATAAGGGAAGGAGAAGAACAGGGATTAACTTGGCCAGTCAGAGACGGGTGGCACATGTATATAATAGCACAAAATGAGTTTACGAATGTTGAAGAGTTCTAGTTTTAAATTAAGATTTTAGAAATTTCAGGTCACCACAACCTCACGAGGAATCCATGGGTAAAGAAGCAGTGAGAGGAATAAGATCGGTTATGAAGGAGTTGTGGCCGGCAGTGTAAGGGGTGGTTTTAATGGGGTCAGCTTTCCCTTCTGACCTAAAATGAGCGGTTCCGAATCGCTCCCTGACCCTTGGTTCTCGACACTGGAATTATGAAGGGACTGTAAAAGACTTGACAGACAATCGGTTTCAAGGTAGGAAGAAGGTATGGCTTTATTGTGTTTATAAAGAAGTAAAAGGCACACCTTTAATAACACACACAGACCAATACACACTGAGGGGTACAACACATTGAATAAATTGTCAAATTACAGCCTGTGGGGAAAAGAATACAGCTTAAACTCTGAATGGAGTAAAGAGGAGAATGCAGATACATTTACACAAGTTATCCCAGCCTCCCACCTCCCAATTCCCGTAACTAACTAAGTTACAGCTCTTCGGGTTCAGGGGCTATGCTCACCAATCCCTTTAGACAGTTGCCGGTGATTCGCGGTTTCGGGGTTCGCTGCACTTGGCCTTCTCGGCGAGCCGTACCCCGGACAGAGGAGACGACTTCGGACTGCGTAGTCTTCGGTTGGGGTGCGTCCGTTGATGCGCTAAGTTGCGTTTTGGATGTATGGGGTAAGTACCCACTTTCTTTGGTTCGGAATAGTTTTAGTTAGTTCCTTTTGGTAATTTCTCCCCCGTTGGGTCGTTCAGAAGTAGATTGTAGGGTGGTTGTCAATTTGGTTGCTGACAACCTTCCGTTTCGTGGGCCTCGTGCTCGGTCAGTTCTTGATGAGTTCTGGTAGTTTCCTTCACTGTTCCATTTCTTCACTGTAGAGGAAGCAGGCTGCTTGTGTCTGTGTCTGTGTTCCAGTCTGTGTCGTTGTTCGAGTCAGTGCGAGTTCCAGTCTGTGTTCTGTTAGTTTTTCCTTGTAAAACTGGGGGATAGATATATCCCCCAAAAAAGGCTTTGTTATCTCCCATCAAATCTCTTGGGCTCTGTTTAAACTGTTCTGTCCATTGATTTTCAAATGTCTCCTTTGTCGGCAGTAACTCGATTAGGGTGTGAGAATGTGCTATCACTGGTTTTGCATTGTTTGAGGATTGTCCAGTTTCCTGACCATGATTTCCATTGTGCTTGATTGGGTAATTCGATTATCTCTTATGGGGTGAATAGTTCCCCCCAGACAGTCTGGGATCCTTAATACATGAATTTGCTTCACAGAGTTTAGCCCCACCTTCTGTACTCGGTAACTCTTTTTCACAGCCAAAATGTTGTAGAATCTTAAAATTGATCTGCTCCTTTCCATAGATGTTTAGGGGATCTCAGGCTTCTGAAATTTAGGTCCATTTTGAATTCTCTTTCCTATGAGTCCAAACACTGTGGGGGGGGGGGGGGGTCTCGATGAATGCAATCCCTTTTATCCCCTGCAGGCGTCGTCTGCCCCTTTAAACTCATTTTAAAAGCCCAGAAAGGGATTCTTCTCCTCTGCAGGGGAAAGGTACCAGGAATCTTTGCGATATATTGGTAAATTCTACATTCCCCCCCTGTGATACCATGTCATTTATGGTATCATCTTACAGGTGAGCAAAGTTCCTGGCTCCCAAGAAATAACCTTCCCTGTAAATTAACTAATCTAATACCAAAATATGCATTACACTTATGCAACATCACCACAGATACACACTTCTCCCTTTACAGGTACAAACTTTTTATGTTTATACCCTCCCAGCTTGGAGGGGGTTCCATCCCCACAATTGCATTTCAGCACAGTTACATTTCATTTCAATTACATTATATTCACCAGCATGTAGGCAACGTACAACCACATTACAGAAGGAAGAACATAGATTAAAATTAAACAACATCAATTGGTCTCCTGAGGTTTGTCCATCAACTGGTAATGTCTGGATCCTGCCCTTGAGAACTGCTCTCAGGCTGGCTGACACACAAGACAAACTCAAAACAATCACCTAAACATTACTGCAACATTACCCTCAATTCTAAACTAAACCTTAAAATGTAAAATGGTGCAGTCAGCTACATTAGACTAAAAATTAGAGCTATGTACAGCCGCCACCCGTCTCCGGGTGGCCTGGTTAGTCCCTGTCAGGCCCATGCCTGGTGCGGTCTGATTAGAATCGCTGAGGCTCAGATGCCGGTGACCACGGTATCTTTGGCCGTGGTTTACGGAGGGTCCTTCTCAGGGCTTGGGTTACTGGGGGTGCGTCCGAATCCCAAACGATGGGTGGGATAGCCCCTCCGGTACTGCAATTCACCGTCCCTATAGGCACGGTTTCAGAGCCTGCCACATTCCCTGTGGGCCCTCCACCGTCGGGGGCGGCCAACGGAGGAACCCTGTCCTGAGGACAGTTCACACATCCCGGCTGCGCTCTGTGCTTGGCTGACCCTGGGTTGTACAGCTTGCACTGGTTGATGTGGAACCACTTAGTACAGCGGGGCAACTTTATGGCATAGACCATCGGGCTTGCCTTGTCGACAATGCTGTATGGCCTCATATATAATGCTTCACAAACCCCGACCCGAGAATGGTTCCTCACCATGACCTGGCCGCCTATCTCCCATTCGTGGTGTTTGCTGGGTTCTAGCAGCAATCGGTTACTCTGATGCTGTCTGCCCATGTTACTAGCAGCCTGCCAGTGAATATGTTTGAGGTGTTGAAACAGGTTCCTGACAAACCAGTCCCAGTTCACCTCTCTGAGCTGACCTTCTGTGAGCACCGGGGCTAGGACATGGGTGGGGGTCCGCATGATCCGGCCAGTCATGAGCTCGCATGGGGAATACCCCGTGCTCTTTGACTGGCTGGCTCGGATCCCCATTAGGACCAACGGTAAGACCTCCACCCACTTTTGGGGTGAGTCTCCTGTCTCCTTCCGCAGCCTTTCTTTAATGGTGTAGTTTAAAAGCTCCACATTACCCGATGACTGTAGATTGTGGGCAATGTGCCATTTCCCCTCAATGCCGAGCACGTTAAGGGTTGCCTGCAATAACTGCCCGGTGAAATGGCTCCCCTGGTCCGACTCCACATACTGTGGGAGTCCCCACCGGGAGAACACTTCCCTCACTAGAATCTTAGCTGTCCCTATTGCGGTGGTTGTTCGGCAGTTGAAGGCTTCAATCCATTTTGAGAACACGTCCACCAGGACTAGGCAGTATTGTAGCCTCCGTGGGCGGTGGGTAGGGGCCCGATGTAGTCAATTTGGATTGACTGCCATGGTCCCTCTATCCTCCTGACGTGTCCTAGGAACACCTTCCTTTTCTGGGGTTCAGGGTTGTTCGCAGACACACCAGGCAGTTCGCACAGAACCCCCGGACATCCTCCCTGAGTCCCGGCCACCATCCTGCCTGTTCCACCCGTTGCCAGGTGGTCTCAGGCCTGGGGTGTCCCGCTCCTGGACCCTCATGGGCCAGTTTTAGGAATTCCCTCTGGTGCTGCTGTGGCACGACCCATTGTCCCTCTTTAAACAGCATGCCTTCCTTAACGGTAATGGCTGCTGTGCCGTACGGACCTTCTACTCTCTCTCCTCTAGCTAGCGCGTTCAGGACAGCTTTCAGGACCGGGTCCTGTGCCTGAACTGTTTTTAAGTCCGGGGCCAAAGCTACCCCTGCACTCTCTGCTGCCCTGTTCTTATTGTTGACCGCTGCTATGCGGCCGGTGTCATAGGGGTCCCAGAACTTTACCGTGCGGGCACCTTCTTTGGCCAGTTTGTCAGCCTGTTGGTTTCCCTCTGCACGGGGTTCAGTTTTTGAATGGTCCTTCACCTTATGTATGCAGACCTTTCCTTCTTCCCCCACAACTGTCAATATTTTCTCCAGCAGTGGCTTGATTGCCAGGGGTCTCCCGTCAGCGGACGTGTATCCGCGACGTGACCAGATAGCCAGGTACTCTGTACACGAATTGCAGGTGAACATACTGTCCGAGCAAATCGTGTACGGGGTAGGGAATTCCTCGGGGTGGGACACCACGTACATTACGGCGGACAGTTCAGCATGCTGGGCGCTCATCATGCTGCGGAGCTTGATTACCCGGGCAATACCTGACCTTGGGTCATAGGCTCCGCACTCAGTGAGTCGTTTGCCAGCAGATACCATGCTGGACCCGTCCACGTAGATGTCCCGGCCTGTAGGGTGAAACCCCGCCCGAACGCCAATGTTTACCTCCCATACCCCTTCTACGGAGCACCTGTGGGCTTTCTCTGGGTAGATTAGGTTGGCTGCGAGCCTTGGCTCATGGGGGCCTTCTACTCTGAGGTCCATCTGGGAGAGGAGCAGGGTGCAGCGAGCAATGCGGGCACTGCTCACCGTCCCGTCCTTAATCATCCCATCTAGGAGCATCTGAATAGGTGTGTGGTGGGTTAGGAGTGTTAGAGGAGACCCTCCCGTGAAGATCAAGGATCTTTTCACTGCCCAATGTGTGGCGAGGAGGTGTCTCTCACAGTTGGAGTACCCCTTCTCCACATCTGCGAGGATCCTGGAGGAGTAAACCACCGGTCTCAGCTGGCCGTTCCGCTCTTGAAGCAGCACTGAGCTCAAACTGTCCCCCCTGGCTGCCACCTCCAGGAAAAACTCCTTTCCTACATCTATCGCTCCGAAGGCTGGTGCGGTCTGCAAGTCCTTCTTGAGCTGATTAAATGCTGCCTCGCAAACCCTCATCCCAGTCCCACTCTACCCCCTTGTGTAGGATCCTGAGCAGAGGGGCTGCGGTGGCTACATAATCCTCAATGAAGTCTCTGCAGTGCCCAGTGAGCCCTAGAAAGGATCTTACCCCTGTCACTGTGTTGTGGGCTGGTAACTCCTGTACTGCCTCCCTTCTAGCCTTGTCTATGGCCCTTTCCCCAGCGCGCACAGTCAGCCCCAGGAATTTGACTTCCTTCTGGCCGATCTGTGCCTTATTCGGGTTTACTTTAAACCCTTCTTCTTTTAGCAGCTCCAGCAGCTCAGCCAGCAGTGGGCCATGCTCCTCCCCCTGATCGGTGAACAGGAGCTGGTCATCCACATACTGCACCAACTGCTGGGGTCTGCTAAAGCTCTTTAAACAGTTCGCCATACATTGGTGAAAAATGCTGGGCTGTTGTGGAAGCCTTGGCGAAGAAAGTTCCACGTGTATTGTTGGCCCTTAAAGGTAAAGGCGAACTTGTACTGGTCCTCCCGATTGAAAAGAATGGACCAGAACCCATTTGAAATGTCCAACACCGTGAAAGTGGTCGCGGATGCTGGAATACTCCCTCTGAGGTCCGCTACGGCTGCTACAGTGTGTGCACAGGCAGGGATATTCTTATTTAGTACTCGATAGCCCACGGTGGCCCTCCATGAGTTGGCCCATTTCTTAACCGGCCACAGTGGAGAGTTCACATGGGTTGCTATCGGTCTTAACACCCCTTGCTCTACCAGTGATCCCAGCGCCGTTGTCAGGACTACCTCTGCCTCCCTGGGGAAGTTATATGGCTTTTGTGGTTGGGTCATGGGGCCCCTTCTATACTAACTTCCACCCCCGTTACCGTGCCACAGTCATGTTTGTGGATGGCGAATGCTGCAAGGTGTGCCCTACATATGCCTGGTACTCCACTGGGGTGTTACTGACCAGTAATTCCAAGTCATAACACTCCTTTGGCTTCACGGGACACAACGTTCCCTTGGCCTCTTTTTCTGGGATCACCGCCACCTCACCTTCCCTGTCTGTCTCTATGGCTCCCCATCGACAGTGGTTCCTCAGATCCAAAGGATCTAGTGGCTAATGATAAAATCAGCCCCCAGGATACATTTTCCCTCCTGCTCCCATTTCATCAGGACACACTTCCATTTGGTTTTGAGTGTCCCTAACTGAATGGTGAGCGGGATGGGAAACGAACCAGTTTGCTCGTTGCCTGTGAACCCCACTAGACTGTATGGGACCCCATTCGATAGAGGTGAGGTAGCCGGGTTATCTGCATGTACAAGGGTGCAGGAAGCATCAGTATCGAGCAGGTAGGTTCCGTTCACTTTCTCCACCTCCATTGTAACGCACGGTCTCTTCCAGGCATCGTACTCCAGGGAACACAGGTACACAGGCTGCGCTGACTCTAGTCATACACATGGGTGGGTTGGAGCAGAGGGATTTACCGTACCGGCTACTGTACCGGTTGCGGTAGCTACTGCTCCCAGTCCATTTACAAGTGTCTGTAGGGTGGCTACGAGTGTCTCATATGAGTCTGGTGTTCCTGCCCCGGCCTTGCGGGCTGGGGCTGCAGTGGCCTTTCCCTTAGTCTCTTTCCATGGGATCCGACAGTCCTTCCTCCAGTGCCCACTTTTCCCATACCCAAAACATTCACCCCCTTTGTGGTGAGGGTTCCCACCTTCCTGATGCCACTCTCTCTTGCCTTGGCTGGGTTTAATCTGATGGACCTTACCGTTCCGGTAAGCCAGGGTCAACTGTCTGACCACTGTCTCCTCGGTGGTTCTCGGATCTCTTGGATCGAACCAGACCTGGGCTTTTGCATTTACTCCAGGAAAGCTGTTTGCCACCAGGCTGCGGAGCCAGTGAGCCAACTCGTTAGGGGCCAGGTGGGCCCAGTCAAGAACCCCACTGCAGGCCCTTTCGTAGACCGGCCACAACCTGTCGGCGAAAGCCTGTGGAGTCTCCCCATGGAGCTGTACTGTCTTCTCCACTCGGGAGAAAGGACTCCTGTCGTTCATAACCATGGCCTCTAGAACCTCCTCCTTAACCGTAGCGTACGTGTTTCGCCCCTTTCTGCTGTCTGCAGAGAGGGAATGGCACAGCTTGGTGTCTAGTGAGAGGAGCAACAGCTTAGCCTGCTCTGAATCATTGCACCCGTTAATATCCCCTGTGTGTTCCACTTCCAGGAAGTGTACCGAGGGATCCCCCTGTTGGGTGAGCTTACTTAGGTGGCCTATCATAGCCCTCAGTTTTTGGGTGTCATGGGGGCTATGAAATTGCTTACTAGGGGTCCTGCTGCCCCAACTGCACCAGGTGGGCCAAACGTCTGCTGCCGGACCGAGTGCATTGGGCCTGGTTCCAGCCCTAATTGTATTGGCTTGCCTGCTTCCCCCTGCTACCAAACCGATTTAAAACTCGGGGCCGCCGGTGTTGGTAGTTCGCAATCGTTACCTGCCCTGCACCCTGGCTGACACCCCCGCTGCTCTGGGCTGTTCCCAGGAGCTGCAGGCGGTGACTGCGTGGTTTCTCCTTGCTCTCCCAGGTATTCCTGGGCTAAACACGGGTTTATCAGGCACACCATGCCTTTAGCCCGGGATAGAGCAAGGTTCAAGCCTTGGATCAGCTGCTGGCGGGGGCCATGGTCACCAGCCTCAAATTCCCTGGTACTGGCTACCTTATAGGCTACCTGAATGTCTTTCACCCTCTCCCCATAATCTTTAACTTGCTTGGCGAGGCAGGAATTATATTCCCGCAATGCAAGTTCGCTATTCTTGGCTTCAATAATCTGACACTGTAAAAAGTCCAGTTGGGTTTTGTGCCTTTCTTTAGTGAGCTCTCTACTTTCCTTTCACTGTCCCACCTCAGTCCACAGCCTTTCCCCTACTGTGTCCCTTGCACTGGACCTCTCTTCTGCCTGCCTCAATACTCCCTTTAATTTCTCATTCTCCTCATCTAGAAGCCGGATCTGTCGCTGAAGGCTAATTAGCCAAATGGCCTTCTCTATTGACTTTTTATTGTCCTTGCTCTCGGTCCATTGAGCTGCAGCATCTTCTGGACGCTCAGCATACAATAGATCGAGTCCCCACTCCTTCACCACATTTACCCTCTTAAACACATACGAGGAAATCCCCTCTTCCTTTTTGCTTCTTTTCATGAAACCACTCTCTCTCTTATCACGTCCCTTGCCCCAGAGGCCCTTGGTGGTCACCATTATGTAAGGGGTGGTTTTCGGAGGGTCAGCTTTCCCTTCTGCCCTTAAATGAATCGCTCCCACACCCTTGGTTCTAGACACTTGAATTATAAAGGGGCTGTGACAGACTTGGGCAAACAATCGGTTTCAAGATAGGAAGCAGATATGGCTTTATTGTGTTTAAAAGGAAGTAAAAGGCACATCTTTAATAACACACACAGAATAGTAATAGCAATAGGCACTAAGGGGTACAACACGTTGAATAAATTGTCAACATACAGCCTATGGGGAAAAGAATACAGCTTAAACTCTAAATGGGGTAAAGAGGAGAATGCAGATACATTTACACGAGTTATCCTAGCCTCCCCCGCTCTCAATTCCCCTGACTAACTAAGTTATAGCTCTGGGGGTTCAGGAGCTCTGCTCACCAATCGCTTTTGACAGTTGCCGGTGAATCGCGGTTTCGGGGTTCACTGCACTTGGCCTTCTAGGCGAGCCGTATCCCGGACGGAGGAGAGGACTTCGGACTTCGTAGTCTTCAGTTGGGGTGATGCAGTAAGTTGAGTTTTGGATGTATGGAGTAAGTACCCACTTTCTTTGGTTAGGAATAGTTTTAGTTGGTCCTTTTTGGTAATTTCTCACCCGTTGGTCGTTCAGAAGTAGATCGTAGAGTGGAAATAAATGTCGATTCTTCGGTTTTTGCTGAGTTGGTTTCGGTTGGTCGTTTCGCTGGTTGTGTTGGTCCGGGTTGTCAATTTGGTTGCTGACAACCTTCCATTTCGTGGGCCTCATGCTGTTTGCATGCTCGGTCGGTCCTTGATGATTTCTTGCAGTTTTCTCCACGACTCCATTTCTTCAGTCCCCACCTCCGGCTGCTTGTGTTCTTTTCCTTGTAAAATTGGGAATAGATATATCCCAAAAAGGCTTCCTTATCTCCCACCAAATCTGGCCCAGCTCTTTGTTTCAAGGGAGCTGCTCATTAGTTTTGAGCTCTCTTCTTTGTCAGAATTTGTCGGGCTTGTTCAACAGTAATTTGATTAAGTTGTGTCGTTTAGATAATGGTTGGTAATTTGATTATCTATTAGGGGGTGAATTGGTGTTGCATAGTTCCCCCAGACAGTCTGGGATCCTTCATACACGAATTTGCTTCACAGAGGTTAGCCCCATGTCATGTATTCGGTAACTCTTTTTTCGCAGCCAAAATGTTGTAGAATCTTAAAATTGAAATGCTGCTTCCCAGAGATGTTTAGGGGATCTCAGATTTCTGTAATTTAGGTACAAATTAAATTCTCTTTCTTATGAGTTAAAACACTGTGGGGCTCCATGAATGCATCCCCTTTTATCCCCTGCAGGCCTCGTCTTCCTCTTTAAACTCATTTGTGTCCCGAAGTTTGTCCTTCCATTTTAAAAGTCCAGAAAGGGATTCTTCTCCTCTGCAGGGGAACAGGTACAAAGAATCTTTGCGAAATATTGGTAAATTCTACATCTCCAAATCAAGTAATGCAGTATTAAATATGGAAACCAAAACTGCACGCAGTATTCCAGGTCTTGCCTTACCAATCTCCTTTATAACTGCAACAAGACTTCTCTGCTTTTATACTCCATCCCCTTTGCAATAAAGGCCAAGATTCCATTGGCCTTCTGATCAATTGCTGTACCTGCATACTAACCTTTTGTGTTTCATGCACAAGTACCCGCAGGTCCCGCTGTTACTGCAGCACTGTGCAATTTTTCTCCATTTAAATAATAACTTGTCTTTGATTTTTTCTGCCAAAGTGCATAACCTTGCACTTTCCAACATTATGCTCAATCTGCCAAATTTTTGCCCACTCACGAAGCCTGGCTATGTTGTTTTGCAGATTTGTTGTGGCCTCCTCACACATTGCTTTTCCTCCAATCTTTGACTACGTAACACTTAGTCCCTTCTTCCAAGTCGTTAATATAGATTGTAAGTAGTTGGGTTCCCAGCACTGATCCCTGCAGCACCCCATTAGTTACTGTTGACCAACCAGAGAATGAACCATTTATCCCGACTTTCTGTTTTCTGTTAGTTAGCCAATCCTCTATCCATGCTAATATATTACCCCCAACCCCGTGAACTTTTATCTTGTGCAGTAATCTTTTATGTGGCACCTTGTCAAAATGCCTTCTGGAAGTCCAAACACACCACATCCACTGGTTCATCTTTATCCACCCTGTTCATTGCATCCTCAAAGAATTCCAGCAAATTTGTCAAACATGACTTCTCTTTCATAAATCCATGCAGACTCTGCCTGACTGAATTATTTTTTTCCAAAAGTTGGAGGAGCAGTGACCGGAGGAGGTGTGAGCAGCGGCCTATAAAGGCCCAGCGGGAGTCCGGGGATCGGCGGCAGTCGGAGGAGCAGCGGCTGGAGGAGCAGCGAGCAGCGAGCTACAGCTGGTGCAGGGTCAAAAGTAAGAAGGAAGTCAAAAGTAATCAAAGGGTGACGTCACAGCCAAGAGGGTAAGTGATTGGCTGGTTGAGTGGTGAGTAGTTTTCTGTTTCTTTGTCTTTCTTCTTGTTCTTAGCAGCAAGAAACCTTTGGCATGTTGCCAAATTAAGTAATCTAATGGTTAAGTCATGGCAGGAGAGCTCGGACACATGTCATGCTCCTCCTGTGCTATGTGGGAAGTCAGGGGCGCTTCCAGTGTTCCTGATGACTATATGTGCAGGAAGTGTATCCAGCTGCAGCACCTAACAGGCCACATTGCGGCACTGGAGCTGCGCATGGTGTCACTCTGGAGCATCCGCGATGCTGAGGATGTCGTGAATAGCACGTTTAGTGAGTAGGTCCCTCCGCGGGTAAAGGTTACTCAGGCAGATAGGGAATGGGTGACCATCAGGAAGAGCAGTGGAAGGAAGGTAGTGCAGGAGTACCCTGGTGTCATCCCCCTGCAAAACAGATACACCATCTTGGGTACTGTTGGAGGAGATGACTCATCAGGGGAAGGCAGCAGCAGCCAAATCCATGGCACCTGGGGTGGGTCTGCTGCACAGGAGGGCAGGAAAAAGAATGGGAGAACTATAGTGATAGGGGATTCTATTGTAAGGGGAAAAGATAGATGTTTCTGCGGCTGCAATCGAGACTCCAGAATGGTATGTTGCCTCCCTGGTGCAAAAGTCAAGGATGTCTCGGAGCGGCTGCAGTGTATTCTGGTGGGGAAGGGTGAACAGCCAGCTGTCGTGGTACATATAGGTACCAACGATATAGGAAAAAACGGGATGAGGTACTACAAGCTGAGTTTAGTGAGCTAGGAGTTAAATTAAAAAGTAGGATCTCAACGGTAGTAATCTCAGGATTACTACCGTTGGGGTAGCATTGCTGGTTAAGGAGGAAATTAAGGCAATAGTTTGGAAGGACATTAGCTTGGATGATGTGGAATCTATATGGGCCGAGCTGCAGAATACCAAAGGGCAACAAACGTTAGTGGGAGTTGTGTACAGACCTCCAAACGGTAGTAGTGATGTTGGGAGGGCATCAAACATGAAATTAGGGGTGCATGCAATAAAGGTGCAGCAGTTGTAATGGGTGACTTTAATATGCACATAGATTGGGTTAACCAAACTGGAAGCAATACGGTGGAGGAGGATTTCCTGGAGTGCATAAGGGATGGTTTTTTAGACCAATATGTGGAGGAACCAACGAGGGGGGAGGCCATCTTAGACTGGGTGTTGTGTAATGAGAGAGGATTAATTAGCAATCTCATTGTGCGAGACCCCTTGGGGAAGAGTGACCATAGTATGGTGGAATTCTGCATTAGGATGGAGAATGAAACAGTTAATTCAGAGACCATGGTCCAGAACTTAAAGAAGGGTAACTTTGAAGGTATGAGGCGTGAATTGGCTATGATAGATTGGCGAATGATACTGAAGGGGTTGACTGTGGATGGGCAATGGCAGACATTTAGAGACCGCATGGATGAACTACATCAATTGTCCATGCCTGTCTGGCGTAAAAATAAAAAAGGGAAGGTGGCTCAACCGTGGCTATCAAGGGAAATCAGGGATAGTATTAAAGCCAAGGAAGTGGCATACAAATTGGCCAGAAATAGCAGCGAACCTGGGGACTGGGAGATATTTAGAACTCAGCAGAGGAGGACAAAGGGTTTGATTAGGGCAGGGAAAATGGAGTACGAGAAGAAGCTTGCAGGGAACATTAAGACGGATTGCAAAAGTTTCTATAGATATGTAAAGAGAAAAAGGTTAGTAAAGACAAACGTAGGTCCCCTGCAGTCAGAATCAGGGGCAGTTATAACGGGGAACAAAGAAATGGCAGACCAATTGAACAAGTACTTTGGTTTGGTATTCACTGAGGAGGACACAAACAACCTACCGGATATAAAAGAGGTCGGAGGGTCTAGTAAGGAGGAGGAACTGAGGGAAATCCTTATGAGTCGGGAAATTGTGTTGGGGAAATTGATGGGATTGAAGGCCGATAAATCCCCAGGGCCTGATGGACTGCATCCCAGAGTACTTAAGGAGGTGGCCTTGGAAATAGTGGATGCATTAACAGTCATTTTCCAATATTCCATTGACTCTGGATCAGTTCCTACGGAGTGGAGGGTAGCCAATGAACTCATTGAATGGTGGTGCAGGCTAGAAGGTCCGAATGGCCTATTCCTGCACCTATTTTCTATGTTTCTATGTTTCTAAATACAGTGGAGGAGGATTTCCTGGAGTGAATTAGGAATGGTTTTCTTGACCAATATGTCGAGGAACCAACTAGAGGACTGGCTATCCTAACTCGGTGATGTGGAATGAGAAAGGACTAATAGCAATTTTGTTGTTCGAGGCCTCTTGGGGAAGAGTGATCACAATATGGTACAATTCTTTATTAAGATGGAGAGTGGCACAGTTAATGCAGAGACGAGAATCCTTAACTTGAGGAAAGATAACTTCAATGGTATGAGATGTGAATTGGCTAGAATAGACTGGCAAATGAGACTTATAGGGTTGACGGTGGATAGGCAATGGCAAACATTTAAAGATCATATGGATGAACTTCAACAATTGTACATCCCTGTCTGGAGAAAAAAATGAAACAGGGGATGTGGCTCAACCGTGGCTAAGAAGGGAAATTAGGGAAAGTGTTAATTCCAAGGAGAGGCATATAAATTGGCCAGAAAAAGCAACAAACCTGAGGACTGGGAGAAATTTAGAATTCAGTCGAGGAGGACAAAGGGTTTAATTAGGAGCGGAAAAATAGAGTATAAGAGGAAGCTTGCAGGGAACATAAAAACTGACTGCAAAAGCTTCTGTAGATATGTGAAGAGAAAAAGATTAGTGAAGACAAACGTAGGTCACTTGCAATCAGAATCAGGTGAATTTATAATGGGGAACAAAGAAATGGCAGACCAATTGAACAAATACTTTAGTTCTGTTTTCACGAAGGAAGATACATATAACCTTCCGGAAATACTTGGAAACCGAGGGTCTCGCGAGAAGTAGGAACTGAAGGAAATCTTTATTAGTCAGGAAATTGTGTTCGGCAAATTGATGGGATTGAAGGCCAATAAATCCACAGGGCCTGATAGTATGCATCCCAGAGTATTTAAGGAAGTAGCCCTCGAAATAGTGGATGCATTGGTGATCATTTTCCAACAGTCTATCGACTCTGGATCAGTTCCTATGGCCTGGAGGGGAACTAATGTAACAACACTTTTTTAAAAAGGAGGGGGAGAGAAAATGTATAATTATAGACCGATTAGCCTTACGTCAGTAGTGGGGAAAATGCTGGAATCAATTATTAAAGATGAAATAACAGCACATTTGGAAAGCAGTGACAAGATCTGTCCAAGTCAGCAAGGATATATGAAAGGGAAATCATGCTTGACAAATCTTCGAGAATTTTTTTAGGATGCAACTAGCAGAGTGGACAAGGGAAAAACAGTGGATGTAATGTGTTTGAACATTCAAAATGCTTTTGACAAGGTTCCACACAAGAGATTAGTTTGCAAAATTAAAGCATGTGGTATTGGGGGTAATGTATTGATGTGGGTAGAGAACTGGTTGGCAGACAGGTAGCAGGGAGCAGGGATAAATGGGTCCTTCTCAGTATCGCAGGCAGTGACTAGTGGGATGCCACTGGACTCAGTGTTGGGACACCAGCTATTTACAATATACATCAACGATTTAGATGGAATCAACGGAATTGATTGTAATATCTCCAAGTTTGCAGGTGACTCTAAGCTGGGTGGCGGTGTGAGCTGTGAGGAGGATGCTAATAGGCTGTAGGGTGACTTGCACAGGTTCGGTAAGTGGGCAAATACATGGCAGATGCAGTATAGTGTAGATAAATGTGAGGTTATCCACTTTGGTGGCAAAAACGTGAAGGCAGAATATTATCTGAATGGTGACAGATTAGGAAAAGGGGTGGTGGGTGTCATGGTACATCAATCATTGAAAGTTGGCATGCAGGTACAGCAGGCGGTGAAGAAGACACATGGCATGTTGGTCTTCATAGCTGGGGAATTTGAGTATTGGAGCAGGGAGGTCTTACTGCAGATTTAAAGGGCCTTGGTGAGGCGTCACCTGGAATATTGTGTATCAGTTTTGGTCTCCTAATCTGAGGAAGGATGTTCTTGCTATTGAGGGAGTGCGGCGAAGGTTCACCAGACTTATTCACGGGATGCCAGGACTGACATATGAGGAGAGACTGGATCGACTGGGCCTGCATTCACTGGAGTTTAGAAGAATGAGAGGGGATGTCATGGAAACATATAAAATTCTGACGGTACCTGGCAGGTTAGAGGCAGGAAGAATGTTCCCGATGTTTGGGGAAGTCCAGAACCAGGGGTCAGAGTCGAAGGGATAAGGGGGAAGCCATTTAGGACCGAGATGTGGAGAAACTTCTTCACTCAGAGAGTTGTCAACCTGTGGAATTCTTTGCCACAGAGAGTTGTTGATGCCAGTTCGTTAGATTTCTTCAAGAGGGAGTTAGATGTGGCCCTTAAGGCGAAAGGGATCAAGAGGTATGGATAGAAAGCAGGAAAGGGGTACTGAGCTGAATGATCAGCCATGATCTTATTGAATGGTGGTGCAAGCTCGAAGGGCCGAATGGCCTTCTCCTGCACCTATTTTCTACGTTTCTATGTTTCTATGTCCTGCTACTGCTTTTTTAATAATGGACGCCAACATTTTCCCAACCACAGATGTTAGGCTAACTGGTCTATAGTTTCCTGCTTTTTGTCTTCCTCCTTTTTTAAATAGGGGCATTACATTTGCAGTTTTCCAATCTGCTGGGTCCTCCCCAGAATCCAGACAGTGCATATCCACAGATCCCTGAAAGTAGCAGGCCAGGTCGATAAGGTGGTTCAGAAGGAATATGGAATGCTTGTCTTTATTATCCGAGGAATAGAATACAAGAGATGGGGTCGGTGGGGCAGGTTTGGCCACTGCTGGACTACTGCGTGCAGTTCTGGTCGCCATATTACAGGAAGGACATGATTGCACTGAAGAGGATACAGAGGAGATTTACGAGTCTGTTGCCGGGAGTGCAGAATTTAAGCCATGAGGACAGATTGGATAGGCTGGATTTGTTTTCCATGGAACAGAGCCTGAGGGGAGACTTCATTGAGGTGTATAAAATTATGAGGGGCCTAGATATAGTGGATAGAAAGGGCCTATTTCCCTTAACAGAGGGGTCATCAACAAGGAGGCATATATTTAAAGTAATTGGTAGAAAGTTTAGAGGGGAAATTTCTTCACGCAGAGGGTTGTGGGGGTCTGGAACTCACTGCCTGAAAGGGTGGCAGAGGCAGAAACCCTCACCACATTTTAAAAGTGCTTGGATGTGCACCTGAAGTGCCGTAACCTGCAGGGTTATGGACCTAGAGCTGGAAAGTGGGATTAGGCTGGATAGCCTCTTGTTGGCCGACGCGGACACGATGGGCCGAAATGGCCTCCTTCCGTGCTGTAAACTTCTATGATTCTATGATCTCCTTCACAAAGAGTTGAGGTGCGTGTGAGGTGACTTGGGCACATCTTTCCTCACGTGACAACATTTCAAAGGTAACTCAACGGCTGTAAAGCGCTTTGGGGCATCATGAGTTCCTGACAGACGCTGCAGAAATGCAAGTCCTTCTTTGCAAAAGTTCGATGCAAGTTCAAAATTCGCGGCAAAATGAGGGCTCGTCCGGGATTTCTCGCATATTTCAAATTACAACCCCGACGCGAGAATCATACCTCTCGACCAACAAGCCAACTATGTAGTTTATTTAGAGATAAGGTGTAACCATTATTAAGCATTTTTTAGTTTGTTGCTATTCCTGATTGGAGGAGCACATGAGACGGAGTCAGTGACTTTGTCTTTTTGACATGTCTTCTGAAGCGCCACACGGTCCCACTCCTGCAGTCAATGAGCTGTCGGGACGTTAATGTATCCATCATCATCATCATCATAGGCGGTCCCTCGAAATGAGGATGACTTGCTTCCACGCCAAAAAAGGATGAGTTCATGGTAGCATGGTGGTACTCCTCCCTGTGCGATCCCCAAGTTTGGCCGGGGAGCGTACAGCACCTTTGGTGCCTGACCTGACGGCCTCTGCGTTTCACTCAACAAGTGAGACACCATAAGTAAAGAATAATCGTGAGTTGACAGACAACCAAAAAGTGGGAAGCTATTCTGATCCCGGCAGGAACTTCTATATTTCTGAAAATGTCCCACCAAGGTGGAATTGTGATCTCTAGAATCTTTCTCCCTATCTCAATTGTTTTCTGTTCTCGAGAATCGAAATGTTTTTGTGAGATAAATACAGCTGCTAGCAGAGCAGTAAGTTGTTTGGGTAGTGGGGGAATTTCATCGCCAAATGAACAAATAATCCTGCAGGTTTGTGATGTTTTCTCTCACAGTGAGGTGAACAGTGGAGAGTTCAGGAATGGGGACAATCCGTTCCTGGGACACTTGAACTTCTGCCTCGGGTTTCAAGCAACAACTGCTGTCACTGACCGGACACCAGACGTGTCCATGTTGGTAGTGGGGCGCACTGATGGTGACACAATATGTCCCACCCCCGATGTATGCTCCCTGTGGAGGGACATGGTTTTGTGCCATTACCTCCATGGTACAGTTGATAGACTGTGCACCAGCAGTTTTAAACCCACACTGTGGTTTAGAATAGGTGTTCAAGTGCTGGGGACACAGTATTATGTGTGCACCCCGAGAGGTCAGTACACGTCACAGCGTGTTCCCACTTTATGACATAGGGTGGGACTGCTGTGAAATGAACATGTGCACCTCCTTGAATGACTCCAATGTTCTCCACCCTGTATACAGTGTGGGAAGGGCTGTCCCAACCTTGACCGATATCCTTAGTACTATCCCCATGATGGTGTGATTAGAACATCGCGATCGACTGGGACAGGTTAAGTTTCAGAAGATTGGCCGAGCTGGCACGGGCTTAGTGAGTTACTGTACGGGTGGAGGGCTGCAAGGTGCTTGTTACTGATCCAGTAGGGGACTAAACCTTGTTTTAAATCCTCCAGGTTGTTGCGGCCCTCGCCCAACAACCATGCCCCGTACAGCACACACACCTCATTCTGTGCAACCTGGTCAGACGCATTCCTATCCTCCCGTATGAGTGCATTCCCTGTCTGTGCATGTTTTTCCAGCTCAGCCACGATTTCCTTTCAATGGATCATCACAGCCTGGTCCTCGTGTAGCTCTGAGCCTTCTCCTGTGTTTTCTTCTTTCATGATGTTTCTCAGTTGGTTCTTTCGACCATGTATCTGCATGTGTAGTTCTATATCGTCCAGGCTATTTATCACAGAGGATCCTGCATGATATGCAGTTAAAATGTCGTTCAAGGTGCCCCTTCTAGGTCTTCCCGTGCCCATGGTGTCCCTAGCGTATAGGATGTATATATCTGTTTTGTCCACATTCTCAAATTCTAACTCATAAAAGTTCTTGAACATTTCTCTGAGTAGGGCCTGGTATAGCTGCTCTGTTTCCTTCGGGCACCAGTCAGGTATATGCACCTCGGTAAAGTTTAAAATAACTGAAGCTACTGCATAATGTAGCCCCTGGTATAACACCTTTTCGGTTGGTACCAATACTAATCCATTCCATAGTCACTTGGTGGTGGTCGGACACCTTTCTATTATTGTTCTCACTGGCGGGGTCGTGGGCAGGGGTTTCTTAATGCATGCTATAAGTTTGGTGGTGTTAATTGTGAGTGGGGAGTGTGGGACCACACACCCGTGTAGGCTGGAATCCCACCCCATCCCTTCCCCCTCATCTTGCCATTGCCTGGCAAAGGCGATTGATATGCCTGCAGGACAGATCTCCTCTGACCACCACATGCAGACGTAAATTCCCTGTTCAGACTCCCACCACTTGTTCTAACACACCTTCACTCCTCCCCGTGTCCCCGTGATGGTACGGTACGTGTCATTCCCGAGTCTTTCCCAGTCAGAGTGCTGATCCCCCACATCCTTGCTCAGCTTCCTGAGCCAGCACCATCTACCCAGGGGAATCTTTCCTTTACAAGTCAAACATACACGTTTTCCCTCCGTGACACTGACCCACACAGCAACGACCCGTATCCTGGGGCATGGAACGGAGGCCTACCCAGAGGTAAACCCTTCCTGGCTGGAGTAGTGGGTGGAATGAGACCCCATACACCCTGGCCACCTTCCCTCGTGGGCGTACACGGCGAGCTCTTCCACACCCGGGGTGCCACCCCCTGCAGTCACGATCGGTGCTCTCTCTCCTGAGACCATAAATGGGGGATTCTTCCACCTCTCCTCAGCTGTCACTGCTCATCCTTATCAGGGTGAGCAGGAACAGGACCCTGTTCATGTTGTTATCGATCTTGTACTGCCTCTTTTACTGCCGACAAGGTGGGGTATTTTCCTTTCCCCAACACATATGTTACTATTTAGTCACCGGCTGTCGGCTGAAACTCTTAACTTCTATATTCATATAAACATCCTTGTCCTATTCTACTCGTTTCACACCTTCCATACGTGTGGTTTCTTTTCAGTTGTGGTGCCCTGAAATCATTACACGCATAATCTACACTACGCTAGATTCTTACTAAACATACCTTAACACATATCGTATTATTTATGTACATCTGCCACCCATCTCCGGGTGGCCAGGTTAATTCCCGTCCTTCTCTTTTCATCCCTGGCCTCTATTGTTCCAGCGGGGCCGGTCGTAGGTCGGACTGTACCGCAGGACCTGGAGTGTCCTGACCGGAGGTGGGTCTGAGTCCCACACTATTGGGGGAATGTCCCCTCCGGTGATACAGCACACCGCTCCTTTGGGGGTGGCTGCCTGGTTCATCTTGTCCCCTGGGGGTTTTGCCTGGTTGAGGGCCGTGGGCTGGGGACCCCCAATTCGTGGCTGGTCCACCACTATCTCTTCTGGGGGTCCCTCGTCGCCCGAGACTACCGGCTGGGTGTCCCTGCTCGCAGGCTGGTCCCTGATCTTCGGTACCCTTTCACGGCAGGTCCCTCTCCCGGGGCTGAACCACTTAAATTGGGCGCTGGTGACCACGGTGCCTTAGGCCGTGGTGTGCGGAGAGTCCTTCTCAGGGTTTTGACCCCTGGGGGTGCGTCCAAGTCCTAAATGATTGGGGGGATAGCTCCTCCAGTAACTCAGTCCATCGCCCCTCTGGGTACAGTCTGTGGGTCTGCCACGTCCCCTGTGGGATTTCCGCAGTCGGGGGCTGCTGGCTGAGGGTCCCTGCCTTTAACACGGTTCTCTGTTCCTGGCTGTCCCTTATGTTAAGCTGCTGTCCCGGGGTTGAAAAGTTTGCACTGGTTTATGTGGAACCACTTTGTACGGCGAGACATTTTCACGGCACAGACCATGGGGCTTGCCTTGTCGACAATGTGGTACGGCCCCATGTACAGTGCCTCATAAACCCGTACTCGAGCGTAGTTCCATACCATAACCTGGTCCCCTATCTCCCATTCGTGGTGTTTGAGGGGCTCTAACAGCCGTCGGTTGCTCCAATGCTGTTTTCCCATATTGTCAGCAGCCTGCCAGTGAATCTGTTTAATGTGTTCAAACAGGTTCCTGACAAAGCTGTCCCAGCTCGCTTCCCGGAGCTGACCTTCCGTGAGTACCGGGGCTAACACATGGGTGGGGGTTCGCCTGGCTCTGCCGGTCATGAGCTCATACGGGGAGTACCCCTTGATCTTTGACTGGCTGGCCCGGATCCCTATGAGGACCAGTGGTCGGACCTCTACCCACCTCTTGGGTGAGTCCCCTGTCTCTTTTCGCAGCCTTTCTTTGATGTTGCGGTTTAAACGCTCCACAGGCCCGGATGACTGCGGGTTTGGGCGACATGCCATTTACCTTTAATGCTGAGCACCTTAAGGATCTCCTGCATCACCTGCCCGGTGAAGTGGCTCCCCTGGTCGGACTTCACGTACTGGGGTAGTCCCCATCGGGAGAACACCTCCCTGACCAGGATCCTGGCTGTTCCCAGGGCAGTGGCTGTTCGGCATGGGAAGGCTTCCAGCCATTTGGTGAATACATCCACCAACACGAGACAGTACTGGTAACCTCCCTCGGCAGTGTGTAGGGGCCCAATGTAATCGACCTGGATCGACTGCCAGGATCCCTCTACCCTCCTGATATGTCCCATAGACACCTTCCTTTTCTGGAGGTCGGGGTTGTTGGCAGCGCACACCAGACAGCTGGCACAGAACTCGCGGACGTCTT
Source organism: Pristiophorus japonicus (assembly GCF_044704955.1). Lineage (NCBI taxonomy): Eukaryota > Metazoa > Chordata > Chondrichthyes > Pristiophoridae > Pristiophorus > Pristiophorus japonicus. Next base: position 4,395,452 of record NW_027254488.1, read on the forward strand.
CCCTGAGTCCCGGCCAGCACCCTGCCTGTTCCACCTGTTGCCAAGTGGTCTCAGGTCCAGGGTGTCCTGCTCCTGGACACTCGTGGGCCAGCTGGTGGAATTCTCTCCGCTGTGTTGGGGTACTACCCATTGCTCCCCCCTGAACAGCATTCCTTCTGTACGGTCTACCCTATCCACTTTTTCTAGCGTGTTCAGGACAGTTTTGGGGACGGGGTCTTGGATCTGAACCGTTTTTAGGTCCGGGGACAATGCTACCCCTGCCCTCCCTGTCATCCCAATCCTGCCCCTGACTGCTGCGATGGGGCCTGGGTTGTACGGATCCCAGAGCTTGCCCGTGCGCGCACCTTGCTTGGCCAACATGTCAGCCTGCTGGTTTCCCTCGCTACGGGGTTCAGTGGTGGAATGTGCCTTCACTTTATGTATATAGATCTTCCCTTCCTCCCCCTCGGCTGTCATGATCTTTTCCAGTCGGGGCTTAATTGCCAGTGGTCTCCCGTCTGCAGATGTGTATCCGCGACGGGACCAGATAGCCAAGTACTCCAGACACGAATTGCATGTGAACATACTGTCCGAGAAAATCGTGTGTGGGCTGGGGAATTCTTCGGGGTGTGTGACTACATACACCAGCGCAGACAGTTCAGCGTGCTGGGCACTCATCGTACTGGGGAGTTTAATCACCAGGGCAATGCCTGCCTCTGGGTCATAAACTCCACAGCCTGTGAGTCGTTCACCCGCAGATCCGTGCTTGAACCGTCCACAAGGATCTCTCGGCCTCTGCGGTGTAACCCAGCCCGAAAACCGATGTTAATTTCCCACCGTACACCGGTGGGCGTTCCCTGGATAGATCATGTTGGCTGCGAGCCTTGGCTCGCAGAGACCCTTTACCCTCAGGTCCATCTGGGAGAGGATTAGGGTCCAGCGAGCAATGCAGGCACTGCTCTCTGTCCCGTCCTTGATGCTACTGTCCAGGAGCATTTGGTGGGCGTATGGTGGGGAAGGAGTGTGATAGGGGACCCCCCTGTGAAGATCAGTGAACTTTTCACGGCACAGTGCGTGGCTAGGAGATGCCGCTCACAGTTGGAGTGTCCCTTCTCCACATCCGTGAGTATCCTGGAGGAGTAGACCACTGGTCTCAGCAGGCCATGCCACTCTTGGAGCAGTACTGCACTCAGGCTGTCCCTTCACTGGCTGCTACCTCCAGGAAAAACTCTTTACCCCCATCAATAGCCCCGAGAGCTGGTGCGGTCTGCAGGTCTTTCTGAGTTGGATAAATGCTGCCTCTCAGCCTTCGTCCCATTCCCACTCCATTCCCTTGTGTCGGAGTCGGAGCAGAGGGGCTGCTGTGGCTGCATAATCCTCAATGAGATCTCTGCTGTACCCGGTTAGCCCGAGAAAAGATCTTGCTTCTGTTACTGTGTCGGGAGCTGGTAACTTCTGCACTGCTTCCCTTCTAGCTATGTCAATGGCCCTTTCCCCAGCGCGCACAGCCAGTCCCAGGAATTTTACTTCCTTCAGACCGATCTGTGCCTTTGTGGGATTCACGTTAAACCCTTCTTCTTTCAGCAGCTCCAGCAGTTCAGCCAGCAGTGGACCATGCTCCTCCCCCTCATCGGTGAACAGGAGCAGGTCGTCCACATACTGTACCAGCTGCTGGGGTCTGCTGAAGCTCTTTAAACAGTTGGCCATACATTGATGGAAAATACTGGGGCTGTTGTGGAAGCCCTGAGGGAGACAGTTCCAAGTGTATTGCTGTCCTTTAAAGGTATGGACCAAACCCGTTGGAAATGTCCAGCTCTGTGAAGGTGGTCGCGGAGGCTGGGATACGTCCAATGAGGTCGTCGACAGCAACAACAATGGGTGCACAGGCGGGGATGTTACGGTTGAGTACTCGATAGTCCACCGTGGCTCTCCAGGAGTTGTCCCGTTTCTTAACCGGCCACAACGGAGAGTTCACATGGGTAGCTATTGGTCTCAATACCCCCTGTTTCACTAAAGAACCCAAGGCTGTTTCCATGTCTGCCTCCGCCTCCCTGGGGAAGTTATACTGTTTCTACGGTCGGGTCATAGGATCCCCATCTATGCTAACCTCGACCCCGTTTATCCTCCCACAGTCGTGTTTGTGAGTGGCAAAAGCTGCAAGGTTTGCCCTTACATACTCTTGGTACTCCATCGGAGTGTTACTGACTAGTGATTCACGGTCGTAACACTCCTTTGGCTTCATGGTGCACACTGTCCCCTTTTCCCCTTTTTCTGGGATAACCATTACCTCACTCTCCTGTCCCGTACAGACTGACCCCCAAAGACAGTCGTTTCTTAAATCCACTCGGATCCCGTGGCCGAGAATAAAGTCAGCCCCCAGGATCCCTCTCCCTTCCTGTTCCCACTTCATCAGGACACAAGTCCACTTGGTGTGGGGTGTTCCGAAATGAACAGAGAGCGGAACGGAGAATGAGCCAACCTGCTCGGTGCCTGTGAAACCCACCAAGCTCTAGGGGACCCCGTTAGACAGAGGTGAGGCGGCGGGGTTATTTACATAGACAAGGGTGCTTGATGCACCGGTATCCAGCAGGTCAGTCCCTTTCACCTTCTCCACTTCCATCTGAACGGTCGGTCTCCCCCACGCATCGTACTCGAGGGAACACAGGGGAACAGGCTGTGTCTGTTCTAGTCACTGTTTTGGCTGGGATGGGGCAGATGGGATTTCGGTACCGGTGGCGGTGGCTACCCTCCCAGAGCCATCCAGCATTGTTCGCAGCGCAGTCAGAAAGGTATCAAACGTGTGGGGAGGGGCTGGCTTCTCGGTCTCGGTCTTTTGGGCAGGGGCAGGAGAACTCTTCCCTGCGCTACTCTTCCATGGGTTTCTACAACCCTTTCTCCAGTGCCCACTCTTTCCGCACCCAAAACAGGTACGTTTTGTATCAGAGGGGTTGCACCCCTCGTGGCACCATTCCCTCTTGTCCTGACTAGGTCTGATTTCGAGGACCCTTCCCTTTGGTGGGTGCTCTTCCATCCCCCTGCCGTTCCAGTAGGCTTGGGTCAGTTCCCTGACCACTCCCTGTTCGGTGGCCTGGGGATCTCTCGGGTCAAACCAGGCCTCAGCCTTTGTCCTTATACGTGGTAAATTGTTTGCCATCAGGCTTCGGAGCCAGTGGGCTCTCTCATCCCGGCTTAGGTGATTCCGGTCGATGTCCCCTCCACAGACGCTCTGGTACACAGGCCACAGCCTGTCTGCGAAAACCTGTCGGGTTTTCCCTGTGAGCTGCACTGTTGGGACTCCCATCATTACAGTCCATGGCTTCTAGAATATCTTCCTGGACAGCGGCACATGTCCTCTGCCCCCTTTTACTCTCGGCAGAGAGGGACTGGTACAGCTTGCCGTCCAGTGAGAGGAGGTGCATATTTGCTATCTCAGCATCATCACACCCGTTAATATCCCCTGCCTGTTCCACTTCCATAAAGTGGACCGAGGTGTCCCCCTTTGGGGTGAGCTTTCCCAGGTGACTTATCATGGCCCTAAGGTGTTGGGTCGTGTGGGGAACCACAAACTGACTTTCCAGGGGCCCCAGACCCCCAGCACCGGTGGGCGGGCCAAACATTTGTTGCCGGACCGGGCACATTGGCCCTGGTTCTGGCCCTTCCTGTTCTGGCTCGCCTACACCTCCTCCCTGCTGCCAAGCCAAGCTCAAACCCGGTGCCACAGGTGGTGGTGGTCCGCTATCCCTGTCCGCCCCACAACTCGTTCACCCTCCTGCTGCCGAACCGGTATAGTCACCGGCACCACAGGTGGTGGTTGAATAGTTTCCTCCTTCTCTTCCAGGTTTACCCGGGCCATACCCGGGTTTATTAGGAATACCTTGCCTTTTGCCTTGCACAAAGCAAGGGTTAAACTTTTGTTTGTTGCTGGCAGGGACCGTGGTCTCCTGACTCAAACCCATTAGTGCTGGCTACTTTATAAGCTGCTGTACGTCTCTTAACTTCTCCTCCAGCTCTTTTACTTGAAGGGTGAGGCGAGTGTTTTCCTCCCACAGTATCTTTTCATTATTCTTAGCCTCGGTAACCTGACACTGAAAATAGTCCTGGCTGTTTTTGAACCTTTCCATTCGCTGTGTCTTTCCATGTTTTAGTTTACGGAGTTCCCCCCACACCTTTCTTCTGCCATAGCCCTGTCATGTGATGTTTCTGCACATTCACATCGTTCTGCCTGCAGTGACTCAATGTTCTTATCTAGGGGTTGGACCTGTTGCTGTCTTCAGGACAACCAAATTGTCTTTTCTACTGATTCCTTCTGGTACTTGCTCGCTGTCCACTGGGCCGCAGCGTCTCCTGACCGCTCAGAGCGCAACAGACCAAGCACCCATTCCTTAGTGACATTCACTTTCTTGTACACATAGGTGGAAATCCTCTCTTCCATCTTTGTTCTTTCCTCCAAAACAGCAATCTCTGCATCACATCCTTTATACCAAAGTCCTGCCGTGGTCGCCATTCTGTCGGGCGTGGTGTGTGGGGTGAGGTTCACCTCTGAACTTCTGAGCGGTTTGAATCGCTCGCACTATCTGGGTTCTAGACTTTGGATTTATTTGGGGATGTGACAAAGTGCAAGAGACAATTGGTTTTGGTGCAAAGAACCTCAATTTTATTAAGTGCAAGAACGTAAAATGTCGAGCTTGTAATTACTCGAATAAAAAAACACTTATCACACTTTAAAGGGGTTACAGAAAAATAATACACCTCCCACCTCCCAATGCCTAACTCTGACTCGGTGAAACTCGAGGGCAAACAGGGATTATGCTCACCAATCCTCTTATTGTCAGTTGGCGGTAGTTTGCAGTTTCGAGGTTCACTGGACTCTGTAAGTTCTGCTTGCCGTACCCCGAACATCGTGGAAGATTTCTTACTGCGTAGTCTTCAGTTGGGTGGTGTCCGCTGATGCGGTAGGGTGCGTATTGAATTTATGGGGTGAGTACCCACTTTCCTCCGTCAGCAGTAGGTTTTAAAGTTCTTTAGGTAATGTTTCACCTGTTGGTATCGAGGAACAGATTGTAGAGGGGAAACTTTCGAAGCTTCGGTTTCTTCTTGAGGACTTTTGTTCTTAGAATTTGCCGATCACGGTGTTTTCGATGTTACCACGTTGGCTGTGGTCAGTTGCTGCCGCGATGATGATGTCCGAAGTTACTGGGAACTGCTTTCTCTGCTGGGATGATGTTCTTCCTTCTCCTTCGGTAGCAGGGCAGTGTGGTCCAGGAGTGTCGTCGAGGCTGAAGATGTTGGAGCTCAGAAGAGCTGCATAGGAGGCTGTGTAGCAAGCTCTCTGGAAGGCTTGTTACAAACTGCTGCGGCGATCTCTCTCCTTTTTCCCTCCTTCCCGTTCTCCTTCTTTCGTTAAAAAACAAGGCCCCAGTTATACTTTGGGAGCCGTTCTAATTTGCGTGCCAAATGAGCCCCGATTCTTTGTTTTAATTTTGGCGGGCTTGATATCTCTTTGTTATATTTTGGCGGGCCCATTAATGGTAACCTGTCTCGGATGTGTCGATCTTTTGAATTTGTTTCTTGATCGGGAAAATTAGATTTTTGGTATTTGCAATGTCAGCCGAGGCCTGGGTTTTCCATGCGGGCTGGATGGGCCATTGTCATTATGTTAATGCTGGATGGGTTTCCTGCTCAGAGTGATGGCTGGCTATCTCTGGGTTGATTGTTGCTATGTTAATGTCTCCCGGGGAGATGGGTTTTCGAGTTTACACAATTCCCCAGACAATTTGTTCAGCCTCAATATCCCAGACAGCTTCAATACCCAAACTGGTTTCTTTGAACGATCTTTTAGTTCTCAGCCCTTTCCACACGGACCCAATCTGCCTTGTAAAATTCCAAATTCGATTAAAACTTGTAGTTTCTTCCATGTGCACTTTAGGATCCCAAACTTTCTGGTTGATAGTTCCAAATTAAATTTCCTTTTCAATGAGTCCACACACTGGGGGGTTGTCCAACGAATTTTTGCAATCCTACTCCTGCACCTATGTTTCTATGTTTCAAAAAATTTGTCATGATTGGTTCCATGGTGTAATGGTGAGCATTCAGTAAACCAGTGATCTGAGTTCACATTGTGGTGGAACCTCAATTCTTGCTGTCCCAGCTGCTGAAAATTTGGGACAAACAAGTGAAAGACACCAGGTGTTGGTGGGCAGTTTTGTTGCCTTTGTCAGTGATGCTTGATCTGCAAGTCCAGTTGTCAAATCGTGTGTTCAACCATCAGTTACCTGTTACAAATCAGCGGAGGATAAACCAGTTTTTTTATCTAATGCTGCCTTTACCTGCACAATGTGTGCTGAGATTGTCTGTGCAATATGCTTTCAGCTGGATGAATAAAAGCAATGCTTTTTGAAATGCAGGCACTGCATGTTTTGTACTCAAAATAATTTAAATTTTCTTTTATTGCCAAGCATTTTACATTAATGCATTGCAACGCCAATGCAATTTTTACCTGGCAAGACTGAAGTACAAGCTGTGATGAACAGTGTGAAACAGAAACAGGCACTTGAGAACCCATAGCCTCGACAGCATCTGTGTGAATTGGTCTGCATCGATAATTAGCAGGACGTAAAGAGGGTAACACTATGGAAGAGAAAAGGCTGAACCAAAGTGTAATGTTGGAGATGATTTTATGGTTTTTGAGAAATGTTTCAAATAATTTTTGCATTGTTGGTTCCATGGTGTAATGGTAAGGACTCTGAATTCAGCGATCTGCGTTCAAACCTTGGGGGAACCTGAATGCTTGTTGTCCCAGCTGCTGAAAATTTGGGACAAACAGATGAAAGACACCTGGTGGGCAGTTTTGTTGCCTTTGTCATTGATGCTTGATTGACAAGTCTCGTTGGCAAATCGTGTGTTCATTCACTGGAGTTTAGAAGGATGAGACGGGATCTCGTAGAAACGTATAAGATTCTGACGGGACTGGACAGGTTAGATACAGGAAGAATGTTCCCGATGTTGGGGAAGTCCAGAACCAGGGGTTATAGTCTTAGGATAAGGGATAGGCCATTTAGGACCAAGATGAGGAGAAACTTCTTCACTCACTCAGAGAGTTCTTAACCTGTGGAATTTCCTGCCGCAGAGAGTTGTTGATGCCAGTTCATTGGATATATTCAAGAGGGAGTTAGATATGGCTCTTACGGTTAAGGGGATCAAGGGGTATGGAGAGAAAGCAGGATAGGGGTACTGAAGGAATGGTCAGCCATGGTCTTATAGAATGGCGGGGAAGGCTCGAAGGGCCGAATGGCCTACTCCTGCACCTGTTTTTTTCTATGTTTCTATGTTGCTAACCATCAGTTACCTGTTACAAATCAGCGGAGGAGAAATCAGTTTATTGGCTAAAATGCTGCCTTTACCTGCACAATGTGTGCTGAGATTATCTCTGCAATATGCATTCAGCAAGATGAACAAAAATAACGCTTTTTGAAATGCAGGCACTGCCACGATAGATAAAAAAAGGCCGAGCAAAGTGTAATGTTGGAGATGATTTTGCTGTTTTTGAGAAATGTTTCAAAGATTTTGGTGTAGTTGGTTCCATGGTGTTATGGTGAGCACTCTGGACTTTGAATCCAATTATCTGAGTTCAAATTTCAGTAGAGCCTGAATGCTTGTTGTACCAACTGCTGAAATTTAGGGACAAACAATTGAAAGATACCTGGTGTTCGAGGGCAGTTTTGTCACCTTTGTCATTGATGCTTGATCCACAATTCTCGTTGTCAAATCGTCTGCGCAACAATCAGTTATCTTTTACAAATCAGCGGAGGAGAAATCACTTTGTTGTCTAATGTTGCCTTTGCCTGCACAATGTGTGCTGAGATTATCTGTACAATATGCATTCCGCAGGATGAATAAAAGCAACGCTTTTTGAAATGCAGCCACTTCATAGAAACATGGAAAATACTTGCAGGAGTAGGCCATTCAGCCCTTCAAGCCTGCACCATCACTCAATAAGATCATGGCTGATCATTCACCTCAGTACCCAATTCCTGCTTTGGCTCCATACCTCTTGCTCCCTTTAGCCGTCAGGGCAACATCTAACTCCCTCTTGAATACATCCAATGAACTGTCAGCAAAAACTCTCTGCAGTAGTGAATTGCACAGATTAACAACTCTCTGAGTGAAGAAGGTTCTCCTCATCTCGGTCCTAAATGGCTTACCCATTATTCCTAGACTGTGTTCCATGGTTCTGGACATCCCCAATATTGGAAACTGACGCGAAACATGAGAAAAGGCCGAGCCAAAGTGTAATGTTGGAGATGAATTTTTTGTTTTTGAGAACTGTTTCAAAGATTTTTGTGTGGTTGGTTCCATGATGTAATGGTGAGCACTCTGGACTTTGAATCCAGCAATCTGAGTTCAAATCTCAGTGGAACCTCAATTCTTGTTGTCCCAGTGGCTGAAAATTTGGGACAAACAAGTGAAAGACACCTGGAGCTGGTGGACAATTTTGTTGCCTTTGTCATTGATGCTTGATCTGCAAGTCTCGTTGTCAAATCGTGTGCTCTGTATGAGCACAGTCCTGCATTGCTGAACTCTTTGCTTCAGCACGCAGTCTGAAGTTTGGATTAAAAAACAGGAAGATTGAAGTTTGGATGGAAAAGAGACTGTTAGACAATGTGGTGCCTTCAGCCAGTGAGATGTAAAACTGGTCATTGTCTGGATGTTAAATATTTGACTACCTTGTTACGGTGGGAATAATGGAAATTCAGGACTAAACGATTTGACGATGTCTGTATGTTCAGTATTTGAGTGTAACCTTGTTACTATTTAATGAGATCTGTAGGTTAAACAAGCAGTATTAAGTCTGTCTGTTAAACGATTCAGAAAGCAGTTAGTCAGGATTGTTTGAATGCAAAGAATAAGAGTTCAAAGGCTTTTTCAGTGTAAAGATGAGACTTTTGTGGACTGTAGAGACACAGACAGCAGAGACACTGGACTTCGGAAGGTGTGTGTGTCAAGCAGCCACGGAAATCGAAGCAAGCTGCCTTTGTGAAGTGTTCTCAGTAACTTTCATACTTGGTTTGTTTAGTATGAATGTTTAAATAAAAGACCCGATCCTTCCTTTACTACAACGGAGTGTGTGCGGGTAATTCGTTATTAAAAGCAACGAAGCGAAAAGAGCAAGACAGCCGTTTACAACATTTTGGTGATCCCGACGTGATTTTCAAAAGTTCGTTAGCTTATTCGAAGACCCCGACGTGAAGCAGAAAGTTGGCTGAATTGTTGGAAGAAGTGTTTCCCACACATCAGTTCGAGGGGTGAGCATTCTCTTAGTTGTCGTGATTAAAGGGATCTACAGTTAGAAATGGGAGGCTCAGGAGATATTCCAGTTGAAGTCCAGTCATTTCTTAATGAATGGATTGAGTCGAAAGGGAGACCTTATGGGATAAGACAGGAAACAATGACAGGAGGATGGAGAGAGACACGGCAGTCCTTAGTGGAGAGTGTCCAGTTAAAAAAGATTAAAGTGTTTGGGTTAAAAGGTGAGAAAAAGAGAAATGCGTGAGTGGTGCAGTGTCTCATGCTGGGGATTCAAACGTTAGGAGACGAGGCTGAGGCTCGGGATAGGGAAGTCTCAGAGCTCAGAGAGCAGCTAACAGCAGTGAGTAAAGATGTAGATAATTGGTGATTTCAGGCACTCGGGGCAGCCAGGACTGTTCTGACACTGGATCAGCATCTTGCTGATGAACAGAAGCGTAAACAAGATCTAGAGAAAGGAATATCTAAGCTGCAGCAGATGGTGGCATTAGGTTGCCCACGTAGACAGCAATTGATAAAGCCGGGTGGTATTCGGAGAATTCCCAGGGTCTGAGAGTTGAAAAGGGGATTAAGGGACAGGGAGAATGCCCACCGTTCCCAACCACAGCTCCGTTGTCTTCTCTGACTTCGGAGCCTCGAACCCGTGTGGTTCGCATGGCAATGTTAGGATCGGAGGCGGAGCAGTTAGATGCCTCTTCGGTTACTCAGACGCTTAACACCCCAAAACATTACACACGACCTTTCGGTAATGTGGAGAGTGGGGGAAGTACGCTCGAGCGGACAAGGCGAGAGCAGGATCATGATTCCTCTACTCCCTGTGGAGCTCGTGAAGAGAACACGACCTTAAGTGGTTTTGGGGATACCTGGTATGAGCGAGGAGGGGTACAGTTACAGGACATGAGAGCTATCCTTCGTGAAGTGGGACCTGCACCTCTTCAGGATCTTAAAAAGTTTGCCCAATGGTGGTGTAATATTCTGGGATGGTGGCAGTCTGGGAACATATCAGAGAAACCGAGGGTTCACATGGTTCTGTGAGCTTTTGGGAATCACCGGGGAAAGGTAATAGGTTTTGAAACAACTTCCAGGTCTCATGCTTGGTAGAATAATAGCTGCAATCTTTGTTACTCACTCAGGGCCACAGTTAATAAAGCGGCTTGCATTATTACCAGGTGAAGGACCCAGGGAAGCGGGGGAACGTATATTCCAGTTGTGTAAAAGTTTGGGAAGTAATTGGATTGATATCAGTCATAACGGGGATGGTACACATAGAGAGATCATTTTGACTCTCCTATCCCCGTCAGTAGTTCTGGATGTAGATGCCTGGGGTGGGGACGATCATTTTGATAAATGGTTGGCAAGGGTAGAAAGCTTGTATCAGGGAGCTGCAGGAATTTCAGTCATGGAAGTGAGACAGGGGTTACAGCGATGGAAGGCAGAAGGGCCTGAGTGGATGAATCCCGCGAGGAGTCACATAAAAGGAGCAGGACCAGGTGGTGGCCGTCAGTTGATAGAGGACAGGGATAGACTGGCTAAAGAATTAGAAAAGTTAAAAGAAAAGTTGAAGAATCAGGAAAGAGAAGCTGGAGACACAGACAGGAATGATATCTCGGTTCAGTTGCTGAGGTTGGGGGTAGATTCCGCAGGTGAGGGAGGATCCCGATACGGATGCCGCGCCTCAACCACACATGTCGTTCTTTAGGACCCTTACTTCAGGATAGGGGTGGCCATACCCTTATCGAGGCTTGTGTGGAAGGGCAGCGGGAAATGGACACCGGGTCTGCCGTACAAATGAAGGTGCTCCTGGAGGAATGGGATTCCCCTCTTCAGAGACAGTTCCCCAACACCCCAGATACACGAGGAGCAGTTACTGAACAGTCAGAGATGAAAGCAGTGGGAGAAGCTTGTTCAGAAACATTTAAATTTTCTGCAGGAATGGGCTGTCTCAGAACTGATGAGATGTTCAGTGAAAAGCTCAAATGTGGGAGTTACAAACATGATCTTAAAGGATGTGAAATAGAAGTTGGATCGTTGCAAATGTCGAGAGAGTGAATTACAGCAGTTCCGAAGGGTGAACTGAGGGAAGGACCGGGTCTCTCGACTGACTATTCAGCATTTCCGTCATCCTTTACTCTATGTTGTTACACTTCTCCCACAAAGCAGAGGAAATTGTTAAAACCTGTGCAGAGTGCAACAGACATGGTCGAAGACACCGATTGTGAGTTTACATTTCTGAATGTAAACAGCATGGAACTCAGTTGGAAACATCAAAAATTGAAAATTGACTTTTAAGTAAAAATGGATATGGTGATCACAGACCAACGGACTTTAAAATGGCATCCTGAGAATCTGAATCTACAACAACCCTACTTTGACCCTAAGCGCGCTGCTATTTGGAAGAAGGAAATACGGGAATGGAATACAAAATTTCAACAGCTACAGAGTTTGAATCAAGCAATCGTTGTGGACATTAACCATCACACCATGGAAATCGAGAAGGTTCACACAACTTTGGAGCAGACTGAATATGTGAGTTGGTGGGAGTCATTGTTGGGATGGAGCCCGATGGCAACAGGTGTGCTGAACACAATGATACACCCTGTCCTTATGCTGGTGCTGGTTCAGCTGATCGTGCTGGTCATTTTGATTTACTGTGGATGTTGAGTTGGAAAACAAGGACTACAACTGGACAATGCTGTTGAACGAGCTCGAGCCACCATGCAAATGTATTTTACCCAGATAAGACCTGCAGAGAGGCGAGGAGAAGAAGTGGGGGAATGTGGGAGCACAGTCCCGCATTGCTGAACTCTTTGCTTCAGCACGCAGTCTGAAGTTTGGATTAAAAAACAGGAAGATTGAAGTTTGGATCGAAAGAGACTGTTAGACAATGTGGTGCCTTCAGCCATTGAAATGAGTAACTGGTCATTGTCTGTATGTTAAATATTTGATTGTACCTTTGTTACTATTTAATGACATCTGCAGGTTAAACAAGCAATATTCAGTCTGTATGTTAAACAATTCACAAAGCAGTTAGCCGTGATTGTCTAAATGCAAAGAAATAAGAGTATAAAGATGAGACTCACACACGCAGACAGCAGAGACACTGGACATTCAGAAGGTGTGTGTCTCAAGCAGCCACGGAAATCGAAGCAAGCTGCCTTTGTGAAGTGTTCTCAGTAACTTTCATACTTGGTTTGTTTGGTATGAATGTTTAAATAAAAGACCCGATCCTGCCTTTACTACAACGGAGTGTGTGCGGGTAATTCGAGGTTAAAAGCAACGAAGTGAAAAGAGCAAGACAGCTGTTTAAACCATTTTGTAACAGGTAACTGACGGTTGAACACACGAATTGACAACTCGAATTGTCGATCAAGCATCAATGACAACGGCTACAAAACTGCCCACCAGCACCAGGTGTCTGTCACTTGTTTGTCCCAAATTTTCAGCAGCTGGGACAACAAGCATTCAGGTCCCACAAAGATTTAAACTCAGATCACTGGATTCAGAATCCTGAGTGCTCACCATTACACCATTGAACAGATAATGTAAAATCTTTGAAACATTTCTCAAAAACAACAAAATCATCGACAACATTACACTTTGGCTCGGCATTTTCTCATCCACTTCATCAGTTTCCTCTCTTTACGCTCTGCTAATTATCGATGCAGAGCAATTCACACAGATACCGTCGAGGTTGTGGGTTTTCAAGTAGCTGTTTCTGTTTCACACTGTTCATCACAGCTTGTACTTCAGTCTTGCCAGGTAAAAAGTGCGTTGGCATTGCAATGCATTAATGCAAAATGCTTGGCATGAAAACAAAATGCAACATTTTGTCGAGTTAGCGAGTAGGTGACGAGGTTTGGGGTTGATGTGAGTCGCTTTCAATCTTTGAAATTTCACCAAGCAAAGAAACGGTGAATCGAACTGTCCCTGTAAGCATTGTGTTCACATTTAATCACAGGAATATCCGCAGTCAGGAGCTGAAAAGGAATTAAAACCAAATACCGGCTTCGGGACATTCAGAATACTTCATCACAGACAAGGCATTGGAAGGCTGGAAGGTTGATCACACCGGTTGTGGGAGAGCTGGTTGGCGGTGACATGGAAGTGTCTGCAGTGTGCGGGACCAGACTGCTTCCACACATCCACAATGAATGTCCCACGCTTTATTTGGAAAAAATACAACTGAGAGTGGACAAGTTCCATCCCGGCCGGAGCAATCTGAAGCTTTAACTGACTGACACCCTGGTTTGGGATGTCTTGCGATGTTCAGTTGCGTAAGTTTCTGTGGCGCAATGGGTTACCGCTGTTTGGTTGTTAACAGAAAGTTTGGTGGTTCGAGCCCCCCCAGGGACGATGCCTTTAACTGTTTTTTCCTGAGGATTCGGTGCCGCACAGTTCCAGGTTGTCATTGTGTGCTTTGGTGTCACGAATATATTCCACAAACATTGCCAGCTGTGCTGTTATCCAGTGAGTTCGCACTGCAATACTTTTATGAGCATGCAGTTCAAGTGTCGAGTTTGAGTGTATGCAGAACTGTACAGAGATATCAAAAAATTTAACAAGGCTGTGGGACATTGTGTTTTGTTAATATTGAACAACTAATATGAATAAATCCATTTTTTATAAAAATTAATTCAACAAGTTTTCAAAATGCTTCCGCCCAGTTTCGAACCAGGGACATTTCACGTGTGAGCTGATAACTACTACATTACGGAAACACGACAGCAATGTCAGGAACATCACCAGAGCTTTAACCTACACTGCTGGCCTATACTTCAGGAGCTGGTCTTACGAGAATAGAATGACGGTGCTATATTTAGGAAGGCTGTGAGTGTGGCAGGAATTGATCTCGTGTTTGCCAGACTTTACACATCGGAACAGGAGGTGACCATTGAACAGCGAGTGGTTAGGATCTGGAATGCACGGCTTCAAAGGGCGGTGGAGGCAGACTCAATCTTATCTTTCAATAGGGAGCTGGATCAGTGTCTGAAGGAAAAACAATTGCAGGGCTACGGGGAAAGGGCGGGGGAGTGGGACTCGCTGAGAGTCGGCACGGGCTCGACGGGCCGAATGGCCTTCCGTGCTGTAACCATTCCATGATTCTATAAGTTAGTGGCACATTTCATAGTGTGGGTGGAAGCAGAACATTGCAAAGGGACATGGATTGAGTCGGCAAAACTGGAGGCATCTGATTCAGGAGATTCAGGGGGCGCAGAAATTCGGAAGTTTAATGACTTTGAAAGGAACATTTTTGTTTTGTGCAGTTTCTGTCAAAGAAATGTTTGTGAAAGGAATTTTTTGCACAGAGGAATGCAGCATTTAATCTTCTGCCTTAACACTTCTTTCTGGGTGTCGGGGTCACATTTCTTTTCGATGTCATTCTTCTAGAATTTATATTTCCTTTGGTGTTTCACAATAATCAGATTCTTGCTCTAAAGTCAGTCGCAGTGTTTCCCCAGTCTCATGTTGATGTTACCAAAAATGAACATTTTGAACCAGACCCCGGAAACACACTGTGCAAAATGGGACATGTTTTAACAGTTAACGTAGGGCTCCAACCCACAAATTCGAGATTAAGAGTTTCATGATCGACCGATTGATCTCACGGGGCTCCTGCCCAAATACACGTTTTTGTCACTGATTGCAGCCAGGCGCCTGTTGGCTCCGCCCCAGATGTTTAAACTTGCTGTCGCGGAACTGCCTGGATCTTCTTGAATGGTGGACCAGGCTCGAGGGGCCGAATGGCCCACTCCGGCTCCAAATCGTTACATGTTTATGATCTTATGACCTTTCACAGGAGAACAAACTCGCCCCTGAGCATGCATGAGGACAAAGCTACAGAAAATATTCCCACCCGGTGAGCTTTCGCGTGTGAGGCGAACGTGTTAACCGCTACACTGCGGAAACATCTCCACTTTCAGCACCAGGTCAGACGGAAATATTAAGTGAGCAGTTGAACTGCTGAATCCCAGTTTTTAGGAGCTCGTTGTGGTGTCAAACAAGTTTTGCTTAATGATTAAAAATAAAATTTGTCAGAAGTGGGATGAGAAGCCAAGCTTTACAAAGCAGATTACAATTTTAACACAACACCTTAGACCGCTCAGCCATCCTGAGTATCAAAACTGCATCTGGCCACCTGCAGGTTGATTTTGAAATTTTGTGTCCTGTCACATGAATTAAATGAGGGCAGCAGGCGTATCTCTGCCTGACACCGGGAAAACAATGAGACAGACCTTGGAGCAAGGGTCTGGTTTTCGTGAAACAGCAAAGAATGTATTACTTCTCGAAGAACAATATCAAAAATTACAGTGACCCAGATGCGATTTGAACAAACAAGCTTCTGTTTGGAGTCAGACACACTACCGTTGCACCACGATGCCTACGCAGGGAGCCTAAGATGTCCGTCGATATGAAGGTTTCACAATACAAGGGGCTTTAAAATCCCTGCCCATTCCCACCAGGAATCAGAAGCAACACTCACCTGCCAGTCACTGTATGTTTTTTTCTGAAACATTTGTGTTGCTTTCACGGGAAAGCATCATTAATTAACCCCTAACCTTCTTTTGCACAATGAAAAAAATTCTAACTGAGGGACAGTCGGATACTTCAATCATTTGTCCTTTGCTTTGGGGAGCGGGCAGGGAAGTGGACATGAGTCCATGATCGGATCGCCCATGATCGTATTAAATGTCGGAGCAGGCTGGAGGGGCGTATGGCCGACTCCTGCTCCTATTTCTTATGTTCTTATCTTCTTGTGCATGTTAACCCATTTTACACACTGTATTTTAGGAGTCTGGTTTAAAATCTTCATTGCCGATGACACCAGGAATCTGGGGCAACTTTTGTCAACTTTAACAGCACCAGTTATTCCTACCGTGCACAGAAAATAGAATCAGTAGTGAAGATAAAATAGAATCAGTAGTGAAGATAAAATCCCATGTTGCTCATTTTCAGATTCAACGCAGTAGGATTTCAAATAAAGTGACATAATTTTACAGTGAAAAGATTTGGAAGTGTTACTTGTATTTCTGTCTTTAATTAAAATTTATGGCTTCTGACTCCCGTTCATGCCTCTGCTGAATAAGAAAGGAGGGTTTGATGTTGACCAGACTGCACTGCCCCTGATATTTGTGAGCTCATCCTTTATATTCAGTGGTTTCTCACCCTTTGATGAGCTGCAGTGTAGCGGATATCACGTTGGCCTCACACGCGAAAGGTCCCCGGTGGATCCGTTTTCTCTCACTCAAAGTTATTGAAGTGAAATAAAGAGCAATGAAGGAATAAGGGAGCCCTTTTGCCATGAGAGTAAATAGCAAATAAAAACAGCAAATGCTGGAAATCTCAGCCTGTCAGGCAGCATTTGCCAGGAGACTAAACCAACCTCCGATTGTTTCCTTATGGCAAGTTTAAATATAATGTTTCTGCCCAGAATTGAAGCAAAGACCTTTTGCATATAAAGCAAACGTGATAACAACAACACCACAGGAACCTCTGGCACAACAGCCCCAACAGAGGGGAGCTGACCAGTGAGCTCCCTCTGTGCTGATCGGGAATGTGTTGGCTCACCTGAAACAACTTCTGTCCCACACTGAAAGTTCTCAATCCTTCTCCTCCACTGCCCTTTACAGAAATGTCAAGGATCACCCAGCCACCGTGTTCACTTCCACATCCTCACAGTGGGGCCACAGAGGCTCCTACCGTCTCCCCGCGATCAGCGAACTCACACAGTTTGTAAAATTAAACCCGGAACACGTGCCCGGCAAAGGGCAGGAGAAGCCAGATAGTCTGTAAGCTCGGTCTATCACAGAAAGTATTGGTATTCATGGTGATTGCAGCAATTATTAATCGTCTCACAGACCTCGATTATTTTTATGCGACGAATTGCTCGACAATTGAAAACAAGTTAGTGCACCGGATCTTAACCCCTCGACCACCAGGGAACAGTTATGATAGATGTAGATATATTTATATATATTTATATTTGAACCTGAATATCAATGTCTAGCTACCTAGACCTCATGGTGCAACAGAAGTGCATCTTACTTTGAGTGAGAGAAGTTGTTCCACAGTGATACCCATTTCATCTTTTGTTCCCTTTTAAACACTAGAAACTGAGACAGGGGGAATAAATAGAGAAATAAAAGCACAGGGATATAGACAAGAAGAAGAGAGAAGGGGAAAGATACTGCCCCCACCCAGAACTAATGGGAGAACACCAGCGGCAGGTCGGGGCCATAAAAGGAACGGCGAGCGGCCCTGGGAGCAACTTGCAGGTCCCGGGAGACTACTCCAGGGATCAGCGCAAGCTGGTGCAGGAGGGCAGCGGCAGCGAAAAATGAAGTCATCAAGTTCCAGGTCGGTGATTGGAGCGTGGGCAAATACAGCAGGAGCGGCGAGATCGGGGCGAAGGAGCGGCGAGAGACTGTAGAGGGACGTGATCAGGGCCCAGGGGAGGCATGAGTTCAGGGCCAAGGGTCCAGGGGCAGCACGGACCAGCCCACACCGCGATATGTGTGCGCACTAGGTCCGTGCAGCAGAGCTGTTCTCCAGTCGTCTTGGACAACCCTTGCCACTGGACCAAGACCTCGCTCTGTCAAGCCCGTGTGATTGCTGGGATGCAATGGCCACCACACGTTAAAAAAATCCACGCACAGATATCTTCCACCCTTCGGGATGTAGTTCGGGTCCTTCATTGAAACACCTGTGAACTCATCCTTTTTCAGCTTGGAAGCAAGTCATCCTCGTTTCGAGGGAGCGCCTTTGATGATGACGATGATGGATACATTAACGTCCCAACAGCTCATTGACTGCAGGAGTGGGACCGTGCGTCACTTCAGAAGAAATGTCGAAAAGGCAAAGTCACTGATTCCGTCTCATGTGCTTCTCCGATCAAGAATTGCAACAAACACTAAAAAATGCTTCAATAATGGTTACATCTTATCTCCACCTGTGTTTAGCAGTTGGCTTGTTGGTCCAGGGGTCTGATTCTTTCTTTGGGTTTGCTGCTTGAAATTTGTGAGAGAATCTGGGCTCAAATCCTAGACGATCCTTGAATTTGCATCGGACTTTGGCAAAGAAGGACTTGCATTTCTGCAGCGTCTGTCAGGAACTCCTGATGCCCCAAAGTGCTTTACAGCCATTGAGTTACCTTTGGAGTGTTGTCATGTGAGCAAAGATGTGCCCAAATCACCCCACACGCACCTCAACTCTTTGCAAAGAAGTTCATAGAATCATAGAAGCTTACAGCACAGAAGGAGGCCATTTCGGCCCATCGTGTCCGCGTTGGCCAACAAGAGGCTATCCAGCCTAATCCCACTTTCCAGCTCGAGGTCCATAACCCTGCAGGTTACGGCACTTCAGGTGCACATCCAAGCACTTTTTAAATGTGGTGAGGCTTTCTGCCTCTACCACCCTTTCAGGCAGTGAGTTCCAGACCCCCACAACCCTCTGCGTGAAGAAATTTTCCCTCTAAACTTTCACCAATTATTTAAATTTATGCCTCCTTATTGTTGACTCCTCTGCTAAGGGAAGTAGGTCCTTTCTATCCACTATATCTGGGCCCCTCATAATTTTATACACCTCAATGAGGTTTCCCCTCAGGCTCTGTTCCATGGAAACCAAATCAAGCCTATCTAATCTGTCCTCATGGCAAAGATTCTCCACTCCCGGCAACATCCTCGTAAATCTCCTCTGTACCATCTTCAGTGCAATCATGTCCTTCCTGTAATATGGCGACCAGAACTGCACGCAGTACTCCAGCTGTGACCGAACCTGCCCCACCGACCCCATCTCTTGTATTCTATGCCTCGGCTAATAAAGGCAACCATTCCAGATTCCTTCTCAACCACCTTAGCTACCTGGCCTGCTACTTTCAGGAATCTGTGGACCAGCACTCGCTGGATTCTGGGGAGGACCCAGCAGATTGGAAAACTGCAGATGTAATGCCCCTATTTTAAATAGGAGGCAACAAAAAGCAGGAAACTACTGACCAGTTAGCCAAACATCTGTGGTTGGGAAAATGTTGTAATCCATTATTAAAGACATAGAAACATAGAAACATAGAAAATAGGTGCAGGAGTAGGCCATTCGGCCCTTCGAGCCACACCACCATTCAATAAGATCATGGATGATCATTCAGCTCAGTACCCCTTTCCTGCTTTCTCTCCATACCCCTTGATCCATTTAGCCATAAGGGCCACATCTAACTCACTCTTGAATATATCTAACAAACTGGCATCAACAACTCTCTGTGGCAGAGAATTCCCATAGGTTAACAACTCTGAGTGAAGAAGTTTCTCCTCATCTCAGTCCTAAATGGCTTACCCCTTATCCCTTCGACTCTGACCCCTGGTTCTGGACTTCCCCAAAATCAGGACCTGTCCAGTCCCGTCAGAATTTTATATGCTTCCTTAAGATCCCCTCTCATTCTTCTCAACTCCAGTGATCTCTCGATCCCTTGATTCCCCGAGACTCCAAAAATCTATCGAACACAGCCTTGAATATATTCAGAGACTCAGCATCCACAGGCCTGTGGGGCAGAGAATTCCACAGATTCATAACCCTCTGAGTGAAGAAATTCCTCCTTATCTCTGTCTTAAATGGCCGACACCTGAACCTGAGACTGTGCCCCCTGGTTCTAGACACTCCAGCCCGGGGAAAACAACCTCTCAGCATCTACCCTGTCAATCCCCTGCAGAATATTGTGTGTTTCAATGAGATCACCTCTCATTCATGTAAACTCCGGAGAATATCGGCCCATTATACACAATCTCTCAACTTCAGACAGTCCCCTCACCCCAGGAATCAATCTCGTGAACCTCCATTGTACCTCATCCCAGGCAAATATTTCCTTCATTAAATAAGGAGACCAAAACTGTGCGCAGTACTCCAGGTGTGGTCTCACCAGTGACCTGTACAATTGTAGCAAGACTTCCTTACTCTTGTACTGTGGGCTATATATTCGGTACTATGGGCCGAGTGCCATGTTTTTTTGCTGATTCGATGGTTGTATAAAAAGTTATTAAAATTTGACAGTTGCTCGGCAAACATATTTGTATTTCCTTCAGTGTACTCCTTACTCTTCAAGGACTAGGTTTTCCCCAAGGAGTTTTGTCGGCGCACTGACCTCAAGCGCACCGACTTTGCGCGCTGGAAACGGCTCGGGGAAAAACTCGCCCCCTCCTGGCCGCTGTGAACAGTCCCCGGAGTCCAGGTGTGGTGTCGATGGTGAAGTGGGGGGCGGAGCCAAATGCCTGCGCTGAAAACACTGCTGGCACCTTCGCGCATGCGCAGTAGTGAGAGAAAACTTGGCACTCTGCCATTTTTAAACAGTGTCAAACCCGATGAAAAGCACAGCAGCTTCTCAGCTTCTCCGGTCGCTCGGCGGGCTCTCCCCCCATCCCTCCCCGATAAAACGCACAGCTCCAGCAGCTGCAACTTCTCCGGTCCACAAGCTCACACTTCTCCGGTGTGTCTTCTCCTCTATCCCAGGGATATAGGGACCGACTGTAATGGAGCCAATTTGCTGATGATACAAAGATGGGTGGGAAAGCAAATTGTGAAACAGCAAAGCAAATCTCAATTCCGGAAGAACAATATGGAAAAGTACAGTAACCCCGACGTGATATAAACACGCAGCCTTCTGATCTGGAGTCAGACACACTACCGTTGCAGCACGAGGTCTACAGTACAGAGTGCCCATGTTTGCATACATGAAGATTCCTGAAACACAGTTTCATTTACCCTTCATTGGTGCAATGAAAGGGCTTTAAAATCCCCGGCCACTCCCACCGTGGGTCAGACAGCATCAGAAGCAGTGCCCACCTGTCACTCACCCTCTCACGCCCGCTTTCATCAACTGCTGCCAGTTCACCATCATCATAGGCAGTCCCTCGAAGCGAGGATGACTTGCTTGCACACCAAAAAACAATGAGTTCACAGGTGTTTCAATGATGGACCGAATATTCCAGGTCCCGAACTGCATGTTGAAATGTGGAAGATGCCTGTGCGTGGATTTTTTTAACGTGTGGTGACCGTTGCACCCCAGCCATCACACGGGCTTGACAGAGCGAGGTCTTGGTCCAGTGGCAAGGGTTAAGCAAGACGACAGGCGACCAGCTCTGCTGCACGGACCGAATGCACACACATATCACAGTGTGGGCTGGCCCATGCTGCCCCTGGGCCACTGGCCCTGAACTCACGCCGACCCTGGGCCCCGATCACATCCCTCCACAGTCTCTCACTGCTCCTGCTGTACCTGCCCACGCTCCAATCACCGACCTGGACTTTGATGACATCACTCTTCGCTGCCGTCGCCCTCCTGCACCAGCTCGCGCTGTACCTTGCCGTGGTACACCACCACGCTGCTCCCAGGCCGCCGCTCACCGCTCCTTTTATGGCCCCGACCTGCCGCTGGTGTTCTCACGCAGGTCGGGGCCTCCACGCTGCTCCCAGCAAATCCAGTTACACGCCGTGTCACCGCACAATTCTCAGCTGTGATTGTAAGCTGACTATATTTAAAGCTATCGCAGAGGCTGCAAGCAGTGTTCCCTGGTAGTCTAGTGGTTAGGACTTGGTGCTCTCACTGCTGTGGTCTGGGTTTGATTCCTGGTCAGGAAAAGCATTTTTACAGGGCAAGTTGACAAAAATAATTCAAGTCTGTGAGATACTGAATAATTGTTTCAATCATCATTAATCCACCCACATGTGTTGCACACTGAAGGAAATACAAATATGTTTGCTGAGCAACTATCGAATTTTAATAACTTTTTATACAACCGGAGAATCAGCAGAAAAACAGGTTATTAGGCCCATAGTACCTAATATATAGTCCACAGTACAAGAGTAAGGAAATCTTGCTACAATTGTGCAGGGTCTTGGTGAGACTACACCTGGAGTAATGCGCACAGTTTTGGTCTCCTTATGTGAGGAAGGATAAACTAGCCTTGGAGGTGGTAGAACAGAGTTTCACCAGATTGATTCCTGGGATGAGAGGACTGTCCTATGGTGAGAAATTGTGTAGAATATGCCGATACTCTCTGGAGTTTAGAAGAATGAGAGGTGATCTCATTGAAACGGACAATATTCTGAAGGGGATTGACAGGGTAGATGTTTGGAAGCCCGGCGAGCTCAGTCGGTAGAGCATGAGATTCATAATCTCAGGGTCGTGGATTCGAGTTGGGCGAATTATTTTCCTTAAACTTTATGTTGCTTTCACGGGAAAACCTCTTGAATGAACCCATGATCTTCTTTGCACAATAAAAGGAATGCGAACTGAGGGAGAGTTGATAATTTATCATTTGTTCTGTGATCTGCATAAGAACACAAGAAGCAGGAGCAGGAGTCTGCCATTTGGCCCTTCGAGCCTGCCTTCTTTTGCACCGAAACAAATTCTAACTATGTTTTTAAATGAGCAGTGCGAGATATTTAGAGGGCACTGTTCAATGCTTCACAAAATGTTTCTTTCGCTACAGCCACCTGGGATCGATTCCTGGTTTGGGAAATAAATTTGATATCACCGTTTGTAATTGAAGTGGAGTAATTTTATTCAGTTAGATGGATGTCCCAAAGCACGTCAGAGTGGTGTCAAAACAAATGAGTTTGTAATTAAACACAATGAATGTTAGGAGTGGAATTCAAACCCATGTCTCCAGAGCAAACTGTGACCTGAACACAGAACCTTAGACCGCTCGGCCATCCTGACTGTTGGATGTTGTTGTTACAAGTTATTACTCTGGATAGTTTCAGACTGGGCAATTGTTCAGTGTTGCTGGAAGGCCCAGTGAACGGGACCGTTAAAAAAAAAAGAAATTTTGGCATGTATACAGCTTGTGTGAAAATTGTATTTCAGTAAACAAAATAGCTATTAAAAATATGTGCTCTCATTTAAAAATAATCTTTGGCAAGTACTTGAATTCGATGTTAAGGAAAAAATTTGAGTTTAATCGAAAATGCTGTCTTTCCCGATGAGAAGATTTTTATTATGACCACTTTACTTATGATTTCTGCTGTTTTAACGGATTCCTAATTTCTAAGCAAGTTTTGAAGACATAAAGATTTGGGTGATTACGCGAAGTCACGTAATGACATCAGGCCTTCTTACAAACCTGCAAAGGAGTTAACCCTTTCCATTGACAGCTGTTTTACACTGGACCTTACTAATTTGAATTTCTTACTAAAATAAAGAAGACTCACCTGGCAGACTGTGGAAATGGTGGGATAGTCAGAATAAAAATAAAACAGAACTAGCTGGTCAAGAGTTAAAAGCTAAGATAAATAAGCTGGAAGAAATTTTAAAAAACAGGACCAGACGGATAGTGCAGTGTGCAGCCAAAGCACCATCACCTATGGCAATCGAGCCAATGTATCCCACGGTGGGTAGGTGTAGTCCACAAACCCAACCTAACAGTAAAGCAGACTGCGATGTTTGGAGGAATAGTGGTGGCATTGGTGTTGATTAGAGTTTGGATTATATTTAGATGGGTAATCGTGCAGGCTCAAGCACAGCAGGCTCAAATACAAAACCGACGGCAGCCCAGACAGGGACATGAAGTGATCGAGATGGTACGACTATAAAGAATATGGATGGACTAACCCTTACCTCCGATTCCACAGAGTGACCGCGACACAAGTAGACCAGAACCGAACACTTGGTGACGACCAGGCTATCTGTTTAAATTTGCAGATAAAACCATCACCGAGATGGGACCACAATGGTGACTTCGACTCTGGGGACTCATGATACTGGGAACCTTGAGGCCCACACAAGCACTGGATAATACAGACCGACTACGAGAGATACAGCACACGCAAGAAAGACACAACTCCATCAACTATGGGGTTTTGTTTGCTTTGACTGACGGAATATGCATTCCAGCAGCCAAGGACAGAACTTATTTTAACGCGTGGCTGCAAATGAATCCGGATAAGAATAGAGTATGCGTGCAATGCTCCACGGGTACAAGAAGCAGTTGCATTAGACGAAGGGAGGCTGGGGGGGCCCGATGAATGTACCTTTGGAATAATTTGCACGCCTCCTGCCCAGCCACAACCGTTAGTCACCCACAAAGAAGGGGTGGGGCTGTGTGGACACTATGAGGAGGTAGAGGCTGCCGCATTATCATTGTATGTATGCTTCTCACCCCCTCCGACACCGCGCCCCATAAGAACCAGTACACTGCCCATGGAATTGCCATGTCCAACAATTACAAGGGGACCGGAAAATGGGATTGTGCTGTCCAACGAGGGTGAACTATTGTATGATAATGTTATGCATGAAATTGTGCCTGTCCTGATCAATATCTCAGGTATACAGATGCTGGAATATTGTACAGAGCAGGCAAGCAATATATATAAGGTATTAAGTAAAGTTGGAATGCAGCAGGCTGCCGATGCCATGGGTGCCAGTAGATTCCGAGGACAGGAGCCAGTTCATAGGACTAAGAGGGAAATAGTTAATGATGTTGCGACCGGTTTTAATGCCGGAAACTCCATAGTAAACTCACTGGACATACAAAGGCTAAATGAAAGGGTGGAGCAGCTTAAAGTGGTGATGAAGGGATTATTCGAACGGGCAGAGTGGAATCAGGAAGATCAAGCCGAACTCGGAAGAGAGGGTGCCGAAATTCAATTGGATGGCCTCTCGGTCCTGGAAGCTCAGGCAAAAACAATCAATCACCTTATCGACAGAGAGAGAGAAGATACCGCAAAACTTAGAGAGGGTCAACTCTGTCACGCTTATGGCCTATGGATGGTGGGACAGATACGGCACAACCTCGATCATATCCAAAGGGGGGAGTTGCCAGACTGGATAGACAGCCCACATCTGGCTCAGTTGGCCAAACTGAAGGGGACACTGGGTAATTGCACTCTGAAGGGACTAACCAGAGTATGCCCAGTGATCCCATACTGCCAAATGGGCAAAGCTGCCGGAGTGGGAATAGCCCTGATGATACCTATAGTCACACAAGACTCAGGACCGTTTCCCCTTTATCAACTGTAGAAAAGCGGGATCGTACGGGAAAACACCTCCCTCGATTACTATCTGACCGCAGCCCCTGCTGTCCGCAGAGACAACACACTCTATGGGATCTCCCTGATGGGATGCAAGCAGACGGGTGACATTACGGTGTGCCCTCACCCGGTGGGACAGGGAGAACTAGTCGAATGTGGATTTAATCCAACTGATGGATGTGTATTGGAAATAGTACCAACCCCCACACATTTTGCCAAAACAGGTTACGGGGGCAAAGGGAAATACTGTGTCTCTACCATGGCACAATCATATCGGTACAATGGCTTACAATGCCAGATCTCGCAACCAAACTTTTGCTTCACAGCCCGACCACCTCACAATAGGACAAGCCCGCATTATCCAGGTTAGACACCGAGGCCCCAAATCATTAACGCCATCGATCAGCTCCACGATCACCTGCAGGATTATGACGAGCCAGAGCAGGCCCCTATCCCACATTTAGTTGCAGTATTAAGGGAACTAAGACTCAGAGTAGGCCAGTGTGACAGACTCTACCACCAACTACAGACAAAGATTGAAATATTGGAGAAGGATACTGACCAAGAGTTACAAAACCAGAGTTGGTGGAGGAGGGTCAGGGACTGGGGCATGAACGTAAACATCCACCCCTGGATTGGAATAATATCACACATACTGGTAGGGATACAGCTGGCCTTAGCACTAACATGGAGAGTCATGGCCTGTCGATCCTGCAGGCATTATGCACGACAAAGGAGTATCAGAACAAGGGCTCAAGTAAATAAAGTGACTTGTCCAGCAGAGGGACAGGGGAATCTGAACTATATCAATTTGATCTAAGCAACTGGGACTTCTGACACCACTTGACTGGACAGCACGTTGAGCCAGGAAGTACCGGGTGGTACATAAAAATATAAGTAGAGTAACAAGTTATGTTGTTGGTTAAAGGAAACTAGGATTAGTCCATTACCGAAAGGGGGGATTGTTGTAGGGCAAAGGCAAAGGCAGCTGCTGAATATATGTCTGCATATATGTATGTGTAAAATGGTAGCCAGATATAAAATGGCTGCCAGGGATTCTGCAAAGCACTAGGGGAATTCAGCTAACAGTTAGCTTGACTACATTTTTGGGTAGCTGATGACACTACAGTTCCATGTACAGGAACACTGGAAAGAGCGAGCTCAGCAGAACGTCCATAATCAACAAACCACAGACAAGATGTCCTAGCAGAATACTGAACAAAGAAATTCCTGTGACTGTGTAAGGATAAGGTGGTTAGGTGCAGACAGAACCCAAGGACAGTAGAGATAAGGGGATCTGGAGAATATCACGAGGCCATGAATAAGCCCCAGCTAAAACATGAGGTGATCACACAGTCCCCTGGTGCCTGGGGGCCAATTCCATTGGCCCAGTGGAATCGATTTGTAATTTATAGTCGTTATGATTGGATTGTGTCCAGCCGACATGGGCTAAGTAATTGTAATGAACTGTTGTAAAACATGTAAATATCGATGAATTTCTTTGTTCGGTGGAGTGGAATGCCTGGAGTTGGACCAGATGCTCTCTCCCCGCCGGTGCAATAAAGGCATTTTGGCGTTGGAACTGACCCCGAGTGTCGAGTGATTCTTCCAGGAAAACATTTGTGCTAACATAACCCGTGCTGTACCAGCCCTGGGAGAGATTGATGGGACAGTGTAGAGGGAGCTTTACTCTGTATCTAACCCCGTGCTGGATCTGTCCTGGGAGAGATTGATGGGACAGTGTAGAGGGAGCTTTACTCTGTATCTAACCCCGTGCTGGATCTGCCCTGGCAGAGATTGATGGGGACAGTGTAGAGGGAGCTTTACTCTGTATCTAACCCCGTGCTGGATCTGTCCTGGGAGAGATTGATGGGATAGTGTAGAGGGAGCTTTACTCTGTATTTAACCCCGTGCTGGACCTATCCTGGGAGAGATTGATGGGACAGTGTCGAGGGAGCTTTACTCTGTATCTAAGTCCGTGTTGTACCTGTCCTGGGAGAGATTGATGGGACAGTGTAGAGGGAGCTTTACTCTGTATCTAACCCCGTGCTGGATCTGTCCTGGGAGAGATTGATGGGAGAGTGTAGAGGGAGCTTTACTCTGTATTTAACCCCATGCTGGACCTGTCCTGGGAGAGATTGATGGGACAGTGTCGAGGGAGCTTTACTCTGTATCTAACCCCGTGTTGTACCTGTCCTGGGAGAGATTGATGGGACAGTGTAGAGGGAGCTTTACTCTGTATCTAACCCCGTGCTGCACCTGCCCTGGGAGAGATTGATGGGACAGTGTAGAGGGAGCTTTACTCTGTATCTTACCCCGTGCTGGATCTGTCTTGGGAGGATTTGATGGTACAGTGTAGAGGGAGATTTATTCTATATCTAACCCATGCTGTACTTGCCCTGGGAGAGATTGATGGGACAGGTGAGAGGAAGCTTTACTGTATATCTTCGATGGGCTGTACCTGCTCTGTGATTCTTTGATGGGACAATATAGGGGGAGCTTTACTCTGTATCTCACCCCGTGTTGTACCTGCCCTGGGAGGGTTTGATGTGACAGTGTAGAGGACGCTTTAGTCTGTACCTGCCCTCTGAGTCTTTGATGACACAATGTAGAGGGGGCTTTAATCTGTATCTAATCCGAACTGTACCTGCCCTGACGGGTTTGATGGGACAGTATAGTGAGAGCTTTGCTCTGTATCTATCCTGTGCTGTGCCTGCCCTGGGAGGGTTTGATGGGACAGTGTAGAGGGAGATTTAAACACGTGCTGCACTTTAATGTATATATGCCCGGGTTTACCTGCCACCAGGGGGACCGACCGTCGAAGGTCATTGGGCCACAGGCACACTCATGCAACCCTTGTATGTAAAGAAAGCCTCCATGTTTAATCCTTTGTTCGAGAGCTAGAAAAATACGGTCAGGATGCACCTGATTGAGTTCACGGTAGTAAGCCTACTGAGTTATTGCAAACTGGAAGAGTTTGATGGGACTGTGTAGCAGGAGAATTATGTTGTAACTAATTTGTGCTGGACATGCCCTGAGAGTTTGATGGGAAAATGTAGAGGGAGCTTTCCTCTGGATCTAACCCCGTGGTGCATCTGCCCTAGGAGCGTTTGATGGGACAGTTTAGAAGAATCTTTACTCTGTATTTAACGCATGCTGTACCTGTTCTTGGAGAGTTTCATGGGACAGTGTTGAGGGAGCTTTACTCTGTATCTAACTCATTCTGTACCAGCCCTGGAAGTGTTGATGGGTCAGTACAGAGGGAACATTACTCTGTATCTAACGCGGACTGTACCTGACCTTGGAGAGTTTCATGGGACAGTGTTGAGGAAGCTTTACTAAGTATCTAACTCGTTCTGTACAAGCCCTGGAAGTGTTGATGGGTCAGTGCAGAGGGAGCATTACTCTGTATCTAACACATGCTGTACCTGTCCTGGGAGATTTTAGAAACTTAGAAACATAGCAAATAGGTGCAGGAGTAGGCCATACGGCCTTTCTAGCCTGCACCGCCATTCAATGAGTTCATGGCTGAACATGCAACTTCAGTACCTCATTCCTGCTATCTCGCCATACCCCTTGATCCCCTTCGTAGTAAGGACTTCATCTAACTCCTTTTTGAATATATTTAGTGAATTGGCCTCAACTACTTTCTGTGGTAGAGAATTCCACAGGTTCACCACTCTCTGGGTGAAGATGTTTCTCCTCATCTCAGTCCTAAATGGCTTATCCCTTTTCCTTCGACTGTGACCCCTGGTTCTGGACTTTCCCAACATTGGGAACATTCTTCCTGCATCTAACCTGTCTAAACCCGTCAGAATTTTAAACGTTTCTATGAGGTCCCCTCTCATTCTTCTGAACTCCAGTGAATACAAGCCCAGTTGATCCAGTCTTTCTTGATAGGTCAGTTCCGCCATCCCGGGAATCAGTCTGGTGAACCTTCGCTGCACTCCCTCAATAGCAAGAATGTCCTTCCTCAGGTTAGGAGAGCAAAACTGTACACAATACTCCAGGTGTGGCCTCACCAAGACCCTGTACACTGTAGCAACACCTCCCTGCCCCTGTACTCAAATCCGCTCGCTATGAAGGCCAACATGCCATTTGCTTTCTTAACCGCCTGCTGTACCTGCATGCCAACCTTCAATGACTGATGTACCATGACACTCAGGTCTCGTTGCACCTCCCCTTTTCCTAATCTGTCACCATTCAGATAATAGTCTGTCTCTCTGTTTTTACCACCAAAGTGGATAACCTCGCATTTATCCACATTATACGACATCTGCCATGCATTTGCCCACTCACCTAACCTATCCAAGTCGCTCTGCAGCCTCATAGCATCCTCCTTGCAGCTCACACTGCCACCCAACTTAGTGTCATCCGCAAATTTGGAGATACTACATTTAATCCCCTCGTCTAAATCATTAATGTACAGTGTTACCAGCTGGGGCTCCAGCACAGAACCTTGCGGTACCCCACTAGTCACCGCCTGACATTTTGAAAAGTACCCATTTACTCATACTCTTTGCTTCCTGTCTGACAACCAGTTCTCAATCCATGTCAGCACACTACCCCCAATCCCATGTGCTTT
The DNA here is from genome assembly GCF_044704955.1 of Pristiophorus japonicus. NCBI lineage: Eukaryota > Metazoa > Chordata > Chondrichthyes > Pristiophoridae > Pristiophorus > Pristiophorus japonicus. The sequence goes on from NW_027254488.1 coordinate 4,425,330, forward strand.
AACTTTGCACATTAATCTGTTGTGTGGGACCTTGTCGAAAGCCTTCTGAAAGTCCAAATATACCACATCAACTGGTTCTCCCTTGTCCACTCTGCTGGAAACATCCTCAAAAAAGTCCAGAAGATTTGTCAAGCATGATTTCCCTTTCACAAATCCATGATGACTTGGACCTATCATGTCACCTCTTTCCAAGTGGGCTGCTGTGACATCCTTAATAATTGATTCCATCATCTTACCCACTACCGATGTCAGGCTGACTGGTCTATAATTCTCTGTTTTCTCTCTCCCTCCTTTTTTAAAAAGTGGGGTTACAATGGCTATCCTCCACTCGATAGGAACTGATCCAGAGTCAATGGAATGTTGGAAAATGACTGTCAATGCATCCGCTATTTCCAACGCCACCTCCTTAAGTACTCTGGGATGCAATCCATCAGGCTCTGGGTATTTATCGGCCTTCAATCCCATCAATTTCCCCAACACAATTTCCCGACTAATAAGGATTTCCCTCAGTTCCTCCTCCTTACTAGACCCTCTGACCCCTTTTATATCCGGAAGGTTGTTTGTGTCCTCCTTAGTGAATACCGAACCAAAGTACTTGTTTAATTGTTGCACCATTTCTTTGTTCCCCGTCATGACTTCCCCTGATTCTGACTGCAGGGGACCTACGTTTGTCTTTACTCACCTTTTTTTATTTACATATCTATAGAAACTTTTGCAATCCATCTTAATGTTCCCTGCAAGCTTCTTCTCGTACTCCATTGTCCCTGCACTAATCAAACCCTTTATCCTCCTCTGCTGAGTTCTAAATTTCTCCCAGTCTCCGGGTTCGCAGCTATTTCTGGCCAATTTGTATGCCACTTCCTTGGCTTTTATACTATCCCTGATTTCCCTTGATAGCCATGGTTGAGCCACCTTCCCTTTTTTATTTTTACCCCAGACAGGAATGTACAATTGTTGTAGTTCATCCATGCGGTCTCTAAATGTCTGCCATTGCCCATCCACAGTCAACCCCTTAAGTATCATTCGCCAATCTATCCTAGGCAATTCACGCCTCATATCTTCAAAGTTACCCTTCTTTAAGTTCTGGACCATGGTCTCTGAATTAACTGCTTCATTCTCCATCCTAATGCAGAATTCCACCATATTATGGTCACTCTTCCTCAAGGGGCCTCGCACAACGAGATTGCTAATTAATCCTCTCTCATTACACAACACCCAGTCGAAGATGGCCTCCCCCCTCATTGGTTCCTCGAAATATTGGTCGAGAAAACCATCCCTTATGCACGCCAGGAAATCCTCCTCCACCGTATCGCTTCCAGTTTGGTTAGCCCAATCTATGTGCAGATTAAAGTCACCCATTATAACTGCTGCACCGTTATTGCATGCACCCCTAATTTCCTGTTTGATGCCCTCCCCAACATCACTACTACTACTTTTTGGAGGTCTGTACACAACTCCTACGAACGTTTTTTGCCCTTTGGTGTTCTGCAGCTCTACCATATAGATTCCACATCATCCAAGCTAATGTCTTTCCTAACTATTGCATTAATCTCCTCTTTGAACAGCAATGCTACCACACCTCCTTTTCCTTTTATTCTATCCTTCCTGAATGTTGAATTCCCCTGGATGTTGAGTTCCCAGCCCTGATCATCCTGGAGCCACGTCTCCGTAATCCCAATCACATCATATTTGTTAACACCAATTGCACAGTTAATTCATCCACCTCATTGCGGATACTCCTTGCATTAAGACACAAAGCCTTCAGGCTTGTTTTTTTAACACCCTTTGTCCTTTTAGAATTTTGCTGTACAGTGGCCCTTTTTGTTCTTTGCCTTGGATTTCTCTGCCCTCCACTTTTCCTCATCTCCTTTCTGTCTTTTGCTTTTGTCTCCTTTTTGTTTCCCTCTGTCTCCCTGCATTGGTTCCCATCCCCCTGCCATATTAGTTTGACTCCTCCCCAGCAGCACTTGCAAACACTCCCCCTAGGACATTGATTCCTGTCCTTCCAGATGCAGACCGTTCCGTTAGTACTGGTCCCACCTCCCCCAGAACCGGTTCCAATGCCCCAGGAATTTGAATCCCTCCCTGCTGCACCACTGCTCAAGCCACGTACTTATGTGCGCTATCCTGCGACTCCTACTCTGACTAGCACGTGGCACTGGTAGCAATCCCGAGATTACTACTTTTGAGGTCAAACTTTTTAATTTAGCTCCTAGCTCCTTAAATTCGTTTCATAGGACCTCATCACTTTTTTACCTATGTCGTTGGTACCAATGTGCACCACGACAACTGGCTGTTCTCCCTCCCTTTTTAGAATGTCCTGCACCCGCTCCGAGACATCCTTGACCCTTGCACCAGGGACGCAACATACCATCCTGGAGTCTCGGTTGCGGCCGCAGAAACGCCTATCTATTCCCCTTACAATTGAATCCACTGTCACTATCGCTCTCCCACTCTTTTTCCTGCCCTCCTGTGCAACAGTGCCAGCCACGGTGCCATGAACTTGGCTGCTGCTACCCTCCCCTGATGAGTCATCCCCCTCAACAGTCCTCAAAGCAGTGTATCTGTTTTGCAGGGGGATGACCATGCTTGCACTGCTCTTCCTGCTGGTCTTCCATTCCCTATCTGGCTGTGGACCCTTCACCTGCGGTATGACGAACTCGCTACACGTGCTACTCACGTCATTCTCAGCATCGTGGATGCTCCTGAGTGAATCCACCCTCAGCTCCAACTCCGCAACGCGGTCCATCAGGAGCTGGAGGCAGATGCACTTCCCGCACACGTAGTCGTCAGGGACACTGGAGTCATCCCTGAGTTCCCACATGGTACAGGAGGAACATAACACGTGACCGAGCTCTCCTGCCATGACTTAACCCTGAAATAGGCAACAACAATGTTAAAGTTTACTCACTGTTATGGAAGAGAAAAAAGCAAAACGACTCACCAATCACCAGGCAATCACTTTCCCCCTTGGCTGTGACGTCATCATTCCGTTTCTTTCTTCTTCTTTTTTGCCCTCTCACTGTAGCTTCACAAGTCACGCCTTTTATAGGCCTCACCAACGGACCTCCTCGACGCTGCTTCCGACTGCCGCCGACGCTGGGCCCCGGACTCCCTGCTGTGCCTTTTATAGGCCTCTCCAACGGACCTCCTCGACGCTGCTCCCGACTGCCGCGGACGCTGGGCCCCGGACTCCCTGCTGTGCCTTTTATAGGCCTCACCAACGAATTCCCACGCCTCTCCACGCACCTCTCGCCGACGTTTGATGGGACAATGTAGAGGAAGCTTTACGCTGTGTCTAACGCGTACTGTACCTGCCCTGGGAGAGTTTGATGGGACAATGTAGAGGAAGCTTTACGCTGTGTCTAACGCGTACTGTACCTGCCCTGGGAGGCTTTGATGTGACTGTGTAGTGGTAGCTTTACTCTGTATTTAACATTATTGTCCTTTTCAATTCACTTGTTTCACACCGAAACAAATGGTAACCGTGATGTGAATTTAACGCCACGTGATTCTTTGAAATCACCTTTTAATGATTGGGTAAAACCACTCCTTATGCCACCGAAAAACAGCTTTGTTTCCAGGTCTCGGCGATAACTTTTGTAACACCATTTTTAAATTCAAAACCTTATAAAATTGACGACTTGCAGCCAACGTGCAAAAGTAAGAATTATTTTAATCACCGTTAATTAGACGATAACCTTATTCAGAATGAAATAAATAATAATATAATTACTGAGGAACAGTGGTATCTTCAATCATTCATTTTCTCTTGACATGTGATGAACTTTTATCCCTATCTCATTTACACTCTGTATGAGAACGATTTAAAATTATAAGTGTTTATGACTCAGTTGTAAAACCATTGATTGTGTGTGTGTCTATTCTTGATCGGAGGAGCACTTGAGACCAGAGTTCCAGTTCTATATATGTATCAATAGAATCAATTTCCACCAGTTTCTTTAAACCCAATAACTTCATTTATTTCCAGTGGGCTGGATGGAGGAACATGATCCATGTAAAAAATTGTTATCGTTTTACTTGAACTGAATGCTCATAAAATTATTGGAGTGGGAACCAACTGGATAATAGCACAGCTGGCAACATTTGAGGAATGGTTTTGTGCAGCCAAAACGCACAATGACAACCTGGGACTGTGCGGCACTGAATACTCGGGGAAAAACAGTTAAAAGAAGGACTTGCATTTCTGCAGTGCCTTTCAGGAACTCATGTCGCCCCAAAGCACTTTACAGCCATTGAGTTATCTTTGAAGTGTTGTCGTGTGGGGAAAGATGTGCCCAAATCACCCCACACAAACCTCAACTCTTTGCGACGGAGTTCGGTGCAAATAATCAGGTGCCTCAGGGACTTGGACTTTCTTTGAATGAGTTCTGCTTGTTCCTGCATTCAAGCTTGAAACAACAACTGGGCTTCCATCTCACGGGAGCAGCGTGTAGCGGTTAGCGAGTAGGTGACGAGGTTTGGGGTTAATGTGCATCAATTTCAATCTTTGAAATTTCACCAAGCAAAGAATCACTGAATCCAACTGTCCCTGTAAGCATTTTGTTCACGTTTAATCACAGGAATATCCGCAGTCAGGAGCTGAAAAGGAATTAAAACCTAATCCTGCCTTCAGGACAATCAGAATATTTCATCACAGACAAGGCACCGGAAGGCTGGAAGGTAGATCACACCGGTTGTGGGAGAGCTGGTTGGCGGTGACATGGAAGTGTCTGCAGTGTGCGGGACCAGACTGCTTCCACACATCCACAATGAATGTCCCACCCTTTATTTGGGAAAAGGACAACTGAGAGTGGACAAGTTCCATCCCGGTTGGAGCAATCTGAAGTGTTAGCTGACTGGCACCCTTGTTTTGGATGTCTTGCACAAAACGTGTGCGTCAGTCTCTGTGGCGCAATGGGTTAGTGTGTTTGGCTATTAACTGAAAAGTTGATGGTTCAAGCACAGCCAGAGACTCCTTTAGCTATTTTTCCCCAAGGTTCCAGGTTTTGGACTGCGTTTTGGCTGCACGAATATATTTTGCAAACATTGACAGCTGTGCTGTTATCCAGTGAGTTCCCACTCCAATACATTTCTGACCTTTAAGTTCATGTAAAACGATAACAATTTTTTACATGGATCATGTTCCTCCATCCAGTCCACTCGAAATAAATGAAGTTATTGGGTTTCAAGAAATTGGTGGAAATTGATTCTGTTGATACATATATAGAACTGGAACTTCGGTCTCAAGTGCTCCTCCTATCAAGAATCGGCACACACACAATTAATGGTTTTACAACTGAGTCATAAACACTTATAATTTTAAAATATTCTCATAAAATACAGCGTGTAAATGAGATAGGGATAAAAGTTCATCACATGTCAAGAGAAATTGAATGATTGAAGATACCACTGCCCCTCAGTAACTATATTATTATTTCTTTCATTCTGAAAAATGCTATCGGTTAATGAATGGTGATTAAATGATTTCTTATTTTGTCACATTTACTGCATGTCGTCAATTTTATATGGTTTGAATTTAAAAACGGTGTTACAAAAGTTACTGCCCTGACCTGGAATCGAAGCTGTTTTTCGGTGGTGTAAGGAGTGGTTTTACCCAATCATTTAAAGGTGATTTCAAAGAATCACGTGGCGTTAAATTCAGATCACGGTGACAATGTGTTTCGGTGTGAAACAAGTGGATTGAAAAGGACAATAATGACACCAAGCATTACGATGCAGCGATGCAGCAATGCAGCGTTCCCTGGTGGTCCAGTGATTAGGATTCGGCGCTCTCACCACCGCGGCCCTGGGTCGATTTCCGGCCAGGGAAATTGCACTTCCATTAAAATTAAAACCTTATCAGAAAATGTTACATGCATCTCATGTGGAAAAAAAAGATTCATTGATTTAAACATCATTATTTAATCCATTGTAGAACTTCAATCATTTATTTTGCACTGAGTATGTGAGGAACTTTTATCCCGACCTCATTGTATTTTAGGAACATGTTCCAGCCCCGGTATCTCCACCTGTGAAAGAGGAAACTGCTGGAAATACACAACAGGACGGGTAGCCTTTGACCAACAATTAAACCCAGGTTACAGACTCTCTCCCTTCCCCTGCCCTTTGCGGGACACTTGTTCCCCTTTATTTTTACAGACTGACTGAGTTCACTAACCGCGGGGAGAGAGTAGGTGCCTCCGCGGCCCCACTGTGCTAACATGGAAGATAACACGATGGGGATGTGGGGTGGTGGGTAGGGATCAGTGAAATGTTTGTGTAAAGGGCAGCGGAGGAGAAGGATTGACAGCTGTCAGTGAGGGACAGAAGCTGTTTAAGGTGAGCCAACACATTTCCGATCAGCACAGAAGGCATTCACTGGTCAGCTGCCCTCTGCTGTACTTCTGGTCAGAGCGGTTTCCGCAGTGGAGCCGTTATCACGTTTGCTTTCCACACGAAAGGATCCCACGCAGGAAGATTATGTTTATACTTGCTGTGGATGAACAGCCATGGGCGAGTTTATTCTCCTGTCAATAGGGCGACAGTGGCTTCTCCCTTATTCTTTAATTGCTCTTTATTTCACTTCACTAAATAGATACATTTGAGTGAGCTAAATTGTTCCAGAATGTCGCCCACTTCATCTTTTATTCCCTTTAAACACATAAAATAAGGCCGGGGGAATAAGTACAGAAAACAAAGCAGAGAGATATAGACAAGAGGAAGAGAGAAGGGGAAATATTGTCACCACCCAGAACGAATACAGAAACCCCTCTGCTGCGCTCGGGGTGGCCACCCACAGCCTGGATACACTAACGTCCCAACAGCTCATTGACTGTCGGTGTGGGACTGTGCGGCGCTTCAGAAGACAGGTCGAAAAAGCAAAGTCACTGATTCGATCTCATGTGCTCCTTCTGCCAAGAAAAATGCTTTTATAAAAGTTACACCTTATCTCCAGGTTTGTCAAAAAGTTAGCTCGTTGGTCTTGGGGTACGATTCTCGCTTCTGGGTTGTTAATTGAAATTTGCGAGAGATCCCAGCCGAGCCCATTATACTGCCGTGAATTTTGAAATTGCATCGAACTTTTGCAAAGAAGAACTTGCATTTCTGCAACGCCTTTCAGGAACTCATAGAAACATAAAAACATAGAAAATATGTGCAGGAGCAGGCCATTCAGCCCTTCTACCCTGCACCACCATCCAATGAGTTCATGGCTGAACATGAAACTTGAGTAACCCCTTCCTGCTTTCTCGCCATACCCCTTGATCCCCCGAGTAGTAAGGACTTCATCTAACTCCCTTTTGAATATATTTAGTGAATTGGCCTCAACTACTTTCTGTGGTAGAGAATTCCACAGGTTCACCACTCTCTGGGTGAAGAAGTTTCTCCTCATCTCGGTCCTAAATGGCTTACCCCTTATCCTCAGACTGTGACCCCTGGTTCTGGACTTCCCCAACATTGGGAACATTCTTCCTGCATCTAACCTGTCTAAACCCGTCAGAATTTTAAACGTTTCTATGAGGTCCCCTCTCATTCTTCTGAACTCCAGTGAATACAAGCCCAGTTGATCCAGTCTTTCTTGATAGGTCACCATCCCGGGAATTAGTCTGGTGAATCTTCGCTGCACTCCCTCAATAGCAAGAATGTCCTTCCTCAAGTTAGGAGGCCAAAACTGTACACAATACTCCAGGTGTGGCCTCACCAAGGTCCTGTACAACTGTAGTAACACCTCCCTGCCCCTGTACTCAAATCCCCTCGCTATGAAGGACAACATGCCATTTGTTTTCTTAAACGCCTGCTGTACCTGCATGCCAACCTTCAATGACTGATGTACCATGACACCCAGGTCTCGTTGCACCTCCCCTTTTCCTAATCTGTCACCATTCAGATAATAGTCTGTCTCTCTGTTTTTACCACCAAAGTGGATAACCTCACATTTATCCACATTATACTTCATCTGCCATGCATTTGCCCACTCACCTAACCTATCCAAGTCATTCTTCAGTCTCATAGCATTTTACCCACTACTGAGGTCAGGCTGACCGGTCTATAATTCCCTGTTTTCTCTCTCGCTCCTTTTTTAAAAAGTGGGGTTGCATTGGCTACCCTCCACTCGATAGAAAATGATCCAGAGTCAATGGAATGTTGGAAAATGACTGTCAATGCATCCGCTATTTCTAAGGCCAACTCCTGAGGTACTCTGGGATGCAGTCCATCAGGCCCTGGGGATTTATTGGCCTTCAATCCCTCTGACCCCTTTTATATCCGGAAGGTTGTTTGTGTCCTCCTTAGTGAATATCGAACCAAACTACTTGTTCAATTGGTCTGCCATTTCTTCCTTCCCCGTTATGACTTCCCCTGATTCTGACTGCAGGGGACCTACGTTTGTCTTTACTAACCTTTTTGTCTTTACATACCTCTTGAAACTTTTGCAATCCGCCTTAATGTTCCCTGCAAGCTTCTTCTCGTACTCCATTTTCCCTGCCCTAATCAAACCCTTTGTCCTCCTCTGCTGAGTTCTAAATTTCTCCCAGTCCCCGGGTTCGCTGCTATTTCTGGCCAATTTGTATGCCACTTCCTTGGCTTTAATACAATCCCTGATTTCCCCCGATAGCCACGGTTGAGCAACCTTCCCTTTTTTATTTTTAACGCCAGACAGGAATGTACAATTGTTGTAATTCATCCATGCGGTCTCTAAATGTCTGCCATTGCCCATCCACAGTCAACCCGTTAAGTATCATTCGCCAATCTATCCTAGCCAATTCACGCCTCATATCTTCAAAGTTACCCTTCTTTAAGTTCTGGACCATGGTCTCTGAATTAACTGTTTCATTCTCCATCCTAATGCAGAATTCCACCATATTATGGTAACTCTTCCCCAAGGGGCCTCGCACAATGAGATTGCTAATTAATCCTCTCTCATTACACAACACTCAGTCTAACATGGCCTGCCCCCTAGTTGGTTCCTCGACATATTGGTCTAGAAAACCATCCCTTATGCACTCCAGGAAATCCTCCTCCACCGTATTGCTTCCAGTTTGGCTAGCCCAATCTATGTGCATATTAAAGTCACCCATTATAACTGCTGCACCTTTATTGCATGCACCCCTAATTTCCTGTTTGATGCCCTCCCCAACATCACTACTACTATTTGGAGGTCTGTACACAACTCCCACTAACGTTTTTTGCCCTTTGGTGTTCTGCAGCTCTACCCACATAGATTCCACATCATCCAAGCTAATGTCTTTCCTAACTATTGCATTAATCTCCTCTTTAACCAGCAATGCTACCCCAGCTTTTATTCTATCCTTCCTGAATGTTGAATACCCCTGGATGTTGAGTTCCCAGCCTTGATCATCCTGGAGCCACGTCTCCGTAATCCCAATCACCTCATATTTGTTAACATCTATTTGCACAGTTAATCCATCCACCTTATTGCGGATATTCATTGCATTAAGACACAAAGCCTTCAGGCTTGTTTTTTTAACACCCTTTGTCCTTTTAGAATTTTGCTATACAGTGGCCCGTTTTGTTCTTTGCCTTGGGTTTCTCTGCCCTCCACTTTTCCTCATCTCCTTTCTGTCTTTTGCTTTTGCCTCCTTTTTGTCTCCCTCTGTCTCCCTGCGTTGGTTCCCATCCCCCTGCCATATAAGTTTAACTCCTCCCCAGCAGCACTAGCAATTACTCCCCCTAGGACATTGGTTCCGGTCCTGCCCAGGTGCAGACCGTCCGGTTTGTAAAGGTCCCACATCCCCCAGAACCGGTTCCAATGCCCCAGGAATTTGAATATCTCCCTGCTGCACCACTGCTCAAGCCACGTATTGATCTGCGCTATCCTGCAATTCCTACTCTGACTAGCACGTGACACTGGTAGCAATCCCGAGATTACTACTTTTGAGGTCCTACATTTTAATTTAGCTCCTAGCTCCTTAAATTCGTTTCGTACGACCTCATCCCTTTTTTTCCCTATGTCGTTGGTACCAATGTGCACCACAACAACTGGCTGTTCTCCCTCCCTTTCAGAATGTCCTGCAACCGCTCCGAGACATCCTTGACCCTTGCACCAGGGAGGCAACATACCATCCTGGAGTCTCGGTTGCGGCAGCAGAAACGCCTATTTATTCCCGTCACCATTGAATCCCCTATCACTATCGTGCTCCCATTCTTTTTCCTGCCCTCCTGTGCAGCAGAGCCAGCCACGGTGCCATGAACTTGGCTGCTGCTGCCCTCCCCTGATGAGTCATCCCCCTCAACAGTACTCAAAGCTGTGTATCTGTTTTGCAGGGGGATGACCAAAGGGGACCCCTGAACTACCTTCCTTGCACTACTCTTCGTGTTGGTCTTCCATTCCCTATCTGGCTGTGGACCCTTCTCCTGCGGTAAGACCAACTCGCTACACGTGATACTCATGTCATTCTCAGCATTGTGGATACTCCAGAGTTAATCCACCCTCAGTTCCAATTTCGCAACACGGACCGTCAGGAGCTCGAAGCGGATACACTTCCCGCACACGTAGTCGGAAGTGTCCCTGAGTTCCCACATGGTACAGGAGGAGCATAACACCCGACTGAGCTCTCCTGCCATGACTTAACCCTTCGATACACTTAAATTGGCAAAACAATGTTAAAAGTTACTGACTAATATAAAAAAGAAAAAGAAAAACTACTCACCAATCACCAGCCAATCACTTACCCCCTCGGCTGTGACGTCACCTTTCTGTTCCTTTCTACTTCTTTTTTGCCTTCTCATGACGCCCCAAAGCACTTTACAGCCGTTGAGTTATGTTTGAAGTGTTGTAGTGTGGGGAAAGATGTGCCCAAATCACCCCACACGAACCTCAACTCTTTGCGACGGAGTTCGGTGCAAATAATCAGGTGCCTCAGGGGCTTGGACTTTGTTTGAATGAGTTCTGCTTGTACCTGCATTCAAGCTTGAAACAGCAACTGGGCTTCCATCTCACGGGAGCAGCGTGTATCGGTTAGTGAGTAGGTGACGAGGTTTGGGGTTGATGTGTGTCGCTTTCAATCTTTGAAATTTCACCAAGCGAAGATATGTTGAGTCCAACTGTCCCTGTAAGCATTTTGTTCGGGTTTAATTACAGGAATATCTGCAGTCAGGAGCTGAAAAGGAATTAAAACCTACGACCGACTTCGGGACAATCAGTATACTTTGTCACAGATAAGGCACCGGTAGGCTGGAAGGTAGATCACACCGGTTGCGGGAGAGCTGGTTGGTGGTGACATGGAAGTGTCTGCAGTGTGCGGGACCAGACTGCTTCCACACATCCACAATGAATGTCCCTCCATTTATTTGGGAAAAGTACAACTGAGAGTGGACAAGTTCCATCCCGGTCGGAGCAATCTGAAGCTTTCACTGACTGACACCCTGTTTTGGGGTGTCTTGCAATGTATATTTAAGTTAGTGGCGCAATGGGTTAGCGTGTTCTGCTTTTAACCTAAACATTGGTGGTTATGCCCAACCAGGGGCGAAGCCTTTAACTGTTTTTCGCCGAGGATTCGGTGCCACACAGTTCCAGGTTGTCATTGTGCGTTTTGGCTGCACGAATATATTCCGCAAACATTGCCAGCTGTGCTGTTATCCAGTGAGTTCCCACTCTAATACTTTTATGAACATTCAGTTCAAGTAAAATGATAACAATTTTTTACATGGATCATGTTCCTCCATCCAGCCCACTAGAAATAAATTACGTTATTGTGTTTAGGAAACTGGTGGAAATTGTCTGACCTATCGTTATGGCTTTGCTCAGATTCTGAGTTTGAACAGTCAACAGTTTGCAAAGGATTACCTCATGGCAAATGCCAAGCACAAAAAGTCTCTCAGCATTCGTTTTGGAATCTGTCAAATTTGCAATGTCCTGCGAGGCGCCTTAATTCGGCGACATAGCTCGCCACTTCCTGGCCCTCCGACCGTTGGCACATGTAGAACCGATACCTCGCCATCAGAACGCTTTCTTTAGGATTTAGATGCTCCCGGATCAGCGTTCACAATTCTTCATAGGATTTAGTTGTTGGTTTCAGCAGAGCTAGAAGATTCTTCATAGAGCCATAGATTGTTGCCCCACAGACGGTAAGGAGGATAGCCCTTCATTTGGCAGCGTTCACGTGCCCTTTCAGCTCGTTGGCCACGAAGTATTGGTCAAGTCTCTCCACAAAGGCTTCGCAATCGTCCACTTCTGAGAACTTCTCCAGGATACCAACTGTTCCTTGCATTTTCACGTGGTTGCTCATTGTCTCGTCGCCAATTGATACGCTCATAATAAAGGATGAAACTGAGTACTGTGAACAATGAGTAAGTGTGATATTATCTCCTTTAATAAGACTCCAGAGTGCAGGTACCTCATGGGTGGCCTGCTTATATACCATGCTCCCAAGGGATGCTGGGGTTCCCTTGGGACTCCAACAGGTAGGCCCTCTGGTGGTGGTGTGATATAGGTTGCCAAGGTTTAAATACATAACACAAGGTGTGTACAGAAATCAAGCATCAAAAGCTCTGTCATTACCACAGGAGTTTCCTGCAATTTTCTGATCGCAAAGCGTTTTCAGTCCTTGCCCTTAAATTTGCAGATGCGGAAATTGGGGAGTTTAATGACTTTGTAAGGAGAACATTGTTGTTTGGTGCAGTTCCGGGCCGAGAAATGTTTGTGAAAGGAACTTTTTGCAGAGAGAGGGATTGAGCATTTCAGCTTGTTGTTGAACACTTCTCTCTGGGCACTGAGCTAAGCAGCAGTTTCCATAGAGTCGCAGTTATCAGGTTTGCTTCACGAACGAAAGGTCCCTGTTTCGAGCCCGCGCGGAAACATTATTGTGGATGCAAAAACTTGTCTGCAATATAATTGAACAAAAGCAGTCCGGGTACATTGTTGCTTGAGCAATGAACATTTAAAACCAGCCTCCTCAAATGCACAGTGTGTACAATCAGATAGGGGATAAAACTTCATCAACAATTAAAGTTTCACGAATTATAAAAGTTCAGTTATTGAAGTTTTTACTGTGCCTGTTAGCATTTAATTCATTCTGCTAAACAACGCTTTCGGTTGATACCAGCAGGTCTAAGTTGCATTTGAAACCCGCAAACAACTCATTAATTATTATTTCTTCCCCAGTTCCAGAGCTCAGAGGGTTATTTTCGATCCCTGGGATGGAAGCTACCTCAGACCCGGGCCAAAGTTCCCCGTACACCGAGCACAGGCTCAGGAAAACCCCGGGGGAGAGGATATCCCGGTCACTGGGCCTTCCAGTAACACTGAACAAGTGCCAGGTCTGAAACTTTCCAGAGTAATAACTTGTACCTGTCGCAGCCAACAGTCAGGATGGCCGAGCGGTCTAAAATGCTGTGTTCAGATCGCAGTCTCTTCTGAAAGAAGTGGGTTTGAAAGGGCACGTGAAAGGAACTTTTTGATGAACACTTCTCTCTGGGCACTGAGCTCAGCAGCAGTTTCTGTAGTGTAGTGGTTATCACATTTGCCTCACACGTGAAAAGTTCCTGGTTCAAACCTGGGCAGAAACATTATTTCTCAAGCAAAAACTTGTCTGCAATAAAATTGAAAAAAACTTGTTTTGAATACCCTGTTGCATGAGCAATGAACATTTAAAACCAGTCTCCTCAAATTTCGAGTGTGTAAAATCAGAAAAGGAATAAAACTTCTTCAAGGATTAAAGTTTCATGAATTATAGAAATTCAGTTGTTGAAGTTTCAACTGTCTCTATTCACATTTCTTTCATTCTATGAAACAACACGATCGGTTTATACCAGCAGCTCTAAGCTGCATTTGAAACCCGCAAACAACTCATTAATTATTCGCTCTTCCCCAGATCCAGAGCTCAGAGGGTTATTGTCCATCCCTGGGATACAAGCAACCTCAGACCCGGGCTAAAGCTCCCCGTGCACCGAGCATAAGCTCAGTAAAACCCCGGGGGAGAGGGTATCACGGTCACTGGGCCTTCCAGCAGCAGTGAATACGCGCCTGGTCTGAAACGTTCCAGAATAATAACTTGCAACTTCAGCATCGAACAGTCAGGATGGCCAAGCGATCTCAGGCGCTGCTTTCAGTATTTGATTAAATTATCAACTGTCCCTCAGTTTGCATTTTTTTCATTGTGCAAAAGAAGATCATGGGTTCATTAATGATGTTTTCCTCTGAAAGCAACATAAAAGTATAAGGAAAAGTAATCGGCCAACGTTGGGGCTCTATCCCACGACCCTGCAAGTAACAGTCTCATGCTCTACCGACTGGGCTAGCCAGGCTTCGCAACATCTACCCTGTCAATCCCCTTCAGAATATTGTCCGTTTCAATGAGATCACCTCTCATTCTTCCAAACTCCAGAGAGTATCGACATATTCTACACAATCTCTAACCAAAAGACAGTCCTCTCAACCAAAGAATCAATCTGGTGAAAGTCTGTTGTACCACCTCCAAGGCAAGTGTATCCTTCCTCAGAAAAGGAGACCAAAACTGTGTGCAGTACTCCAGGTGTGGTCTCACCAGGGCCCCGTACAATTGTAGCAAGACTTCCTTACTCTTGTACTATGGGCTATATATTAGGTACTATGGGCCGAATATCCTGTTTTTCTGCTTAATCTCCAGTTGTATAAAAAATTATTAAAATTCGATAGCTGCTCACCAAACATATTTGTATTTCCTTCAAGGTGCAACACATGTGGGTGGATTAATGATGATTGAAACAATTATTCAGTATCTCACAGACTTGAATTATTTTTGTCAACATGCTCTGAAAAAATGCTTTCCCTGACCAGGAATCGAAGCCAGGTCACAGCAGTGAAAGCACCAAAGCCTAACCACTAGACTATCAGGGAACACTGCTTGCAGCCTTTGCAATAGACAGCTTACAATCACAGCTGAGAATTTTGCGGTGACACGGCGTGTAACTGGATTTGCTGGGAGCAGCGTGGAGGCCCCGACCTGTGTGAGAACACCAGCGGCAGGTCGGGGCCATAAAAGGAGCGGTGAGCGGCGGCCTGGGAGCAGCGTGGTGGTGTACCACGGCAAGGTACAGCGCGAGCTGGTGCAGGAGGGTGACGGCAGCGAAGAGTGACGTCATCAAAGTCCAGGTCGGTGATTGGAGCGTGGGCAGGGACAGCAGGAGCAGCGAGAGACTGGGGAGGGATGTGATCGGGGCCCAGGGGAGGCGTGAGTTCAGGGCCAGGGGCCCAGGGGCAGCACGGGCCAGCACACACTGCGATATGTGTGGGCACTGGGTCCGTGCAGTAGAGCTGGTCTCCAGTCGTCTTGAATAACCCTTGCCACTGGACTAAGACCTCGCTCTGTCAAGCCCGTGTGATGGCTGGGGTGCAACGGTCACCACACGTTAAAAAAATCCACGCACAGGTATCTTCCACCCTTCAACATGCAATTCGGGACCTGGAATATTAGGTCCATCATTGAAACACCTGTGAACTCATCCTTTTTTGGCGTGAAAGCAAGTCATCCTCGCTTCGACGGACTGCCGATGATGATGATGAACTGGATTTGCTGCAGTCCGCGGGCATCAGGTGATGAAAGCGGGCGTGAGAGGGTGAGTGACAGGTGGGCATTGCTTCTGATGCTGTCTGACCCACGCTGGGAGTGGCCGGTGATTTTAAAGACCTTTCATTGCACCAATGCAGGGTCAATGAAACTGTGTCTCAGGAAACTTCATGCATACAAATATGGGCACTCTGCACTGTATACCTCGTGGTCGTGTGTCTGATGTCACGACAGAAAGCTGCGTGTTTATATCACGTCGGGGTCACTGTACTTTTACATATTGTTCTTCCAGAATTGAGATTTACTTTGCTGTGTCACAATTTACTTTCCCACCCACCTTTCTATCATCAGCAAACTTGGCTCCATTACACTCGGTCCCTATAGCCCCTTGATTATCCACTATTGGAATGTTTTTAGTGTCTTCTACCGTGAAGACCAATACAAAATATATGTTCAACATCTCTGCCATTTCACTGTTCTCCATTATTAATTCCCCAGTTTCATCCTCGAGGGGACCAAAATTTACTTTCGTCACTCTTTTCCTTTTTATATACCTGTAGAAATTCTTACTATCTGTTTTTATATTTCGTGCTAATTTACTTTCATAATCTATTTACTCTCTTTCTCATTTTATTAGTCGTTATTTGCTGGCTTTTAAAAATGTCCTAATCCTCTGGCCTCCCACTGGTCTTGGCCACATTGTATGCCCTTGTTTTCAATTTGATACCATCCCTTATTTCCTCAGTTATCCACGGATGGTTATCCCTTCTCTTACAATCTTTCCTTCTCATTGGGATATATTTTTGTTGCGAGTCATGAAATATCTCCTTAAAAGTCTGCCACTGTTCATCAACCGACCCATACTTTAATCTATTTTTAGAGTCCACTTTAGCCAACTCTGCCCTTATACCTTTGTAGTCTCCTTTCTTTAAGCTTCGGATCCTGGTTTGAAATCCAACTTTCTCACCTTCCAACTGACTTTGAAATTCCACCGTTTTATGGTCACTCATTCCAAGAGGATCCTTGACTAGGAGATCATTTATTAATCCTGTCACATTACACAGGACCAGATCGAAGATAGCCTGCTCCCTGGATGGTTCCGTAATGTACCAGGTTACGTGAAGTGTCCAGGATTTCCCACATGCCACAGGATGTGCAATCCACTGGACTGAGCTGCCCTGCCATCCCTCGAGTTAGACTGGGAACAATCAAGTAGAAATAAACTCTAAACCTCAGCAAAACACATCCAGCTGCTACTCAGCAAAGAGCTGATTCAATCAGTTCGATGTTTTTAGACAATATCACTTATCTATTTAATTGAAGTTCTGAACTAACACCAATGCCTGAGGTGTTTTTAAATAAAGTAAGCAAAGGAAAGAAAAATACTCACCAATCCACCAGCCAATCACTTACCTGCTTTACAGTGACATCACACTTCCATTTTGATTCTTTTTACTTTACCGAGAAAGGCCCCATCGCTCCCCCAGTCACAATCCCATACCCCCCTCCCCCAGTCATAGTCCCTTACTCCCCCTCCCCCAGTCACAATCCCTTACCCCCCCCTCCCCCAGTCACAGTCCCTTACCCCGCCTCCCCCAGTCACAATCCCTTACCCCCCTCCCCCAGTCACAATCACTTAGCCCCCTCCCCCAGTCACAGTCCCTTACCCCCCCTCCCCCAGTCACAGTCCCTTACCCCCCCTCCCCCAGTCACAGTGCCTTACCCCCCTCCCACAGTCACAGTCCCTTACCCCTCCTCCCCCAGTCACAATCCCTTACCCACCCCTCCCCCAGTCACAATCACTTACCCCCCCCGTCACAGTCCCTTACCCCCCTCCCCCAGTCACAGTCCCTTACCCGCCTCCCCCAGTCACAGCCCCTTACCCCCCCTCCCCCAGTCACAGTCCCTTACCACCTCCCCCAGTCACAGTCCCTTACCCCTCTCCCCCAGTCACAGTCCCTTACCACCCCTCCCCCAGTCACAGCCCCTTACCGCCCTCCCCCAGTCACAGTCCCTTACCCCTCCTCCCCCAGTCATAGTCCCTTACCCCCCCTCCCCCGGTCACAATCCCTTAACCCCCTTCCCCAGTCACAGTCCCTTACCCCCCCCTCCCCCAGTCACAGTCCCTTACCACCTCCCCCAGTCACAGTCCATTACCCCCCTCCCCCAGTCACAGTCCCTTACCCCCCCTCCCCCAGTCACAGCCCCTTACCCCCCCTCCCCCAGTCACAGTCCCTTACCCCTCCTCCCCCAGTCATAGTCCCTTACCCCCCCTCCCCCGGTCACAATCCCTTAACCCCCTTCCCCAGTCACAGTCCCTTACCCCCCCCTCCCCCAGTCACAGTCCCTTACCCCAGGATAAAAACATGACCTTATGCCCTCCCCCGATAGACGGGAGATTGTGAGCGGAATGTTAACAGGTTTATTGGGATGAAGTATCAAGTGTCGTGACCTCTGGAATTCAACATCTCCAACGATGTTGGGTGTGGGCATAAAGGGGTTGGAAGAGCGTGATTTGTCTTCCCCGAGTCCCCTCCCACCGCCCCCCTAAACAGACTCTCTCTCCCGCCGCACAAACCAGACTCTCTCTCCCGCTGGCCCAAAACCAGGCTCTCTCCCCGCCTCCCCCCAAACCGTGCTCTCTCTCCCTCCACTCCCCACAAACCAGGCTGTCTCTCCCCCCAACAAACCAGACTCTCTCTCCCCCCCGAATACCAGACTCTCTCTCCCCCCGGCCCAAAACCAGGCTCTCTCTTCCCCTCCCCCCAAACCGTGCTCTCTCTCCCCCTCCCCCCAAACCAGGCTCTCTCTCCCCCGATCCCCCCACACCAGACTCTTTCTTTCCTCCCCGCAAACCAGGCACTCTCTCCCCCCCTCCTCCCACACCAGACTCTCTCTACCCCCTCCCCCAACACCAGACACTCTCTCCCCCTCCCCGCAAACGAGGCTCTCTCGCCCCCTGCCCCCCAGCTCGGGGGAAAGGTGTTAGGAGACATAGTTGCTCCTGTCTCTAATTACGAACTCACTTGTATTGACGCCGCTGTGAAGTGCTTTGGGTCAGCTATGCAACTTAATAAAATTACTTCCCAGCAATTAAAACCGGAGGCAGCAAAAACACTTCCCTAAGCGGGAATCGAACACGGGCCGCTGTGGTGATCGGAATGGTTTTGTGAAACATTGAACGAAATCCCACAGTGCTCATTTAAAAACAGGGTTCCAATTTGTTTCGGTGCAAAAGACGGGGATTGAAAATTCCAACAAAAGCGCTCGGTGCAGTGAGACGGAAACTGATGGTATGATGAAGTTAATAAAAACATAGACCATAAGAAATAGGAGCAGGAGGTTATACAGTTTGGCAGAAAAAAAATCAAAGAGCAAGTCGGATGTTTGCACGTGAAGGTTCCTCAAATACAGTTTCATTTACCCTGCATTGGTGCAATGAAGGGGCTTTAAAATCCCCGCCACTCCAACCGTGGGTCAGACAGCATCAGAAGCAGCCGTCTCATAAGACATAAGAACGGGTCAGAGGGTCTAGGAAGGAGGAGGAACTGAGGGAAATCCTTATTAGTCGGGAAATTGTGTTTGGGGAAATTGATAGGATTGAAGGCTGATAAATCCCCAGGGCCTGGTGGACTGCATCCCAGAGTACTTAAGGAGGTGGCCTTGGAAATAGTGGATGCATTGACAGTCATTTTCCAACATTCCATTGACTCTGGATCAGTTCCTATGGAGTGGAGGGTAGCCAATGTAACCCCACTTTTTAAAAAAGGAGGGAGACAGAAAACAGGGAATTATAGACCGGTCAGCCTGACTTCAGTAGTGGGTAAAATGATGGAATCAATTATTAAGGATGTCATAGCAGTGCATTTGAAAAGAGGTGACATGATAGGTCCAAGTCAGCATGGATTTGTGAAAGGGAAATCATGCTTGACAAATCTTCTGGAATTTTTTGAGGATGTTTCCAGTAGAGTGGACAAGGGAGAACCAGTTGATGTGATGTATTTGGACTTTCAGAAGGCTTTCGACAAGGTCCCACACAAGAGATTAATGTGCAAAGTTAAAGCACATGGGATTGGGGGTAGTGTGCTGACATGGATTGAGAACTGGTTGTCAGACAGGAAGCAAAGAGTAGGAGTAAATGGGTACTTTTCAGAATGGCAGGCAGTGACTAGTGGGGTACCTCAAGGTTCTGTGCTGGGGCCCCAGCTGTTTACATTGTACATTAATGATTTGGACGAGGAGATTAAATGTAGTATCTCCAAATTTACGGATGACACTAAGTTGGGTGGCAGTGTGAACTGCGAGGAGGATGCTATGAGGCTGCAGAGTGACTTGGATAGGTTCGGTGAGTGGGCAAATGCATGGCAGATGAAGTATAATGTGGATAAATGTGAGGTTATCCACTTTGGTGGTAAAAACAGAGAGACAGACTATTATCTGAATGGTGACAGATTAGGAAAAGGGGAGGTGCAACGAGACGTGGGTGTCATGGTACATCAGTCATTGAAGGTTGGCATGCAGGTACAGCAGGTGGTTAAGAAAGCAAATGGCATGTTGTCCTTCATAGCGAGGGGATTTGAGTACAGGGGCAGGGAGGTGTTGCTACAGTTGTACAGGGCCTTGGTGAGGCCACACCTGAAGTAGTGTGTACAGTTTTTGTCTCCTAACCTGAGGAAGGACATTCTTGCTATTGAGAGAGTGCAGCAAAGGTTCACCAGACTGATTCCCGGGATGGCGGGACTGACCTATCAAGAAAGACTGGATCAACTGGGCTTGTATTCACTGGAGTTCAGAAGAATGCGAGGGGACCTCTTAGAAACGTTTAAAATTCTGGCGGGTTTAGACAGGTTAGATGCAGGAAGAATGTTCCCAATGTTAGAGAAGTCCAGAACCAGGGGTCACAGTCTAAGGATAAGGGGTAAGCCATTTAGGACTGAGATGAGGAGAAACTTCTTCACCCAGAGAGTGGTGAACCTGTGGAATTCTCTACCACAGAAAGTTGTTGAGGCCAATTCACGAAATATATTCAAAAAGGAGTTAGATGTAGTCCTTACTCCTAGGGGGATCAAGGGGTATGGCGAGAAAGCAGGAATGGGGTACTGAAGTTGCATGGTCAGCCATGAACTCATTGAATGGCGGTGCAGGCTAGAAGGGTCGAATGGCCTGCTCCTGCACCTATTTTCTATGTTTCTATGTTTCTATGTAAGAATTAGGAGCAGGAGTCGGCTATTTGGCCCCTCGAGCCTGCTCCGCCATTCAATAAGATCGTGGCTGATCTGATCATGGACTCAGTTCCTCATCCCTCCCTGCTCCCCATAATCCTTTATTCCCCTATCGCTCAAAAATCTGTCTATCTCCGCCTTAAATATATTCTGCTTTCATCACCTGCTGCACGCGGACTGCAGCAAATTCAGTTACACACCGTGTCACCGCACAATTCTCAGCTGTGATAGTCTGCTGACTACATTTAAAGCTATCGCAGAGGCTCCAAGCAGTGTTCCCTCGTAGTCCAGTGGTTAGGATTCGGTGCTTTCACTGTCGAAGTCTGGATTTGATTCCCGGTCAGGAAAATTATTTTTACAGAGCAAGTTGATAAAAATAATTCATGTCTTTGAGATACTCAATAATTATTTCAATCATCATTAATCCACCCACAACATGTGTTGCACACTGAAGGAAATACAAATATGTTTGCCCAGCAACTGTCAAATTTTAATAACTTTTTAAACAACCGTCGAATCAGCAAAAAAATAGGATATTCGGCCCATAGTACCTAATATATAGCCCATAATACAAGAGTAAGGAAGTCTTGCTACAATTTTACAGGGCCCTGGTGAGACCACACCTGGAGTACTGCGCACAGTTTTGGTCTCCTTATCTGAGGAAGGATACACTTGCCTGGGAGGAGGTACAACAGAGGTTCACCAGATTGATTCCTGGGATGAGAGGACTGTCTTACGTTGAGAGATTGTGTAGAATGGGCTGATACTCTCTGGAGTTTAGAAGAATGAGAGGTGATCTCATTGAAACACACAATATTCTGAAGGGGATTGACAGGGTAGATGCTGAGAGGTTGTTTCCCCTGGGCTGGAGTGTCTAGAACCAGGTACACAGTCTCCGGTTAAGGGGTCGGCCATTTAAGACAGAGATGATGAGGAATTTCTTCACTCAGAGGGTTATGAATCTTTGGAATTCTCTGCCACACAGGCCTGTGGATGCTGAGTCTCTGAATATATTTAAGGCTGCGTGAGATAGATTTTTGGAGTCTCGGGGAATCAATGGATCGGGAGATCGAGTGGGAAAATGGAGTTGAGATCAACGATCAGTCATGATCTTATTGAATGGTGGAGCAGGCTTTAGGGACCGTACTCCTGCTCCGATTTCTTATGCTGTTACCTGTGCTGGCTCTGTGAAAGAAATTTCCAATTAGTCCCATTCCCCAGCACCCTGCAAATGTTTCTTATTTTACTATATTTCCCTTTAGAAAGTTAATATTAAATCTGCTTCCAAAACCCTGTCAGGCAGAAAAATATTCACATTAATGTTATATAGTCCCATTTTAAACAGTACTTTCCCTGCTTTGCATGTCTTGATTTATTATCCCTTCTCATTTTGCACATTGCATTTTAGGGCATTGCTTTAAAATGTTTGGTGCCTGTGACACCAGCCATTGTTCGATTTAGTCACACACCATCCTGATTTGGAAATATATCGGTCGTTCCTTCATCGTCACTGGGTTAAAAGCCTCGAACTCCCTCCCTAACAGCTCTGTGGGAGCATCTTCACCACACGGACTGCAGCGGTTCAAGATGGTGGCTCACGAACACCTTCTCAAGGGCAATTAGGGTTGGGCAATAAATTCTGGCCTTGCCAGTGACACCCAGATCCGTGAATTAATATAAAAAAACACTATTTTAGGAGTCTGGTTCCAAATATTCATTGCTGACGACACCAGGAATCTGGGGCAACTTTTGTCAAATTGGGCTCAAAACTGGAGCGGTAATTCCTACTGTGCACAGAAAATACAATCAGTATTGAAGGTAAAATCACATGGTGCTCATTTTCAGAATCAACGCAGTAAGATTTGCAATAAAGTGAAAGACTTTTATTGTGAAAGGATTTGGAAATTAAGTGTGACTTATATTTCGGTCTTTAATTAATCTTTGTGGCATCTGTCTGCCGTTCATGTCTCTGTTGAATTCGGAAGGAGGGGTTTGACGTTGACCAGACTGCACTGCTCCTGATATTTGTGAGCTCATCGGTTATAATGAGATGTTTCTTACCCATTGGTCAGAGCCAACTTTAACTCAGCTGTTACTTTGTAGTACCAACTTTGTGAAAAGTTTGAATTTGTCTTAATGCAATTGCTGCCTGGTGTTTTTGTTGTCATTTTCAATCTCCTTCTTTCTCAATGAAACAAATCGTAACAGTGTTTTTAAATTAGCAGTGCAAGATTTTTAGAGGGCATCTTTCAATGCTTCACAAAACCATTCCGGTCGCTTCAGCTACCCGGGTTCGATTCCCAGTTAGGGAAGTAATTTTGCGACCACCGTTTTTAATTAAATGAAGTAATTTACATAAGAACATAAGAATTAGGAACAGGAGTAGGCCATCTAGCCCCTCGGTAATTAAATTACATCGATGACCCAAAGCACTTCAGAGTGGTGTCAAAACAAATGAGTTGGTAATTACAAATAAGGAATGTCAGAAGTTGGACTTGAGTTTCTGGGATGGAGTATAAATTACCCTCTGTGCACTGGAACTGGGAAGGGTGAATAATGAATGAATTGTTTCCGGGTTTGAAATGCGGCTTAGATCTGCTGGTATTAACCGATAGAATTGTTGAGCAGAATGAAAGAAATGCTAACATGATCACTGAGGGTCAGTCGAAACTTCAACAACTTAATTTTAATAATTTGTGAAACTTTAATCATTGAGGAAGTTTTATTCCCTCTCTGATTTTACACACTCTCTATTTTAGGAGACTGGTTTGAAATGTTCATTGCTCATCATGGAATCATAGAAGTTTACAGCACGGAAGAAGGTCATTGTCACATGAGCAATGGACATTTAAAACTAGTTTTTGTTTCAACCCAGGCTTGAACTGGGGACTTTTCGCGGTTGAGGCGAACATGATAATCACTACACTACAAAGACTGCTGCTTCAGTGAAATGCTGAATCCCTTTTTCTGCAAAAAATTCCTTTCGCAAACATTTCTCTGAACGAAACTGCTTGAAACAAAAATGCTCCTTTCAAATGTGCAAATTATTTTCGTTCAACTTTTATTTTGCTTTCATGGGGTAACATAATTAATGAATCGATAATCTTCTTTTACACAAAGAAAGAAATGCTAACTGAGGGAAAGCCAATACGTCAATAATTTGTTCTGTGCTCTGCATGTTTGTAATGTCGCCAAGTTTGCTGATGATACAAAGATAGGTGGGAAAGCAAGTTGTGAGGAGGATGCAAACAATCTGCAAAGCGATATTGATAGTCTCAGTGGGTGGGCAGAAATTTGTCAGATGGAGTATAATGTGGGAAATATGAGGTTATCCACTGTGGTAGCAATAATAAAAAAGTAAATAATTATTTAAATTGGGAGAGATTACGAAATGCTGCGGTGCAGAGGGACCTCGGGGCCCTTGTACATGAAACACAAAAGGTTAGTATGCAGGTACAGCAAGTAATTAGGAAGGCAAATGGAATGTTAGCTTTTATTTCAAGGGGGATGGAGTCTAAAAGCAGGGAAATCCTGCTATAACTGTACAATTGTGAGACCACCATGTGCAGAAACTCGAAAGGAATATAAGAAGTGCAGGGGTGTAATTAGAAAATATATCAGGAAAGCAAAGAGAGAGCACGAAAGAATGTTGACAAGTAAAATCAGGAAAAACACAAACACAAAGACATTAAGTGTAAGAGGATAACTGGAGAAAAAGTGGGGCCCATTAGAGAGCACAAAGGAAATCTGTGTGTGGAGGCAGAAGACGTGGCTATGATTCTTAAAAGATACTTTGCCTCTTTTTCACAAAAGAGAGGGGCTGTTGATGTAGCACTTCAAAGACCGGACCTTGTCCGGGTGAAATGTGCCCGCACTGTCTCAGTTGCTTTTCTACCGAGACCACCTCTGGTTCTTCTAATGAGTCGAGTCGAGTAGGTCTTAATTCAACATCAGCTCTTTATTTCTCCAGCGTATGCACGATGTTTTATAAATATATTAAGAGCAAGAGGATAACTAAAGAAAGGGTGGGTCTATTAGATAACATGAGAGTAATCGGTGTGTGGAGGCGGAAGATGTGGGGACAGTTCTTAATGAATACTTTGCGTCTGTTTTCACAAAAGAGAGGGGCGATGCAGACACTACTATCGAGGAGAAGAATTGTGAAATATTAGATGAAATAAACATAGTGAGAGATGAGGTATTCAGGGGTTTCGCAGCTTTGAAAAATGTATCCCAGACTGTTAAGTGAAGCAAAAGTGGAAATAGCAGAGGCTTTGACCATCATTTTCCAATCCTCACTGGCTTCAGGTGTGGTGCCAGTGGACTGGAGGGCTGCTAACGTTGTACCTTTTTTAAGAAGGAAGAAAGGGATAGACCGAGTAATTACAGGCCAGTCAGCCTAACCTTGGTGGTGTGAAAATTATTGGAAAAAACCTAAAGGACAGTATAAATCTTCACTCAGAAAGACACGGATTAATCAACAACAGTCAGCACGGATTTGTTAAGGGAAGGTCATGTCTGACTAACTTGATTGAATTTTTTGGAGAGGTAACCAAGAGGGTCGATGAAGGCAAAGCATATGATGTAGTGTATATGGATTGTAGCTAAGATTTTGATAAAGTCCCACATGGCAGACTGGTCACAAAAGTAAAAGCCCATGGAATCCAGGGCAAAGTGGCAAATTGGATCCAAAATTGGCTCAGAGGCAGGAAGCAAAGGGTAATGGTTAATGGGTGTTTTTGCTACTGGAAGGATGTTTCCAGTGGGGTTCCGCAGGGCTCAGTACTAGGACCCTTGCTTTTTGAGATTTACATCAATGATCTAGACTTGGGTTATGATTAAGAAGTTTGCAGTTGATACTAAAATCTGCGGTGTGGTTGATAATGAAGAAGAAAGCTGCGGAATGCAGGAGGAAATCAATCAACTGGTCAGGTGGGCAGAACAGTGGCAAATGGAATTTAATCCGGAGAAGTATGAGGTCATGCATTTTGGGAGGGCTAACAAGGAAAGGGAATTCACATTAAATGGTAGGACAATGAGAAGTGTAGAGGAACAAAGGGACATATGTAGGGGGTGGTCATTGGGGTCAGGTTCACCTCTGACCTTCTGAGCGATTCGAATCGCTCCCACTCCCTGGGTTCTAGACTTTGGATTTATTTGGGGATGTGACAAAGTGCAAAAGACAAGTGGTTTGGTGCAAAGAACTTCGATTTTACTAAGGACAAGAAAATACAATGTCAAACTTGTAATCACTCGAATAAAGAACACTATTTCACACATTCAAAGCAGTTACAGAAAATAATACACCTCTCACCTCCCAATGCCTAACTCTGACTAGGTTAAACTGCAGGGCAAACAGTGATAATGCTCATCAATCCTTTTATGGTCAGTTAGCGATGGTTCGCGATATCGGGGTTCACTGGACTCTGCAGGATCTGCTTGTCATACCCTGAACTTCATAGAGGATTTCTCACTGCTTAGTCTTCAGTTGGGTGGTGTCCGCTGATGCAGTATTGGACTTATGGGGTGAGTACCCACTTTCTTCTGTTAGCAATAGGTTTCAAAAGTATTTTTCGATAATTTTTCACCTGTTGATAGTCAGGACTAGATTGTAGAGTGGAAACTTCTGAATCTTCGGTTTCTTCTTTGAGGAGATTGGGTTCGGACTTGGTCGATCGCGGTGTTTTCGGTGGCACCACGTTAGCTGTGTTCGGTTGCTGCCGCGATGGTGATGCCCGGAGTGACTGTTGAGGCTGGAGAAGCTGATCAAAACTGCTGCGATGGTCTCTCTCCCTTCTTGATGCTCTATGATGCTATGTTGCTGTGTGCAGCTGATGCCTTGCATTGCCTACCGTTAAGCATACCTTCGTTAAAACAGGGCCCCAGTTATCCTTTGCGAGCTGTTCTAATCTGCGGGCCCAATCAGTCCAGATTCTTTGTTTAATTTTTTGGTGGGCTTGATATCTCTTTGTCTTATTTTCGTGGGCCCATTAATGGTAACCTGTCTCAAATGTGTCGATCTTTTGAATTTGTTTCTTGATCGGGAAAATTAGCTTTTTGGTATTTGCAATGTCTGCCGAGGTCTGGGTTTTCCATGCGGGCTGGATGGGCCTTTGTCATTATGTATATGCTGGATGGGTTTCCTTCTCAGAGTGATGGCTGGCTATCTCAGGACTGATTGGCCCCAAGTTTCGACATGATTTGCTCCTGATTGTTAGGAGCAACTGGTGTAGAACGGATTATCTTAGAAATCGGAATTCTCGCCATTTAGTTTGCTCCAGTTCTAGTCAGTTAGAACAGTTTCACTTTGGAACATAATTTTCTTTTCAAAAGGGTGTGTGTCCGGCCACTTATGCCTCTTTTCAAAGTTTCGTCATTGAAAACGTACTCCAAACTAACTTAGAATGGAGTAAGTGAAGATTTTTGTACGCTCAAAAAAACCTTGTCGACACTTTAGAAAATCAGGCGCAGGTTACAAATCAGGCATAGGGAATGGGGGGGGTTGGTTTAAAGGGAAGTTTACAAACATTAAACACTTCAGTTTTACAAATAAAGAGCCATCATCAATAATAAATGATAAAAACATCAATAAATCAATCAATAAATCAATCAAAAAAAATTAATAAGAAATATTTTTTTTTTAAATCAATAAATAAAACATTTTCTTCTTCCCGACTGCAGCACCGGGAGCCCTCCAACAACATGCTGGGATGCCCTCCTCTCCCCCCCCCGCCCCCCCACAGTGTGTCTCTGTCAGTGTCTCTATCTATCTGTCTGTCTGTCTGTGTGTGTCTCTCATTCTCTGTCTGTCAGTGTCTGTGTTTCTGACAGCGAGGGGAGGGGGTAGAGGGAGAGAGGGGGGAGCAGAGAGAGGGAAGGGGGAGCAGAGGGAGAGAAGGGGGAGGGATGGGGGAGAGGGGAGGGGGAAGGGGAGAAGGAGAGGGGGAGGAGGAGAAGTGGGGGGAGGGGGAAGGAGATGGGGGAGGAAGGAGATGGTGGGGGGAAGGAGATGGAGATGGGGGTAAAGGAGATGGAGATTGGGGAGGGAGGCTGAAAGGGCCGGGCCCGGTCAGGCACGAGAATTCGGGCAGGGCCCGTCCCCAGCACCAGATTTACAGGTAGTTGGCGTTGGGTCGGGTCGGGGGGAGCACGGGTCGGGGGGGTGGTGGGAGGGAGGTCGGTGCGGTTCGGACGGGGGGAGGGAGGTCAGGTCGTGTCCAGTCCGGGGGGATGGGGGGGGAAGCGGGAGTCGGGTCGGAGTCGGGGTCGGGGTCGGGTCCGGGTCCAGGGGCGGGGGGGATGGGGGGGGAAGCGGGAGTCGGGTCGGGGTCGGGGTCGGGTCCGGGTCCAGGGGCGGGGGGGTGGGGGTGGAAGCGGGTGTCGGGTCGGTGTCGGGTCCGGTCCGAAGGCGGGGGGCGGGAAGCAGGATTCGAGTCGGGTCGGGAGGAAGCAGGAGCTGGCCGTGGGAGGAGCCTTATTCACACAGCCCCAGTGAGGCCATTGGGCCAGGGCTAGGGGCTGCGTGCTTCGGTCCCTCCCACACAGTTTTGGGCGCCTGGAGCTACTGAACATGCGCGCCCACTGTAGCGCTCATGTGCAGAGGTCCCGGCACTGTTTTCAGTGCAGGGACATGGCTCCGCCCCCTACAGCTCCTGCTGCTCTGCGCCCAACTGCAAACGACCTGCAGGGAGGTGGAGAATCTGGAAGTTTTTTTAGGCGCACATTGTGGCACGAAAAACGGGCGTCCAGGTCGGGATTGCGCCGTTCTAGGCGCGGCTCGAAACTTGGGCCCATTGTTGCTCTGGTAATATCTCCCGGGGAGAAGGGTTTTTGAGTTTATACAATTCCCCAGGTAATTTGTTCAGCTTCAATACGCCAGACAGCTTCAATACACAAAACAGGTTTCTTTGAAGGATAGTCATCCTTTAGTTCTCAGCCGTTTTGCACAGGGACCCAATCTGCCTTGTAAAATCCCAAATTTGATAAAAACTCATAGTTTCTTCCATGTGTACTTTAGGATCCCAAACTTTCTGGTTGGTAGTTCCAAATTGAATTTCCTTTCCAATGAGTCCAAACACTGGGGGGGGGGGGGGGTTTCCCACAAATTTTACAACTATACACATAAAAACATAAGAACATAAGAATAGGCCATATGGCCCCTGAAACCTGCTCCACCATTTGATATGATCATAGCTGATCCGACCATGGACTGGGTCCACTTACCTGCCTGCTCCCCATAACCCCTTATTCTCTTATCGTTTAAGAAACTGTCTATTTCTGTCTTAAATTTATTCAATGTCCCAGCTTCCACAGCTCTCTGAGTCAGTGAATTCCATCGATTTACAACCCGCTGAGAGAAGAAATTCCATCTTATCTCAGTTTTAAATGGGCGGTCCCTTATTCTAAGATCATGCCCTCTAATTCTAGTCTCCCCCATCAGTGGAAACATCCTCTCTGCATCCACCTTGTCAAGCCCCCTCATAATCTTTTATGTTTCGATAAGATCACTTCTCATTCTTCTGAATTCCAATCAGTAGAGGGTCAACCTACTCAACCTTTTCTCATAAGTCAACTCCTCATCTCCGGAATGAACCGAGTGAACCTTCTCTGAACTGCTTCCAAAGCATGTATATCCTTTCTTAAATATGGAAAGCAAAACTGCACCAGTATTCACTAAATATACTCAAAAAGGAGTTAGATGTAGTCCTTACTACTAGGGGGGGTCAAGGGGTATGGCGAGAAAGCAGGAATGGGGTACTGAAGTTACATGTTCAGCCATGAACTCATTGAATGGCGGTGCATGCTCGAAGGGCCGAATGGCCTACTCCTGCACCTATTTTCTATGTTTCTATGTTTCTATGTATGGCCTCACCAATACCCTGTATAACTGCAGCAAGACTTCCTTGCTTTTATACTCCATTGGACTTCCTGATCACTTGCTGTACCTGCATGCTAACCTTTTATGTTTCATTCACAAGTACCCCCAGGTCCCGTTGTACTGCGGGACTTTGCAATCTTTCTCCATTTAAATAATAACTTGCTCTTTGGTTTTTTTCTGCCAAAGTACATGACCTCACACTGTCAAACATTATACTCCATCTGCCAAATTTTTGCCCACTCACTTCACCTTTCTATGCCCTTTTGCAGATTTTATTGAGTCCTCCTCACACATTGCTTTTCCTCCTATCTATGTATTATCGGCAAACTTGGCTACATTACACTCAGTCCTTTTTTCCAAGTCGTTAATATAGATTGTAAATAGTTGGGGCCCCAGCACTGATCCCTGCGGCACCCCACTAGTTACTGATTGCCGAACCGAGAATGATCCATTTGTCCCGACTCTCTGTTTTCTGTTAGTTAGCCAATCCTCTATCCATGATAATATATTATCCCCAAACCTGTGAACTTTTATCGTGTGCAGTAACCTTTTATGTGGCACCTTGTCAAATGTTTTCTGGAAGTCCAAATACACCAGTGCGGATTTGTTAAGGGAAGATCATGTCTGACGAACCGGATTTAATTTTTTGAGGAGGTAACCAAGAGGGTCAATGAGGGTAGTGCGTACGATGTAGTGTATATGGAGTTTGGCAAAGCTTTTGATAAGGCCCCACATGGTAGACTGGTCATGAAGGTTAAAGCCCATTGGATAAAGGGCAAAGTGCTGGAGTATTGGATGGACACTTAAAGTGCTGTAATCTGCAGGATTACGGACCTACATCTGGTAATTGGGATTAGATTGCATGGCCCTTTGTTGGACGGAGCAGATATAATGGTAAGTACTGCAGGGAATTGAATACAACCAGATTGATCTCCTGGACTAGTTTTGATCGTCTGGATGGGTCGGAGAGGAATTTTCCCTGATGATTTCTCCCTAAATTGGCCTGGGTTTTTATCTGGTTTTTGCCTCTATCAGTAGATCACATGGCTCCGGTTGTGGTGGAGTGTAGAATGTTTCAGTCTCAGGGGTGTCGTAGTTGTGTGAGGTGGACTGGTTGGGCTGGGTGCTCTTTGCCTTTCCGTCATTGTTCATAGGTTTATATGTAACCTTTCGGGCTGCTGACCAAGGGTCGTGTGGCTCTTTGTCGGCCGGCGCGGAAACGATCGGCCGAAATAGCCTCGTTTTGCACTGTAAATTTCAATGTTTCTATGTTTCTACATCCACTGGTTCCCCTTTATCCACTCTCTTCATTATATCCTCAAAGATTTCCAGCAAATTTGTCAAACATGACTTCCCTTTCATAAATCCATGCTGACTCTGCCTGACCGAATTATGCTTTTCCAAATGTCCTGCTACTGCTTCTTTAATAGTGGACTCCAACATTTTCCCAACCACAGATGTTAGGCTAGCTGGTCTATAGTTTCCTGCTTTTTGTCTGCCTAATTTCACTCCTGAAAGATCTGGCTCTAATTTTTAGACTATGCCCACAGTCCAGGAATCCCCAACCAGTGGAAAAGGTTTCTCTCGATCTACCTCATGTGCTCCTCTTAATATCTTCTCAATTCTTGTGAATACAACCCTAATTTGTGTAATCTCACCTCGTTATTTAAACCTTGGTGTCAGGGTATCATTCTGGTAAACCTACGGTGCACTCGCCCAAGGCCAGTATATCCTCCGTAAGGTATGCTGCCCAGAACTGTTCACAGTGCTCCAGGTGTGGTCTAACCAGGGTTTGATATAGTTGCAACATAGCTTCTACTCCCTGGTACTCTAGTCCTCTACATATAAAGACCAGCATCCCATTAGCCTTTTTGATTATTTTCTGCACATGTCCATGACATTTTTGTGATCTATATATCGGGACCTGCAAGTCTTTGTGGATCCCACAAGTTTTATCTTTTCTCCATTTAGAAAGGACCCTGTTCTACCCTATTTAGACCCAAAATTGATGGCCTCATGTTTGCCTACATTGAAATCCATGTACCATAGTTTTGCTCATTCACTGAATCTATCGATATTCCCTTGTAATGATGTGCTTCCATCTATACTGACGACATTGCTGCCTATCTTTGTGTCATCGACAAATTTGTATATATGGCTTTCTTTTCCATGCTCTAAGTATTTAATAAATATCTCTAGAATTTAGTTCCTTTGTCCCAGGGCATTGGTCGATCATGACAGGAGCCCCTGTAAACTCCATCCGTACTTCCCTGAGCAATCTTGGCAGCATCCCAGCTGGACACGATGGCTTTTCCACTTTGAGAGCTGACAAAGGTCTTATTACCCCGTTTTATCTATTTCAACCTATCCAATATCTCTACGACCTGAACAGCAACTTGCATTTGGATAGCGCCTTTAATGTAGTAACAAGTCCCGAAGCGCTTCACAGGAGCGATTACGAAACAACATTTGACACCGAGACACATAAGGAAAAATTAGGACAGGTGACCAAAATCTTGGTAAAAGAGGGAGAGGTGTGAAGGAGCAGCTTAAAGAAGGAGAGGTAGAGCGGTGGGGAGTTTTCGGGAGGATATTGCAGAGCGTTCAGGTCCCGGCAGCCGAAGGCATGGCTGCCAATGATGGAACAATTGTAATCAATGATGAGCAGGAAGCCAGAATTGGAGGAGCGCAGGGATCCCGAAGGCTCTTAGGGTGAGGAGGTTACAGAGTTGATACGGACGAGGCCATGGAGAGATTGGAAAGCAAGAGGGATCATTTTAAAATTGACAGGTACATATGGAACCTGATGTTGTGTTTTCGGATGATGTCGCTGAGGGACAGCATGCAGATGAGAAATAGGAGAGGGCCTCCTCCTTTCGTGTGACATGAAGCTGTTGGATTGATGCAAAAGCCCAACTGTTTGACAAATGTCTGTTTGGGAAGGAAATGTACCGTCTTTGGCTCGATTACCACACCAAATGTGGATGGCTGTTTAACTGCCCTCTAAATTACCCTGCGCTGCACTCAGTTGAAGTCCCACCATCACCTCACCAAGTGTCACATCTGGCTCGATGGTAGCCATTGCACAACGGAGTCAGAAGTCTGCGGTTTCAAATACCCCACACATGGGATCGTTGCACATCATCTATTGCTGACATTTAATTGCAGTTCAGAGGCCTATTCTCTCTGAGGTGCTGTACTTTGATTTTTGGATCGGGAGGCAATGTCGGTCAGCGAGCAGAGAGGTGTTGGGTGAATAGGACTAGGTGCGAGTTTCAGTACAGGCAGCAGAATGTCAGATATGCTCGTTGATGGAAGATGGAAGATGGGAGGTTGGGCAGGAGAGTGGTAGAATTGTCAAGTCTTGAGATAAAAAAGACATGGATGAGGATTTTAGCAGCACATCAGTTGAGGCAGGTGTGGAGTCGGGCGATGTTATGGTAATGGAAGTAGCTGTCATGGTGATGGAGTCGATGTGGAGGTCATCTGGGGTGGAATCCGACACCAAGGTTGTGAGCGGCCTGGTTGAGCCTCAGACAGCTGCCAGGGAGAGGGATCGAGTTGGTGGCTGAAGGACAGAGTTCGTGATGGGCCTGACGACAATGGCTTCAGCCTGCCCAATATTTATTTAGAGGACATTTCTGCTCATCCAGAACTGGATGTGGGACAAGTAGTGTGAGGAATCTGAGTCAATGGGGGAGACGAAACAGATGGTGGTGAGGGAGAGCTGGGTGCCATCAGCGTACCTGTGGAACCTGGCATTGTGTTTTCGGAGGATATCGCCAAGGGGCAGCATGGAGATAAGAAAAACCGAGGCCTTGTACCTCCGCTCAGGTGTACATAAAATATCATCACATTATTCAACAAGAGCAGGGAAGTTCAAATTGATTATCTGCTGAACTTCTAGCAATTGCACTCAGAGTAAATCCTGCTCCCTCGGCGGACAGAATTAACAAGGAACACACAAAAACTACTTTTGTATTTTATTTCAGCATAATTGAGTCTTATGGCAAGAAAGTAAAGTAAAAGATTTATTGTTGGCCCCGTTGCCGAGGCCCATTTGTATATATAGATGGTAATTCTAATCTGGAGATGAGTTGTGATAATCGGGGATTCAGGTCTGGTTTCACAGCAACCGCTTGCTTTATTTCACTAATTTACCAATTAGTGTAAAGGGATATTTGAGTGCATTGATCATCTCCTCCCTGAACTTACTCTGGGTCACGGTGTAAATGGCCGTGTTCGTGCAGGAACTCAGGAGCTGAAGCATAGTTCCCACTTTTTCAAAGGTTGCCAAAGGGTTATAAAACGTTCTGTAATTAAAGGTGCCTAGAATGCGACAATAGAAGAAATATACAACCGTTGTCATCCAGAGCAGGATGAAACTGCCGGATATTGCGAATAGTAAAACGATGGACTTTCTGCGGTTCCTCATCTCAGGGTCCTGGTCATTCCCACCATCGCTGCTTTCCCGGAGGTTCCTTCGGGCCCGACTGGCCACTAAAATGCGTCTGACGGTGAGAGTATTCAACAATAAAATCACACAGAAGGGAAGTACTGGGGTTAACAGCTGTTCAAACCAAGAGAAAGCTCTCCATGTGGGTGCAGTATAAAACTGTACTGATACACGGCAACCCCGCGGTATGTTAACTGTAAAATAAGGAGCATACACGAAGGGCCAAGGGACATTCTTTAAACAGAACAGTGCGCTCAAAGTCACTATAACCACAGCCGCGGTTCTCTCGGTGCAATATTTGGTTTTCAGCTTCTGACAACAAATGGCTACAAACCGATCAAAGGTAAAAGCGACCGTGAAACAAACAGAACTGTCTGTGGCAGTCGGAGCCAGGAAATGAATGAATCTGCACACAGGAGTGTAGAGCAGGAAAGTGTCCCGCCAATACAGCACAGACATCTGAAGTAATATCACATTAAAGACAATCACCGTCAGATCCGCCGTCGCCATGGCCACCAGGTAGCGAGTGATGCATTTGGAGAGACCGCACTTTCCCCGGGACAGGATCACAATCGCCATCAGGTTCACTGCGAGAAGGAGAGATAAAGAAACAGTGAAATCACTAACCAGGCTGAGAAACCACCGATCAGTTTAACCGATGTACACGGGCTGTGAGTGTCTTTATTTCGTTATTTCGCCCCTTGTCTCCTCATACGAAGGGGCTCATGCCGGGGTTTCATTTCTGGTAGCGTTGGCTCCGTGACCCTTCATCCAAAAGCTGAGTCTTCACTTGGGATCCTCGAAATTACATTTATTTGTCGATTCTGACGCTGCGAGGTCCGTGGGGCAGGACATCGCCAAATTTGAAGCGAAAGGCTACAAGACCAGTTAACTCAGGAAGTACAGGTTAAGTGACACGAAATTTGACTTAAATGCTAATGTACTTAAAAAAGCGAATGACTTGACCCACACAATGCCAGATATTTTGATTGCAGCAAATACATTGGGAACACGAGCCTGGTGTTGAGTTGTTGCCCGCCATCTATAAGTTATTAATGAGATTAGCTTTCCAGTGGAGCAATGCGAATGCATTATGACACAATATGTCAAGGAATGTAATGCAGCAGCATGCTCCAGTTATAACCAGATACAGGCTTCATATCTCAGCACAAGGCTCGAGCAAAACACGGGGCATTGGGCACCTGGGAATAAGATAAATCTCACAATCCGCGCTGTGTAAGAATAGAGCACCGCGAGTTCTCACTCATGTTCTCCAGATAAACCCCTCCCGAACCGTATTACACAGACTGAGCCCCGTCTCCACAATAACACACATGGACTGAAGCAAGCCGTCAACTTTTTCCAACTGGTCCTCAACATACTTTAAACATCAAACACAAAACATGTCGACAAAAGCCATTTTCCAAAATCATAATAATGATCTGAATTGAACATTTGAGAGGAACCCACGAATTTAGCTTTAAGTCAGGAGGACAGTTTCTGCTGCATGTTTTGCTCATCTGATGCGCCTTCTGTGTGTCGCCTGTGCTCCTGAAGGCACTGGCTCCTGCTGCGACAAACAGACTCAATCCTCTCTCCCTGAGACACATGCTGGATACACAGACTCAATCCTCTCTCCCTGAGACACATGCTGGGATACACAGACTCAATCCTCTCTCCCTGAGACACATGCTGGATACACAGACTCAATCCTCTCTCCCTGAGACACATGCTGGATACACAGACACAATCCTCTCTCCCTTAGACACATGCTGGGACACACAGACTCAATCCTCTCTCCCTGAGACTCATGCTGGACACACAGACTCAATCCTCTCTCCCTGAGACACAGCTGGATACACAGACTCAATCCTCTCTCCCTGAGACACATGCTGGTATACACAGACTCAATCCTCTCTCCCTGAGACACATGCTTGGATACACAGACTCAATCCTCTCTCCCTGAGACACATGCTGGATACACAGACTCAATCCTCTCTTCGTGAGACACATGCTGGATACACAGACTCAATCCTCTCTCCCTGAGACACATGCTGGATACACAGACTCAATCCTCTCTCCCTGAGACACATGCTGGATACACAGACTCAATCCTCTTTCCCTGAGACACACGCTGGATACACAGACTCAATCCTCTCTCCCTGAGACACACGCTGGATACACAGAGTCAATCCTCTCTCCCTGAGACACACGCTGGGACACACAGCCACAATCCACTCTCCGGCACTGCAGGTGGTCTGACTTTGGGAAACACGACAATCCCACCGTGCCCATCCTAACCCGATCTCCACAACAGGCGAGCTTTCCACCAGGAATCAATGGATTACACCCAGCAGTGGCACCCTGCGTGTTTTACCCTGGCCTGGCCTGGGAGCACCAAGGACACATTTGGTGTCTGGACTCGACAGTTCAGCACAGAGCGGGGATGAGTTCCTCTGTGCATTTACCATCCAGACAAGAATGGAAGGCTCTCAATGTAATTAAATTTGAAGAACAACATTCTACTTCTACCAGCCTCACAGCACAAACAGCAAATGTTCTGTTACTGACACCAGAGGTGTGGATAATGACCCACCAGGTACTCCAATTGCTGCCAGGATAGGGTAATACACCAATTCGATCTCCGTAATTCGATAAAAAAACATTTATTTTTGAAGATGACTTGTTTTTGCGCTGTAAAGAGCTGTTCACATTCCAATAGTCAGTTCATGAAGATAAAGTTTTGGGTTAATATCGTTCGAGCAAACCGCTAGTGGGACAATTAGATCACATCCCCACTGACATTACTTACAGACTCTTGAACAAACAGGTTTTGGTCCCATGTGACGTTTATCTACAACACTCATTAAGCTGATGCAATATTACACATTGTACAACTGAGTATCTTTTGGAACAATGAAATGCACAATGACAGAACCACGATTGTTAAGTTTCATATATCCCATGGCAAATGTAACCAGAAGCATACGGCGTAAAATAAAAGGATATATTGCGGATTAAAGTGCCATTTTTACTTGAATCACGTGTACTGCAGATCCCAATCCAGCCCTGTTGTTCCTTCTATAGCCCGACCATGGCCTTTAGCAAAATCTCGGTCACATTGTTTCAGTCACTCCCCCTCGTACTGTCACTCTCATTGCCCAGACTCCTTTCACACAATCCCGAGTTCCTTGTCTGGTAGATTTCTCCCTGTCAGTCTTCATCTTTAATGCCCTCTGCCTCTCGAGCTCCATTTCCTTCCTGTTCTCCTCTCTTACCGGGTAACGAACGTGACTCAAAATCATTTTCTATCCTCAGCTCGTTATAAGTTTGTTGAGTAAGGGTATCGCTTCACGTGTACCTGGGATTGCAGTGTCAGATATTGAATATTGAAGGAAAGAAACACCATGGGCGCTTCCAGA
Organism: Pristiophorus japonicus; assembly: GCF_044704955.1. Taxonomy (NCBI): domain Eukaryota; kingdom Metazoa; phylum Chordata; class Chondrichthyes; family Pristiophoridae; genus Pristiophorus; species Pristiophorus japonicus. The sequence goes on from NW_027254488.1 coordinate 4,462,814, forward strand.
GGCCTCTACTGATTGGAATTCAAAAGAATGAGAGGTGATCTTATCGAAACGTATAAGATTATGAGGGGGATTAACAGGGTGGATGCAGAGAGGATGTTTCCACTGATGGGGGAGACTAGAACGAGAGGGCATGATCTTAGAATAAGGGGCCACCCAATTAAAACAGAGATGACGAGAAATATCTTCTCTCAGAGGGTTGTAAATCTGTGGAATTCGCTGCCTCTGAGAGCTTTGGAAGCTGGGTCATTGAATAAATTTAAGACAGAAATAGACGGTTTTTTAATCGATAAGGGGCTAAGCGGTTATGGGAAGTGGGCAGGGAAGTGGAGCTGAGTCCATGATCAGATCAGCCATGATCTTATTGAATGGTGGAGCAGGCTCGAGGGGCCGTATGGCCTACTCCTGTTCCTATTTCTTATGTTCTTATGTCCATGAGCAACTCTTCAGATACTGAAGCAGTCTGAGCCCGCATGCATCATATTCCCATGTGGATATTTGCACCTGCAGCTCACCAACATTATTTGGATCTGGAGGATAACTGGTTTAGTCATTCACCACCAGATCTGGCTAGATCACATAAAGCATTGTTGGGTCCTGCTCCCGTCTGCAAACATTGCTCACTATTCCACAATCATTTTGGAATGTCAATATAAAATGTGGCTTGTATTCTCCACAGTTAACCATCTTTTTAAACCCCTCTCTCATGTCTCCACCCTCCGACACTAAGTGTGAGGAGCTCATGGACTTCTTTGTCTCTCAGATTGTGACCATTCGTTCGGCCACCTCTGCCTCTTCCCTTCCTTCCCCTCGCCTATCGGGACAAACTTATTCTAAAGTCCAACTGCCCGAGCCCTGAGCTCACACCTTCTCCACTTTATCTCCCATCTCCCCCCATAACCTCTCTGAGCACATCCTAGTCCATGAGACCCATTTCCTTCTCCCTTTACCCTATTCCCAACAAACTGTTGACCACCCAACTTCCTTTTCAGGCTCCCATGTTAGCTAATATTGTTAACGGTTGTCTCTCCTCATGTACGTTCCCCCTGTCCCTCTGATCAGCCGTCATCACCCCTCTGCTCAAAAATCAACCCTCGACCCCTCCGTCCGTGTTAACTACTGTCCCATCTCCAACATCCCTCTTCTCTCGAAACCTCTTCAATGCGTTGTCGCCTCCCGAATCCGTGCCCATCTTTCCCACAATTCCATGTTTGAATCCCGCAAATCCGATTTCTGCGCCTGCCACAGGACTGAAACTTCTCTCATCAAAGTTACAAATGGCATCCTTTGTGACTGTGCCAAAGGAGAACAATCCCTCCTGGTCCCTCTTGACCTGTCTGCAGCCCTTTGCTACGGTTGCCTACTCTATCCTTCTCCAACGTCTCTCCATCATAGTCCAGCTGGGTGGAACTACGTGCGCCTGGTTCCATTCTTATCTAATCGTAGCCAAAGAATCAGCTGCATCGGCTTCTCTTCCCACCCCCACATCGTTCCCCAAGGATCTCTCCTTGGCCCCCTCCTATTTCGCATCTACATGTTGCCCCTTGGCAACATCATCTCAGTTTCCACATGTCCGCTGATGACACCCAGCTTCACCTCTCCATGGTCTCGAATTGGTCAGACTCCTTGTCCCACATCCCATTCTGGATGGGCACAAATGTTCTCCAATTGAATATTGGGAAGAACGAAGCCAATGTTTTAGGACTTGCCACAAACTCTATTCCCTCTCACTGACTCCATCCCACTCCCCCACTTCTATCTGAGGCTGAACAATACGTTCGCAAACTTGGTGTCATACTTGACCCAGAGTTGATCTTTCGACCACCTATTGACAGCATAACTAAGACCGCTTATTACTACCTCTGTACCATCGCCCACTCCGCCCTTACCTCAGCTCATCCACAGCCGAAGCCCTCACCCATGCCTTTGTTACCTCTAGACTTGACTGTTCCAACGTACTCCTCGCTGGTATCCCACATTCTACATAAACTAGGTGATCCAAATCTCAGCTCCCCGTGTCCAATCTTGCACCAAGTCCCACTCACCCATCATCCCCTGTGCTCCCTGACCTACATTGGCTTTCGCTTAAGCTGCGCCTCAATTTCAAAATTCTCATTCCTATTTTCAAATCCCTCCATGGCTTCGCCAACTATCTCTGTAAACGTATCCAGCCCCACAACCCTCCAGGAGACATCTGCACTCCTCTAATTCTGTCCTCTTGACCATCGCTGATTATAATCGCTCAAAGATTGCTGGCCTTGCCTTCTATTGCCTATGTCATAAGCTCTGTAATTCCCTGCCTAAATCTCTCCGCATCTCTACCTCTCTTTCCTCTTTAGGACACTCCTTAAAAAAAACCTCTGACCAAGCTTTTGGTCACCTGCCCTGATTTCTCCTTATGTGGTTCAGTGTCAAACTTTTTACTTATAGTTTGTTGATCAATATTGCCAGGATATAGAGTCCGAACATTCCATTTACTGATGTCATGGATCGAATTTTGTTCTAATTAATGGTGAGGCTTCCAGTGCCCACCTTCGTTTGTGAGCAAATCGGACAGCAACTTTCAGGGACCCTGCTGTTCAATGTGGAAATCTGGAAGTTCCTGTGTAAGATACCCAGCTCCTCACAAAGCTTCCTCGTAAAACCATTTCACCATCTGACTCAGCATTTAAAGGGAGTAAATGGCGTCAAGTTGCTGTAATGACATTGTAGATAAGAAACTCACCAAAAATGCTTTACACATGCCCGTTCCAGTGTAAGTACCCTTGTAACGGCCGGGTAAATGTTAATTACTGCCAAACAAACTACCCGGCACTGAAAATTAACTTTTCCAATTGTGGAGTCTCATTCCTTCAGTTTTTAGTTATTGGTGGAGTTTTTAAATAAATATTTCTCTCCTAATCAAATGTTTCTTTCCCTCTCCTTATTTTTCTTTCAGTGCGTGGTTTCGGTCTGAATTTAATGTTCCAACTGAGACTTCCTGGTCAGACTCTGCGCTGCTCATTAACGATGCTTCAGTCTGATTGGTTGAGGAGAGACAGTTGCTTCCCTGTTCACACAGGTCCCATTTGCCCTGTAGAGGGCGCTGTGCTTTTTGGATGGGTGGCTGCAGGAGGTTGTTGAGCGAAGGTCTCCGACAAGTGTAAGTCTAATAAATGTCTGACGCCGTTCTCACACCCTTGTGTTTCATGGCCAGTAAAAATGTTTCCATCCCAACTCGATTCTTGAAAGATGAGCGCAGCACCGGGAGGAGTGGGACTGAACAAAGATTTGATCTCACCGTTAACGTTGGAAGGTAGTTACATATGTGTAATTCCATATTACTTGGGTATCAGAGGGGATAATGGCCTCAGAGAGAGTATCAGGGAGGCTAAGGGATTTTTTGTGGGGATTATAAGTGCATGGGGTTCTCAGAGGCTGTAACAGAATCCAAGGGATTCCCGGGGGTGGCAAGGAGTTTGGGCCTCTCAGAAGGTCTCAGCGAGGGCAGTGTGACCAAGAAGATATGAGAGAGGGTAAGGGGCTCAGGAGGTACCACAGTTAAGGGGGATCAAGCAGAGAGAAGCAGTGGCGATTCTGAGGGCATCGGAGAGGGTGAAGGACAACGTATCATGGGGAAGGAGCTTTCAGGGGCACTGGAGAGCGTAATGAATACGGATCAGGCATCAAAGAGGATGAGAGATTTTCAGAGCATATCGGAGAAGGTAAGAGACAGAGTGCATCGGAGAAGATAGAAGAGCCCAGGGAGAATCAGTGAGGGTAAGGGAAGCTCCGATGATATCAGAGAGGCTAATGGACCCATGTTATATTCTAAACATGGCAGCTTCTAAACAATACTTGTTCTAAATAACAACTTAGTTATAATGGCAATAAATAAAGGAATAATGGAATAAAGACAATTCTCAGAATAAGAGGGTAAGAGACAGAGCACATCAGAGACAATAAGGTGTTCAGGGAGAATCAAACAGGGGACGGCTCGCTCAGGAGGTGTCAGATAGTCTAATGAGTTGGCAACATCTAAATATTATATTTTCTATATAACATCGTTAATAACAGCAACAAATCAAACTGAATTGAACAGCTAACGTGCCGTGTCACACGTGGAAGGAATGCGAGAGTACAATGGGAGCGGACTGGATATTCGACAGCGCTGGCGGGTTCCTTTCATGCCGCTCAGCGTTGTGGCCATTTTTATAACTGGGTTCCATGGACTGAAGCCAAGAGATTGCTCCTGGAACCATCTGTCCCCCAGTGTGAGAAGTGAAAGACAAACTGCTGGAACCCACAACGCTGAGATTCAGAGACTCCTGCTCTACCACCTGAGCTAGCCATGCCTGCCCCAATCACTCCTCCCTGTCTGTTATTGCAGGAAGGCAGCTCTTGGCGAAGCTGCAGGGGCTCAGCTTGGCATACAATCCCAGAAGTGCTCCTCTAGCACAAACACTTTTTATTGTGGAATCATTCTCAGGCCTTTCACTTGTCATCGTGCCCCATATTGAGCAGTATAGTACCATAGGGACAGGAGAAGACCACCCAGCCCCTCGGAAGGGAACGCAAGCCGAGGGCTAAGGGAAAGCTTGCATAGTGGTTATGTTACTGGCTGAGTAATCCCGAGGCCTGCATTAATCATTTGGAGACGTAAGTCCTTAATACCACCTGGGCAGCTGGGGAATTTAAATTTATTAACTAACTAAAGCTGCAGTAAAAGGCCAGTATCAGTAATGGTGACCATGGAACCACCGGATTGTCGTCAAAACCCATCCCGTGCACGACTGTCTTTTAGGGAAGGAAATCTGCCGTCCTTACCTGATCTGGCCACATGTGACTCCAGACCCACAGCAATGTGGGTGACCCTTAACTGCCCTGTGAAACGGCCTATTAACATGCACAATCTCTTGGTGGAGAGAGTTACTGCTTTCTGCAATAATTTGTGTAATTGTGTCCTTCCTGATTTGACTCACGATAGAATGCAGCACAGAGGGAAGCCATTTGGCCCATAATCCCTGGACTGGCTCTTTGAAAGAGCGAGCCAATTAGTCCCACTGCCCAGCCTTTCCCCGTAGCCCTGAAAATTTCCCCCCTTCAAGTATTGATCAAATTCCCTTTGTGAATAATATTATTGAATCTGTTTCCATCTCTCGCTCAGGCATCGCATTCCAGAATGTAACAACCCGCTGCGACAAACTCGTCTCGCCTCTGGTTCTTTTGCCAATTATATTAAATGTGTCTCCCCTGGATACCGCCCCTGCAGCCAGTGGAAACACTTTCTCCCATTTTACTCAAAAGCCTCATAAACCCCGGTATTAATTCCCTCATTCCTGGCTCCATTCTAGGAAATCTCTTCGGCACCATTTCCAAAGCTGTGCCATGATTTGATGTGGTGCCCAGAATTGGACACAATACTCCATCTAATGCCGAACCAGTGATGTGTAATGATTGAGCACAACTTCCTTCCATTTGTATTCTATGCCTCTGTTTATAAATCCAAGGATAGTGTATGCTTTATTTAACAACCTGCTCAATGTGTCCGGCCACCTTCACTGATTTGTGTATGCAAACGCCAGGTCTTTCTGATACTGTATCCCTTTAAAATGTAGTTCATATTGCCTCTCCTCATTCTGCCTTGCAAATTGTATCACTTCACATGTCCCTGCAATAAATTTCATCCGCCATGTGTCTGCCAATTTCTCCTGTCTGTCCTCATGTAGTCTGTTACTATCCTCCTCATTGTTTACAACATTTCTGAATTTGGTGAAGTCTGCCAACGTTGAAATTATTCCCAGTATACACAAGTTTACGTCATTATTATATATGGAAAAGAGCAGTGGTCCTAAATCAGATCCCACTTTATGCTTTATACTTCTCTCCAGTCTGAGAAACAACCGTTCACCACTACTCTCTGCTTTCTGTCCCATGTGTGTACTTTATTAAATGCTTTTTGGAAGTCCAGATATACAACATCTACCACAATACCCTCATCAACCCTCTCCATTTGTTCACCAAAGATCACCTTCAAGTTTGTCAGACAGGATTTTCCGTTCACAATTCCATACTGGCTATCATTTATTAACCCCTCATTTTCTAATATTTTTTCAACAGCGGTGTAACGTTTGCAACCCTCCAGTGTTCGGGCAGCTGTCCCAAATTAAGGAGGATTCAAAGATTTTGGCCAGAGCCTTTGCTATTTCTCCCCTTACTTCCCTCAGCAACCCAGGATGCATCCCATCTGGGCCAGTTGACTTTTCTACTTTGAGCACTGCCAACCTTCTAAATATTCCCTCTTAATTTTTTTACCGATCGAATGTCTCCACTAACTCCAGCATTACTGTGACATTGGCAGCATTCTCTGCTTTTGTAACAACAGATGCAAAGTCATCATTTAGTGTTGCAACCCTCTGCATTAACAAGTTTATTTCCTTTTTGGTCCATAATTGGCCCCACTCTTCCTCGGTCTATCCTTTTACTATTTGTACATTTATAAAATACTTTGTGTTCCCTTTTATGTTACCAGCTAATCTATTCTCATAGACTCTATATTCCCACCTTATTTCTTCTTTACATTTCCCCTCTGCACTTTCTGTATTCTGTTTCATTATCCGCTGTATTATGAATCTGCCATTCTTTGTGTCTGTCCTTCTTGGGTCCCCTCCCTCACCTCTTTTTCGGGAACATTGATGACTGTATTGGTGCAGGTTCCTGCTCTCGCCGCGAACTCGAAAATGTCATTCACTTTGCATCCAATGTCCACCCTTCCCTCACCTTCACATGGTCCATCTCTGACTCTTCCCTTCACATCCTCAACTTCTCTGTCTCCATTTCTAGCGATCGGCTTTCTGCCACTGACTCCCACAGCTCGCTGGACTTTACTCCCTAATAACCCGCATCCTGTATGGACTCCATTCCATTCTCCCAATTTATCCATCTCCGTCGCATCTGTTCTTACGATGCCACCATTCACATGAGTGCCACTGACGTGTCTTCCTTTTTCCTCACAGTGGATTTCCCCCCACGATAGTTAACATGGCCCACGACCGTGTCTGTTCTATTTCCTGCACCTCTGCTCTCACCCCTTCCCCTCCCTCTCAGAACCACAACAGGGTCCCCCTTGTCCTCACCTTCCAACCAACCAGCCTCCACATTTTACGGACATCCTCCGCCATTTCCTCCACATCCAGCCTGGTCCCACCATCAATCACATCTTCCTCTTCCCTCCCCTCTCAGCATTCCAAAGGGCCCACTCCCTCCCCGACAAGCTGGTGCCTTCTGCAGTCACCTCCAGCAGCCCCACTCCTTCCCACGGCACCTTCTCTGGCAAGGGCAGGAGAGGCAACACCCACCCTTTTACCTCCTCCCTTTCAGGTATTAAATGAGTGTTTGTATCTGTCTTCACCAAGGGAGAGGATGCTGCCATAGACATAGTGAAGGAGAGGGTAGTGGAGACAAATGGATAAACATTGATAAAGAGGCTTTAAGAAGGCTGGCTGTACTTAAAGCAGATAGATCACTAGGAGCGGATACTGAGGAAATTGAGGGTGGAAATGGTGGAGGTACTGGCCATAATATCCCAATCCTCCATAGCTACAGGGGAACTGCCAGAGGAATGGAGAATTGCAAATGTTACACCATTGTTCAGGAAAGGGAGTAACAATTAACCCAGAAACTACAGGCCAGTAAGTTTTACCTCGGTAGTGAGAAAGATGTGAGAAACCATAATCAGGGACATAATTAACAGTCATTTGGATAGGAGTAGATTAATGAAAGAAAGCATGCATGGATTTGTTAAAGGAAAATCGTGTTTAACCAACTTGATGGAGTATTTGTGATGAGGTAACAGAGAGGATTGATGAGGGTGATGCAGTTGACGTAGTGTACATGGATTTGCAAAAAGCATTTGAAAAAGTTCCACATAGTAGGCTTGCCAGAAAAATTGAAGCCCCTGGAATATAAGGACCAGTAGTCTGGATAGGAAATGGTCTCAGTTACAGGAAACAAAGAGGAGTGGGGAATGGTTGTTCTTCGGTCTGGAGGAAGGTGGTCTTCCCCAGGGTCGCTCTGGGACCACAGCTTTTCTTGGTATGTATTGATGTCTTGGACGTGGCTATCCAGGGCACAATTTCACATTGTTCAGTTGAGGAAACTGGAAGTGTATTGAGGAGGAAGGTAATTGTCTTCAGGAAGACAGAGATGGCAGCTGAAATTTAATGCAGAAATATGTGAAGTGATGCATTTTGGTAGAAATAATGAGGGGAGCACATATAAACTAAATGGCACAACACTAAAGTGGGTGTTCAAACAGAAGATAACTGGGGGTATGTGTGTGTAAATCGTTGAAGCTGGCAGGACAGGTCGATAGAGCGGTTATAAAGCGTACAGGATCATGGGCTTCATAAACAGAGGTATAGAGTGGAAAAGTGTGGAACTGATGATAAACCTATGTAAAATCCTGGTTCGGCCCCAACTGGAATACTGGGTCCAATTCTGGGCATCGCACTTCAGGAAAGATGTGACGGCCTCAGAGAGGGTCAGAAAATATTGGTGAGAGTTATTCCAAGGATGAGGGACTTCAGTTACATGGATAGACTGCAGAAGCTGGGCTTGTTCTCCTTATTACTATTATATCTTAACCCCATGTGACAACCTCATTCAATACAGTCGTGCATTCACATAGGGTGAACAGGTCCCACTGGTTCTGTAGTTTGTTCCACTCCAGCGGGGAGCTTGTTGACTGTGAGGTGGAGCATGGTGGCGAGAAAGATTGAGAAGAGGGTTGGGGCAATGACACAGCCCTGTTTGACCCCGGTCCGGACATGGATTGGGTTTGTGGTGGATCCGTTGGTAAGGATCACGGCCTGCATGTCGTCATGGAACAGGCGGAGGATGGTGATGAACATTTGGGGGCATCCGAAATGGAGGAGGACGCTCCATAGACCCTCGTGGTTAACAGTGTAAAAGGCCTTTGTAAGGTAAGAGAAGGCCATGTATAAGGGCTGGCGCTGTTCCCGGCATTTTCCCTGCAGCTGCCGCGCTGCAAAGATCATGTCCGTTGTGCCCCGTAGGGGACTAAATCTGCACTGTGACTCTGGGAGGAGCTCCTCGGCCAAGGGAAGAAGGTGGTTGAGGAGGACTATAGCGATGACTTTCCCAGTGGTTAATAGCAAAGAGATTGCGCCGTCTCCAGGCCAGATCCAAGACCACCCCAACCTCTGTCGTTGAGATACAGTACACGGATGAGGCCTGCATCTGCGCACATACAGAGGCTGAACTCCTGGACATAGTCGACGTATTTACTGAGGCGTACGAAAGCATGGGCCTTCCGCTAAACATCCGTAAGGCAAAGGTCCTCCACCAGCCTGCCCTTATCGCACAGCACTGCCCCCATACATCAAGATCCACGGCACGGCCCTGGACAACGTGGACACTTCCCATATCTCGGGAGCCTCCTATCAACAAGAGCAGGCATTGATGACGAGACCCAACACCGCCTCCAGTGCACCAGTGCAGCCTTCGGCCGCCTGAGGAAAAGAGTGTTTGAAGACCAGGTCCTCAAAACTGCCACCAAGCTCATGGTCTACAGGGCTGTAGTAATACCTGCCCTCCTGTAAGGTTTAGAGACGTGGACCATGTGCAGCAGACACCTCAAGTCGCTGGAGAAATATCACCAACGATGTCTCTGCAAGATCCTACAAAACCCCTGGGAGGACAGGCGCACCAACATCAGTGTCCTTATTCAAGCTAACATCCCCAGCATTGAAGCACTGACCACACTCGATCAGCTCCGCTGGGCAGGCCACATAGTCCGCACGCCAGACACGAGACTCCCAAAGCAAGTGCTCTACTCGGAGCTACTTCACAGCAAATGAGCCAAAGGTGGGCAGAGGAAATGTTAGAAGGACACCCTCAAAGCCTCCCTGATAAAGTGTAACATCCCCACTGACACCTGGGAGTCCCTGGTCCAAGACCGCCCTACATGGAGGAAGTGCATCCTGAGAAGGCGCTGAGCATCTCGCGTCTCGTCGCCAAGAGCATGCAGAAATCAAGCACAGACAGCGGACAGAGCATGCGGCAAACCTGTCCCACCCACCCCTTCCCTCAACGACTATCTGTCCCACCTCTGACAGGGACTGTGGCTCTCGTATTGGACTGTTCAGCCACCAAAGAACTCACTTCAGGAGTGGAAGCAAATCTTCCTCGATTCCGAGCGACTGTCTATGATGATGATGAATTTACGCACATGTTCTCCAAACTGGCCTTTGCATTTCTCCCCCGTCTGATCCCTCTTTTTGAACTACTTGTAATTCTGATGCTGCTTGTCACTCGCCGTCCTCTGTACACCTTGTGCCTCCTCTCTGATGCATCATCCTGATTCCCAACAACTGGCAAATTAGTTTCCACCCTCCCCCATAGCACGAGTTAACCTCCCTGTGAGGACATTTGCCTCAGCCCGGTCCATGTGCATCCTTCCATCTTGAACAGGTTTCTCCTGCCGCAGGATTGGTCCCAATGTTCCAGGAATGTAAAGCCTCCCTCTTGCACCATATCACCAGCCACACATTAACCTGATTTATCTTGTTATTACTGTACTATCGGTGTATTTAAGGGGAGGCTAGATAAGCCGATGAGGGGGGTGGATGTAGAGGGTTATGCTGATAGATTTAGATGAGGAAGGACAGGAGGAGGCTCCAGTTGAACATAACCGCCGATATGGACTGGTTGGCCGAATGGTCTGATTCTTTGCTGCATATTGTATGTAATCGATGTACTAGTGCGCGGCAGTGTCAATAATCCAGGGATTGTCACCTTCGAGGTCCTTCTCTTCCAGCCCCTCCCTAACTGGCCAAGTGTTGTCTGTAGGGTACGAAGCCTTTTCCATCCGATATCATTAGTTCCAACATGGACCAGGACTTCTGACTGTTACCCTGCCCCACAGAATGTTTCTGTTCCACGTCATCTGTAAATCTGGCACCAGGGAGGGAACATTTCATGTGTGACTCACACCGAGAGTTACAGAAGCACATGTCTATCCCCCTCACTATTCAATCTCCTGTGAACTAGGCATTTCTACCCTTTCCTGTGCCCCCATGTAGTCCTTTGCCCTACAGTGCCGTCAATGTGCTCTCGACTGTAGTGCGCCCGAGGTGCTGCTACCCGCGAAGACAACCAGTTTCTGAGTGCCACACTCCCGGCAGATTGCTGCACTGCCTGCCTCGTATTCCTCCCATGTCGGATGGCCACCCACGTACTGTCCTCCTGAACTCTCTGTGCTGCACGCTGGCCACTTCCTGGAACGTGTGCTCCCGGGAAATCTCAGCCTCCCATATTCCCAGCGGTGACACCTGGCGCTCCACAAGCTCAGAGACCCTGAGCTCAAGCTCCAACAGCAGAGGCACTTCTTGTGCCCGTGGTAATCCAGGAGACACGAAGTGTCCTCGAGTTCCCACATTGAACACAATGTGCAGGCAATGGGTCTCGGCTCTCCCATCATTTTACTGACATTAACCGTTAGTGATGTTAAAGTTCTTTTTACATCGAGTGCTTCACTCCTCCCTCCTGTATTTTGCTCTTGTCCCCCCCGCCCCGGTTTAAATTACTTCTCACCTCCTTCCCTCTCTGCACCTAATCCCCCCTCTCACCAAATCCCTGTTTTAAAGACATTTTCCTGCTGGTAATTCACTGTGTCGAGCAGTTCACTCTCTCCATGCTCCATCCCTCGAGTTTCATTCCAGTTCCTGTCAGTAATTTAATGCTCCCCTTCTTTCTCTTCCTGACAATCCAGTGTTGTTTATTTCTCCAAAGTAGAAGTTTGTTCTTTGATTATCAAGTCATCGTCAGTGTAATTCTACCTTTTCAATTCAATATCTCAACAAACATCACCTTAAAAAAACTACAACAGGGAAACATACATAGAAATATAGAAAATAGGTGCAGGAGTAGACCATTCGGCCCTTCGAGCCTGCACCACCATTCAATAAGATCACGGCTGATCATTCACCTCAGTAGCCCACTCCTGCCTTCTCTCCATACCCCTTGATCCCTTTAGCCGTAAGGGCCACATCAAACTCCCTTTTGAATATATCCAACGAACTGGCCTCAACAACGTTCTGTGGTAGAGAATTCCACAGTTTCACAATTCTCTGAGTGAAGAAGTTTCTCCTCATCTCAGGTTTATATGTCTTACCCCTTATCCTTCGACTGAGACCCCTGTTCTGGACTTCCCCAATATCAGGAACATTCTTCCTGCATCTATCCTATCCAATCCCGTCAGAATTTTAAATGATTCTACGAGATCCCCTCTCATCCTTCTAAATTCCAGTGAATACAGGCTCAGTCGATCCAGTCCTTCTTCGTATGTCAGTCCTGCCATCCCGGAAATCCATCTGGTGAACCTTCGCTGCACTCCCTCAAAAGCAAGAATGTCCATCCTCAGTTTCGGAGACCAAAACTGCACACTATACTCAAGGTGTGGTCTCATCGAGGCCCTGTACAACTGCAGCAAGACCTCCCTGTTCCTATATTCAAATCCTCCAGCTATGAAGGCCAACATACCATTTGCTTTCTTAACTGCCTGCTGTACCTGCATGTCTACTTTCAATGAATGATGTACCATGACACCCAGGTCTCGTTGCAGCTCCCATTTTACTAATCTGTCACCATTCTGATAATAATCTGCCTTCCTGTTTTTGCCACCAAAGTGGATAACCAAACACTTATCCACATTATACTGCATCTACTATGCATTTCCCCACTCACCTAACCTGTCCAAGTCACCCTGCAGCCTCTTAGCTTCTTCCTCACAGCTCACACTGTCACCCAGCTTTGTGTCATCTGTAAACTTGGAGGTATTACATTTAATTCCTTTGTCTAAATCATTAATATATATTGTAAATAGCTGGGGTCCCAGCACTGAACCTTGCAGTACTCCACTAGTCACTGCCTGCCATTCTGAAAAGGACCCATTTATTCCCACTCTTTTCTTTTTGTCTGCCAACCAGTTCTCTATCTACGTCAATACATTACCCCCAATCCCATGTGCCTTAATCTTACACACTAATTTCTGGTGTGGGACCTTGTCAAAAGCCTTTTGAAAGTCCAAATACACCACATTCACTGGTTCTCCCTTGTTCACTCTACTAGTTACAACTTCAAAAAATTCGAGAAGATTTGTCAAGAATGATTTCCCTTTCATAAATCCATGCTGACTTGGACCAATCCTGTCACTACTTTCCAAATGCGCTGCTATTATATCTTTAATAATTGATTCCAGCATTTTCCCCACTACTGATGCCAGGCTAACCGGTCGAGAATTCTCTGTTTTCTCTCTCCCTCCTTTTTTAAAAAGTGGGGTTACATTAGCAACCCTCGAATCCACAGGAACTGATCCCGAGTCTGTAGAATGTGAGAAAATGACCACAATGCATCTACTATTTCTGGGGCCACTTCCTTAAGTACTCTGGGATGCAGACTTTCTGGCCTTGCGGAATTATCGGCCTTCAATCCCATCAATTTCCCGAACACCATTTCCTGACGAAGAGGGATTTCCCTCAATTGCCCCTTCTCGCGAGACCCTCAGTCCCCTAGTATTTTCGGGAGGTTATTTGTGTCTTCCTGAGTGAAGACTGAACCAAAATATTTGTTCAATTGGTCTGCCATTTCCATTGTCCCCATTATGAATTCACCTGATCCTGTCTGCAAGGCATCTACATTAGTCTTCACTAATATGTTTGTCTTTCCATATCTATAAAAGCTTTTGCAGTCAGTTTTTATGTTCCCTGCAAGCTTACTCTCATACTCTATTTTACCCGTTCTAATTAATCCCTTTGTCCACCTCTGCTGAATTGTAAATTTCTCCCAGTCCTCAGGTTTGCTGCTTTTTCTGGAAAATTTATATGCCACGTCCATGGATTTAACACTATTCCTAATTTCCCTTGTTAGTCACGGTTGAGCCACCTTCTCCGTTTTATTTTTCTGCCACACAGGGATGTACAATTGTTGAAGTACATCCATGTAATCTTTAAATGTCTGCCATTGTCTATCTACCGTCAACCCTTTAAGTAGCATTCGCCAGTCTATCCTTGCCAATTCACATCTTATACCATTGAAGTTACCTTTCTTTAATTTCAGGACCCTAGTCTCTGAATTAACTGTGTGATTCTCCATCGTAATGACCCTATTATGGTCACTCTTCCCCAAGGGGCCTCGTACAACAAGATTGCTAATTAATCCTCTCTCATTACACAAGACCCAGCCTAGGATGGCCTGCTCCCTAGTTGGTTCCTCGACTTTTTGGTCTTGAAAACCATCCCTTATACACTCCAGGAAATCTTTCTCCACAGTATTGCTACCAGTTTGGTTCGCCCAATCTATATGTAGATTAAAGTCACCCATGATAACTGCTGTACCTTTATTGCACGCATCCCTAATTTCCTGTTTGATGCCATCCGCAACCTCACTACTACTGTTTGGTGGTCTGTACACAACCCCCACTTAAGGCTTCTGCCCTTTGGTGTTTCGCAGCTCCACCCATATATATTCCACATCAGGCAAGCTAATGTCCTTCCTTACTATTGCGTTATCTCCTCTTTAACAAGCAACGCTACCACACCTCCTTTTCCTTTCTGTCTATCTTTCCTGAATGTTGAATACCCCTGGATGTTGAGTTCCCAGCCTTGGTCACCCTGGAGCCATGTCTCCGTAATCCCAATTACATCATATCTGCCAACAGCTATCTGTGCAGTTAATTCATCCAGCTTATTACGAATGTTCCTCGCATTGAGACTCAGAGCCTTCAGACTTGTTTTTTTTAGAATTATGTTGGAATGTGTCCCTTTTTGATTTTTGCCCTTAATTTCTCTGCCCTCCATTTTTACTTTTCTCCTTCTTATCTTTTGCTTCTGCCCCCTTTTTACTTCCCTCTGCCTCCCTGCATAAATTCCCATCCCCCTGCCATATAAGTTTAAATCCTCCCCAACAGCACTTGCAAACACTCTGCCAAGGACATCAGTTTCGGTCCTGCCCAGGTGCAGACTGTCCGGTTTGTACTTGTCCCATCTCCCCCAGAACCGGTTCCAATGTCCCAGGAATTTGAATCCCTCCCCCTTGCACCATTCCTCAAACCAGGTATTTCTCGAAACTATCCTGCTATTCCTACTCTGACTAGCACATGGCACTGGTAGAAATCCAGAGATTACCACCTTTGAGGTCCTACTTTTTAATTTAACTCCTAGCTCCCTAAATTCAGCTTGCAGGACCTCATCCCGTTTTTCACCTATATTGTTGGTACCTATATGCACCATGACAGCTGGCTGTTCACTCCACCCCTCCAGAATGCCCTGCAGCCGCTCCGAGACATATTTTGATCCTTGCACCAGGGAGGCCACATATCATTCTGGAGTCTCCTTTGCGGCCGCATAAATACCTAGCTATTCCCCTTACAATTGATTCCCCTACCACTATCACTCTCCCACTCTTTTTCCTGGCCTCCTGTGAAGCAGAGCCACCCACGGTGCCATGAACTTGGCTGCTGCTGCATTCCCTCATGAGCCACCTCCCTCAACAGTATATCTCTTTTGGAGGGAGGTGACCGCAGGGGACCCCTGCACTACCTTCCTTCCACTGCTCTGCCTGCTGGTCACCCATTCCCTATCTGCCTGAGTAACCTTTACATGCGGTGTGACCAGCTCACTAAATGTGCTATTCATGATATCCTCAGCATCACGGATGCTCCAGAGTGAATTCATGCGCAGTTCCAGTGCTGCAATGCGGTCTGACAGGAGCTGCAGCTGAACAGATTTCCTGCACACATAGTAGCCAGGGATACTGGAAGTGTCCCTGACTTCCCACATAGCACAGGAGGAGCATGACGTGGGTCTGGGCTCTCCTGTCATGACTTAACCCTTAGATTGACTTAATTTGGCAACAATGCCAAAGGTTTCCTACTGATAAGAAAAGAAGAAAAGATGTAATTCGGTTGTGAACAGATTGCCTTTTGCAGACAATATCTCCTATTGATAAACTCAGGGTCTGCTCGAGCACAGAGCTCTCAGCTTTTAATCCGTGGTCTTCATAAGAGTTAATGAAGTTTTCTTGTTGATTTGTTCTCTGGTGTCGATTTACTCGTTTTCTTCGCCTGATTTCCCTGCGGTCCAATGAAATTCTCGCAACAGATTTCTCAATAATAACTTGACTTTTCCGCACAGGACTTCTAGTTTGATGGATTTGGAACTATTTCGTTGAAGGATTGAGTTGATTTTGTTCTGTAAATCTCTCGCTAGCGTCTTTATGGTCAACACAAGTTTAACTGTTGTGTTTTCAAGCAGCCAATAACTTTATTTCAAAAGCCCACTGTCCCAGCTGACGACATCACTGGTGCTGATGATGTAATCATTGACCCAGTCGTGTAGATGTGGGTTGATGTTTAAAATGGTTGAAAATTATTTTCCAGAAAGCCCATCAAAACTAATCAACATAAAAATGGAGATTAGTTGGACATGTGCTCCCAGTGGGGATTTCTGCTGGTCTCCATATACGAACATAAGAAATAGGAGCAGGAGTCGGCCAATCGGCCCCTCGAGCCTGCTCTGCCATTCAATAAGATCATGGCTGATATGATCTTGGCCTCAACTCCAATTTTATGCCTGCTCCCCATAACCCTCTACTCCCCTATCATTGAAAAATCGGTCTATCTCCACCTTAAATATATTCAATGACCCTGCCTCAAAAGCTCTATGTGGTAGAGAATCCCGAAGACTCACGACCCTCTTGGAGAAGAAAATCCTTCTCACCTCTGTTTTAAATGTGCGACCCCTTATTTTGAAACTATGTCCCCTAGTTCTAGATTACTCCACTAGGGGATACATCCTCTCTGCATCAAACCTGTCGAGCCCCCATAGAATCTTTGGTTTCAATAAGATCACCTCTCATTCGTCTAAACTCCAGTGAGTATAGGCCCAACCTGCACAAGTTTTGTTCACTTCCCCATTCCCCACAGGCACTCTGTGCTCGAAGTCTGTAATGGACACATGATAATAAGAAATAGGAGCTGGAGTAGGCCAATCAGACCCTTGAGCCTGCTGCGCCATTCAATAACATCATGGCTGAACTTCTACCTCAACACTGTCCTGTGCTATCCCCATAGCCATTGTCCCTTAACATGCAAAAATCTATCGATCTCTATCTTGAATATACTCAATGACTGAGCAGGCACAGACCCCGGGGTAGGGAATTCAAATGATTCCCCACCCTCTGAATGAAGACATGTCTCCTCATCTCAATCCTAAGTGGCCAATACCTTATTCCAAGACTGCAACCCCTGGTTCTAGACTCCCCAACCAGGGGAAACATCCTCCCTGCATTTCCTTGTCAAGCCCTGTCAGAGTTTTGTATGTTTCAATGAGATCACCTCTCTACTCTAGGCCTATTCTACTCAATCTCTCTTCATAGGACCTAATCTCCCCTCCTGCCTCCATCCCAGGATTCAGTCTGGTGAACCTTCGTTGCATGCTCTCTGTGCCCTGTATATCCTTCCTTAGGTAAGACCAAAACTATACACAGAAGTCCAGGTTTGGTCTCAACAAGGCCCTACATAATTACAGTAAAACTTCTTTACCTCAAATCCTTTTATAATAAAGGACGACATTCCATTTGCTTTCCTAATTGCTTGCTGTCCCTGCACATTAACGTTCAGTGATTGGTGCACAGGGACACCCAGATCCGTCTAACCACCAACATTTCCCCATCTCTCACCATTTAAAAAATACTCTGCTTTTCTATTTTTCCTACCAAAGTGGATAACTTCACATTTCTCCACATGTTATTCCATTTGCCGTGGTTCTTGCCCTCTCACATAGCCTGTCTACATTCTCTTCAAGTCTCTTTGCATCCTCCTCACAATTTACATCCCCAACGAGTTTTGTGTCATCAGCAAACTTGGACATATCACACCTCGTCCCCTCATCCAAATCATTGATAGAGATTATGAATAGCTGGGGGCTAATGACAGATTATCGCATTTTCCATACTACTGATATCAGGCTAACTGGTCTGTAGTTCCCCATTTTCTCACTCCCTCATTTATTAAATAGCAGGGTTATATTCGCTACCTTTCAGTCTGCGGGAACCGTTATAGAATCTATGGAATTTTGGAAGATGACAACCAACGCATCCACTATCGCTATAGCCACCAATTCCGACACCCTAGGATGTAGGCCGTCAGGTCCAGGGGATTTATTGGATTTTAGTCCCATTAATTTCTCCAGTTCTTCTTTTTTTTACGAATACTAATTTCTTTCAGATCCTAATTCTCGCTAGACCCTTGGTACTCCATTATTTCCTGGATGTTTTTTGTGTCTTCTTCCATGAAGACATACACAAAGTATTGTTTTAATTTCTCCTCCATTCCCTTATTCCCCATTATAATTTCTCCTGTCTCAGCCTGTAGGGGGCCCACATTGACTTTGGCTAATCTTTTCCTTTTTACATACATGTTGAAGCTTTTAGTCTCTCATTTTCTATTTTCCCTTTCCTTTTCAATTTCTTGGTCCTGCTTTGCTAAATTCTGAAATCCTCTCAATCCTCCGGCTTACTGCTCTATTTGGAAAAATTATAAGCCTCTTCCTTCGATTTAATACTAATTTAAACTTCTCTTGTTAGCCACGGTTGGAGCACTTTTCTTGTGGGGCTTGTGTGCCTTAAATGAATGTATGGTTATTGTAAATTATGTATTAATTCCTTAAATGCTGGCCATTGCTTGTCTATCGTCAGACATTTTAATGTAGTTTTCCAATCTAACTTAGCCATCTCTCCCCTCATGTATACATACATAGTTTTTTTGTTTAGATTCAAGACTCTAGTTTCAGATTTAAATAAATCACTTTCAAATTTAATGTAAAATTCTATCATATTATGGTCACTCTTCCCAAGGGCCGCTTTATTACAAGGTTATTAATTAACTCTTTCTCATTGCAAAATACTCGATCCAAAATGGCCTGTTCTCCAGTTGGTGCCATAACTTATGATTTTGAAAACCATCTTGTACACATTCCATGAATTCGTCCTTCACACTATTATTGCAAGTATGGTTTGCTCAGCCTATATGTCGGTTAATCTCCCCCAGGATTTCTGTATTACCCTCGTTACATGCACCTCTAATTTTGTGGAGTTATACTGTGCCCTACATTACCACTTCTGTTCGAGGTCCTATAAACAACTCCCATCAAAGGCTTCTGCCTCTTGCTGTTGCTGTGCACCACCCAAACTGATTCTACTTCTTGGTTTTTAGAGCAAAGATCCTTTCGCTAATGTCTTCATTATCAGATATCCCTCCTCCTTTTTCATTTCGCATATCTCTTCTAAAAGTTAAATATCATGGAATATTTAGTTCCCAACCATGGTCACTTTGCAACCATGTCTCTGTAATGTCTGTTAGATCAAATCTATTAAGTTCTGTTTGCACTAGTAATTCATCTATTTTGTTTCTGCGACAGCACCTCCCAAATATGCCACCTCTAACACCCAGAAGGTCAAGGGCAGCAGGTGCATAGCAATATCAGCACCTCAAGGTTCCCACCCAAGTCACACACCATTCTGACTTAGAAATATATTGGCATTCCTTTATTGTCACTGGGTCAAAATCGTGGAACTCCCTCCCTAACAGCACTGTTGGAGGACCTTCACCACACGGACGGCAGAGGTTCAAGAATGTGGCTCACCATCACCTCCGAAAGGGCAATCCGTGATGGGCAATAAATGCCCAACTTACAGTGACACCCACATTCCGCGGATAAATAAAACAAGAATATCCTCAATTTGTGACTAACTGAGCAAGATGATAACCATGAGCTGCCGTTTGATGACGTACCACATACGAGACGTGTTAACAACATTGAATGACGTGGGATAAAAGGGCAACATGGATACATTATTGGCAAAGGGACAACAAGCAGAGAGTTGTGGTGAATGGCTCTGTTTCGGACTGGCGGACGATGTACAGTGACGTTCAAGGTTCAGTCCTCGGACCACTGCTGGCTTTGATAGACATTAATGAATTGGACTTGGGGGTGCAGGGCGAAAGTTTACAATTTGCCGAAAGCACAAAACTTGGAAGCGTGGCGAAAAGTGAGGAAGGTAGCAATAGACTTCAAGAAGACATAGACCGGCTGGTGGCATGGGCGGACAAAGGGCCGATGGAATTCAGTGCAGAGAATTGTAAGGTGATATGTGTTGTTGCAAGAATGAAAAGAGACCGTACAAACTCAATGGTACAATTTTAAAGGGGGAGCAAGAACAGACAGATCTGGGAGTGTTTGTGCACAAATCTTTGAAGGTGTTGGATAAGCTAATAAAGCAGTTAGCAAAGCATATGGGACGCCGGGCTTTATACATGAGAACACAAGAAATCGGAGCAATTTTGCCCCTTGAGCCTACTCCGCCATTAAATAGTATCATGGCTGATCTGATCTTGGCCTCAATTCCACTTCCCTGCCCACTTTCCATATCCCTTGACTTGGTTATCATTCAAATATTCATCTACCTCCACCTTAAATATATTCAATGGCCCACCCGCCAGAGCTCTCTGGGTACAAGAGTTCCAAAGATTCATGACCATCTGAGAGAATAAATTCATCCTCATTACCATTTTAAATGGGCAACCCCTTATTCTGGAACGATGCCTCCGGGTTCGAGATTCACCCTCGAATGGAAACGTCCTAACTGCATCATCCGTGTCAATCCCCCTCAGAATGTTATAATTTGCAGTAAGATCACATCTCATTCCTCCAAACACCAATGAGTATATGCCCAATCAGCTCAATATTTCTTCATAAGGCAACCCCTTCATCTCAGCAATCAAGCTCATGCACCGCCACTGAAATGCCTCCAATGCAATATATCCCTCCTTAAATAAGGAGACCAACCTGCACGCAGTACTCCAGGTGTGGTCTCACCAACGCCCTGTACAGTTGTAGCAGGACTTCCCTACTTTTATCCTCCATCCCCCTTGCAATAAAGACTAACATTCCATTTGCTTTCCTGCATGCTATGTTTTTTCCATGCATATTAACCCCCAGATCTTAACCTATCTTTATAGTTTTGCATATTATTTGCATCCTCCTCACAACTTTTTTTCCCACCTATCTTTGTATCCTCAGCAAATTTGGCTGCAGTACACCCGGTCCATTCATCAAAGTCATTTATATAGCTGGTAAATAATTGAGGACAAACACTGATCTCTGTGGCACCCCTCCAGTTACAGTTTGCCACCTCTCTGTTATTTGTTAGTTAGCCAATAGTCTATCCATGCTAATATATGACCCCCAACCCCCGATCACTTATCATGTGCAGTAACCTTCTATGTGGCAGCTTATCGCATGTTCCCTGGAAATCCAAATACATTACATCTACTTGTTCCCCGTTAACCACCCTGCTCGTTGCATCCTCAAAGAACTCTATAGCAAATTTGTCAAACACGAT
The DNA here is from genome assembly GCF_044704955.1 of Pristiophorus japonicus. Classification (NCBI taxonomy): domain Eukaryota; kingdom Metazoa; phylum Chordata; class Chondrichthyes; family Pristiophoridae; genus Pristiophorus; species Pristiophorus japonicus. The sequence continues at coordinate 4,484,273 of NW_027254488.1, forward strand.
TTCACTTTTATAAAACCATGCTGACTCTGCTTGATTGTATTATGATTCTCTAAATGGCCTGATACTATTGGACTCCAGCATAACTGATCTATAGTTTACCGCTTTCTGTCTTCCTCCTTTATTTAATAGGGCCGTTACATTTGCCGTTAAAATCGGGGATGCTCAAGGGGCCAGTATGGGGAGCACAGAAATCTTGGGGTGTTGTGGGGCTGGAGGAAATTACAGAGATAGGGAGGAGCGCCACCATGGAGGGGTTTGAGAAATTAAGGAATATAATTTTTAAATCAAGGCATTGCTTAAGCAGGAAACAGTGTCGGTCAGTGAGCACAGTGGTGATGGGTGAATGAGACTTATTCTGTGTTAGGACATGGGCAGCAGAGTCTTGGATGACCTCACGTTTACATAAGGTACACCGTGGAAGCCAGCCACGGCAAGTCTAGAGGTAACAAATGCATGGATGAGGATTTCAGCAGCAGATGACCTGAAGCAGGAGCAGGGTCAGGTGATGTTATGGAGCTGGAAATAGGCAGTCTTAGTGATGCCACGGATATGTGGTCAGAAGCTCACCTCAGGGTCCAATATTGCACCAAGGTTGCAAACAGTTTGGTTCAGCCTCAGACATGTGGCAGGGAAAGGGAAGGAGTCGGTGGCTGCGAAATGCACAAGATTCCACAAAAGAGACTGTTAGCTAAAATGAGTGAAATTGAAGGCAAATTATTGGAGTGGTTAGAAGATTGTTTAGATGGTCGAAGACAGGGAGTAGGGATAATGTGAATATATTCGAATTGGAATGTCGAACTAGTGGTGTCCCACAAGGATCTGTGCTGGAGGATCAACTATACACTCTATTTATTAATGACATGGACAACATTACAGAGAGCCAAATATCTAAGTTTGCCGATGGTACAAAGTAAGTCGTGTAGATATAGTAAGTAGTGTAGATATAGGCACAACATTACAAAGATACATTGATAGATTAAGTGAGCGAACAAGGCTGTGGCAGATGGATTATAAAACACACAAGCGTGACTTCATCCATTTTGAACCTGAGAGAAATAGATCGAGTATTTTTTGAGTGGTATAAAGCTGGGAGCCGTGGGTAGATTTCGGTGCCCATGTACATACACTAAAATATAGTAGTCAGGTGCAAAATATATTCACAAAGGCTAAAATAATTTTCGTCTTTAGATCTGCAGTGCTGGAATATAAAGAAGAGAATGTATTCCTAAACTATAAAAAGCTCTGATTACATCATATCTGCAGTATTGTGCACAGTTTTCGGCACCGCACCTTAGAAATGATATATTGGCCGTGGAGAATGTTACCAGGGCTCCGTGTTAAACTGTGAGGATAGATTAAATAAACTAGGCTTCTGGTCCTTGGAATACAGCAGGTTAGGGAGCGATTTCATTGGGTGTATTGGACTTGGAAAGGAATTGAAGGGTAGATGGAGAGACACACTTTCCGCTGGCGGAGGACTCTAAGACAAGGGAACACAACCTTAAAATCCCAATCTGGCCATTCGGGAGAAACGTTGGGAAACACTTCTTCACTCAAAGGGTGGTAGAAGTGAGGAGCTCTCTCCCACAAAATGCAGCAGATGCTATCTCAATGAATTATTTTAAATCTGAGGTAGATGAAGGTTTTCTTGCCAAGGGTATTACATGATATGGAGCCAAGGCGTGAGGACACAGATCAGCCACAATCTCATTGACTGGAGGAATAGGCTCGAGGGGTTGATACATATTAATGCTTGAGGGTCACCAGACAACAGAGGGCGCTGCAGTCGGAGGTCATGGGGGTTTACACATGTGGCATGCGTGCTTGGTCATCTGTTTCTAAGCTGGGTGTCTTTGTCACGCAGACACTCTCGGGCTGGAATAAAGATGGATCAGGTTGCACCTGAGTGAGTTTACAGCAACAAGACTCTTGAGTCATTACAATTGGCGACGAGGTAATTTAAGACCCTTCGCATGCACAACGGGCACATTGGAAATCCTGGAGAGATTTGTGAAGGGTGAGGATTGGACGGATTTTGTCGACCGCCTGGATCAGTATTTTGTGGCCAACGGCATGGAGGCAGAGACCTACGCAGTTAAGCACAGGGCAGTTCTCCTCACCGTTTGTGGTCTGAAAATTTACGTCCTCATAAAGAATCTTCTCTCGCCTATACTTTCGGTGGGAAAAGTTCATGAAGAATTGTGTACGTTGGTGGGTAACCATCTGAAGCCACAGAGGGGAGATCATCATATCACGCTACCGTTTCTACACACATGTTCGTGCTGAGGCTGAGGATGTGTTGGGATTAATTGCCGACCTGCGCCGTCTTGCTGAGCCGTGTAAGTTCAGGAACATGCTGGAAGACATGCTGCGTGATGTCTTCACGCTGGGCATCAGCCATGATGCGATCCTCAGGAAGCTGTTGGCTGCAGAGACGCTGGATTTGAAAAAGGCCATCGCGACTGCCCAGGCTTGCATGACGACGGATGATAATTTGAGGCAGATATTATCGATGAGTCAGTGTTCCACGGCAAGTACTGTAAACAAGATGGCGCCGTTTTTGGGCAGAGCTGCTTACACGAAACCTGCCGCTGCTCAGAGCCCGCCAACTGCTTCGAACCAGATTTCACCCTGTTGGCATTGTGGGGGCAATCATCGGCATCATCAGTGTGAGTTTAGACAATATTTATCAAATGAATGTTCGAAAGTGGGGCATCTTCACAGGATGTGTCAGTTTCCCCTCTTTATGCTCCGCAGATAAAGGCAGCATTGGACAACAAACTCATTTCTCCTCCACAGATTTGTAACAGGTAACTGTCGGTTGAGCACACGATTTGACAACTCGATTTGTTGATCAAGCCTCATTGACAAAGGCAACAAAACTGGCCACCAGCATCAGGTGTCTCTCACTTGTTGATCCCAAATTTTCAGCAGCTGGGACAACATGAATTCAGATCCACCGAGATTTGAACTTGAATCACTGGATTCAGAATCTAAAGTGCTGACCATTACACCATGGAACCAACCATGGCAAAAAATTGGAAACATTTCCCAAAACAACAAAACCATCTCCAACATTACACTTTGGCTCGGCCTTTTCTCATCCACACCGTCAGTTTCCCCTCTTTACGCTCTGCTAATTATTGATGCAGAGCAATTCACACAGATGCCGTCGAGGCTATGGGTTCTCAAGTAGCTGTTTCTGTTTCACACTGTTCATCACAGCTTGTACTTCAGTCTTGCCAGGTAAAAAGTGCGTTGGCATTGCAATGCATTAATGTAAAATGCTTGCCATGAAAAGAAAATGCAACGTTTTGTCGAGTGCATATTCATCCTGCTGATTGCATATTGCACAGATAATCTCAGCACACACTGAGCAGGCAAAAGCAGCATTAGACGACAAACTGATTTCTCCTCCGCTGACTTGTAACAGGTGTAGGGGGTGGTCTCGGAGGTCACGTTCACCTCTGACCTTCTGAGCGGTTCGAATTGCTCCCATTCCCTGAGTTCTAGACTTTGGATTTTTTGGGGATGTGACAAAGTGCAAGAGACAACTGGTTTGGTGCAAGAAACTTTAATTTTATTCAGGAAAGATAACTACAATGTCAAAACATACAATCTCTGGAATAAGGAACACTTTATTACACATGCAAAAGGGGTTACAGAAAATAATACACCTCCCTCCTCCCAATACCTAAATCTGACTCGGTTAAACTCTAGGGCAACGGGGATAATGCTCACCAATCCTCTTATTGACAGTTAGCGGTGGATCACGGTTTCAGGGTTCGCTGGACTCTGTAGGTTCTGCTTGTCGAACCCCGAACATCGTGGAAGATTTCTTACTGCATAGTCTTCAGTTGGGTGGAATCCGCTGATGCAGTAGGGCGTGTTTTGGATTTATGGGGTAAGGATCCACTTTGCTCTGGTAGGAGTGGGTTGTAAAGTTCCTTTCGGTAATGTTTTACCAGTTGGTTGCTCAGGGATAGCTTGTAGAGTGAAAACAGCTTGCGAATATTCGGGTTTTCGTCGAATGACTTCAGTTTGGAAGTCGTTGTTTGCAGTGGCTCAATATTGCCAATTTGGTTGCTGGTAATATCTTGTTGGTTGTTTCTTGAGCCTCTTGCTGCCGCGGCATGCTTGGTGTCCTGGCTGTTAAAAATAAGATAACATAAGAATTAGAAACAGGAGTAGGCCATCTAGCCCCTTGAGCCTGCTCCGCCATTCAAAAAGAACATGGCTGATCTGTTTGCGATGCTGTCTTGGTCAATGTTCTGGAGATACCAGGTTAATGAAAGCTGGTGTGCTGATCTTGAAGTCTGCCAGGTCTGAAGTATAAGAAGCTGGTGTAGGAGCAAAGGTGGCTACTTCACTGTAAAACAGGGCCTCAATTATACCTTGAGAGCCTTGCGAATGTGCGCGCCAAATCAAACCCAATTCTTTGTCTTAATTTTGGATTGGTAATTCTTTGTTGGATTTTGGCGGGCTCGTTAACGGTAACGTGTTTTAGGATGTGTCGATCGGTTGAATTCGAATCGGAATTATACGAATTATATTCGGTGTTTACGTTGTCTGCCTAGGCCTGGGTTTTCCATGTAGGCCGGAAGGTGATTAACATTATGCATGTGTGGATGGGTTTCATTCTTGGAGCTATCGCTGGCTATCTCTGGGTCAATTGTTGCTATGTTAATGTCTCCTCTGGAGCAGAGTTTTGGAGTTTACAGAGTTCCGCATACAATTTGTTTTAGCTCGAATATCCCAGACAGCTCCAATACCCAAAGACTGGTCTTTTAAGAGATTACTGTTCCCCTGGAACATTTGCAGTCATTTTCCCTTGCAGACTCATGCAACCTTTAACATCCCAAAGTTCATTTTAAGCGATTCCAAAATGAGCCTTCCTTAGAATTTCTTTGTACAGAGGGGGAATCTGTGAATTTTGAGAGAACTCGAGTTTTACACAGGTAACTGACGGTTGAGCACACGATTTGACAACGAGACTTGCAGATCAAGCATCAATGAGAAAGGCAACAAAACTGGCCACCAGCACCAGGTGTCTTTCATTTGTTTGTCTCAAAATTTCAGCAGCTGGGACAACAAGATTTGAACTCGGATCACTGTATTCAGAGGCTAGAGTGCTGAACATTACACCATGGAACTGACAATACCAAAGTCTTTGAAACAGTTCTCAAAAACAACAAAATCATCTCCAATATTACACTTTGGCTTGGCCTTTTCTCATCCACAGCGGCAGTTTCCCCTCTTTAGGCTCTGCTAAATATCGATTTAGAGCAATTCACACAGATGCCGTCAGGTTTCTGGTCAATAGTGACCCCCAGGATGTTAATGGTGCTGGGTTCGGTGATGGCAATGACGTTGATAGCCGGGCCTGCTTAAGTTGCATGTTCCTGTCACTGATTGCTGCCAGACTCCTGTTGGCTCCGCCCCGTTGGTTTATCTCGAACTTTAAACCACGAAACAGGTTCTCCTGAATTCCAAGGTGTGAACGGAAATCAACCACCAAAAGTCCTGTCATTAACCACAGGGGTTCCGACAATTTTCTGATCGCAAAGCACTTTCAGTCCTTGTCCTTGTCCAGAAAATTGCAGAGGCGGAAAATGGGGAGCTTAATGACATTGAAAGGAGAACATTGTTGTTTGGTGCAGTTCCGTTCAGAGAAATGTTTGTAAAAGGAACTTTTTGCAGAGAGAGGGATTGAGCATTTCAGCTTGTTGCTGAACACTTCTCTCTGGGCACTGAGCTAAGCAGTAGTTTCTGTAGTGTAGTGGTTATCACGTTTATCTCACATGCGAAACGACCTTTGTTTGATCCCAGGCAGAAATATTGTTTTTGAAACAAAAACTTGTGTGCGATAAAATTGAACAAAAGCAGTCCGGGTCACATTGTCGCATGATGCAAGCTACTTCGGACCCGGGCCAAAGCTCCCCGTACACCGAGCACACGCTCAGGAAAACCCCGGAGGAGAGGATATCCCGGTCACTGGGCCTTCCAGCAACACTGAACAAGCGCCCGGTCTGAAACTTTCCAGAGTAATAACTTGCAACTGGCGCATTCACCAGTCAGGATGGCCGAGCGGTCTAAGGCGCTGCATTCAGGTTGCAGTTTCCTCTTGAGGCATGGGTTTAAAACCCCCTCCTACCATTAATTGTATTTAATTACAATCTCATTTGTTTTGACACCACTCTGAAGTGCATTGGGACATCCATCTAACTTCATAAAATTATTCCACTTCAATTCCAAACGGTAATATCAAAGTTACTTCAGAAACAGCCTCGATCCAGGGTGGCTGTCGCGAAAGCAATGGTTTTGTGAAGTATTGAAAGGTGCCCTCGAAATATCTGGCACTGCTAATTTAAAAACACGGTTATAAGTTGTTTCAGTGCAAAAGAAGGCAGGTTCGAAGGGCCAAATGTCCGACTCCTGCTCCTGGTTCTTGTATTCTTATGCAGAGCACAGAACAAATGATTAAATTATCAACTCTCCCTCAGTTCGCATTTCTTTCATTGTGCAAAAGAAGATTATGGGCTCATTAATAATGTTTTCCCGTGAAAACAACATAAGATTTAAGGAAAATTAATCACCCAACGTGGGGCTCGAACCCACGACCCTGAGATTAAAAGTCTCATGCTCTACCAACTGAGCTAGCCGGGCTTCTCAACATTTACTCTATCAATCCCCTTCAGAATATTGTCCGTTTCAATGAGATCACCTCTCTTTCTTCTGAACTCCAGAGAGTATTGGCATATTCTACACAATCTCTCATCATAGGACAGTCCTCACATCCCAGGAATCAATCTGGTGAACCTCTGTTGCACCACCTCCCAGGCAAATATATCCTTCCTCAGATAAGGAGACCAAAGCTGTGCACAGTACAGCTTTGAACTCCAGAGAGTATTGGCATATTCTACACAATCTCTCATCATAGGACAGTCCTCACATCCCAGGAATCAATCTGGTGAACCTCTGTTGCACCACCTCCCAGGCAAATATATCCTTCCTCAGATAAGGAGACCAAAGCTGTGCACAGTACTCCAGGTGTGGTCTCACCAGAGCCCTGTACAATTGTAGCAAGACTTCCTTACTCTTGTACTATGGGCTATTTATTAGGTACTATGGGCTGAATATCCTGTTTTTCTGCTGATTCTACGGTTGTATAAAAATGTATTAAAATTTGACAGTCACTTATTTGTATTTCCTTCAGTGTGCAACACATGTGGGTGGATTAATGATGATTGAAACAATTATTCAGTATCTCTCAGACTTCAATTATTTTTGTCAATTTGCTCTGTAAAAATGCTTTCTGTGACCGAGAATCAAACCCAGACCACAGCAGTGAGAGCACCAAATCCTAACCACTAAACTACCAGGGAACACTGCTTACAGACTCTGTGATAGCTTTAAATATAGTCAGCTTACAATCACAGCTGAGAATTGTGCGGTGACACGGCGTGTAACTGGATTTGCTGGGAGCTGCGTGGAGGCCCCGACCTGCGTGAGAACACCAGTGGCAGGTCGGGGCCATAAAAGGAGCGGTGAGCGGCGGCCTGGGAGCAGCGTGGTGGTGTACCACGGCAAGGTACAGCGCGAGGTGGTGCAGGAGGGCGACGGCAGCGAAGAGTGATGTCATCAAAGTCCAGGTCGGTGATTGGAGCGTGGGCAGGTACAGCAGGAGCAGCGAGAGACTGTGGAGGGATGTGATCGGGTTCCAGGGTCGGTGTGAGTTCAGGGCCAGGGGCCCAGGGGCAGCACGGGCCAGCCCACACAGCAATATGTGTGTACACCAGATCCGTGCAGCAGAGCTGGTCTCCAGTTGTCTGGTCGTTCGAGCGGCAGGAAGGTGGAGCGAGCAGGGCCCTATAAAGGCCCAGCAGGAGTCGGGGATCGGCGGCAGTCGGAGGTGTAGCTGGAGGAGGAGCAGCGAGCAGCGAGCTACAGCTGGTGCAGGATCAAAAGTAAGAAAGAAGTTTAAAGTAATCGAAGGGTGACGTCACAACTAAGAGGGCAAGTGATTGGCTGGTTGAGTAGTGTGTCGATTTCCTTTCGTTTTTCTTTCTTCTTGTTCTTAGCAGTAAGAAACCTTGTCATTGTTGAAAAATTAACTAATTTAAGGGTTCATTCATGGCAGGAGAGGCCAGACCTGTGTCATGCTCCACCCGAGCTATGTGGGAAGACAGCGACGCTTACAGCATCCCTGACGACTGCATGTGCAGGGAGTGTATCCAGCTGCAGCTCCTGACAGACCACATTGTGGCACTGGAGCTGCACATGGATTCACTCTGGAGCATCCGCGATGCTGAGGAAGTCGTGAATAGTACGTTTAGTGAGTTGGTCATACCACAGGTAAAGGTTACTCAGGCAGATAGGGAATGGATGACCAAAAGGAAGAGCAGTGGAAGGAAGGTACTGCAGGTGTCCCCTGCAGCCATCTCCCTCCAAAACAGATACACCACCTTGGGTACTGTTGGGGGAGATGACTCATCAGGGAAAGGCAGCAGCAGCCATCCATGGCACCAGGGTTGGCTCTGCTGCACAGGAGGGCAGGAAAAAGAGTGGGAGAGCTATAGTGATAGGGGATTCTATTGTAAGGGGAATAGTTAGGCGTTTCTGCGGGCGCAAACGAGATTCCAGGATGGTATGTTGCCTCCCTGGTGCAAAAGTCAAGTATGTCTTGGAGCAGCCAAAGAGCATTCTGGAGGGGCAGGGTGAACAGCCAGCTGTCGTGGTGCATATAGGTACCCACGATATAGACAAAAAATGGGATGAGGTCCTACAAGCTCAGTTTAGGGATCTAGGAGTTAAATTAAAGAGTAGGACATCAAAGGTAGTAATGTCACGATTGCTACCGGTGCCATGTGCTAGTCAGAGTAGGAATTGCAGGATAGCTCAGATGAATACGTGGCTTGAGGAGTGGTGCAGAAGAGAGGGATTCAAATTCCTAGGACATTGGAGCTGGTTCTGGGGGAGGTAGGACCAGTACAAACCAGACAGTCTGCACCTGGGCAGGATTGGAACCAATGTCCTAGGGGCAGTTTTTGATAGTGCTATTGGGAAGAGTTTAAACTAATATGGCAGGGAGATGGGAACCTTTGGAGGGAGACAGAGGGAAGTAAAATGGGGCAGAAGCAAAAGATAGAAAGAAGAAAAGTAAAAGTGGAGGACAGAGAAACCCAAGACAAAAATCAAAAAGGGCTACATCACAGTAAAGGTCTAAAGAGACAAAGTGTGTTAAAACGATAACCTGAAGGCTCTGTGCCTCAATGCGAGGAGTATTCGTAATAAGGTGGGCGAATTAACTGCGCAGGCAGCTATTAATGAATATGATATAATTGAGATTATGGAGACATGATTCCAGGTTGATCAAGGTTGGGAGCTCAACATCCAGAGGTATTCAATATTCAGGAAGGATAGACAGAAAGGAAAAGGAGGTGGGGTAGCGTTGCTGGTTAAAGAGGAAATTAATGCAGTCGTAAGGAAGGACATTAACTTGGATGATGTGGAATCTGTATAGGTAGAGCTACGGAATACCAAAGGGCAGAAAACGCGAGTGGGAGTTGTGTACAGACCAGCAAACAGCAGTAGTGCGGTTGGGGACAGCATCAAACAAGAAATTAGGGATGCGTGCAATCATGGGCGACTTTAATCTGCATATAGATTGGGCAAACAAAACTGGTAGAAATACGGTGGAGGAGCATTTCGTGGAGTGCATTAGAGATGGTTTTCTAGATTAATATGTCGAGGAACCAACTCGAGGGCTGGCCATCCTCGACTGGGTGATGTGTTATGAGAAAGGACTAATTAGCAATCTTGTTGTGCGAGGCCCCTTGGGGAAGAGTGATCAAAATATGGTAGAATTTTTATTAAGATGGAGAGTGACACAGTTAATTCAGAGACTCAGGTCCTGAACTTAAGGAAAGGTAACTTCGATGGTATGAGGCATGAATTGGCTAGAATAGACTGGCGAATGATACTTAAAGAGTTGACAGTGGATAGACAATGGCAAACATTTAAAGATCACATGGATGAATTTCAACAATTGTACATCCCTGTCTGGAGTAAAAATAAAATGGAGAAGGTGGCTCAACCGTGACTAACAAGGGAAATTAGGAATAGTGTTAAATCCACGGAAGGGGCATATAAGTTGGCCAGAAAAAGCAGCAAACCTGAGAACTGAGAGAAATTTAGAATTCCGCAGAGGAGGACAAGGATTTAATTAGGAAGGGGAAAATAAAAGTATGAGAGGAAGCTTGCTGGGAACATAAAAACTGACTGCAAAAGCTTCTATAGATATGTGAAGCGAAAAAATTTGTGAAGTCAAAACGGAGTTAGATATGGCCCTTGTGGCTAAAGGGATCAAGGGGTATTGAGAAATGATCAGCCATGATCTTATTGAATGGTGGTGTAGGCTCGAAGGGCCGGATGGCCTACTCCTGCACCTATTTTCAATGTTTCTGTGATTCTATGTTTCTATGTCCCTTGCAATCAGAATAATGTGAATTTATAATGGAGAACAAGGAAATGGCAGACCAATTGAACAAATACATTGGTTCCGTCTTCATGAAGGAAGACACATATAACCTTCCGGAAATACTAGAGGACCGAGCGTCTTGCGAGAAGGAGGAACTGAAGGAAATCCTTATTAGTCAGGAAATTGTGTTAGCAAAATAAATGCGATTGAAGGCCAATAAATCCCCAGGGCCTGATAGTCTGCACCCAGAGTACTTAAGGAAGTGGCCCTAGAAATAGTGGATGCATTGATGATCGTTTTCCAACATTCTATAGACTCTGGATCAGTTCCTATGGATTAGAGGGTAGCTGATATAACCCCACTTTTTAAGAAAGGAGGGAGAGAGAAAACGGAATTATAGACTGGTTAGCCTGACATCGGTAGTGGGGAAAATGCTGGAATCAATTATTAAAGATGTAATAGCAGCGCATCGGGAAGGCAGTGACAGGATCCATCCAAGTCAGCATGGATTTATGAACTGGAAATCATGCTTGACAAATCTTCGAGAATTTTTTGAGGATGTAACCTTTAGAGTGGACAAAGAAGAACTAGTGGATTTGGATGTGGACTTTCAAACAGCTTTTGACAAGGTCCCACACAAGAGATTAATGTGCAAAATTAAATAAATGGTATTGGGGTAATGTATTGACGTGGATAGAGAACTGGTTGGCAGACAGGAAGCAAAGAGCAGGAATAAACAGGTTCTTTTCAAAATGGCAGGCAGTGACTAGTGGGGTATCGCAAGGTTTAGTTCTGGGACCCCAGCTCTTTAAAATATGCATTAAGAATTTAGACGAAGGAATTGAATGTAATATCTCCAAGTTTGCAGATGACACTAAGCTGGGTGGCAGTGTGAGCTGTGAGGAGGAAACTAAGAGGCGGCAGGGTGAATTGGACAGGTTAGGTGAGTCGGCAAATGCATGGCAGATGCAGTATAATGTGGATAAATGTGAGGTTATCCACTTTGGTGGCAAAAACAGGAAGGCAGAATATTACCTGGATTGTGAAAGATTAGGAAAAGGGGAGGTGCAATGAGACCTGGGTGTCATGGAACATCAGTCATTGAAAGTTGGCATGCAGGTATAGCAGGCAGTGAAGAAGTTAAATGGCATGTTGGCCTTCAGAGCGAGAGGATTTGAGTATGGGAGCAGGGAGGTCTTACTGCAGTTGTACAGGGCCTTTGTGAGGACACACCTTTGATCTCCTAATAGACCTTTGATCTCCTAATCTGATGAAGGGCTGTTGAGAGAGTGCAGCGAAGGTTCACCGGACTGATTCCCGAGATGGCAGGAGGGAGATGGGGAAACAATTAACGTGTGCCTATTCCAGAGACTTCAGACTGGATCGACGAGGCTTATATTCACTGGAATTTAGAAGAATGAGAGGGGATCTCATAGAAACATATACAATTCGGATGGGATTGGACAGGTTAGATGCAGGAAGAATATTCCCAATGTTGGGGAAGTCCAGAACTAGGAGACACAATCTAAGGATAAGGGGTAAGCCAGTTAGGACTGAGATGAGGAGAGACTTCTTCACTTAGAGAATTGTGAACCTATGGAATTCTCCACCACAGAAAGTTGTTGAGGCCAGTTCGTTAGATGTGTTCAAAAGGGAGTTAGATGCGGCCGTTACGGCTAAAGGGATCAAGTGGTGTGGAGAGAAAGCAGGAATGGGGAACTGAAATTGCATGATCAGCCATGATCATATTGGATGGTGGTGAAGGCTCGAAGGGCCTGCACCTGCACCTATTTTCTATGTTTCTATCTTTCTATTATGGTTGAACTGTTTAAAACTGTCGTTAGGCCAAAGCGAGAGTACTGAGCACTGTTCTGGTCACCAAATCACAGGAAATGTTAATTGAACTGCAAAGGGTAGAAGGGAGATTCACGAGGATGTTGCCAGGACCGGACAATTTTAGCCATGAGTCAAGATTGGATAGCCTGCGGTTGTTTACTGTGGAACAGAAAATACGGAGGGGGAGATTTGATTGCGGTGCATGAAATGATGTGGGGCCCAGATAGAGTGGGTTAGGATGGAACTAATTCCCTCAGCAGAGATGGAAATTACCAAGCGGGAGAGAATTAAATAAAGATTTGAAGGATTAGAGAGGATTAGTGAAGAACACTTCTGAACCCAAACACTAGTGTGGGTTTGGAGGTCACTGCCTGAATGGTAGTAAATGCAGAAAGCCGCATCGTATTTACAAAGTGTTTGGTTATGCACGAGAAGTGCTGTAACTGACACGGCTACGGCCCAAGAGCTGGAAAGTGGGATTAGGCTGGAGAGCTTCTTTTCAGCCCACATAGACATGGTGGGCCCAATGGCTGCTCTCTGTACTGTAACTTTCTATGATTCTACCTTTCCCAGTCTTTCCTTATAAGTTTTTTAAGAAAAGGAAATTATGTCATTCTTTTAGGAATGTGAGACTTTTGTCTCCGGGTCTTCTGGGCTTTATCTGATTGGGAATTGTGCTCATGTTATTAAAAGTCTTGCTGCGAAAGATGTTGATATCATCTGTTTGTTCAGTAACTGCAACTAAACCCAGTCAGCAGGGGCGATGTTATAACTGGATGGATTCTTTCGCCTATAAATAAGAGGAATCTTCTCATTGTCTCAATCGGTGAATTGCTCCCAGCGTTAATACCAACCATCGATTCATCGATTCTAATCGCAAGGGAAAATGTCTCTTGGTTTTCTCATCAAGCTCCAGATTCTATGGGCAATTTTTGATGTCCAAAATATTTATGATCCTCTGCTGGCTGCAGTGGGTGTCCCTGGTATGTTCCTCCTTTCAGCCGGTATTTCAATAACCCGAGATTAACAGTAAATGGCTTCTTAGTCCCTGTGTCCAGCTTTTTATTCAATTACTTTCCTTGCAGTATAGCAACGAATAAACTTTAAAAATGCATCGATGTCTGAAAACACTTTGGGGCATCCTGTGGTCATGAAAGGTGCTGCACTCCGGCAATTCATTCATTCATTCATTCATAGAAACACAGAAACATAGAAAATAGATGCAGGAGTAGGCCATTCGGCCCTTCGAGTTTGCACCGCCATTCAATGAGATCATGGCTGATCATTCCCTCAGTACCCTTTCCTGCTTTCTCCCCATATCCCTTGATCCCTTTAGCCATAAGGGCCATATCTAACTCCATCTTGAATATAACCAATGAACTGGCCTCAACAACTCTCTGCGATACATAATTCCACAGGTTAACAACTCTCTGAGTGAACAAGTTTCTCCTCATCTCAGTGCTAAATGTCCTACCCCTTATCCGAAGATTGTGTCCCCTGGTTCTGGACTTCCCCAACATCGGGACCATTCTTCCCGCATCTAACCTGCCCAGTCCCGTCAGAATCTTATATGTTTCTATGAGATCCCCTCTCATCCTTCTAAACTCCAGTGTATAAAGGCCCAGTTGATCTTGTCTCTCCTCATATGTCAGTCCAGCCATCCCGGGAATCAGTCTGCAGAACCTTCGCTGCACTCCCTCAATAGCAAGAACGTCCTTCCTTAGGTTAGGAGACCAAAATTGAAGACAATATTCCAGTTGAGGCTTCACCAAGACCCTGTACAACTGCAGTAAGACCTTCCTGTCCTGTACTCAAATCCCCTAGCGATGAGGGCCAACATACCATTTGCCTTCTTCACCGCCTGCTGTACCTGCATGCCAACTTTCAATGACTGATGAACCATGACACCCAGGTCTCATTGCATCTCCCCTTTTCCTAATCTGCTGCCATTCAGATAATATTCTGCCTTCGTGTTTTTACCCCCAAAGTGGATAACCTCACATTTATCCACATTATACTGCATCTGCCATGCATTTTCCCACTCACCTAACCTGTCGAAGTCACCCTGCAGCCTTTAAGCATCCCCCTCACAGCTCACACCGCAACCCAGTTTAGTGTCATCTGCAAACTTGGAGATATTACACTCAATTCCTTCATCTAAATCGTTGATGTATATTGTAATGAGCTGGGGTCCCAGCACTGAGCCCTGCGGCACTCCATTCGTCACTGCCTGCCATTCTGAAAAGGACCCGTTTATCCCTACTCTCTGCTTCCTGTCTGCCAACGAGTTCTCTATCCACATCAGTGCATTACCCCCAATACCATGATCTTTGATTTTGCACACCAATCTCTTGGGTGGGACCTTGTGAAAAGTCTTTTGAAAGTCCAAATACACCACATCCACTGGTTCTCCCTTGTCCACTCTGCTAGTTACTTCCTCAAAAAATTCCAGAAGATTCGTCATTAATCATTAATCCATGCTGACTTGGACCGATCCTATCACTGCTTTCCAGATGCGTTGCTATTTCGTCCTTAATGATTGATTCCAACATTTTCCCCACGACTGATGTCAGGCTAACCGGTCTATAATGACCTGTTTTCTCTCTCCCTCCTTTTTTAAAAAGTGGTGTTACATTAGCTCCCCTCCAGTCCATAGGAACTGATCCAGAGTCGATAGACCGTTGGAAAATGACCACCAATGCATCCACTATTTCTAGGACCACTTCCTTCAGTACTCTTTCTTCCTTCCTTTCTCCTGCCTCTCTGTTGTTTTGTGAATCGCTCCTGTGTGTGTTTGATTATGGTCCATGCTGCACTGATGTGAACTCCCATTCATTGCTAGCAGTTCAATGATTGCTGTGTCTTTCATTTATCATTATTAGTTCCATTTCAGCAGTCGTATTTAGATCTGATTCTTCTGTCAGGCGATGGGACCAGCCATACTACTTATTCTCTCACTTTAAAGGGGATACTTTGTTGTAAATTCTGAGTCCGAGTTTCGGCTGAGAAACTGTTCCATGATCTCACACAAATTAGACAATTTCTGCATTATACAGTTGGTTATTTAATTGTACAAATCAGTCAGAACAGTTAACTGACAGAAGCATTGATAATACAATCTGATTCAGCTGCCGCACTTTCCATCATTTCCCGTTTTAAGTTATGTCACTGTTTCTGAATAGTTAAATTACAGTTCTGATTTTGATCCCGGTTTATTATTATGCAGCACATTTAATGGCTTGATTACTGAGACTGAATCCGCTTTATCAATTGAATCCCGTGCCTGCCTGATACAGTTCATCATATCGCTGATCGAATGTATAGTCATTGCAGCGTAGTGTTTTGTTAGTGACACCATTCGTTATTGGATTGTGATTTATTCATTTTTGAATTAAAAGCCGAGTGCACTCACACCACTTGAGGAAAAGACCAAGAGTCACAGTGTTTGAATAGAATGGAAATATTTGCCGGCACAGATCCGATGCACCGATTGGCCACCTTCTGTGCTCTACCATTCTACGATTCTACGATTCTCACTTCTGAAACCCAGTTTTGGAGTAATGGCCTGGGATTTGCTCTCAGCATTTGCCATCATTACAACTGTGAATCTGAGAGCAATGTCCGGAGTAAGCACATGCGCAGTTACAGGCGGAAATCGAGGAGTTGCTGCCAATCATTTCCTGTTCCTCCCCAGGACTCGCTGTTAAACTCCCCACAGCCGGCAATCAATTCAACTCGCTGACAGAAATTAAACTTTTTTCTGTTATATCTCTCTTAAAAGCCCCGGAAATAGTCAAGCTTTGTTGAAAGAGACGTAACTGTGTTTTTGATGGTGCATTACATTCTAATTACTGATGAACCGTCGTCCTGGCACTAAACATCTAATTTTATACCGACGTTATGTCAAAATCTTCCACAATGATAAAAATTCCGTGGTTATTTGTAACTGAAAAAACATGTTTCCTTATATTATTTTAGTTTCTGCATTATTCCTGTAAATGTCCCAATATTTATTTCGCTCTCTGTAAAATAATTAAAACGTGAAGGATAATCAGTGTATTTTACTTCCCAATTTGCAATCTGTGAATTGTTCAATGTGATTGGCTGCTGAGCCAGCTTCATGACATCACTGTTGCTGGAGTCTGGAGATCCCCTATACTTGCCCTCAAATGCAAGTTACTATCAGCGGGGTGATATTGATGCCACAGGAATCACTGGATCTTTGTGGGCAGCATTGTTCGAGGACAGCGGTGAGCACTGACCGCAAAATCTGGGCGATTATAGTTTGAATCATATTATTCCACTATTTACAGTAAGAGCAGCATTGTTCCAACTGTAACCTGTAAGGTAATTGAGAAATTGTGGGGTAAAATGAATGATATTAAGGGGACATTCTCCGCCGTTGTATTCTTGGTGCAGTACATGACACGTGAACATGAATTTCCAATTGCTGAGTGTAGAATCAGAGAATGGTTACAGCACAGAAGGAGGACATGCGGCCAGTCTCGCCTGTGCCAGATCTTTGCAAGGGCACTTCAGCTATTCCCACTCCCCACCCTTTCCCCTGAGCCCGAGATGTTGTTTCCTTCAGAAGAGCATAGGATGTCAGTTACTCGGCTCCTCGAATGTTAATCCATCGGGAATCCAAGGGCAAAGCATCAGAATTGGAATCACATCTAATATCCAAAATAAACATTAATTCAGAATTGAACATTTTGTATTAGGAGCACAAATGTGGAACAATATTTCTACATGAGATGAATTAAACTAGTTGTAATTTTAAATGTATATGCGACAGGCTCGCTGGGGAGATGGTGGAAGCAGTGAGAGTTGACTCATTCAGAGGTAAGTTCGATAAATATGCTTCAAAAATTACCTTTCCAGGATAGAGTATCTGTGTCTTTCCCCTAGCCCCACACTAACCCTACGTCCTTCTGTGACCGCCCTGGAACACTCTCTCTCCCGACTCTCTTACAACTGCACTTACGAGATCCCAACTGTCCAGCCTTCGGCCCTCCATTCACCACGATATTTCTGCAGCTACCGATCTGCTCAACTACACCCTCACCACCACATTTGTTGGCCAAGTCCCGATTAAAACAATCAGTCTCTCTCTCACACTGGCTGTTCCCCCTGGTGCAGTACCCAACTTCACTCCCTCAAGTCCAAGAGACACAGACTTAAACGGATATGGCGGACAACTGGTTTAGCTATTCAACGCCAATAATAATGTATTATTGGGTCCTGCTCCTGTCTGACAAAATTGCTCCCTACTCCAGAATCATTCTGGAATGCAAAGATCAACCCGGCTTCCATTGTCTAGTGCTAACCATCTTCTTAAACCCTCTCCCCAGTCTCCTTCATCCTCACCTCCCACAACAATATTAGGCGCTCATGCACTTCTTTGTTTCTAAGATTGAGACCATCCAATCAGCTGCCTCTGCCACTTTGCTTCCTTCCCCTAGGCCACCGTGACAAACTTCCTCTAAGGATCGCCCTGCCCTAGCCCGGGACTTGCATATGTTTCCACTTTCTCTCCAATCTCCCCTCATGACTTATCTGTGCTGAAATTGTTCATGTATCACTTCTTGCTCCCTCGACCCTATTACCACCAAACTGCTTACCACCCAACATTCCTTCCTGCCTCCCATGTTAATGGACACAGTTAATGGATCTCTCTCCTCGCGCTCTATCCCCCTCTCCTTCAAACCTGCTGTGATCAACCCTCGCCTCAAAAAAGCAAACCGCTTGACCACTCTGTCCTTGGAAACTGCCGCCCCGTGTCCATCCGCCCTTTCCTCGCCAATGTCTTTGAATGTGTTGTCGCCTCGCAAATCCGTGTGCATCTTTCCCACCTCCATGTTCGATTCTGTCCACTCAGGTTTCTGCCCATGCCACATTACCGAAACAGCTTATCATGGTCAGAAATGTCATCCTACATGACTGTGACAAAGATAAGCTATCCCTCCTCGTCCTTCTTGACATATCTGCATTCTTTCACACTGCTGACCACTCCATTCTCCTTCAACGCCACTCCAAAGTCATCCAGCTGGGGGGGACTGCACTCAGCTTGTTCATTCTTATCTTTCGAATCTTAGCCAAAGAATCAGCTGCAAAGGCTTCTCTTCCCACTCCCGCATTGTTACATCTGGTGTCCTCCATGGATTTATCCTTGCCCGCCTCCTATTTCTCATCTGCATGCTACCCCTTGGCGATATCATCCGAAAACACAGCGTCAGTTTCCCCATGTACGCTGTTGACACTCAGCTCGAAGTCACCACCACTTCCCTTGACCCCTACAAAGACTCTAAATTTTCAGACTGTGGTCCGACATCCAGTTCTGGATGAGCAGACAATTTCTCCCATAAAATATTGGGACGCTGTTGCCTTTGGTCCCTGCCACAAACTGCGTTCTCCAACCACTTACACCATCACTCTCCCCACCTTCTGTCTGAGGCTCAATCACAATGTTTGCAACCTTGCTGGTATATGTGACCCTGAGATGAGCTTCTGAACATATACCGTTCCATAACTAATACTGCTTTTTTCCACCTCCATAATATCGCCCGTCTCCACTCCTGCCTCAGCTCAACTGCTGCTGAAACCCTCACTCATTCCTTTGTTACCTGTAGAATTGACCGTTCCAATGTACCCCTGCCCAGCCACATTCTACCCGATGTAAATTTGAGCTGATCCAAAACTCGGCTGCCCTGTCAGAACTCGTACCAAGTTCACCCATCCCCCTGTACTTGCTGACCTACATTGTCTCCCCATTAAGTAACGCCTCTATTTCAAAATATTGCTGTTAAATCCATGCAAGGCTTCGCCCCACCCTATCTCTGTAAACTTCCCCAGTCCGACAACCCCCCAAGATATGTGCGCTCCTCTAATTCTGCACTCTTGAGCATCCCTGATTTTAATCGCTCAAACATTGGTGGCCGTGCCTTCTGTTACCTGGGCCCTATGCTCAGGAATTCACTGCCGAACCCACTCTGTCTCTCTTCCTCGATTTCCACCTTTAAGACGCTCCTTCAAACCGACCTTTTTTACTAAGCTTTGGTCGTCTGCTGCACTTTATCCTTATGTGTCTGGGCATTAATTTTTGTATTATAATACACCTGCGGAGCACCTTGGAAAGCTTCACTGTGTTAAAGACGAGATATAAATACCTTGTTGCTGCAGTTGTAATTGGAGTCATGTCATGTGGTAAAAGTAGCTGCTGAGAGGGGACACATGACGTTGGATCTGTACTTCCCAATGCTCGCCACCAGGGGGCTTCTCTTCCACTCATGCCTGGCTCGATTGTACACTGTTGGCAGCGATTGATTTCTCTGATTAGACAACGACGCAATCATCATTACATCGTGTGACAACCCGGAAGCTACAAGGTAAATTAGATGAACTGTAGTATTTTTATTCATCCAGTAACTCCTATGATGCTATTGCGTAGATTACAAACATTTGATAGCCAGGTTTGGGTTGTGACATTGTACAGGTGCGTTCAATGCCTTGAGCCAATGACCATTGTCGATCTATGAGCACAGAGAGTGGGTGTTGTTAGCTTACAATCCCATCCTAAGGGCACCATCAATTGTCCCATTCCTCTTACTGCCAGGCCTCTTCTATCCCATCCCCACCTCGGGACAGCAAGTTCAGCTGTATCACTCCAACAACTAACTCGTACACTCTGCAATTCAATCCTGCAAATACCCCCCATTTCATTCTCCCGCTGGCTCACATGTCGGTGAAGCTCACACTTCTCCATTCATTATTTTAGGGTTTGTTCTAAAATCAGGTTCTGGTTTGTACCGTGTTTCATTTGGTCCCATTGTGTATCGTATTTTGCGATAATTTACCGATTCCTCTGATTACAAATCTCCACGTATCTCCATCACCGATAATATGAAATGGTTCCATCACTTGATGAAATGCCAAGCAGCAAAATTCTTGGTGCATCTCATGTTATTGTGAAGAACGATATTATCCCTGTTATAGATCCGACTCCGTCATGTCTTTGGAAACACAGCAAACTACGGTATGTATCCGCTGTTTGTGAATAATGTCCCTATTTTCCTCTTGCTCACAGTTAACGTGGTGACGATTGTGATTCTGTCTCGGGGAAAGTGCGGTCTCTCCAAATGTGTCACTCACTACCTGGTGGCCATGGCAGCGGTGGATCTACTGGTCGTGATCATCGATCTGATACTGAGGCAGATTCCTATTGTTTATCGGGATCAATTTCTTTTTCTGTTGCACGTTAGAATGTGTAATATCCATGCTATCCTGCTTTATGTAGCCACAGATTGTTCTGTCTGGTTCCTACGGTCACGTTCACCTTCGATCGATTTGTGGCCATTTGTTGTCAGAAGCTGAAATTGAAATATTGCACGGAGCAAACAGCGACTGTGGTTCTAGGAACAGTGACAGTGCTGAGGTGTCTGCGGAACATTTTCTGGTATTTTCTGTATACAAGTGAATATTGGTTGTCCAACAGTCCATGGTTTTGCAGTGTGACAATTGGTGTATCTTGTTCGCTGGTCTGGACTATCGTTGAATTAATGCATTACATTTTACACCTTTTATTCTATTTATTTTGATTCTACTGTTCAATGCTTTAACAGTCAGACACATTTTAATGTCCAGCAGAGCCCGCAGTAGACTCCGGCGTCGGAGCAGTGGCGAGAGCCCCACTGACCCAGAGATGGAGAACCGAAGGAAATCGATGATTGTACTGTTTGTTATATCGGGGAATTTCATACTGTTATGGGTGGTGTTCATGGTCTGTTCTATCTTGAGACGATTGGATGACTTGGGATACTCTGTTTCTCTGCCCACGTTTGTATCGGAAATCAGCTTCATGCTCCAGCTCCTGAGTTGCTGCACGAACACTTTTATTTACGCAGTGACCCAGAAGAAATTCAGAGAGGATTTGAGGAATGTAGTCACATATCCTTTCACAATGATGCTCAAGTTAATTCGATGAGAAGGTTTCATATTTTCTCATATCATATATTGTTATGTCATATTCTGTTAATTTCACTGTCGGCTTTATGTAATTTATATTTTATGAAACATATCTCAAGCTGTTTGAATGTTAACAGTAAGTTAATATCATAATAGGGTCCTTGCAGACATGTGTTCCCCCAGGGCAGCACGTTACCCAAGAGCGGATTGATGCCTCAGACAGTCAGGAGCTGAGCTCGGTATCCAGGGGTATATTGGCAATGGGAGCCTTGTGCCATTTTTTTATACATTAGACCATTAGTTCACCATTTCCCCTCAGTCAGGGGGAATACAGTTTCTCATTGTTGAAAACTTTCTCGGATCTCTGCTAATCTTTGAAGAAAGACTTTTTTGAAAATCAGGTCATACACCAGAAAAAAATCAAGGTGGAAGAAGACTGTGAAGGAGATTAATCTCTGCATCCTCACTGGGATAGATACAGAAACAGAATCAATGTTTGGACTTCAACTTGTAATCAAAAGTTTTTGTTCGATCTTTATTTTAGTGACAGTTTCCAAACTGATGTTGAACTGCTTACACTGGACTCTATCGCTCTCAGTGTTCTGTATGTTTTACCTATTGTGCAATAAAGCAGATTATACATCGAACAAAAAAACACTTTGCCCAGTGATACATTCGTCCAGCGTTCGATAGTCCCAAGAGCTTCTCGGCCCGATCAGCTCTTGGTACAGCACTCTCCCGTCTCCCGGTACAGCTCACTCACTGATCCTGGTACAGCTCACTCACTGATCCCAGTACAGCTCGCTCACTGATCCTGGTACAGCTCACTCACTGATCCCGGTACAGCTCACTCACTGATCCTGGTACAGCTCACTCACTGATCCCAGTACAGCTCGCTCACTGATCCCGGTACAGCTCACTCACTGATCCTGGTACAGCTCACTCACTGATCCCAGTACAGCTCGCTCACTGATCCCGGTACAGCTCACTCACTGATGCCAGTACAGCTCGCTCACTCATCCTGGTACAGCTCACTCACTGATCCTGGTACAGCTCACTCACTGATCCCTGTACAGCTCGCTCACTGATCCCGGTACAGCTCACTCACTGATCCTGGTACAGCTCACTCACTGATCCTGATACAGCTCACTCACTGATCACGGGACAGCTCACTCACTGATCCTGGTACAGCTCACTCACTGATCCTGGTACAGCTCACTCACTGATCCCGGTACAGCTCACACATTGATCCCGGTACAGCTCACTCACTGATACTGGTACAGCACACTCACTGGTCCCGATACAGCTCACTCACTGATCCCGATACAGCTCACTCATTGATACTGGTACAACTCACTCA
This sequence comes from Pristiophorus japonicus, assembly GCF_044704955.1. NCBI lineage: Eukaryota > Metazoa > Chordata > Chondrichthyes > Pristiophoridae > Pristiophorus > Pristiophorus japonicus. Next base: position 4,506,913 of record NW_027254488.1, read on the forward strand.
CTGATCGCGGTACAGCTCACTCACTGATCCTGGTACAGCTCACTCACTGATCCCGCTACAGCTCACTCACTGATACTGGTGTAACTCACTCACTGATCCCGGTACAACTCACTCACTGATCCCGGTACAACTCACTCACTGATCCCGGTACAGCTCACTCACTGATCCTGGTGTAACTCACTTACTGATCCTGGTCCATCACTCTCCCCTGTCCCGGTACATCACACTCCCGTGTCCCGATACAGCACAATCCCATGTGTGAATGTTTAAAAATGTATAGAGACATTGAATTGAGAACGTGGGAATTGTATAGGGACAGTATAAGCTAACAAAGAATTCATGGAGGAAAAGCCATGACATCTCAGACTCGAGACTGCGAAATGTTACAACACTAACATGTATTGAAACAAAACCCACAGCTTGCAGAAAAACTTCAAGGTCTTATTAAATTATGTTATTAACCTGAAACATTAACAGAAGGTCTTTGTTTAAAATCAGACCATACTTAGGTCGGCTTATGAGTGGACAAGGGGAAAGAGGGATCAAAAGAGATAGGCTGGACTAGGGTGTCACTCTAGCCCTATCTTGTTATCTTTTGCCGAAAATGTATAACCATCGTCCCTTTACAATGTAACGCCACTTTGTCCGTAGGAAGTGGGTACGTTCGAACAGACTTGCATTCCTTCTGTCTGATAAAGTCCCCGATTGGGATTTGCTTTTTAAATAAAAGCTTGCTTTGTTTAAAGCACAAACGGTATTCGTTTCAGTAATTGTGCTGAACCAGATTGAGGTAAAAGAATCCAGAAATCAACATTTGGTGTCAGAAGTGGGATCTCAATGGACGACTGCTGAAAACTTGCGAATTAAGAGTCAGACTAGCCTTGGACGAGACGAGGGGAAAGTGGCCACTGGAGTGAGTATGATTTCAATACTGCTCCAGTTTCCCCCGGTTTCAAAAGTCTGAGGAAAGTTTAGCCACTCGCTGGTTCTCAGGTAGTGTCTGAACGAGATCCAGGACAATCTGGTGAATACCTTTCAAACTTAGAATAGGGATCGAGATAGGGAAATTGCGCGGTGATGCAAACCAAGCGGCGACTTGGAAAGATAGGTTATAGTTAGAGCTAGATAGGGATAGATGATTAATCATGGATCCAAAAATTAATAGGAAAGAAAAGAGACTCTTGTGAACATCTGTTTAAATGAGAAATGCTTCTGTGATTTTTGCTGTAAAAAAAAAAGCCGGGGAGTTGTGGTTTGTTTTAGCTCCACCTACTTTTTCAAACAGAATGAAAGTTTTTTTAACCCTTCGTGTGTTGTCCTGTATGTGGGAAGTTTAAGAGTGTGAACCTTATTAAATTACGTATATTCGGATGATAATTACGGAGCCAGGAAATGCACAAAGGATAGGTTTGTTGAGTAAAAAAAAAGAAACAATACATGGTCCCGGTCGTTAAAAAAAAAGGATTTAACATGCTAACTTTCTTGTTGAACGAAAACATTCAAAGAAGGCACAGCAAAACAACTGAGATGGATTCAAAAGGATTAAAAAATATATATTATATTAAATAACACGACCTTGAGGCTGGAACAATTGAGATAACGAAAAGCAGTCCACAGCCTACGTGCCAGACTTCACTCTAGTTATGGAAAATAAAAGTAACGTACTAAATAGGTGCTGAAAAAAAAAATTTCTGAGATTTTAATTTATGAGAAAAATTCCACTGTAGTCTAAAAAAAATCACTCCTGTCCATTTGGCAGAAAAACTCCATTAAATTAGGGCTTTCATTGACTGATTGGATTTAAACTGCAGAGTGACGCGAAAGGATAGGTAAATTTGGAGACTAAAATAAATTAAATAAGGCTCATAAGAAATCAAATTTAGAAAATTAGGCTCACAGGGAATTAAGTAAGGCTTATGGGGAATTAAATAGAGGATAGGTGTTCAAGTGAAGTGTGACGTCGACCTCTTATATCACTTGGCCCGTCTCGGCACTGATTGAATTTAAATCACGCAGCAACTTGAAAGATAGGGCTAGATAAGCGTGCGGCGGTGCGAACGCGCAGCGGCGTGGGACGTGCGGCGGCGCGAGCACGTGGCCGAGTGAACGTGGGCCAACGCAGACGCGCAGCAGCATGAAACACGTAGCGGCGTGGGACGCGCGGCGGCCGAGTGCGCGGCAGAGTGAACGTGGGCCGACGTGAACACGCAGCAATGCAAACCGTGGGGTGATGCCAAAGTCAGTGCTGGTTTCAGGAAGTCTGTGTTTATTTTAAGTTTGTTAAATCACGCGTTGACGTGAACCGCGGGGCAACACGGGAGTCCGTGTTTATTCTAAGCATTTCAAATCGCGCGGTGATGCGAACCATGGGGCAGCGTGGAAATCAGTGTTAGCTTTAGTAAAGTCTGTTTATTCTAAGTGTTTCAAATCGCGTGGCAACGCAAACTACGGGGCGATGCGGAAATCAGTGTTAGCTTTTGTAAAGTCTGTTTATTTTAAGTGTTTCAAATCGTGCGGCGACGCGAACCGCGGGACGACGCGGGAGGCCTTGTTTATTCTAAGTGTTTCAAATCGCGCGGCGACGCGAACCACGCGGTGACGCGGAAATCAGTGTTAGCTTTTGTAAAGTCTGTTTATTTTAAGTGTTTCAAATCACGCGGTGACGCGAACCGCGGGCAACGTGGAAGACAGTATTAGCTTTAGTAAAGTCTGTTTATTTTAACTGTTTCAAATCGTGCGGCGACGCGAACCGTGGGGCGAAGCGGAAATCAGTTTTAGCTTTAGTAAAGTCTGTTTATTTTGAGTTTGTTCAAAGTCAGTGTTCGTTTCAGTAAAGTCTGTGTTTATTTTCAGTTTGTTTAAATCGCACGACGACGCGAACGCATAACGACACGGTAATTAGAGTCAGTTTAAATATGAGGGGCAGCGTGAAAATGGGTAATCAGTTGGATAAAACAACGGGTGCGGATAGTCCGCTACAAAACTTACGTGAGAAATTCCGTGAAAGAGCTGAAGACTTTAGAAAATTATCAGGAGCCCTGAATAAATTATTCGGAGATGACCAGTGGCCTCTAGGTGGCACTAGAAGCATAGAGGTAGCAAAAAAAGCACAGGGATTGTCAAAAATTAAAAGATGCATCACTTCTGTCAAGTTGCCAAATAAATGCTATTAAATTAGGACTCTCATTGACAGAGAGAACACATGTTAAAACTGTAGACATCTTTAAAAAAGAATGTGCGCACGAGAAACTTACGAAGACATCCTCTGGGACCTCTGAGAAAGGTATTGACCGACTACGTAGTCAAATGGCTGGCTTTGTGTTAACCGAGGCTGATGATGAAATTGATGAGTGGTCACTGACTCAGCGCCCAACGGCGCCTCCCGCACCCCCTGGCCCCTTGCTCCAGTCCTCTTCCCAACACCCTCCACCTTACACTCCGGCGAGAGGAGTTAAAAATAACCCCATACCACCAAAGCAACAAACCCAAACTGACTCCTCATCCTCTGATAGCGATTCGGATCCCCAGTTCACAAGCAATATAGCCGAAAGGACCAGATCTCACACATCGTAAGGGCAGAAAAATATCTCGATATCACAGACAGTCCCGCAAATCTTCTAGTCAATCTACCAGTCCAAGTTGTAAAAGACATAGCAAACACCCCCGCCGATCGAGACGCAGAACTGTCAAGCAGTCAGACAGCTCCGAAACATCCTCCGACCTAGAAATGATTTCCAAGATCCCAAAGTCCCGACACCAATTCCCTGTCAGACCAATGCCAAACCCTGATGCACAACAAGCTGCAGACCACCCCACTATAGATGTCTATGTGATCTTCGAACAACTATTTCAGTTTGTAATGCAGAATCAAGGGACCTGTGGGCCCTGGTAAAGCAAACCCTGAGCCCAACTGAGCATGCCCGATTTCTAACTCACCTAGGACGTGCTACTCATGATGCATTGTTGGTTGCTCACCCTAACGATGTCCAGGATCACCGAAATGCTATCTTTAATGCTCTCACCACGACCCTTCAGAAGCCCATCAGTATGGCCGCAGTATTAGAAACTAAACCCAAACGAGAAGAAACTGCCGATGAATTCATGGAAAGATTTATTGAAATATACGGAAGTCAATCAGGAGATAATGCCTTCAGGGCAGGAGAGGATTCTCCTCAATTCTGCGCTATCCTACTTCAGTGCCTGCCCTATTCGATTGCTCACGCTATCCGGACAAATAATATGAATTGGGCAGATAACAGTAAAGCCCAGATGGAAAGGGCGGTTAGATATTATTGGCAGGAAAAGAAAGGGGAGGGGGGAGGTGCGCCCCAACCCGGGTCAAGACTGAATACATGACTAGAAAGGAAGAGCCATCTCGGGAGGAAGGACCAATAGAACCGCAATGTTGCATACAGGATTGGATGGATCAGCAAGGATACGGTTATACTGAAGAACCAAACGGCCCGAGCCCTGCTAATAAACCTCTCTACTGTCCTCCCTGGTATGGGAAGAGGTCGGGACTGGGAAAGACGAGATGGATGCTTTATTTGTGGGCAAGAAAGACATTGGAATAGAAATTGTCAGTCCCGTCAGCACGAAAAAGGAAGAGGAGGAAGAGGAGGGGGGCTAGGGGGGAGAGGACGGGGATCTTACACTAACTTCTCCCAGAACAACACCTTTGGCCAACCGTCCCCCGATTCGTATTGACTACGCAGGGACCCTCCCTGGATGATGAACCGATGATATTGTTAAAAATTCGGAATGAGTGGCAACCCTTCTTGATAGATACAGGAGCCTTCATGTCTTCTGTACAATCAAAGCTTAAACTCCCCGCCTTCACTGAAACACAGGGACTGTCAGGATTCCTGGGACAAGTCTCTACATTCCCGGTGTCAGAACCGGTTAAAATGGGTTACCAGGAAGAATCGGTGGAACATCGATTTGTTATCACAACCAATCTGGACTGTAACTTGATGGCTAGAGACCTCCTCTGCAAATTCCAGTTGCATTTGGAGTGTGGAGATGATGGGATTATTGTAAAACAGGGAACCCTTAAGCTGCAGTATACCACTAGAACCCCTCAGTGGTGATCTCTGGACCTGCCGCAGGCACCCTATCACGTGACCCTAGCATATGATCCCAGTGGAAATGGGAAGACCTCTTCACTCCAGCAATCAATGTCCCCCATGCTCAGAGGCAGAGCAAAACCTCACCTTTGCTTGGGCCAGACACCAGAGAACAGACCAGTGCAGCACCTGAGGCACAGACCATCCATCACGACTGCGTGGCAATGATCCGACTGGAACGACATAAAAATACCTTCCCAGCTCCAGTGGCAGGACTCCTGGGGAAGAAGATCAATTCCATAGGTACCCTTCCAGCGGTTGTGGCAGAATCGTGGGAGAGAAGGATCAAGGCAGTCGACCTCGAGGACAGAGGCAAGATGGCGTTCTTGCTGCAGCGAGGGGCAGCGTGGTTGAAAAAAGAGCCCCACCACGCTAAAGATTTGGAAGTTATGGTGCGCCAGGCTATAGACGAGGCTGACCTTACCAGCCGGGATGTGCAAATTGTAAAACATGGCCGAACAGTCCAATTCCACGGGGACCCCGAGAAGGTCTTAACGACTCTGCAGCATCATACTGGCTCTGGCATACCTGACTATGTGGATCCTCATGTGTGGGCAGAGGACCCCTCCCAAGTGGGTTATACTCCCATTGATCCGATTGAGATCCCAGTGCAGGGCAATGTGGACTGGCCCTCTATCCGACAGAACCCACTGAAATCACAGGCAATCCTAAACTGACCTTTCGGCACTGTACTGCCATTAATCCAGCCTGTTTTCTTACTGAGCCGCCCCAAGATGAGGAAGAACCGAGTCATGACTAGTTATCTTTAATTCAAGAAGCTAACTCAGTCAGGGAAGATTTAGTTGATGTACCAATGGAAGATCCAGACTGTATTATGTATGTTGACGGAAGTTCTTCTATTAATCCAGAAGGTACACGAATCTCAGGATATGCCCTAGTAAACCAGAAGAATCAGGTCTTGGAATCTGCCGCTTTTGAAACCGCCTATTCTGCCCAACAAGCTGAACTATTCGCCGTCACCCGAGCCTGTATCTTGGCCAAAGATCTCAAAGTCAATATCTATACCGACTCTCGGTATGCCTTTGGGGTGGCCCATGATTTCGGACAATTATGGAAAAATAGGGAATTCCTAACCTCACAGAGGAATGAGATATCCCATAAGCAACTAGTGTCTGATTTGTTGCAAGCCCTCATGCTCCCCAAGCACTTTGCCATTGTTAAATGTACCGCCCACACCACCGGAAAATCCCCGGTTGATATAGGGAACCACTGTGCTGACAAAGAGGCTAAACAGGCCTCTCGTGACCAACAGAAGGTAGTGCCCAAAATTATGAGTCAGACTAAAAATCCTGCGAAGGATAAGTTAGCCTTGGAAAAACCAATGCCAACCATCCAAGATGTTATAAAAGCACAGGAGGACACTCCTGACAAAGATAAACTGTTGTGGAAATATTATGGATGTACTTATGACAATGTTTCTAAACTCTGGACCACTCCCGCGGAACAGACTTGCATGTCTGACGAGTTGGCTCTATGGGTTATTGACAGTATGCATTTTGCTACTCATTGTGGAGCAAGAACCACGAGTGATACACTTTTGGCTACTTGGTGGCACCCTTGACTCCAGGCGCTCGCCCAGAACATCAGTAGTCGTTGCCTGGTTTTCCAGCAACATAATCCAGGGAAGGGAGTCCCCTGTGATTGGGATAAAATGCCCCTACCCGAAGGTCCCTTTGAGACATTTCAGTTGGACTACATTGAGTTGCAAAAAGTTCAGTGTTACAAATATGTGTTAGTAATAGTAGATGTATTTAGCAGATGGATTGAAGCCTACCCAAACCTGGACAATAAGGCTCAAACTGTTGTTAAGGTGTTAATGAGGGAAACTGTTCCTAGATATGGTATCTCAGCTCGACTGATGACCACCTATGTTCTTTCTCTGACTCAGGCTCTGCGACTAGCTCACAACCAGGTTCAAGATGCTCACCTCGACCTCCCAGTTTTACCCGAATTGTCCCTCGTGGCACCAGGGAAGTATGGATTTGGAAGGGATTAGAGCCACAATGGGAGGGGCCTTTTCAGCTGTTACTCACTACCCCCACTGCAGCCAAGGTTGAGGGGAGGGGTGCCTGGGTTCACCTGCACCGCTACAAGCTCACCACCCTCTAACTAACCTATTTTACTGGTTATCCTAATTCCTGTTTCTGTTCCAGACTTCCTCTTCTCCATAGCTGAACAAGGCCGTTGGCATCCTAATTGGAACGTGGACCAGTTTGAACTTTTACCCGTAGTGATAGACAGCCAGCTACACCGACGGTGACCGAAGAAGAGAGATGGGAGAACCGAACTCTTTTAATCAGCAAAATAATTGGACTATTTATCTGAATCCTGAGCCACAAGATGAAACTGTCTGTATGCCACAGTCTGTATAATAGTATTGATATATGACAGTTTTGGCGCATGGGAGGGGAGACAGAGACGAGAGCTCCATGTAAACACCTTTTTGTACATGTCTTATGTTTATGCGCAAAATGGGAACTTTTCTAGATTTTGGGTGTGTTCATATTCCCTATACATTCCTTATACATTCCAAAGGGGGAATTCCTTTGCGCCCCGTTCCACTAACACTAACTGAGACTGTCAGATGGATTCAGAGCCAAATTATCACGAGAGGAGGGGGGCCAATACAATACTGCTGAAGCTCTGGAGGGCATCACAGCTGAAATGGTAGCAATAAGGACCGTAGCATTACAAAACCGAATGGCCCTCAATTACCTGTTAGCTGAGAAAGGGGGAACGTGTGCCCTGATAGGATCTGAATGTTGCACTTACATTCCTGATAGTTCAGAAAACATAACCAATCTCGCTGATCACATAAGAAGGGAGGTGAAGAAGTTATCCACACCAGCAGAAGGATCTAGCTGGTTTGATTGGCTATCAGATGGATCTTGGAGATCCTATCTCATTGTAGGTTGCCTTAACCTTTGTTGTAAAGTAATGATGGCAAGGTTAGCAAACCCTCTTGTGGTCAAGGGCTCCCGAGTTATGATCCAACGAACTAAAGAACTACTCGACACTAACAACAATATGATTCAGGAAATAGAGTGTGAACGGATACTCCTAGAATGATCCTAAGTGTTATCATGGAATGATAAAAGGGGGGAATGTGAATGTTTAAAAATGTATAGAGACATTGAAGTTGAGAATGTGGGAATTGTATAGGGACAGTATAAGCTAACAAAGAATTCATGGAGGAATAGCCATGACATCTCAGACTCGAGACTGCGAAATGTTACAACACTAACATGTATTGAAACAAAACCCACAGCTTGCAGAAAAACCTCAAGGTCTTATTAAATCATGTTATTAACCTGAAACATTAACAGAAGGTCTTTATTTAAAATCAGACCATACTTAGGTCGGCTTATGAGTGGACAAAGGGAAAGAGGGATCAAAAGAGATAGGCTGAACTAGGATGTCACTCTAGCCCTATCTTGTTATCTTTTGCCGAAAATGTATAACTATCGTCCCTTTACAATGTAACGTCACTTTGTCCGTAGTAAGTGGGTGCGTTCGAACAGACTTGCATTCCTTCTGTCTGATAAAGTCCCCGATCGGGATTTGCTTTTTAAATAAAAGCTTGCTTTGTTTAAAGCACAAACGGTATTTGTTTCAGTAATTTTGCTGAAACAATTTGAGGTAAAAGAATCCAGAAACCAACACATGTACCATGAAACCTCACTCACTAGTTTGTTATATCGGGGAATTTCATATTGTTATGGGTGGTGTTCATGGTCTGTTCTATATTGAGACGATTGGATTACTTGGGATACTCTGTTTCTCTGCCGTTTACCATGAAACCTCACTCACTCGTCCTGGTACATCACACTCCCGTGTACCATGAAAGCACACTCACTGGTCCTGGTACAGCGCACTCCCGTGTACCATGAAACCTCACTCACTCGTCCTGGTACATCACACTCCCGTGTACCATGAAAGCACACTCACTCGTCCTGGTACATCACACTCCCGTGTACCATGAAAGCACATTCACTCGTCCTGGTACATCACACTCCCGTGTACCATGAAAGCACACTCACTGGTCCAGTTACATCACACTCCTGTGTACCATGAAAGCACACTCACTGGTCCAGTTACATCACACTCCCGTGTACCATGAAAGCACACTCACTGGTCCTGGTACATCACACTCCCGTACACCGTGAAAGAACACTCACTGGTCCTGGTACATCACACTCCCGTTTACCGTGAAAGCTCACTCACTGGTCCTGGTGTATCACACTCCTGTGTACCATGAAAGCACACTCATCGGTCCTGGTACATCACACTCCCGTGTACCATGAAAGCTCAATCACTGGTCCTGGTGTATCACACTCCTGTGTACCATGAAAGCACACTCATTGGTCCTGGTACATCACACTCCCGTGTACCATGAAAGCACACTCACTGATCCTGGTACAGCACACTCCTGGCTCCAGTTACAGGACATTCCCGAGTCCCAGTCCAGCAGAATCCCGGATCCACGTACAGTACGGATAATAAGAAAACCGCTGGGAATCCACATCTGGAAGAAAGCGGGGGCCAGACCCTTATGGGAGTGTTTGCTTGAACTGAACTGGAGTAGACATGCTCAGCAGTTTCTAATTGTTCATATTTTACTGTGTTTGATAAGGGTTATATTTTATATAAACCCATCGTGGCATATCGACCAAACTAATGATAAACCACGATTATGGTCATTTTAAGTTCTCATCAATTTAACCCAACCTGGGAGACAAGCATTCTACCATTGATGTTATTATTGGTGCAAAAACTGAACCATTGCTGCTGTTGTCAATAGTCCAGTAACACATGATACTGTGCCGGTTATTTAAAACCACATGCCTTTCAAAGCTTGTGTTAAATTGGTGAATAACCGGAGTGTTCAATGTGCGAATATCCAGCCTTTAAATGGGGCAATACCCGGATTGTTAAATGGGTCCGTGCCATTAAACAGCAGCGGGTTGTGGAAAGTAAATCAAACAGATTAGAGGATCACCTCATAATTCCCCAAACAGTGATCACGGGTTTACCACCGTAATCATCCACTTTCATTCATCCTGTTCTTCCAGGAAACATACATGTGCTGGCAACTAATGTAGTGATTATTCTATTGGGTTCGTCATTCAAAGACCATGACCAATTCGGCAGAGCCCATTAATCCGTCGGGATGAAGAATCCTCTATTCAAGTTTCTGTTCAGTTGCTGGTTTTGTCAGTGATCGGCCCCTCCGTTGGTTCTCGCTGCGTCCGCAACAGCTAGAAAGAAAGTGAGAGAAAGAGAGAGAGAGAGAGAGAGAGAGAGACCGGGGGAAAATCTGTTCCATTTCTGTCCCTTCCCTGAAGACCAACAATCCAAAGTCGGATGATTCCTCTTACCCCCACGTGTGGTTCCTGTGTTTGGGCAGAGGATGAAATTTAAAGCAGCCATTGCCAGGATATTACTGCCAGCGTTGGTGCAGTCCGTGGATATTACTGCCAGAGTTGGTGTAGCCGTGGATATTACTGCCAGAGTTGGTACAGTCCATGGATATTACTGTCAGAGTTGGTGCAGTCCGTGGATATTATTGTCAGAGTTGGTACAGTCCATGGATATTACTGCCAGAGTTGGTACAGTCCATGGATATTCCTGCCAGAGTTGGTGCAGCCCATGGATATTACTGTCAGAGTTGGTACAGTCCATGGATCTTACTGCCAGAGTTGGTGCAGTCCTTGCATATTACTGTCAGAGTTGGTGCAGTCAGTGGATATTACTGTCAGAGTTGGTACAGTCCATGGATATTACTGTCAGAGTTGGTACAGTCCATGGATATTACTGTCAGAGTTGGTACAGTCCATGGATATTCCTGCCAGAGTTGGTGCAGCCTATGGATATTACTGTCAGAGTTGGTACAGTCCATGGATCTTACTGCCAGAGTTGGTGCAGCCCATGGATATTACTGTCAGAGTTGGTACAGTCCATGGATATTACTGCCAGAGTTGGTACAGTCCGTGGATATTACTGTCAGAGTTGGTACAGTCCATGGATATTACTGCCAGAGTTGGTGCAGTCCAGGGCTCCAGAAGATGAGGCAGAGGATGTGAAAGAAGTGAAACTGAAAGTGCAGATATTAGTTTAATCGTGAGACAGGACCCATTACTGCGGCATGAACCTCTCACCTGAAGATTATTCCCACCAGAGTTCGCCCTGTGCGGCTTTAACGGTGCAAGTGGGCAGTGCGTGAGACATATATGGCAGCACAGCCTCGGGAAATGCCATGGTGGTGAGATTCGACCCTGACTTAGAGAAACCCATCCTTATACTTCTGATGGCTTGGACTGAAGTTTCAGGTACAATTGTTACGCTGCAGAATGCATCCACTTATCTCTGTTACCTTTTGGCATTAGATACCTCCAACCCACCGTCTTACAGCAGCAGATGGGAGTTTTAAGGTAAAGCTTTAGTCGTACGTGTTCATAGGAGGCATGTGGGCGAGAAGGCGAGTGTTGACTGGGTGAAAGGACCGGCAAGATAACTGTCATGTATTCAACCAGCATTGTAACCCATGTAGAAACTGACAAGTTGCACACTGTGAGAACAATGACCACTAGGTGATGAACTTGTGGGAGACACTCCTAACTTGGACATTCAGGTATAAAAGGGGAAGCTCCACCCACCTCCATCACTTGAGTGCTGTGGAATAAAGGACAGGTCACAGACTGATCTTCTCTCAATACTATACTGTATAGTAAGGACGTATCAATGGCGACGAGAAACTGGGATTTAAACCACGTGAGCATGGCCACTAGCAGAACGAGAGTGTTATGGAATGGTTGGGACAGAGAATCAACATTGTCAAAGCAGCACGCAGTTCTCCAGGCAGACAAGGGCAATTGGGCATGCCCCAACATGTAGTCGAGCCCAGCGGGGGAGTTTGACAGAGACAATGGCTAGTCGAACGGCGATTTACGCCATTGCAAGGGACAATGCGGCCAGTAATGGAGCCATCAACACCTGTTAATGGCGCACTTAAGGACAATCACAGAGGCAGTCAGAGACGATCGACTGGCAAGGGGCCTTTTGTTTCCAACAACAGCTCATGTTGGAGGTGTGGAGGCACACACTCAGCCGGAGTTTGCAGAGATGAGCAAAATACCTGCAGAAATTAATGCTGGGGAAATCGGTGGAAGCTGAAGTTCAGCGAGTTCATGTGGAGCACGTATACAATTCATACAGCAGGACGCCACCGATAATGATAAAAGTGCTCCTCAATGGCATCCCAGTATCAATGGAGCTAGACACGGGGGCCAGCCAGTCCCTGAAGAGTATCAAACAGTTCGAAAAGTTGTGGGCGTCCAAGGCCAGGAGGGCAAAATTATCGCCGATTGACGCATAGCTACGGACTTACACAAAGGAGATCATTCAGATGCTAGGCAGCACCACGGTAGTCATGACCTACAAAGGTTCGGAGAACAGGTTGCCACTCTGGATTGTCCTGGGGGTCGGTCCCGCACTACCGGGGAGGAGTTGGCTTGCTGTCATGAACTGGAAATGGGGCGATGTCTCTGCATAGAAACATAGAAACATAGAAAATAGGTGCAGGAATAGGCCATTCGGCCCTTCTAGCCTGCACCGCCATTCAATGAGTTCATGGCTGAACATGCAACTTCAGTACCCCATTCCTGCTTTCTCACCATACCCCTTGATTCCCCTAGTAGTAAGGACTTCATCTAACTCCTTTTTGAATATATTTAGTGAATTGGCCTCAACAACTTTCTGTGGTAGAGAATTCCACAGGTTCACCACTCTCTGGGTGAAGAAATTCCTCCTCATCTCGGTCCTAAATGGCTTCCCCCTTATCCTTAGACTGTGTCCCCTGGTTCTGGACTTTCCCAACATTGGGAACATTCTTCCTGCATCTAACCTGTCTAACCCCGTCAGAATGTTAAACGTTTCTATGAGGTCGCCTCTCATTCTTCTGATCTCCAGTGAATACAAGCCCAGTTGATCCAGTCTTTCTTGATAGGTCAGTCCCGCCATCCCGGGAATCAGTCTGGTGAACCTTCGCTGCACTCCCTCAATAGCAAGAATGTCCTTCCTCAGGTTAGGAGACCAAAACTGTACACAAAACTCCAGGTGTGGCCTCACCAAGGCCCTGTACAATTGTAGGAACACCGCCCTGTCCTTGTACTCAAATCCCCTCGCTATGAAGGCCAACATGCCATTTGCTTTCTTAACCGCCTGCTGTACCTGCATGCCAACCTTCAATGACTGATGTACCATGACACCCAGGTCTCTTTGCACCTGCCCTTTTCCGAATCTGTCACCATTCAGATAATAGTCTGTCTCTCTGTTTTTACCACCAAAGTGGATCACCTCACATTTATCCACATTATACTTCATCTGCCATGCATTTACCCATTCATCTAACCTATCCAAGTCGCTCTGCAGCCTCACAGAATCCTCCTCGCAGCTCACACTGCCACCCAACTTAGTGTCATCCGCAAATTTGGAGATACTACATTTAATCCCCTCGTCTAAATCATTAATGTACAGTGTAAACAGCTGGGGCCCCAGCACAGAACCTTGCGGTACCCCACTAGTCACTGCCTGCCATTCTGAAAATTCCCCATTTACTCCTACTCTTTGCTTCCTGTCTGACAACCAGTTCTCAATCCATGTCAGCACACTACCCCCAATCTCATTTGCTTTAACTTTGCACATTAATCTCTTGTGTGGGACCTTGTTGAAAGCCTTCTGAAAGTCCAAATATACCACATCAACTGGTTCTCCCTTGTCCACTCTACTGGAATCATCCTCAAAAAATTCCAGAAGATTTGTCAAGCATGATTTCCCTTTCACAAATCCATGCTGACTTGGACCTATCATATTACCTCTTTCCAAATGCACTGCGATGACATCCTTAATAATTGATTCCATCATTTTACCCACTACCGATGTCAGGCTGACCGGTCTGTAATTCCCTGTTTTCTCTCTCGCTCCTTTTTTAAAAAGTGGGGTTACATTGGCTACCCTCCACTCCATAGGAACTGATCCAGAGTCAATGGAATGTTGGAAAATGACTGTCAATGCATCCATTATTTCCAAGTCCACCTCCTGAAGTACTCTGGGATGCAGTCCATCAGGCCCTGGGGATTTATTGGTCTTCAATCCCATCAATTTCCCCAACACAATTTCCCGACTAATAAGGATTTCCCTCAGTTCCTCCTCCTTACTAGACCCTCCGACCCCTTTTATATCCGGAAGGTTGTTTGTGTCCTCCTCAGTGAATACCGAACCAAAGTACTTGTTCAATTGGTCCGCCATTTCTTTGTTGTCCGTTATGACTTCCCCTGATTCTGACTGCAGGGGACCTACGTTTGTCTTTACTAACCTTTTTCTCTTAACATATCTATAGAAACTTTTGCAATCCGTCTTCATGTTCCCTGCAAGCTTCTTCTCATACTCCATTTTCCCTGCCCTAATGAAACCTTTTGTCCTCCTCTGCTGAGTTCTAAATTTCTCCCAGTCCCCGGGTTCTCTGCTATTTCTGGCCAATTTGTATGCCACTTCCTTGGCTTTAATGCGATCCCTGATTTCCCTTGATAGCCACGGTTGAGCCACCTTCCCTTTTTATTTTTACGACAGAGAGGAATGTACAATTGTTATAGTTCATCCATGCGGTCTCTAAATGTCTGCCATTGCCCATCAACAGTCAACCCCTTCAGTCGCAATTTCCTCTGTGGATCAAGTATCATGCTCACAGATCCTGGACAAATTTGACTCACTGTTTCAACCCGGCATTGGCACTTCCATGGGGGCCACGGTAGTGATTCACATAAACCCGGATGCGAAGCCAGTACACCACAAGGCCCGAGCGGTGCCGTACGTGATGCGGGAAAATATAGAAGGTGAATAGGACCGCCTGCTGAGGGAAGACATCATCTCACCCATCGAATTCATTGACTGGGCGATCCCGATTGTGCCTGTGCTCAAGGCGGATGGGTCGGACACGCTATGTGGTGATTACAAGGCCATCATCAATCGGGTGTCACTCCAAGCCCAGTACCTGCTACCGAGAGCGGAGGACCTCTTTGCGACGCTATCCGGTGGCAAACCTTTTTCAAAATTGGACCTGATCTCAGCTTACATGACCCAGGAGCTGGCGAGTGAGTCGAAGAAGCTAACCACCATCACGACACACAAGGGGTTGTTTGAGTACAACAGATGTCCGTTCGGGATTCGCTCCGCCGCCGCGATCTTCCAACGAAATATGGAAAGCCTCCTCAAGTTGATTCCAGGGATGGTGATTTTTCAAGACGACATCCTCATCATGGGTTGCGATACTGAAGAACACCTGCACAACCTGGAGGAGGTGCTACGCAGACTGGACCGGGTAGGGCTGCGACAGAAAAAGGCAAAGTGCGTCTTCCTAGCTCCAGAGGGAATTCCTGGGGATGAGGGTCGTAGCAGACGGGATCAGCCCGACTGCGTCCAAGACGGAAGCGATCCAGAGAGCACCCAGACCCCGTAACACGACGGAGCTGCGTTCGTTCCTGGGGCTCCTGAACTATTTTGGTAAATTTCTTCCCAAATTGAGCACGCTGCTAGAGCCGCTACACGTGCTCCGACACAAAGATCGCAAATGGGTCTGGGGGGACAGCCAGGAAAGTGCTTTTAATAGAGCACGCAATTTGTTATGTTCCAACAATCTATTAACACTATATGACCCATGTAAGAAACTTATGATCTTATGATAACATGTGATGCGTCGTCCTATGGTGTCAGGTGTGTGTTGCAGCATGTCAATGCCAAGGGTCAGTTACAGCCGATAGCTTCGGCCTCCAGAAGTCTGTCCCAGGCAGAAAGGGGCTATGGGATGGCAGAAAAGGAGGCGCTTGCATGTGTATATGTGGTAAAGAAAATGCACCAGTACCTGTTTGGCAAGAAATTTGAGCTGGAGACAGATCACAAACCCCAACGTCCCTTTTGGTCGACAACAAGGCCATAAATGCAAACGCATCGGCCCCCATACAGAGGTGGACACTCGCGTTAGCCGCCTGTGACTATACAATTCGGCACAGACCGGGCACTGAAAACTGCGCCGATGCACTCAGCAGGCTCCCACTAGCAACCACTGAGGGGGCTACCGAGCATGCCGCTGAGATGGTCATGGCTGTTGAAGCTTTCGGATGCGAAGGCTCACCTGTGACAGCACGTCAGATTAAACCCGCTATTGCCTTTATTCAAGAAATGTGTCCTGAATGGGGACTGGGCAGCCACAAACGGAGCATGCCCTGAGGAATTTAAACCATTTCACGGGGGCAGGGATGAACTCTCGATTCAGGCCGATTGCCTACTGTGGGGAAACCGCGGAGTCATGCCCCAGATGGGCAGAGAGGTGTTCATCAGAGAACTCCACAATAAGCACCCGGACATTTTCATGATGAAGGCAATTGCCAGATCACACGTTTGGTGGCCAGGGATAGACGCAGGTCTGGAACTTTGTGTTCGCAGGTTCAACACGTGTGCCCAACTGGTCAATGCGCCCAGGGAAGCCCCCCTTAGCCCCTGGCCATGGCCCGTCAAGCCTTGGTCACGCATCCATGTGGACTACGCAGGTCCTTTCATGGGAAAAATGTTTTTGGTTGCAGTAGACGCCTACTCCAAATGGATCAAGTATTACATTTTAAATTCAAGCACATCACCTGCCACGCTAGAAAGTCTACGGGCAATGTTCGCCACCCATGGTCTACTGGATGTCTTGGTCAGCAACAATGGCTTGTGCTTCACAAGCACTGAATTTCAGATCTTCATGGCAGGCAATGGAATTAACCATGTCAGAATGGCACTGTTAGTGTTAGTGTTTTATCAGAAGAATCACTCAACACTCAGAGTCGGTTCCAACCCCAATGCGGCCTTTATTAACGCCAGCGGGGAGGAAGCCTCAGGACTGGAACCAGGCTTCTCTCCACAGAACAAAGGGTTTCATGGATCTCTATATGTTTTACAACAGTTTTTACTACAGTTACATCAATCCATTTCGGCTGGATACTATCCAATCATATAGATTATGAATTCAACTAGACCAATAGATAGAGTCAGTTTCTAAACATAAAGTGGCTCATGTGTTGCTAAGAGATGTGTTGCTAAGAGATCTGTTGCTAAGGAGTGTGTTGCTCGGAACGACTCATGTATCCTGAGACATAGTCCAGGCTCCCCTTATCTTACTGTCCTTGGGTAGCCTCCTTATCTTAATCCTGTTACAGAGTCGTATTGTTCTTACATCCAACAGAACATTCTCCTTCGGAGGCCTGAATGATTGGAGACATCTGCAGAATTTGCTTGTTATTCCCGTGTGTGGGAAACAACAATTATCAGTTTCCAGGAATGCGGTCCATTTCAGCTAACAGAAATCCCTTGAGGCCTCACGGGTAGCCATTTTACGGTATTCGAGTTAAATATTTAGTTCTAACCTTATACTACAGGTGTAGTTCTAACCTTATGCTATAGGTGCCGTTGCCCTAGGTTTTGATATATTCAGCAGGTGCCTAATGCCTACAACAGCACCATTCAAACTGGCTTCAAATGGCCAGGCAGAACGAGCAGTGCAGATAATCAAATAGGGGATGCTCGGAATCCAAGGGGGTTCCCGATAAAGCCGCTTATCACGCTTCCTATTGGCCTACAGATTCCGAACACACTCGCTCACAGGGGTTCCAGCCACAGAGCTGCTAATGAAAAGGACGCTCAAAACCAGGTTATCCCTTATACACCCCACCATGAAAGGAATTGTCGAGAACAGGCGCCAGTCACAATGTGACTACAATGACAGGAATGTGAGGGCGCGATGTATTGATGTAATTGACCCTGTCTTTGTCCTCAACTACCCTGCAGGGCCCAAATGGCTCGCAGGCACTGTGATTGCAAAATGGGGAGAATAGGATTCTGGGAGCTAAACTTACCAATGGACAAATCTGCCGCAAACACGTGGATCAAACAAAAATGAGGTTCAGCAACCCCACAGAAGAAGCAGAGGAAGAACACAGGTGACCGAACACCGGAACCAAAGGGAAGAGAGCCCAGTAACTGTGGGCAGTCCGAATAGGCCTGAGGCACCGCAAACAGCAGACACACAGGCCAGCGCCCAACAACCGGAGCCCCAACTCAGGTGCTCTACAAGAGAGCGTAAACCACCAGAGAGACTCAACCTGTGATCCCAATAAGATTTGCGGGGGAGGTGATGTCATGTATTCAACCAGCATTGTAACCCATGTATAAACTGACAAGTTGTACACTGTGAGAACAATGACCACGAGGTGGTGAACTTGTGGGAGACACTCCTAACCTGGACCTTCAGGTATAAAAGGGGAAGCTCCACCCACCTTCATCACTTGAGTGCAATGGAATAAAGGACAGGTCACAGACTGACCTTCTCTCAAGCATGGGCCTCGTTTGCATTTATAATGTGGAGTAAGGACATATCAATAACTTTACTCTGAAGGATCAAACACACCGTTCTGGTTTTGGTGAAGAAGATAATCATTGATCTGAAGTGTGGGGTTGAAGACGTGGAAAATGCTGCCTGGTGTCATGGTCTAACAGGTCATTTGATTCAGCTTACAGTTTTTAAACCTTCCTGCTGTGTTGTTGGTGGCACAACGGGAGAATGCGGATTAGTGAACTGTGTGTCCGAATGTCACCATGTGTACACCGACTTGCCATCTGGTGTGATATTGGCTATTTGGGCAGAAATGCGGTGTTGTAAGCTCCGCGTCCCCTGTGTTAATCCTTCTAAAGGGCTCCGCAACTTCCGTGTGCAGGAAGACCCGGAGCTTGTGATCTGTCAAGGTATGCCTTGTTTATTATAGATCAGAATTTAAAAACAAAATGACGTGCAAATACTTAATATTTGTTTAATAAAATATTGGCACGGCTTAAAATGTTTCATATAATTTTTCAAAATATTAACTTTAATTTTATTTGTTTTCAGAAAGTGGTTTTTAATTAAATTTGAAAATCAGAACATTTATGCTCAGTAAAATTTGTCGTTTAATTATTTGTGGATTCGATTCGGAAATGGCTATAATGGAATTCTCCATTTTGATCGGAGGACCATTCCCACGTGATCTCAGGAACGCTTCCAAATTGTCTGCGTCCCTGGGATCCGTGGGTCTTCACACAGGCGACAGCTGCAGGCCCCAGACCAGAACTCTGTGCAGCCTGGGAACCTGGAGGTCTGCTTGGGAATATTTTGTGTGTCTGAGGTGTACTCCAGATGTTCGCCTCCGACTGCAATTTCAGGACATTGCTTCACTGAAATGAAGATATCTCTGTCAGGTGGAGAATTGATCTTGTAATTCATGCAATAATGAACATGCACCGCTGATAATACAAAGACTCATCTCATTGGATGACCAGAACTCCCTTCTCCATATAACCATAAACTCCCTTTAACTGCAGCTAGCAGCGATCTTCTAATTCTGGAACAGGCAACATTCCCCAACTTTTGATCATACACATGGCAAAGCTTCAGCAGCAATCAGCGATCTTCCTCCCTGATAGTGACAACCCAGAGTTGTTGTCATTTAACGGTGTGTTTTACCATTCAAACCTTAACAGGAAAATGTGCTGGGGAAATATTCTGTTCTTCTCGAGATGAATATCGGCCATGTGGAGCAAAGGACGTCGGATAAGATAACTAACCCTCCATGTGTCTGTTGTGATGGCTACAACCCCACAATGCATTCTTCAATACACACATTTAGGACGTGCATCTTTGGCCTTTGTCCATCACTCATAGATTGCAAAGATTTCAGTTCACCTTCCTGTAAATAATAATCTCAGCACAAAGGACTGGAGATCAGCTTGTGCGCTGGTTTCCCTCCCAGGGTTGAAATCAGCATTGTCCTCTCTATCCCTGCCCCAGTAACACAATTTTTCTCTCTATCCCTGCCCCAGTAACACAGGCACAAATGGCTGTCCTGTGGACTACCCTTTGGTTCTGTGTAGGTTCTGTAAAATTGGAGTTTCTTTGGCGAACACTGTGAATGGGAGAGCTGGTATGACTTGTATATGAAGCGCCTGTACTGAATTAAAACATAACGTTTTGCTAAAGAAGAAAATTAATGACTCAACATGTTACTATTCAGAAGAATGAGAGGTGACCTTATTGAAACAGATAAGATAATGAGGGGGCTCGACAAGGTGGATGCAGAGAGGATGTTTCCACGAATAGGGGAAACTAAAACTAGGTGACATAGATAGAATAAGGGGCTGCCCATATAAAACTAAGATGAGGAGAAGTTTTTTCTCTCAGAGGGTTGTAATTCTGTGGAATTCTCTGCCCCAGAGAGCTGTGGAAGCTGGGTCATTGAATATATTTAAGGCGGAGATAGACAGAGTTTTGAGTAATAACGGAGGGAAGGACATGGAAGTGGAGCTGAGTCCATGAACAGATCAGCCATGATCTTATTGAAGGGTGGAGCAGGTTCGAGGGGCTGAATGGCTGCCTCCTGCTCCTATTTCTTATGTTCTTGTGACTAGAAAGGTGAAGTAAAGCTGACCCACCGCACGTCATGTTGGATCTGTTATTGAGCACGCGTTCCGTATATTCTCTGGGTTACAGCTTCACTGCTTATGAGGCAAAATACCGAATAAGTGCATACAAACGCGAGAAATAAGAGCAGGAGTCGGCCATTCACCCCTTCGAGCTTGCTCCGTCGTACAATGAGAACATGGCTGATCTTCTACCTCAACTCCACTTTCCCACACTATCCCCATATCCCACCATTCCCTTAAGATCCAAAAATCTGTCGATCTCTGTCTTGAATAAGCACAACAACTGAGCTGCCACTGCCATTTGTGGAATATAAATGCAAAGATTCACAATTCTCTGAGTGAAGAAATGTTTTCTCATCTCAGTAACTAGTGGGGTGCCCCAGGGATCAGTGCTGGGACCCCAACTATTTACAATCTATATTAACGACTTGGAAGAAGGGACCGAGTGTAACATAGCCACATTGGCTGACGATACAAAGATGGGAGGAAAAGCAACGTGTGAGCTAGCAAAAAATCTGCAAAAGGACATAGACAGGATAAGTGAGTGGGCAAACATTTGGCAGATGGAGTATAATGTTGGAAAGTGTGAGGTCATGCACTTTGGCAGAAAAAAATCAAAGAGCAAGTTATTATTTAAATGGAGAAAGATTGCAAAGTGCTGCAGTACGGCAGGACCTGGGGGTACTTGTGCATGAAACACAAAAGGTTAGCATGCAGGTACAGCAAGTGATCAGGAAGGCCAATGGAATCTTGGCCTTTATTGCAAGGGGATGGAGTATAAAAGCAGGGAAATCTTGCTACAGTTATACAGGGTATTGGTGAGGCCACACCTGAAATACTGCGTGCAGTTTTGGTTTCCATATTTGCAAAAGGATATACCTGCTTTGTTGGCAGTTCAGTTTATGTTTACTAGGTTGATTACGGCAATGAGGGGGTTGACTTATGAGGAAAGGTTGAGTAGATTGGGCCTCTACTCATTGCAATTCAGAAAAATGAGAGGTGATCTTATCGAAACATATAAGATTATGTTGGGGCTTGACAAGGTGAATGCAGAGAGGATGTTTCCACTGATGTGGGAGACTAGAACTAGGGGGCATAATCTTAGAATAAGGGGCCCCCCATTTAAAACTGAGATGATGAGACATTTCTTCTCTCAGTTGGTTGTAAATCTTGGAATTCGCTGCCTCAGAGAGCTGTGGAAGCTGGGACATTGAATAAATTTAAGCCAGAAATAGATAGTTTCTTAAATGAAAAGGAAATAATGGGTTATGGGGATGTGCAGGGAAGTATAACTGAGTCCATGATCGGATCAGCCATGATACTATTCAATGGTGGAGCAGGTTCGAGGGGCAGTATGGCCATGCAATAAAGATACTGCAGTTATCATGGGCGACTTTAATCTACATATTGATTGGGCTAGACAAACTGGTAGCAATGAGATGGAGGAGGATTTCCTGGAGTGTATTAGGGATGGTCTTCTCGACCAATGTCTTGAGGAACCAACTAGAGTGATGGCCATCCTAGACTGGGTGATGTGTAATGAGAGAGGACTAATTAGCAATCTTGATGTGCGAGGCCCCTTGGGAAAGGGTGACCATAATATGATAGAATTCGTTATTAAGATGGAGAGTGTCAAAGTTAATTCAGAGACTAGGGTCCTGAACTTCAGGAAAGGTAACTTCGATGGTATGAGATGTGAATTGGCTAGAATAGACAGGTGAGTGATACTTAAAGGGTTGATGGTGAATCAGCAATGGCAAACATTTAAAGATCACATGGATGAACTTCAACAATTGTACGTCCCTGTCTGGAGTAAAAATAAAACGGGGAAGGTGGCTCAACCGTGGCTAACAAAGGAAATTAAAGATAGTGTTAAATCCAAGGAAGAGGCATATAAATTCGCCAGAAAAAGCAGCAAACCTGAGGACTGGGAGAAATTTAGAATTCAGCAGAGGAGGACAAAGGTTTAATTAGGAGTGGGAAAATAGAGTATAAAAGGAAGCTTTCTGGGTACATAAAAACTGACTGCAAAAGATTCTATAGATACGTGAAGAGAAAAAGATTAGTGAAGACAAATGTAGGTCCCTTGCAGTCAGATTCAGTTGAATTTATAATGGAGATAAAAGAATTGGCGGACCAGTTGAACAAATACTTTGGTTCTGTCTTCATGAAGGAAGACACAAATAACCTTCCGGAAATACTAGGGGGCCGAGGATCTAGTGAGAAAGAAGAACTGAAGGAAATCCTTATTAAGCAGGAAATTGTGTTAGGGAAATTGATGGGATTGAAGGCCGATAAATCCCCAGGGCTAGATAGTCTGCATCCCAGAGTACTTAAGGAAGTGGCCCCAGAAATAGTGAGGACGTTTTTTGAGGATGTAACGAGTAGAGTGGACAAGGGAGAACCAGTGGATGTGGTGTATTTGGACTTTCAAAAGGCTTTTGCCAAGGTTCCACACAAGAGATTGATGTGCAAAATTAAAGCACATGGTATTGGGGGTAATGTACTGATATGGATAGATAACTGGTTGGCAGACAGGAAGCA
Source organism: Pristiophorus japonicus (assembly GCF_044704955.1). Lineage (NCBI taxonomy): Eukaryota > Metazoa > Chordata > Chondrichthyes > Pristiophoridae > Pristiophorus > Pristiophorus japonicus. The sequence continues at coordinate 4,530,144 of NW_027254488.1, forward strand.
GAGAGTCGGGTTAAAGGGGTCCTTTTCAGAATGGTAGGCAGTGACTAGTGGGGTGCCGCAGGGTTCAGTGCTGGGACCCCAGCTCTTTACATTATACATTAACGATTTAGCTGAAGGAATTGACTGTAATATCTCCAAGTTTGCAGATCACTCTCAACTGGGTGGCGAGGTGAGCTGTGAGGAGGATGCTTAGAGGCTGCAGGGTGACTTGGACAGGTTAGGTGAGTGGGCAAACGCATGGCAGATGCAGTATAATGTGGATAAATGTGAGCTTATCCACTTGGGTGGCAAAAGCCCGAAGGCAGAATATTATCAGAATGGCGGAAGATTAGGAAAAGGGGAGGTGCAACGAGACCTGGGTGTCATGGTACATCAGTCATTGAAAGTTGGCATTCAGGTACAGCAGGTGGAGATTAAGGCAAATGCTGTGTTGGCCTTCATAGCTAGGGGATTTGAGTATAGGAGCAAGGTGGTCTTACTGCAGTTGTGCAGGGCATTAGTGAGGCCTCACCTGGAATATTGTGTTAAGTTTTGGTCTCCTAATCTGAGGAAGGATGTTCTTGCTATTGAGGGAGTGCAGCGAAGGTTCATCAGACTAATTTCCAGGATGGCAGGACTGACATATGAGAAGAGACTGGATCGACTGGACCTGTATTCACTGGAGTTTGGAAGGATGAGAGGGGATCTCATCGAAACATATAAAATTCTGACAGGTTAGATGCAGGAAGAATGCTCCCGATGTTGGGGCAGTCCAGCACCAGGGAACATAGTCTAAGGATAAGGGGTAAGTCATTTAGGACTGAGATGAGGAGAAACCTCTTCACTCAGAGAATTGTTAACCTGTGGAATTCCCTGCCGCAGAGAGTTGTTGATGCCAGTTCATTGGATGTATTCAAGAGGGAGTGAGATGTGGCACTTACGGCTAAAAGGATCAAGGGGTATGGAGAGAAAGCAGGAAAAGGGTACTGAGGTGAATGATCAGCCATGATCTTATTGAATGGTGGTGCAGGCTCAAAGGGCCGAATGGCCTACTCCTGCACCTGTTTTCTATGTTTCTATGTTTCTATACTTAATATAGGGTGGCCAGTTCACATCAGGGCAGCATGGACCATTGGTCACAGACCAACTGATGAAAAGTGCAAATGATAAAGGAGAAAACTACTGAAACTCTCGTTGACACAGGCATGTCTTTCAAATCCTCAGCTGGGGATGAGTTTTGCTCTTGGTACTTATATTCCACTTTGTCAAATGCTGTTCTTTACTCGATCTGAACTTCACATCTTCCTGCTCTTTCATTTTTTCATTGAGGTGTTCAATCCCACTCTTTCCCTTTCCCTTTGCTCTCCTTGAACCTTTGTTGGTTTCTCTCTGTTCCATCACCATTCCAGGTGTTACTGCGTCGGTTCGTAGTGCATAAAATGGTCATGTGACCAAATGCTCTCAGAACGCAACAGGAGCCCGATAATTTCAGCCGAACATCACACACTGCTTGTAGTGCAAGATTGTGTGTGTGAGAGCGGTTATATCTTCAGATCCTCAGTGGGATTACTTATGGAGTGCACAGCTCGCAGTCTGGACGCAAACCGCTCATATTTCCGCTCATATTGCCCAGTCAATATCCACCATGAGGCTCGGTAATTGCAAACGTAACATTCCTGAAAGCAAAGAGCTATTTCCAAAAGCGAAAAACGTGCAGACCGAATGCACTATTTCCTCTTCACACTTCAGACTGCACTTCCTCAGCGCGGACAATGCTAGAAATACACAGCCATCAACAATTGAATAATCGGTGTTTGCAACACAGCAGGAGGCCATTCTGTCCAGCACATATCTGCCAGCGGTTTGTTGGAGTAATCGAACACTACTCCCTCTGCTCTGCTCTCTCCCTCCATAGTCTTGTGTCTTCATCTGAGTCAAATATTGCTCACTTTTGCCTCAGAAGTTGCAGTGGTGTCTGCCTCAAGTACTTCCTGTCGACAATCATTCCCTTCCCCAAAAACTCCTCCTGTACAAACATCATTTATTATCTCCTCTTACTCTCTTAATGTTTGTATAAACAGTGGAATAGTGTTTCCAGATTATACAACATAAGAACATAAGAAATAGGAGCAGGAGTAGGCCATACGGCCATCGAGCCTGCTCCGCCATTCAATAAGATCATGGCTGATCCGATCATGGACTCATCTCCACTTCCCCGCCCGCTCCCCATAACCCCTTATCGCCTTATCGTTTAAGAAATTGTCTATTTCTGTCTTAAATTTATTCAACGCCCCAGCTTCCACAGCTGTCTGAGTCAGCGAATTCCACAGATTTACAACCCTCTGAGAGAAGAAATTTTTCCTCAGCTCTGTTTTAGATGGGCGGCCCCTTATTCTAAGATCATGCCCTCTAGTTCTAGTCTCCCCCATCAGTGGAAACATCCTCTCTGCATCCACCTTGTCAAGTCCCCTCATAATCTTATACGTTTCAATAAGATTACCTCTCATTCTTCTGAACTCCAATGAGTAAAGGCCCAACCAACTCAACCTTTCCTCATATGTCAACATAGAAACATAGAAACATAGAAAATAGATGCAGGTGTAGGCCATTCGGCCCTTCGAACTTGCACCACCATTCAATATGATCATGGCTGATCATTCACCTCAGTACCCCTTTCCTGCTTTCTCTCCAAACCCTTTCATCCCTTTAGCCGTGAGGGCCATATCTAACTCCCACTTGAATATATCGAATGAACTGGCATCAACAACTATCTGCAGTAGGGAATTCCACAGGTTCACAACTCTCTGAATGAGGAAATTTCTCTTCATCTCTGTCCTAAATGGCTTACCCCATATCCTTAGACTATGTCCCCTGGTTCTGGACTTTCCAAACATTGCGAACATTCTTCCTGCATTTAAACTGTCCAGTCCCATCAACCCGCTCCTCTCCGGAATCAACCTTGTGAACCTTCTCCGAACTGCCTCCAAAGCAAGTATATCCTTTCATAAATATGGAAACCAAAACTGCACGCAGTATTCCAGGTGTGGCCTCACCAATACCCTGTATAATTGTAGCAAGACTTCCCTGCTTTTAGACTCCATTCCCTTTGTAATAATGGCCAGGATTCCATTGGTCTTCCTGGTCACTTGCTGTATTTGCATACTATTCTTTTGTGTTTCATGCACAAGTACCCCCAGGTCCCGCTGCATTGCAACATTTTGCAACCTTTCTCCATTTAAATAATAACTTGCTCTTTGATTTTTCAGCCAAATTGCATGACCTCACACTTTCCAACATTAAACCCCATCTGCCAAATTTTTGCCCACTCACTTAGCTTGGGGCAACTGTGGGACCAGACTGCTTCCAGGCATCCACAATGAAGCACTCTTTATTTTGGAAAAGTAAAACTGAGAGTGGACAAGTTCCAACCTGGTCAGAGCAATCTGAAGCTTTAATTCATTGACACCCTGGTTGAAGATGTCTTGTAACATGTGCCTGCGTCAGTCTCTGTGGCACAATGGGTTAGTGTGTTCTGCTATTTACCGAAAGGTTGGTGGTTAGAGCCTACCCTGGGACAAAGCCTTTAACTGTTAATTTTCCCTCTGAGGATTCAGTGCCCCACAGTTCCAGGTTGTCAATATGCATTTTGGTTGTGCGAATATATTCCGCAAACATTGTCAGCTGCGCTATTATCCAGTGAGTTCCCACTCCAATACATTTGGGAGCATTCAGTTCAAGTAAAACGATTAAAAAAATAGACTGATCATGTTCCTGCAGCAAACGCATTGGAAATAAATGTCGTCATTGGGTTTGAAGATACTGTTGGAAATTGATTCTATGGATACATATAAGTAACTGGAACATGCCATCGCACCATGTGACACGATATTTAATTTCTGGCTATTGCACAGATGGTATTAGGTGAAACAATTCAGAACACGCTGGATAATTTGAATGATATTTTACCTGCATCTAATAATGAATATTTGTTGAAGAGAAATGCACCATCTCCGTTTTGTCATTTGATCTCTCCTGCCTTCCACCCTGCCCTCCACCATTTCCCTGCCTCTGCACTAACTTAAAACATGTTGCAACTCGAACATTTCCCAGTTCTGAAATTGAACTCAGGACCTCCAGCGGGAGTTGTTTGACTCTGTAGTGGATATTTATCTCCGTGTGACTTCTGCCATTTGGAACGGTGAAATGTTTGTTAAAGAGAGTCAGTGCAGAAGATTCAACATTTCAATTTATTCCTGAACACTGCCTTCTTACTTGAGGACAAAATGTTTCAAACAGTGCATTCCAGATCGTTACACCTCGCTGAGTAAAAATATACCTCCTCTCGCTGCATCCCCCGCCCCGGATTTTTCCTTTTACCAATTATCTTATGTCTGTGTCCTCTGGTTACCGACACTCCTGCTCGTGGAAACAGTTTCCCCATAATTCTGAAAACCTCTATTAAATCTCCCCTTAACTATGATTACTGGGGTTCAATGTGGAGAAGGTTCAGTTCATCCACTTTGCACCGAAGAATGATCGGCCGGGGCATGATCTAAAAACATTATGTTCGAGAATATTTTTTCTGTGATGTAGCCGGTCCTGTTAATTTCAACAAAAGTTGCACCAGATTCCTGGAGTCATAAGCACTTAAAATTTAAACCATTTTCCTAAAATACAGTGTGTAAATGAGATAGGGATAAAAGTTCATCACATGAAAAGAAAAAATAAATGATTGAAGCCACCACTGTCCCTCAGTAACCACATTATTATTTTCTTCATTCTGCAAAAGAAAGTTATCAGTCAATTGATGGTGATTAAATGAATTCTTATTTTTCACATTAGCTGCATGTCATCAATTATATTCAGGTTTTAGTTTGATAATCGTGTTGTAAATATTATCTCCCTGACAAAGAATCGAACCTGTGTTGCAATGGTGCAAGGGGTGGATTCAGCAAATCATTTGAATATGATCTCAAAGTTGCGTGAATTTATGATCACGGTTACAATTTGTTTTGGTGTGAATCAAGTGGATTGAAAATGACAATAATGTCACCAACTATAACGATGCAGCAATAAAACAATTTATAATTTGCTGGTGGTCTAGTGGTAAGGGCTTGGTGATCCCACTGCTCTGTCCTGGGTTTGATTCCCACCTGGGAAGTTGCATTTTTAATTCAAAACCTGACAAAAACAAGAATTCATCTATTTCACAAATCTATATGCAAATCATGTATTACAAAAAGAATGATTGATTTAAACATTATTATGTTCTATGAAATTATTATAATCTATGAAATTCTTTTGTAAAACTTCAACCATTTATTATGCCCTGAGCATGTTTTTATCCCTATCTCATTGGGGTTAATTTGGTGCAAATGATGAACCAGGGCACTGGGTTAGGCAAAGGTTTCTGTAGTGTAGCGGTAATCACGTTTGCCTCACACATGAAATGTCCCCGGCGCGTGCTTTATTTTAGAATATATTTGCTGTAAAATAAATTGAACAGAAGTAGCCCCAGGTTCCCTGTCTGATGAGCAATGAACATTTTAAATCTCCGAAAATACAGAGTGTGTAAATTCAGATCCGGAATAACATTTCATCCTGCAATTATTAAAGTTCAGTTATTGAAGTTTCGACTGTCCTTCAGTCACATTCCGAACTCGGGCTCCCTCTGTGAGCGCCTAACCATTAAACGAGCAGAACACACGTTGTAGAGTTTAATTCTGGACTTAATATTTTCTTTGCTGTTTCACAATAACCAGATCTATGCTCCAAAACCCATCTCACTGTTTCCCGGTGTCAGTCAGAGAAACACATGGGACCGAATCAGTGACTTTGCTTTTTCGACCTGTCATCAGAAGCGCCGCACGGTCCCACTCCGACAGTCAATGAGCTGTTGGGACGTTAGTGTATCCAGGCTGTGGGTGGCCACCCCGAGCGCAGCAGAGGGGTTTCTGCATTAGTTCTGGGTTGGGACAGTATTTCCCCTTCTCTCTTCCTCTTGTCTGTATCCCTGTGCTTTGGTTTCTGCAGTTATTCCCCGGCCTTATTTTATGTGTTTAAAGCGGAACAAAAGATGAAGTGATGACACTCTGGACCAATTTCGTGAAGTGAAATAAGGAGCAATTAAAGAATAAGGGAAAAAGCCACTGTCGCCCTTTTGACAGGAGAATAAACTCGCCCGTGGCTGTTCATCCACAGCAAGTTTAAACATAATCTTCCTGCCCGGGATCCTTTCGCGTAGAAAGCAAATGTGATAACGGCTCCACTGTGGAAACCGCTCTGACCAGAAGAACAGCAGAGGGCAGCTGACCAGTGAATGCCTTCTGTGCTGATCGGGAATGTGTTGGCTCACCTTAAACAACTTCTGTCCCTCACTGACAGCTGTCAATCCTTCTCCTCCGCTGCTCTTTACACAAACATGTCACTGATCCCCACCCACCACCCCACATCCCCATCGTGTTATCTTCCATGTTAGCACAGTGGGTCCGCGGAGGCACCTACTCTCTCCCCGCGGTTAGTGAACTCAGTCAGTCTGTAAAATTAAAGGGAAACAAGTGTCCCGCAAAGGGCAGGGGAAGGAAGGGAGTCTGTAACCTGGGTTTAATTGTTTGTCAAAGGCTACCTGTCCTGTTGTCTATTTCCAGCAGTTTCCTACTTTCACAGGTGGAGATACCGGTCCTGGACCATGCTCCTAAAATACAATGAGGTCGGGATAAAAGTTCCTCATGTACTCAGGGCAAAATCAATGATTGAAGTTCTACAATGGATTCATGAATGATGTTTAAATCAATGAATCTTTTTTTCCACATGCGATGCACATAACTCTTTCTTATAAGGTTTTAATTTTGATGGAAGTGCAATTTCCCTGGCCGGAAATCGACCCAGGGCCGCTGTGGTGAGAGCGCCGAATCCTAATCACTGGACCACCAGGGAACGCTGCATTGCTGCATCGCTGCATCGTAATGCTTGGTGTCATTATTGTCCTTTTCTTTAAACATAATAACTTAATTTATTTCTAGTCGGCTGGATGGCAGAACATGATCCAAAAATGTAATTATTTTACTTGAGCTGAATGCTCAGTAAAGTATTGGAGTGGGAACTCACTGGATAACAGCACAACTGTCAATGTTTGCAGAATATATTCGTGCAGCCAAAACGCACAATGACAACCTGGATCTGTGCGGCACCGAATCCTCGGGGAAAAAACAGTTAAAGGCTTCACCCCTGGGTGGGCTCAAACCACCAACCTTTCGGCTAAAAACCGAATGCACTAACCCATTACATCACAGAGACCGATGGAAGAACATGTTGCAAGACATGCAAAACCAGGGTGTCAATCAGTTAAAGCTTTGGATTGCTCCGACCGGGATGGAACTTGTCTACTCTCAGTTGTACTTTTCACAAATAAAGGGTGGGACATTCATTGTGGAGGTGTGGAAGCAGTCTGGTCCTGCACACTGCAGACACTTCCATGTCACCACCAACCAGCTCTCCCACAACCGGTGTGATCTACCTTCCAGCCTTCCGGTGCCTTGTCTGTGACGAAGTTTTCTGATTGTCCCGAAGCCGGTAGTAGGTTTTAATTCCTTTTCAGCTTCTGACTGCGGATGTTGCTGTGATTAAATGCAAACAAAATGCTTACAGGGACAGTTGGATTCACCGTTTCTTTGCTTGGCGAAATTTCAAAGATTGAAAGCGACGCACATCAACCCAAACCTCGTCACCTCCTCGCAAACCGCTACACGCTGCTCCCGTGAGATGGAAGCCCAGTTGCTGTTTCAAGCTTGAATACAGGTACAAGCAGAACTCATTCAAAGAAAGTCCAAGTCCCTGAGGCACCTGATTATTTGCACCGAACTCCTTCGCAAAGAGTTGAGGTTCGTGTGGGGTGATTTGGACACATCTTTCCCCACACTACAACACTTCAAACATAACTCAACAGCTGTCAAGCGCTTTGGGGCGTCATGAGTTCCTGAAAGGCGCTGCAGATGTGCAAGTCCTTCTTTGCAAAAGAATGGACTCGTGCAGGATTTGAACCCGGAATGTCTCGCGAATTTACAATATCAACCCCGAAGCGAGAATCATACCCCTAGACCAACGAGCCAACTATTTGATTAGCACGGCGATAAGGTGTAACTATTATAAAAGCATATTTTGTGTATGTTGCTATTCTTGGTTGGAGGAGCAGTTGAGACGGAATCAGTGACTTTGACTTTTCAACCTGTCTTCGGAAGCGCCGCACGGTCCCACTCTGACAGCCAATGAGCCGTTGGGACGTTAGTGTATCCAGGCTGCGGGTGGCCACCCCGAGCGCAGCAGAGGGGTTTCTGCATTAGTTCTGGGTGGGGACAGTGTCTTTCCCGTTCTCTCTAGCTCTTGCTCTTTCCCTGTGCTTTTATTTCTCTATTTATTCCAGCTCTCTCAGTTTCTAATGTTTAAAAGGGTACAAAAGATGAAATGGACAGCACTGTGGAACAATTTCTCTCACTCAAAGTGCTACCGTTGCGCCATGAGGTCTCGGTAGCTCGCCGTTGATATTCAGGTTCATCTATAAATATATCTAAATATATCGACAAGTATGGAAGCTGTTCCCTGGTGGTCGAGTGGTTAAGTCCGGCGCACTTGTAGAATTTACCAATATCTCGCAAAGATTCCAGGTACCTTTCCCCTACAGAGGAGAAGAATCCCTTTCTGGGCTTTTAAAATGTGTTTAAAGGGGCAGACGAAGCCTGCGGGGGATAAATTGGGCTGCATTCATGGAGACCCCCCCCCCAGTGTTTGGACTCATAGGAAAGGGAATTCAAAATGTACCTAAATTACAGAAGCTTGAGATCCCCTAAACATCTATGGGAAGGAGTGTTAGATCTCTTAATTTCCAATGAAATATGAACTCCGATTGTCGTTTTAACTTCTTTATTTTTGGCAGACCGCAGTAACAAGTTCTTGGCTTTAAGCCAGGTCTTTGTTCTTCTGGGACCACATGGTCAAAATGGCTGTACTTATACCTGGATCAATTTACAGAAAAGAACTCACCTTCTTTGACCTTATTGGCTCAATTAATAGTCTTTTAACCTTTTAATTGGCTCACTACCCAAGGTCCTAAAATGTCAAGTTCATGGATGACTTAATGCAACATGCTGAACTGCACGTAGTCATTGGAGTCTGTGTTTTCTCCACTTGTCTAAATGCAGCCTGTTTGAATTCTCTATCAATCCCCCACTTTGATTCTTTCACAAACTGAATCATAAAACATCAGGTATCTCTGGTTAAACATTCTACAAACTAATTTCATACATGCTAATAGAGTTTCCTTCTAAAATTTGTTGATGTGTTTCGCCACATGTCCGGACTAGTAGCTTCCACACAAATGTAAACCACCCCGAGTTCCATCGTGGCCACAATGGGAGTCTGATTTTAGTAGGTTAATTAACCTTATTCCAATTTAATCCAAATCAATATCTTAGTTCAACCAGTAAACAACCTTCCCTTAAGCATAACATACCCCTGTGCCACGTACAGACGGTCTGCTGGGACCTGCAAGGTGTCTCACCTGTGGGACAGCAGCAACAGCCGCCTGGTTGCAACAACATTTAATCAACATAAACAAAAAATATAAAAGTAAAACAATTACAATGAATAGAATTAAACCTTCCACCAATGAAGTTCCTATTGAACCGTGCCATTCAGTGGCTCCACTCCACAAAGTGAATGATGGGGGTTGCTTAAGTTTTTCTATCTCCTTTTGGATATGCTCCGCTCAGTGGGTAATTTCTTTGGAGCTATCTGGGATATATGTGCAACACTCAGTTCCGAGTAGAGTGCAAGTACCTCCCTTTTCAGCCAGGATGTAATCAAGGGTCAGTCTATTCTGTAGGGCTACTGTGCGGATTGCTACCATTTCTGGATTGATTTTAACTAGGGCCTCTGAGGTATCATTGGCTACTCGTTCTACAACGGATGCCATGTTAATGGATTCCCTTGCCAGTTTGGCGGTCCCATACCCAGGGATCAGAATGGCAAAGAACCTCTCTGTTTCTGTGATAGCTCTCTTAGGACGGTGTAAATGTTCCGACAGTGACTTTATATGATACATATAAGGCACAATGTAGGCTAAATAGCAGGATCCCATCCAATTCTTGGGCAGCCAAGGGTAGGCCTTGTGGCCACACACCCAATAGGTGCCATTATATGCAATGAATGTTAGCTGTTTCTTTGTCAGCAGCACTCCGGGGTCTGTCCAAGCTTTTCCATCTGTTTTATTCAGAATGCCCATTATGTTAAAATTCCCACATCAGCCCAGTTTGGACGGTTCCGTGACTTGATTATGTTATAATTCCGGGAGCAGTTACTATACCCCATATTTTGGCATCCTTTGATGTTTCTAATCAGACAGACCGATTCCCCTGGTCTTCCTATTCGCGTTGTATTAGTGATAACAAAAAATGGGGGCCGTTTGGAATTATTGTATCACGGTTGGTATCCCCCTTCAAAGGTAGTCAGATTGTAACCTGCTGACTTCCATTTACATGCCCAGTTTTCCGTATCCTGAAACGCATTGCCTGTTTTATTTTGATTAATTATCCACTCAGCCAATTCCGAGATATTCAAGGGAACTGGCCTCAAGGGAATCCCTCCCTTTGAGTGAATAAAAATATGCGCAAACACCCAACAACTAGAAATGTTACCTTGTTTGGCATAAATGTATGACATACATAAAAAGGTATTTACATGTAATTCCCTTGTTACCCTACTATTTCCCTTTGGTGCAGAAGGTCGGCTTGTAAGAAGTAGGCCTATGCCTAAAATACCTACAATCAATAATACAGTAAATTTATACATATTCGCAAAAAGTAATTGTCCTTGTTAGATTTCAGCTGCAGTTACGGGTGCTCATTGAACGTGTGAAGCGTGGATCCAGGCTTTCTTTCCTTGGACTTTAACAGCTGCCTGGGTGGTCAATAACACTTGATAAGGTCCCTCCCACTTGGCACCCAAAGGTTCTTTATGCAACTTTTTCACATACAACCAGACTCCCGGGATGATGTCGTGTCCTCCTTCGGGTGGATTACCCCAAGCTGCCGATACTGTTGGGAAACAGAACTAATAGCATTGGTTAAGTTTTGACAGTATGATCACAAAGTGTCACTCATTAAGTGAACATCAGCTTTCCGTAAATCGATAGTTCCTGGCAGCAACATGAGTCTTCCTGTTATAATTTCAAATGGGCTGAGACCTGTAGTTCTGTTCGGGGTTGCCCTAATGCTACATAGCACTATTGATAGTGCCTGGGGCCATGGTGTTCCTTCTTGGTGATATTTGGCAAGCCGTTGATTCAGAGTTCGATTCATTCGTTCTACTTGTCCTGATAATTGTGAATGATAAGGACAGTGTAAATCCCACGTAATATTCAGTAACCTACAGACTTCTTGGCAGACAGCACCTTTGAAGTGTGTTCCCTGATCTGAGTCAATGCTACTCGGGACTCCCCAGCGGGGAATGTAATCCTTACACAAGACCTTTGCAGTGTGATTGGCTGTGGCTCTTTTAGTTGGGACAGCTTCTACCCATCTAGAGAATCTGTGTATCCTTGGCATGAAGGAAGAGATATATAATCAACCTGCAGATGCTGGAATGGTCTGACAGGGACAGGGGGCCTCAGTTGGGGCAATACCGTGATGGGTCCAGAATTATTTTTCTGGCAGACCAAACAGTGGTCTATTACCAGCTGGGCATGTTTTTTAAATCCCCGACCCCACCAGCTTTTCTGGAACCGTGCCGTCATCTGTTGTGAGGCCAAGTGTCCCCACGAGTGGATCTGTTGGGCTAAAAAAGGCATAAGCGCTTGTAGCGACTGGCTTGTCGGTAACACTTTGTCTCCAGACACCATCTTCGCATAGCTTAATTCCTGCCTCAATCCATGTCCATTTTTCCTCTCGGGAGCACTCGCCTTGCATTGTTTGAAGGTCTCGTGTCAGAGTCCTGAGTGCTTTCAATCTGCACATCTGTGTTGGTTCTTCTGGAGGAACGCCCTGTGAGGCGGCATCTTTAGCTGCCTGGTCAGCTAGGGCATTTCCCTGTGCTTCTGTGGTATTTTCCTTGGAATGGGCCTTACACTTCAGGATGGACACTTCCTGAGGTAATTGTATGGCCTCCAGTAAGTCTCGGACTTCTTTTCCATTTCGGATAGGTGTACCAGCAGCAGTGATGAATCCTCTTTTCCGCCAGAACATACCAAAGTCGTGAGCGACTCCAAAAGCATAACGCGAAGCTGTGTTGACATTAGCTGTCTGTCCTTCTGCTATTCGACATGCCTCTGACAGGGCCCGTAACTCGGCCTGTTGTGCTGACATTCCTGAGGGTAAACATCCTTTTGCCACTACCTCATATAAGATTGTAACTGCCCATCCTGCTTTTCTGGTACCATTGTCCACAAAGGAGGAACCATCTGTAAACAGGATGAGGTCTGGGTTGTGCAGAGGCTCCTCTGCTGCTAAGGCTGCTTCTTCTGTTTCTTTTAAAATCTCCACGCAGTCATGCTCTTCACATTCTCCCCCCTCTTGCTCCCTCGATTCTGACATCGGGAGCATAGTTGCGGGATTAACCGGGCTGGCTCGGACGATATGGAGATTAGGAGCTTCCAAAACTGCTGTCCAGTGGGTCCATCTTGCTGCTGTCACCTGAGACATTCTATTCATAGACAGCAAATCGTGTACGGTGTGGGGACACTTGACAATCAGCTTTTGGTCGAGGACTCGACCCGCAGTGGTCATTACCGCTCGACATGTAGCTTCCATAGCCCTTAGGCAACTTCCCCATCCGAGGGCTACCGCATCCAGTTTTGCCGAATAATAGCCAATAGGTCTTTGCTGATCCCCATGTTTTTGTGTCAGTATAGCTGTCATCTATCCTTCTTTCTCATGGACAAACAGGGTAAATGGCTTACCACTGTCGAGGATTCCAGAGCCGGTGCCGAACACAAAGCCTTTTTCAAACTCAGGAAGGCCTCTTGCTGTTCTTTTGTGATGGTGATGGCTTCTTTAGAGGCACGTTTCCCCTTTAAAATATCATTCAGTGGCTGAACAAGCTGTGTGAAGGAGTCAATCCAATTTCTGTTAAAGTTACACAATCCCAAAAAATACCTTAGTTGCTGAATAGTGGTGGGTTTTTTAGCAGCCCGAATGGCTGCAGTTCTATCCTGGGTAAGTTCTCTCTTTCCTTGTGAAATCTTTTGTCCCAGGTATACAATCTCTTCTTGGGATATTTGTGCTTTGTTGATGCTGGCTTTATGTCCTTTCAGCCGAAGGTGATCCAGCAAAGCTCGTAAATCTTGTTCATGCTGTTCTTCCGTGTTTGAAGCTCGCAGGATATCGTCTGCATATTGGGTGACTGTGGGTGACAGGGGAGGTAATTCTCGCAAATGGCTTTGTAAAGCCATGTGGAATACCGTAGGGCTGTTGTGAAAACCCTGCGGTAACCGGGTCCAAGTATACTGTTATCCTTGGACCGTGAAAGTAAACCACTGTTGAACCTCCGGTGCCAGAGGCGCCGACTAAAATCCGTTGGCCATATCTATAACCGAGAAACATTTATGTTCCGGTTTGAGGGCATTAAAAATGGTGGAGGGATCTGCGACCAAAGGAGCTTTTTGATCAATACACTGGTTAGCTTTCCTATAATCGACAGTCAAACGCCAAGTCTCATTAGATTTCTGTACCGGCCACACGGGGCTATTGGAGGAGCTACGCGTTTTAATAAGCACCCCTTGTTTCTCCAATTGCTGAATAACCGGTAAGATTCCCACGATGGCAGTTGGACTGATGGGATACTGTTTAATGCATGGAGGCTTGGTCCTTGTAAATGACGCAGGCTCCATCTGGAGTAGGCCACAATCGTTCTTATCTTTAGCCCATATCGGGTGTTCCTTCAATTCTTCTTTCTTCAAAGTTCTAATTGACCATGTCACCCGACCATCCTCGAAATGCAACGATGAATCGACTTGGATTAGAACGTCCATTCCCAAAAGGGGTTGATCTACTGGGCCTATCCAGACCGGGATGGTTAGTTCATGTGGACCCAGCCCGATAAGTACCGGTGTTGTCCTTTTAATTTCCATTTTATGGCCCCCAACTCCATAGGTTGTACGTGCCCTACCATCCAACGGCAAAAAGTCTCCATATTGTTGGGATAAGCATGTTAAATCTGCCCCTGTGTCTAAAAGACAGTCCACATCCTTATCGCCCACCCTCACAGTTATATATAGCCCATCTCCCCTTTGTTGTATTAGTGCGAGGAGGGGGGCCAGGGTGGGCTTTAATCATTTTTTGCTATCCCAAGTAACTCCTTCTGTTGTTGTATTGTCAGTCGCTTAAATGCTTCTATGAGGTCGTTATCTTGTGACAAGCCTGGCTTGTTGGCTGAATTGTATCCCTGGCTGCGTCCTCTTCCCCAGCCACGACCTTTCTGTTTGGCCCTGCAGGTCTTGGCCCAGTGACCTTCTTTCCCACAATAATGACATTTTCCAGGTAATTATCCTACTAACTGTTTATCGGAATCCTGGGATTTCCATCCCATAGCCTGTACAGCTCGGACTTTAGCTCCCATATCCCCATCTAATTGGTTACATCGATTCACCAATGCTACAAAGGTAGTTCCTCTACCTTCCCAGTCTGGTAACACCACCTTAAGCATTTTTGACAGTTCTGGCTTTAGACCTGCCACGAAAGCTGCTTTCAGGGGTCCAAAAGGGTTCATCCATTTCCTCATCCGTATTATTCATACCCAAATGTTCTAGCCACGTGCATCTAAACCGCTCGTCATACTCCAGGACATCCTCTGTTCCTTTCTGTTGGCAGGCTGCAATTTTTCCCCAGTCTGTCTTAGCTGGACTGAAGGCTTGCAGCCAGTGTTTAATCGCCTCCCATCCTGCGTCTAATTCTTGCTCATTCTGCCCCAAAGCTTCTTCTCCCTTGTCGTGCAATTTTCTTCCCTGTGTTTTTGGCACCATTACGGTCAAAATTTGCACTCCGTCCCAGGGATGAAGTTGATATATATTTCTTAAGTGGTCCAATTGGTCCCACGTTTGTACTCCCCCTTTATTTGGATTGGGCAATTCCTTGGACCATTTATCAATTTTCTCTGGGTCTGCCGGATCATGAACTAAGTATTCTTCGTACACCCTTTTCTTTGTTTTTTTGGTTCCGCTCTCATCCGCAGTCTCTTCTGATTTGACTACAACTCGTCTTTTTTTAAACGGGGCAAAGTGCACCCCTAATTCTTCATCCTCCGACCCTGTATCGTCGAAGGATTCAGAATTCGTATCTATTCCTCCACCGTGTCTTCGGGTTTGCGCTTTTAATTTATCCAAACATGGGTACCCTGGGAATTGATCAATACATTTTCCTTTTCCTATTACTGTCTCTTGACCTAATGATTTTTTCCATTCTTTAATTTCACCTTTAAGATCTTTAACTTCCACTTCCAGCTTTTCAAGTTCAAGCTTTTTCTGTCGCAGCTGTGCACAAACTGCTTGCAATTGATCCTTTGTACTGGTCAGTTCTCGATCATGTTGGGAACGCATTATAATTTCGTTCCGCTTTCGAATCTGGCCCATAACCGCTAGGGACCATCTCGTTCACTCTTTATTTTTCGTACGGGTTGTTTTTCCCCAGACGCTTTTAATCTCGTCCAAGGACCATTGTCCTTTGGAGGTTCCGTACTTTTGTGCGATCTAAATACAGGTTTTAGATAAGTTGAATTGTTGCTCTATGTATTCTTTCAATTGTTCGAGGATTTCATCTATCGAAACCTCAGGTGGTGCCTGCCTACCTTTAACAGTTGTAGGCAATTCTTTGCTCTTATCTCCTGTTGCCATCATTTCTTTACTGGGGTCTCGAGTCGTAGGCTTTCCAGCCGATCAATAGGTCGGTGATTAATTAACTAACACACCGCCGAAGTTTGGACGTCTATGGGACCTCGAGCCGACTACCAACCGGAGGGTTCGCAAACCGGATGCTTTCGGAATTGCGTAGAAGGAGAGGCGAAGTTAGACTTTTGACCGAGGACTTTTAAAAAGAGGTGTCCTTACCATCAATATTTAAGTCCGATGTCCAAAATTCAATTTCTTTAATCAGCAATCATGTTCGTGATGCCAAAATTGTTAGATCTCTTAATTTCCAATGAAATACGAATTCCGATTGTAGTTTTAACTTCTTCATTTTGGCAGACAGCAGTAACAAGTTCTTGGCTTTAAGCCAGGTCTTTGTTCTTCTGGGACCACATGGTCAAAATGGCTGTACTTATACCTGTATCAATTTACAGAAAAGAACTCGCCTTCTTTGAAATTATTGGCTCAATTAATAGTCTTTTAACCTTTTAATTGGCTCGCTACCCAAGGTCCTAAAATGTCAAGTTGATGGATGACTTAATGCAACATGCTGAACTGTACGTAGTCATTGGAGTCTGTGTTTTCTCAACTTGTCTAAATGCAGCCTGTTTGAATTCTCTATCAGGAGCATATCAATTTTAAGATTCTATAGAATTTTGGCTGCAAACTGCAAAAAAGAGTTACCAAATACAGGAGGTGGGGCCAAATTCATGCATTAAGGAACCCAGGCTATGCACCCATCGAAGAGATAATCGAATTACCCAATCAAGCACAATGGAAATCATGGTCAAGAAACTGGACAATCCTAAAACAATGCAAAACCAGTGGTCGCACATTCTCAGATCCTAATCGAGTTACTGCTGACAAAGGAGACATTTGAAAATCAATGGACAGAACAGTGTAAACAGAGCCAAAGAGATTTGATGGGAGATAACAGAGCCTTTTTTTGGGATATATCTATCCCCCAGTTTTACAAGGCAAGACCAGCAAGGAGCAGCACGCAGACTAGCAGAACACAGAAACTAGCAGAAGACAGGAGAGAAGCAGAGCACAGACTGGAACAAAGACACAGACACAAGCAACCGGAGTGAAGAAATGGAGTCGTGAAGGAACCTACAAGAACTCATCAAGAACTGACCGAGCACGAGGCCCACGAAACGGAAGGTTGTCAGCAACCAAATTGACAACCACCCTACAATCTACTTCTGAACGACCCAACGGGGGGATAAATTACCAAAAGGGACTAACTAAAACTATTCCGGACCAAAGAAAGTGGGTATTTACCCCATACATCCAAAATGCAACTTACCACATCAACGGACGCCTACTTCAACCGAAGACTACGCAGTCCGAAGTCCTCTCCTCCATCCAGGGTACGGCTCGCCTAGAAGGCCAAGTGCAGCGAACCCTGAAACTGCGATTCACCGGCAACTGTCTAAAGGGATTGTTGAGTATAGCCCCTGAACCCTCAGAGCTATAACTTAGTTAGTTAGTGGAATTGGGAGGGGGGAGACTGGGATAACTTGTGTAAATGTATTTGCATTCTCCTCTTTACTCCATTTAGAGTTTAAGCTGTATTCTTTTACCCACATGCTGTAATTTGACACTTTATTCAATGTGTTGTACCCTTCAGTGTGTATTGGTCTGTGTGTGTTATTAAAGGTGTGCCTTTTACTTCTTTTTAAACACAATAAAGCCATACCTGCTTCCTACCTTGAAACCGATTGTCTGTCCAAGTCTGTCACAGTCCCTTCATAATTCCAGTGTCTAGAACCAAGGGTGTGGGAGCGTTTCGGAACCGCTCATATGAGGTCAGAAAGGAAAGCTGACCCACTGCAAACCACCCCTTACATAATGGCGACCCAGATGGGACACTGGTACAAGGGACGTGATAAGAGAGAGACTGGTTTCAGGAAACGAAGCAAAATGGAAGAGGAGATTTCCTCATCTGTGTTTAAGAGGGTAAATGTGGCAAAGGAGTGGGTACTCTATCTATTGTATGCTGAGCGTCCAGAAGATGCTGCAGCTCAATGGACCGAGAGAAAGGACCATAAAAAGTCAACAGAGAAGGCCATTTGGCTAATTTGCCTTCAGCAACAGATCCGGCTTCTAGATGAGGAGAATGAGAAATTAAAGAGAATATTGAGACAGGCAGAAGAGAGGTTCAGCGCAAGGGCCACAGTCGGGGAAAGGCTGTGGACTGTGGTGGGACAGTTAAAGGAAAGTAGAGAGCTCACTAAAGAAAGGCACAAAATCCAACCGGACCTTTTACAGTGTCAGATTATTGAAGCCAAGTATAGCGAACCGGCGTTGCGGGAAAATAATTCCTGCCTCGCCAAGCAAGTTAAAGAGTACGGGGAGAGGGTGAGAGACATTCAGGTAGCCTATAAGGTAGCCAGTACCAGGGAATTTGAGGCAGGAGACCTTGGTCCCTGCCAGCAGCAGATCCAAACCTTGAACCTTGCTCTATCCCAGGCTAAAGGCATGGTGTGCCTGATAAACCCGGGTTTAGCCCAGGAACACCTGGTTGAGCAAGGAGAAACCCCTCAGTCACTGCCTGCAGCTCCCAGGAATGGCCCGGGGCAGCAGGGGTGTCAGCCAGAGTGCGGAGCAGGCAAGGATTGCGAAATACCAGGGCCAATGCACCCGGTCCGGCAGCAGAAGTTTGGCCCGCCTGATGCTAATGGGGCAGCAGGACCCCGAGAAAACAACTTCGTAGTTCCCCACGACACCCAAAAACTGAGGGCTATGATAGGCCACCTAATTAAGCTCACCCAACAGGGGGATCCCTCGGTACACTTCCTGGAAGTGGAACACACAGAGGATATTAACGGGTGCGATGATTCAGAGCAGGCTCAACTGTTGCTCTTCTCGCTCGACACCAAGCTGTGCCATTCCCTCTCTGCGGACAGCAGAAAGGGGCGAAAAACGTACGCTACGGTTAAGGAGGAGGTTCTAGAGGCCACAGGTATGAACGACGGAAGTCCTTTCTCACGAGTGGAGAAGACAGTGCAGCTCTATGGGGAGACTCCACAGGCTTTCGCCGACAGGTTGTGGCCAGTCTACGAAAGGGCCTGTAGTGCTGTTCTTGACCGGGCCCACCTGACCCCGAACGAGCTGGCTCACTGGCTCCGCAGCCTGGTGGCAAACAGCTTACCTGGAACAAAGGCAAAAGCCCAGGTCTGGTTCGATCCAAGAGATCCCAAAACCACCGAGGAGACAGTGGTCAGACAGTTGACACTGGCTTACCAGAACAGTAGAGGGACAGAGGAACCCTCCTCTAAAGGGAGGGTCCATGAGATTAAACGCAGCCAACGCAAGAGAGAGTGGCATCAGGAAGGTGGTTATCCTCCCCACAAAGGGGGCGAGTGTTTTGGGTGTGGGAAAAGTGGGCACTGGAGGAAGGACTGTAGGAACCCATGGAAAGAGACTAAGGGAAGGACCACTCCAGCCCCAGCCCGTAAGGCCGGGGCAGGAACACCCGACTGATATGAGACACTCGTAGCCGCTCTAAAGACACTCATAAACGGAGAGGGAGCAGTAACTATCACAACTGGTGCAGTAGCCGGTTCGGTAAAACCCTCTGCTCCAACCCACCCAGATGCATGACTAGAGCCAGCGCAGCC
Source organism: Pristiophorus japonicus (assembly GCF_044704955.1). Lineage (NCBI taxonomy): Eukaryota > Metazoa > Chordata > Chondrichthyes > Pristiophoridae > Pristiophorus > Pristiophorus japonicus. Next base: position 4,549,635 of record NW_027254488.1, read on the forward strand.
TGTGTACCTGTGTTCCCTCAAGTACGAGGCCTGGAAGAGACCGTGCGTTACGAGGAGGTGGAGAAAGTGAAAGGGACCTACCTGCTAGATACTGGTGCTTCCAGCACTCTTGTATATGCAGATAACCCAGCTACCTCACCTCTATCGAACGGGGTCCCGTACAGTCTAGTGGGGTTCACAGGCAATGAGCAAACTGGTTCGTTTTCCATCCCGCTCACCATTCAGTTGGGGACACTCAAAACCAAATGGAAGTGTGTCCTGATGAAATGGGAGCAGAAGGGAAAAGGGATCCTGGGGACTGATTTTATCATTGGCCACCAGATCCTAGTGGATCTCAGGAACCACTGTCTGTGGGGAGCCATAGTGACTGACAGGGAAGGTGAGGTGGCGGTGATCCCAGAAAAAGGGGCCAGGGTAACATTGTGTACCGTGAAGCCAAAGGAGGGTTACGACTTGGAATTACTGGTCAGTCACACCCCAGTGGAGTACCAGGCATATGTACGGGCACATCTTGCAGCATTTGCCACCCACAAACATGACTGTGGCAGGGTAACGGGGATGGAAGTTAGTATAGTAGGGGACCCCATGATCCGATCACAAAAGCAATATAACTTCCCCAGGAAGGCAGAGGCAGACCTGACAACGGCGCTGGGATCACTGATAGAGCAAGGGGTGTTAAGACCGATAGCTCCCCATGTGAACTCTCCACTGTGGCCGGTTAAGAAACCGGACAACTCATGGAGGGCCACCGTGAAATATCGAGTACTAAATAAGAATATCCCTGCCTGTGCACCCACTGTAGCAGCCATAGCGGATCTCATTGGGAGTATTCCAGCATCCGCGACCACTTTCACAGTGCTGGATATTTCAAATGGGTTCTGGTCCATTCCTTTAAAACGGGAGGACCAGTACAAGTTCGCCTTTACCTTTAAGTGCCAACAATACACGTGGAACTGTCTTCCCCAAGGCTTCCACAACAGCCCCAGCATTTTTCACCAATGTATGGCTAACTGTTTAAAGGGCTTTAGCAGACCCCAGCAGTTGGTGCATTATGTGGATGACCTGCTCCTGTTCACCGATCAGGGGGAGGAGCATGGCCCACTGCTGACCGAGCTGCTGGAGCTGCTGAAAGAAGAAGGGTTTAAAGTAAACCCGAATAAGGCACAGATCGGCCAGAAGGAAGTCAAATTCCTGGGGCTGACTGTGCGCGCTGGGGAAAGGGCCATAGACAAGGTTAGAAGGGAGACTGTACAGGAGTTACCAGCCCCCAACACAGTGACAGGGGTAAGGTCCTTTCTAGGGCTCAGCGGGTACTGCAGAGACTTCATTGAGGATTATGCAGCCACCGCAGCCCCTCTGCTCAGGCTCCTACACAAGGGGGTAGAGTGGGACTGGGATGAGGGTTGAGAGGCAGCATTTAATCAGCTCCAGAAGGACTTGCAGACCGTGCCAGCCTTAGGAGCGAGAGATGTAGGAAAGGAGTTTTTCCTGGAGGTGGCAGCCAGCGGGGACAGTTTGAGCTCAGTGCTGCTTCAAGAGCGGCACGGCCAGCTGAGACCGGTGGTTTACTCCTCCAGGATCCTCACAGATGTAGAGAAGGGGTACTCCAACTGTGAGAGACACCTCCAACCCACACATTGGGCAATGAAAATATCCTTGATCTTCACGGGAGGGTCTCCTCTAACACTCCTAACCCACCACACACCTACTCAGATGCTCCTAGATGGGAGGATTAAGGACGGGATGGTGAGCAGTGCCCGCATTGCTCGCTGGACCCTGCTCCTCTCCCAGATGGACCTCAGATTAGAAGGCCCCCGCGAGCCAAGGCTCGCAGCCAACCTAATCAACCCAGGGAATGCCCACAGGTGCTCCATAGAAGGGGTGTGGGAGGTGAACATTGGCCTTCGGGCGGGGTTACACACTACAGGCCGGGACATCTACGTGGACGGGTCCAGCACGGTATCTGCTGGCAAGCGACTCACTGGGTGCGGAGTCTATGACCCAAGGGCAGGTATTGCCCTGGCAATCAAGCTCCCCAGCACCATGCGCGCCCAGCATGCTGAACTGTCCGCCGTAATGTACGTGGTGACCCACCCCGAGGAATTCCCTACCCCGTACACGATTTGCTCGGACAGTATGTTCACCTGCAATTCATGTACTGAGTACCTGGCTATCTGGTCCCGTCGCGGATACATGTCCGCTGACGGAAGACCCCTGGCAATCAAGCCCCTGCTGGAGAAAATCATGACAGCGGTGGGGGAAGAAGGAAAGGTCGACATGCATAAGGTGAAGGCCCATTCAAAAACAGAACCCCGTGCAGAGGGAAACCAACAGGCTGACAAACTGGCCAAAGAAGTTGCCCGCACGGGAACGTTCTGGGACCCCTATGACACCGGCCGCATAGCAGCGGTAAAGAATAAGAACAGGGCAGCAGAGAGTACAGGGATAGCTTTGGCCCCGGACTTAAAAACAGTTCAGGCACAGGGCCCAGTCCTGAAAGCTGTCCTGAACGCGCTAGCTTGAGGAGAGAGAGTAGAAGGTCCGTACGGCACAGCAGCCATTACCGTTAAGGAAGGCCTGCTGGTTAAAGAGGGACAATGAGTCGTGCCACAGCAGCACCAGAGGGAATTCCTAAAACTGGCCCATGAGGGTCCAGGAGCGGGACACCCCGGGCCTGAGACCACCTGGCAACGGGTGGAACAGGCAGGATGGTGGCCGAGACTCAGGGAGGACGTCCGCGAGTTCTGTGCGAACTGCCTGGTGTGTGCTGCGAACAACCCTGACCCCCAGAAAAGGAAGGTGTCCCTAGGACACGTCAGGAGGGTAGAGGGACCATGGCAGTCAATCCAAATTGACTACATCAGGCCCCTATCCACCGCCCAGGGAGGCTACAAATACTGCCTAGTCCTGGTGGACGTGTTCTCAAAATGGGTTGAAGCCTTCCTCTGCCGAACAGCCAGCGCACTGGGGACAGCTAAGATTCTAGTGAGGGAAGTGTTCTCCCGGTGGGGACTCCCACAGTATGTGGAGTCGGACCAGAGGAGCCATTTCACCGGGCAGGTAATGCAGGCAACCCTTAAGGTGCTCGGCATTGAGGGGAAATGGCACATTGCCCACAATTTACAGTCATCTGGTATTGTGGAGCTTTTAAACTACACCATTAAAGAAAGGCTGCGGAAGGAAACGGGAGACTCACCCCAAAAGTGGTAGAGGTCTTACCATTGGTCCGAATGGGGATCCGAGCTCGCCAGTCAAAGAGCACCGGGTATTCCCCATACGAGCTCATGACTGGCCGGATCATGCGGACCCCCATCCATGTCCTAGCCCCGGTGCTCACAGAAGGTCAGCTCAGAGAGGCGAACTGGGACCGGTTTGTCAGGAACCTGTTTGAACACCTCAAACAGATTCACTGGCAGGCTGCTAGTAACATGGGCAGACAGCATCAGAGTAACCGATTGCTGCTAGAACCCAGCAAACACCACGATAGGGGACCAGGTCATGGTGAGGAACTATGCTCGGGTCGGGGTTTTTGAAGCATTATATATGGGGCCATACAGCATTGTGGACAAGGCAAGCCCGATGGTCTATGCCATGAAGCTGCCCCGCCGTACTAAGTGGTTCCACAGCATCCAGTGCAAGCTGTACAACCCAGGTTCAGCCAAGCACAGAGGGCAGCCGGGAGGGGTGAACCGTCCCCAGGACAGGGACCCTCCGTTGGCCGCCCCCGACGGTGGAGGGCCCACAGGGAATGTAACAGGCTCAGAAACCGTGCCTATAGGGACGGTGAATTGCAGTACTGGAGGGGCTATCTCACCCATCGTTTGGGATTCGGACGCACCCCCATTAACCCAAGCCCTGAGAAGGACCCTCCGTAAACCACGGCCTAAAATACCGTGGTCACCGGCAGCTGAACCTCAGCAATTCTACCCTAGGAGAAGGGCAGCCCGACAGGAAAGGCCGAAGGTCAGAAGTACAGAGGCCGCTCAGAGTAGGGACCACCAGCCAGCCGCCTCCAGCGGTGAGGGACTCACAGGAGCAGTAGCATCGAGCTGTCCCAGATACAAGGGTCTCCAGCTCACCGGCTGCGGGGAAACCCTAGCATCCAGGCGGCTATCAGGCCGCACAAGGCATGGGCCTGACAGGGACTAACCAGGCCACCCGGAGACGGGTGGCGGCTGTACATAGTTCTAATTTTTAGTCTAAGGTAGCTGACTGCACCATTTTGCATTTTAATGTTTAGTTTGTCTTGTGTGTCAGCCAGCCTGAGAGCAGTTCTCAAGGGCAGGATCTAGACATTACCGGGTGATGGACAAACCTCAGGAGACCAATTGATGTTGTTTAGTTTTAATCTCTGTTTTTTTCCCTTCTGTAATGTGGTTGTACGTTGCCTATATGCTGGTGAATATAATGTAACTGAAATGAAATGTAACTGTGCTGAAATGCAATTGTAGTGATTGAACCCCCTCCAAGCTGGGAGGGTATAAATGTAAAAAGTTTGTACCTGTGAAGGGAAAAATGTGCATCTATGATGTTGCATAAGTGTAATGCATTTTGGGTATTAGTTTAGCTAATTTACGGGGAAGATTATCTCTTGGGAGTCAGGAAGTTTGCTCAGCTCCAAGAATGATACCATAAGTGATATGGTATCACAGCGGGGAATGTAGAATTTACCAATATCTCGCAAAGATTCCAGGTACATTTCCCCTGTAGAGGAGAAGAATCCCTTTCTGGACTTTTAAAATCAAAGGAAAACTTTGGGACACAAATGAATTTTAAAGGGGCAGACGAGGCCTGCAGGGGATAAAAGGAGGTTCATTCATGGAGACCCCCCTCCCCCCTGCCCCCGGTGTTTGGACTCATAGGAAAGGGAATTTAATTTGGAACTATCTACCAGAAAGTTTGAAATCCTAAAGTGCACATGGAAGAAACTACGAACTTTAATCGAATTTGGAATTTTTAAAAGGTGCAACCCATGAAAATTCTGACAAGTTGTGCACTGTGAGAACAATGACCACTAGGTGGTGAACTTGTGGGAGACACTCCGAACCTGGACCTTCAGGTATAAAAGGGGAAGCTCCACCTACTTCCTTCACTTGAGTGCTAAGGAATAAAGGACAGGCCACAGACTGACCTTCTCTCAAGCATGGGCCTCGTGTGCATTTGTACTGTACAGTAAGGACGTATCACTTATGACTTCAGGAACCCGGTGCAACTTTTGTTAAAATTAACAGGACCGGTTATTTCACAGAAAAAATCTTCTCTAACATAATGTTTTTAGATCATGCACTGGTCGATTATTCTTCGGTGCAAAGTGGATGAACTGACTCTTCCCCACATTGAACCCCAGTAATCACAGTCAAGGGGGGATTTAATAGAGGTTTTCAGAATTATGGGGAAACTGTTTCCATGGGCAGGAGTGTCGGTAACCAGAGGATACAGACATAAGAAAATTGGTAAAAGGGAAAATCCGGGACGGGGGATGTGGGGTGAGGAGATGTATTTTTACCTCCTCCTAATCCTTACATGTTGATGATCTTATGACCTTCCACAGGAGAACAATCTCGGCCCTGAGCATGTGTGAGGAGAAAGCTCCAGAAAATTTCCCACCAGGTGAGCTTTCGCGTGTGAGGCGAACGTGTTAACCGCTGCACTGCGGAAACATCTCCACTTTCAGCACCCGGTCAGACGGAAATATGAAGCGAGCAGGTGAACTGCTGAATCCTACTTTTAAGGAGCTGGTCGTGGTGCCAAGCAAATGGGTTTTGCTCAATGACTATAATGAAGAAGTGGGATTTGAACCCACGCTTCCAGAAAAACTGCAAACTGAACACAGCACCTGAGACCGCTCGGCCATCCTGACTATTTAATGCTGTATGTGGCCATCTGCAGGTTGATTTTGAACTTTTGTGTCCTGTCACATGAAATAAATGAGGGCAGCAGGCGTATCTCTGCCTGACAGCGGGGAAACAGTGAGACAGACCTTGGAGCAAGGGTCTGGTTATTGCTAAACAGCAAATAAAATATTAATTTTGTAATTATCCAAAAGCAATGTGACCCCGACGTGAAATAATCAGGGGTTCAGTTTTGCCAGTATTTTCACAACTTAATGTTGCAATGTGAAACAATGCAGGAAATCAGTGGTGAAGATAAAATCCCACGTTGCTCATTTTCAGATTCAACACAGTGTAGAATTTACCAATATCTCACAAAGATTCCAGGTACCTTTCCACTGCAGAGGAGAAGAATCCCTTTCTGGACTTTTAAAATGGAAGGAAAACTTTGGGACACAAATTAATTTTAAAGGGGCAGACGAGGCCTGCAGGGGATAAAAGGGGTTGCATTCAAGGAGACCCCCCCCCCACACCCCAGTGGACTCATAGGAAAGGGAATTTAATTTGGAACTATCTACCAGAAAGGTTGAAATCCTAAAGTGCACATGGAAGAAACTACGAACTTTAATCGAATTTGGAATTTGGGATTATTAAAAGGTCTGCAAGAAAAGGGGTGGGGTCAATATCAAAAGGGCCAGTTTGGACATTGGAACTAATCAAATTGTCTGGGAACTGTATACCCTCGAAACTTGCCCCTTGAAAACATTAGCATTTAAACAATCAACGATGGAAGAAACATTTATCACTGCACCCGGAGGACCCAAATGTCACATACATATTCCAACAACTTTTCAACAGGCATAGAAATATCTGGCTCAGGCCAGACTAGCACAATGGAGAGCTCACCAACTTCGAAAAGCCTATTAACGCCAGATTAAAACCACTTAATCAAGTTTCAGTTAGCTTGCAGAAAAATCGAAACAAAGTTCTGAGCTAGATTTGATGGAAGATAAAGAAGCCTTTTTTAGTATAATTGAAGTCTGTTCTGGCAGTTAGGTGTGCTTCAAGAGACACTATTAAGTCAGCAGTCTCGTTGCATATGTTCTACACCCGCCTCAAACAGTGGGATCCCGAAACATGGGCGAAAGGAATCTCTAAAACCCAGAAGGACAGCACCACAACAGCAAACAGGCTGTCAAAACAACTGTTGGAAAGTTGCGGGCCATTGCGACCAACCCAACAGTCAACCGGAACCAACCCGACAAAACCGAAGATTTTTCCACTCTTCAAGCTGGTCCTACGCTACCAAGGGGTACAGACTACAGACCGTGGACAACTAAGGCGAACCCCAGGGACAACGAAGGCGAAACCTGGAGTTGGAACTGTCAAAAAGGGGATTGGTGAGCATAGCCCCTGAACCCCCCAGAGCTATAACTTCGTTAGTTGGAGGAATTGGGAGGAGGGAGGCTGGGATAACTTGTGTAAATGTATCTGCATTCTCCTTTTTGCCCCATTTAGAGTTTAAGCTGTATTCTTTTCCCCACAGGCTGTAATTTGACAATTTATTCAATGTGTTGTACCCCTCAGTGTGTACTGGTCTGTGTGTGTTATTAAAGGTGTGCCTTTTACTTCTTTTTAAACACAATAAAGCCATACCTGCTTCCTACCTTGAAACCGATTGTCTGTCTTAGTCTGTCACAGTCCCTTCATAATTCCAGGGTCTAGAACCAAGGGTGTGGGAGCAATTCGGAACCGCTCATATAAGGTCAGAAGGGAAAGCTGACCCCCTGCAAACCATCCCTTACAACAGTATGATTTGAAATAAAGTGAAATAATTTTACAGTGAAAAGATTTGGAAGTGTTACTTGTATTTGTGTCTTTAATTAAACTTTGTGGCATCTGACTCCCGTTCATGCCTCTGCTGAATAAGACAGGAGGGTTTGACGTTGACCAGACTGCACTGCCCCTGATATTTGTGAGCTCATCCTTTATATTCAGTGGTTTCTCGCCCTTTGATGGGCTGCAGTGTGGCGTATATCACGTTGGCCTCACACGCGAAAGGTCCCCGGTGGATCCGTTTTCTCTCACTGAAAGTTATCTATTTATTGAAGTGAAATAAAGAGCATTTAAGGAATAAGGGAACCCTTTTGCCAGGAGAATAAATAGCAAATAAAAACAGAAAATGCTGGAAATTTCAGCTGGCCAGACAGCATCAGCATTTTTACCAGGAGACTAAGCTCGCCTCCGATTGTTCATCCACAGCAAGTTTAAACATAATATAAAATCATGGAATGGTTACAGCACGGAAGTAGTCCGTTCGGCCTGTCGAGCCCGTGCCGACTCTCAGCTAGTCCCACTCCTCCGGCCTTTACCCGCACCATTGAGATATTGTACCTTCAGATACTTATCCAAATCCATTTTGAAAGATAAGATTAATTCTGCCTCCGCCACCCTTTCAGGCAGCGCATTCTGGATCCCAACCACTCGCTGCCAAATGGCCTCCTCCTGTTCCTATGTTCCTGTGTATAAAGTCTGGGAAATAGGAGATCAATTCCGGCCACTCTCACAGCCTTCCTAAATATAGCACCGTCATTCTATTCTCGTAAAACCAGCTCCTGAAGTATCGGCCAGCTGTGTTGCTTAGAGCTCTGGTTATGTTCCGAAGACAACATCTACCACCGTGTGTCTGTAGTGTAGTGGTTATCATCTTCCCCAAACACACCAAAGGTCCCCGGGTGAAATCACTTTGAAAACATTAAAATGGGCCGAATGGCCGACTCCTTTTCCTAATTCTTACGTTCTTATGAACTTATGTCCTTTCACTGGAGAACAATCTCTCCCCTGAAAAAGCTTGAGGAGAAAGTTCCAACATTATATTTCCACCCGGTGAGCTTTCCCGTGTGTGAGGCGAACGTGTTAAACGTTACACTGCGGACACATCTCTACTTGCAGCACCAGGTCAGACGGAAATGTTAAGCGAGCAGCTGAACTGCTGAATCCCAGTTTTAAGGACTTTGTCGTGTGTCAGAACAAATTCTTGGTGAGCCTCCATTTGCCGGCGAAGTTTGAACTTGCGGTTAGAACTTTTGCAAAGAATGACTTGCATTTTTACGTGGCCGTTCAACAACTCAGGATATCCTCAAGTGATTTAAAGTCAATGAAGTACCGATGGAGCCTTGTAATGTGGGGAAAGATCTGCCTCAATCACCCCACACGCATCTCAACTCTTTCAGAAGCAAGAGAGTGTGCAACCTGGGTCAATAACATAAAGTAATGGGCTCATTAACGATTAAAGCCCATTATTAATCCTCTCACACACCTCAATTATGTTTATGCAATGAATAGATGGAAACTTCAATAACTGAACTTTACTGAGTTAAGGAACTTTAATCACTGATGAAGTTTTAACCCCTGTCTGATTTTACACAAACTGTATTTTAGAAGAGTGAGTTGAGATGTTCATCGCTCATGATAAAAGGAACCTCGGGCTACTTTAAAAAAATGTATTCCACAGAAAAATATTCTCCAAAATAATGTTTCTGTCCGTGCTCAAACCGAGGATATTTCACATGTGCAGCGAAGGTGATAACCGTTACACGACGGAAACCTCTGCTTACACCTCGAAAAAAAGCATCCTGCAGCGCTGCCTCACTTCCCAGCAACAGATCAAAGCCGCAAACAAACCCATCGATTATTCCCACTTCCCCACCTCCACAGATACTGTCCGACCTGCTGAGTGTTTCCAGCATTTTCTGTTTTTACTGAATAAACAAACACGGGTATTTGTTCAAAATCAAACTGGAGGTGGCCACACACAGATTGAACAGAGCCAGAGAGACAGACAGGATCGGGATACACCGGGAAATGGGGCGAAACCAACTGGCGCCTGGCTGCAATCACCGACAGGGACATGGGATTTACATAATCCTGGCTAGCTCAGTAGATATTGCATGAGACTCTTAATCTCACTATTGTGGGATTGAGCCCCATGTTGGGCGAATCATTATCGTTAAATTTGATGTCGCTTTCTCGGGAAAACTTTATTAATTAACCAATCAGCTTGTTTTGCACAGTGAAAGTAATGTTAACTGAGGGAAAGTCGATAATTGAATAATTGGTTCTGTGCTTTGCATGTTAACTGTTAAACCATATCGCATTTTACACACTGTACTTCAGGCACCTGATTCAGAATGTTTATTGTAACATGAACGTGCCCCTGGGTAAACAGTGAGACAGGTTTTAGAGCAAGGGTCTGGTTATTGTGAAACAGCAAACACAATATCAATTCCGGAAGAACAACAGCTAAATTAACTGATTTGAACACGCAGCCTCCTGATCGGGAGTTAGACCCGTAACCTTTGCACCACGATGTCCAGATTCTACATGAGTCCCAGCGGATCGGAAGGTAGAAAATGTAACATCGCTAGTCAAGAAAGGAGGGAGAGAGAAAACCGGGAACTACAGGACAGTTAGTCTGACATCAGTCATCGGGAAAATGCTGTAATCCATTGTTAAGGAAGTGGTGTCAGGGCACTTTGAAAATTATAACATGATTCGACAGAGTCAACATGTTTTTATGTAAATGTCATGGTCAGGTACAGAAAATAATCAAATAAGACTAATGTTAAGCTGGCCTTCATATCTAGCAAACTAGATCACCAGCAAGTGATCAGGAAGGCCAATGTAATTTTCGCCTTTATTGCAAAAGTGATGGAGTATAAAAGCAGGGAAATCTTGCTACAGTTATACAGGGTATTGGTGAGGTCACACCTGGAATACTGCGTGCAGTTTTGTTTTCCATATTTACGAAAGGATATACTTGCTCTGGAGGCATTTGAGAGAAGGTTCACTCGGTTGATTCTGGAGATGAGGGGGTTGACTTATGAGGAAAGGTTGTGTAGATTGGGCCTCTACTCATTGGAATTCAGAAGAATAGGTGGTGATCTGATCAAAATGTATAAGATTATGAGGGGGCTTGACAAGGAGGATGCAGAGAGGATGTTTCCACTGGTGGGGGAGACTGGAACTAAGGGGCATAATCTTAGAATAAGGGGCCGCGAACTCACCCAGTTTGTAAAGTTACACCCGGAACAAGTGTCCCGCAAAGGGCAGGAGAAGCCAGAGAGTCTGTAAACTCAGTGTGTAACAGAAAGTAACGGGGTTATTAACGGTCAATACAGTAATTCATCATCATCATAGGCAGTCCCTCGAAATCGAGGAAGACTTGCTTCCACTCTAAAAGTGAGTTCTCAGGTGACTGAACCGTCCAATATGGGAATTACAGTCTCTGTCACAGGTGGGACAGACAGTGGTTGAAGGAAAGGGTGGGTGGGACTGGTTTCCCACACGCTCCTACCGCTGTCTGTGCATGTGTTCTGCAAGCTCTCGACGATGAGACTCGAGGTGCTCAGCGCCCTCCAGATGCTCTTCCTCCACTGAGGGTGGTCTTTATCCAGGGACTCCCAGGTGTTGGTGGGGACGTTGCATTTTATGAAGTGGCTTTGATGGTCCTTGAAACGTTTCCCCTGTTCACCTGGGGCTCGCTTGCCGTGTCGGAGTTCCGAGTAGAGCGCTTGCTTTTGGAGTCTTGTGTCAGGCATGCGAACAATGTGGCCCGTCCAACGGAGCTGGTCGAGTGTGGTCAGTGCTTCGATGCTGGGGATGTTAGCCTGATTGAGGACGCTAACGTTGGTGCGTCTGTCCTCCCAGGGGATTTGCAGGATTTTGCAGAAACATCATTGGTGGTATTTCTCCAGCGACTTGAGGTGTCCACTGTATAAGGTCCATGTCTCTGAGTCATACAGGAGGACAGGTATCACTACAGCCCGTTAGACCATGAGCTTAGTGGCAGATTTGAGGGCCTGATCTTCGAACACTCTCTTCCTCAGGCGGCCGAAGGCTGCACTGGCGCACTGGAGGCAGTGTTGAACCTCGTCACCGATGCCTGCCCTCGCTGATAAAAGGCTCCCGAGGTATGCAATTATTCATCCTCTCACAGACCTCAATTATTTTCATGCGATAAACTGATTGAGAATAGAAAGAGGATTAGTGCTCAGGATCTTAACCACTCGACCACCAAGGGAAAATTTCGATAATTTTGATGACCTCACACTTTCCGACATTGTATTCCATCTGCCAAACCTTAGCCCATTCATTTAACCTATCTAAATCTCTTTGCAGCCTCTCTGTGTCCTCTACACAACCCGCTTTCCCACTAATCTTTGTGTCATCTGCAAATTTTGTTGCACTACACTCTGTCCCCTCTTCCAGGTCATCTATGTATATTGTAAAGAGTTGTGGTCCCAGCACCGAGCCCTGTGGCACACCACTAACCACCGATTTCCAACTCGAATAGGGCCCATTTATCCCATCTCTCTGCTTTCTGTTAGCCAGCCAATTCTCTATCCATGCTAATACATTTGCACTGACTCCGCGTACCTTTATCTTCTGCAGTAACCTTTTGTGTGGTACCTTATCGAATGCCTTTTGGAAATCTAAATACACCACATCCATCGGTACACCTCTATCCAACATGCTCGTTATATACTCAAAGAATTCCAGTAAATTAGTTAAACATGATTTCCCCTTCATGAATCCATGCTGCGTCTGCTTGATTGCACTATTCCTATCTTGATGTCCCGCTATTTCTTCCTTCATGATAGTTTCAAGCATTTTCCCTACTACAGATGTTAAACTAACCAGCCTATATGTACCTGCCTTTTGTCTGCCCCATTTTTTAAACAGAGGCATTACATTAGCTGCTTTCCAATCCGCTGGTACCTCCCCAGAGTCCAGAGAATTTTGGTAGATTATAACGAATGCATCTGCTATAACTTCCGCCATCTCTTTTAATACCCTGGCATTTCATCAGGACCAGGGGACTTGTCTACCTTGAGTCGCATTAGTGATAGTGATTGTTTCAAGGTCCTCTCTTCCCACATTCCTGTGACCAGCAATTTCTGGCATGGTTTCTGTGTCTTCCATTGTGAAGACCGAAGCAAAATAATTGTTTAAGGTCTCAGCCATTTCCACAGTTCCCATTTTTAAATCTCCCTTCTCATCTTCTAAGGGACCAACATTTACTTTAGTCACTCTTTTCCGTTTTATATATCGGTAAAAGCTTTAACTATCCATTTTTATGCTTTGCACAAATTTACCTTCGTAATCTATCTTTCCTTTCTTTATTGCTTTCTTAGTCATTCTTTGCTGTCGTTTAAAATTTTCCCAATCTTCTATTTTCCCATTAACCTTGGCCACCTTATACGCATTGGTTTTTAATTTGATACTCTCCTTTATTTCCTTGGTTATCCACGGCTGGTTATCCCTTCTCTTACTGCCCTTCTTTTTCACTGGAATATATTTTTGTTGAGCACTTTGAAAGAGCCCCTTAAAAGTCCTCCACTGTTCCTCAATTGTGCCACAGTTTAGTCTGTGTTTCCAGTCTACTTTAGCCAACTCTGCCCTCATCCCACTGTAGTCCCCTTTGTTTAAGCATAGTACGCTCGTTTGAGACACTACTTCCTCACCCTCAATCTGTATTACAAATTCAACCATACTGTGATCACTTATTCCGAGAGGATCTTTTACTAGCTTGAATCATTAATTTTCTCTTTACATGTGATGAACTTTTATCCCTATCTCGTTTACACACTGTATTTTAGGAGAATGGTTTAAAATTTTAAGTGCTTATTGTCATGTATTCAACCAACATTGTAACCCATGTATAATCTGACCTCAGTTGTACACTGTGAGAACAATGACCACTAGGTGGTGAACTTGTGGGAGACACTTCTAACCTGGACCTTCAGGTATAAAAGGGGAAGCTCCACCCATTTTCATCACTTGAGTGCTAAGGAATAAAGGACAGGCCACAGACTGACCTTCTCTCAAGCATGGGCCTCGTGTGCATTTCTACTGTATAGTAAGGATGTATCAATGGCGACGAGAAACTGGGATTTAAACCACGTGAGCATGGCCGCTAGCAGAATAGACGAGAGATACTGTGTTAAGGAATGGTTGGGACAGAGAATCAACATTGTTGAAGCAGCACAAGTTCTACAGGTAGACAAGGGCAATCGGGCATGCCCCAACATGTAGTCGAACCCAGAGGGGGAGTTCGACAGAGATAATGGCAAGCAGAACGGCGATTCACACCATTGCAAGGGACAATGTGGCCAGTAATGGAGCCATCAACACCTGTTAATAGCACACTCAAGGACAGTCACAGGGGTAGTCAAGGACGATTGATGAGCAAGGGATCTTTTGTTTCCAACAAAAGCTCATGTTGGAGGCATGGAGGCACAAACTCAGCCGGAGATTGCAGAGATGAACAAAATACCTTCAGAAATTGCAGAAATGAACGCTGGGGGAAATCGCTGGAAGCTGAAGTTCAGTGAGTTCATGTGGAGCACGTATACAGTTCACACACCAGGACGCCACCGATAATGATGAAAGTGCTCCTCAGTGGCATCCCAGTATCAATGGAGCTAGACACGGGGGCTAGCCAGTCCTTGATGGGTATCAAATAGTTTGAAAAGTTGTGGGCGTCCAAGGCGAGTCGGGCCAAAATTATCACCGATTGACGCACAGCTACGGACATTCACCAAGGAGATCATTCCGGTGCTTGGCAGCACCACGATAATCATGACCCACAAAGATTCGGAGAACAGGCTGCCACTCTGGGTTGTCCCGGGGGACGGTCCCGCACTACTGGGGAGGAGTTGGCTTGCTGTCATGAACTGTAAATGGGGCAATGTTTAATGCTATTTCCTCTGTGGAGCGAGTTTCATACTCACAGATCCTGCACAAATTTGACTCATTATTTCAACCCGGCATTGGCACTTTCATGGGGGCCAAGGTAGTGATTCACATAAACCCGGAAGCCAGGCCAGGACACCACAAGGCCAGAGCGGTGCCGTACGTGATGCGGGAAAAGATAGAAGGTGAATTGAACCGCCTGCTGAGGGAAGGTATCATTTTGCCAGTCGAATTCAGTGACTGGGCGAGCCTGATTGTACCGGTGTTCAAGGCGGATGGGTCGGTCAGGATATGTGGTGATTACAAGGCCACCATCAATCGGGTGTCACTCGAAGACCAGTACCCGCTACCGAGAGCGGAGGACCTCTTTGCGATGCTATCCGGTGGCAAACTTTTGTCAAAATTGGACGTGACCTCAGCTTACATGACCCAGGAGCTGGCGAGAGAGTTGAAGAAGCTGACCACCATCACGACACACAAGGGGTTGTTTGAGTACAACAGATGTCCGTTCGGGATTCGCTCGGCCGCCGCGATCGTCCAACGAAATATGGAAAGCCTCCTCAAGTCGATTCCAGGGACGATGGTTTTTCAGGACGACATCCTCATCACGGGTTACGATACTGAAGAACACCTCCACAACCTGGAGGAGCTGCTTCGCAGACTGGACCGGGTAGGGCTGCGACTGAAAAAGGCGAAGTGCGTCTTCCTAGCTCCAGAGTTAGAATTCCTGAAGATGACGGTAGGAGTAGACGGGATGAGCCCTACTGCGTCCAAGACGGAAGCGATCCAGAGAGCACCAAGACCCCGTAACACGAAGGAGCTGCGTTTGTTCCTGGGGCTCCCGAACTATTTGGTAACTTTCTTCCCAAATTGAGCAGGCTACTAGAGCCGCTACACGTGCTCCTAAGCAAAGGTCTCGAATGGGTCTGGGGGGACAGCCAGGAAAGTGCTTTTAATAGAGCACACAATTTGTTATGTTCCAAAAATCTGTTAACGCGATATGACCCATGTAAGAAACTTGTGTTAACGTGCGATGCGTCGTCCTATGGTGTCGGGTGTGTGTTGCAGCATGTCAATGCCAAGGGTCATTTACAGCCAGTAGCTTATGCCTCCAGAGGTCTGTCCCAGGCAGAAAGGGGCTACGGGATGATAGAAAAGGAGGCGCTAGCATGTGTATATGCGGTAAAGAAAATGCACCAGTACCTGTTTGGCAGGGAATTTGAGCTGGAGACAGATCACAAACCCCTAACGTCCCTTTTGGCCGACAACAAGGCCATAAATGCAAACGCATCGGTCCGCAGACAGAGGTGGGCACACACGTCAGCCACCTATGACGACACAATTCGGCACAGACCGGGCACTGAAAACTGCGCCGATGCACTCAGCAGGCTCCCACTAGCCGCCACTGAGGGGGCTACCGAGCATGCCGCTGAGATGGTCATGGCTGTTGAAGCTTTCGCAAGTGAAGGCTCACCCGTGACAGCCCTTCAGATTAAAGTCTGGACAAATAGAGACCCGCTATTGTCGCTAGTCAAGAAATGTGTCCTGAATGGGGACTGGGCAGCCACGTACAGGGCATGCCCTGAGGAATTTAAACCATTTCACAGGGGCAGGGATGAACTCTCGATTCAGGCCGATTTCCCACTGTGGGGAAACCGCGTAGTCATGCCCCAGATGGGCAGAGAGGTGTTCATCAGAGAACTCCACAATGAGTAACCGGGCATTGTCATGGTGAAGGCAATTGCCAGGTTACACGTTTGGTGGCCAGGGATAGACGCAGATCTGGAAGTTTGTGTTCGCAGGTGCAACACGTGTGCCCAGCTGGGCAATGAGCCCAGGGAAGCCCCCCTTAGCCCCTGGCCATGGCCCGCCAAGACTTGGTCACGCATCCATGATGACTACGCAGGTCTTTTCATCGGAAAAATGTTTTTGGTTGTAGTAGACGCCCACTCCAAATGGATCGAGGATGACATTTTAAATTCAAGCACATCCTCTGCCACGGTAGAAAGTCTACGGGCAATGTTCGCCGCCCACGGTCTACCGGTCATCTTGGTCAGCGACAATGGCCCGTGCTTCACAAGCACTGAATTCCAGGACTTCATGGCAGGCAATGGAATTAACCATGTCAGAAAGGCACCGTTCAAGCCAGCCTCAAACGGCCAGGCAGAACGAAAAGTGCAGATAATCAAATAGGGGATGCTCAAATGCCGTTATCCCTTATACACCCCACCATGAAAGAAATTGTTGAGAGCAGGCGCCAATCACAATATAACGACCATGACAGGAATGCG
This sequence comes from Pristiophorus japonicus, assembly GCF_044704955.1. Classification (NCBI taxonomy): domain Eukaryota; kingdom Metazoa; phylum Chordata; class Chondrichthyes; family Pristiophoridae; genus Pristiophorus; species Pristiophorus japonicus. Next base: position 4,566,514 of record NW_027254488.1, read on the forward strand.
AGGACACGATATACTGGTGTAAACGACCCTGTTGTTGTCCACAACTACACTGCAGGGCCTAAATGGCTCGCAGGCACTGTGATTGTCAAAGAGGGCAATAGGATTCTGGTAGTTAAACTTACCAATGGACAAATCTGCCGCAAACACGTGGATCAAACAAAAAGGCGGTTCAGCAACCCCATAGAAGAAGCAGAGGAAGAACATGATATAGAGTTCACTCCAGCACAGGTGACCGAACACCGGAACCAAAGGGAGGAGAGCCCAGTCACTGTGGGCGGTCCGGATAGGCCTGAGGCACCGCAAACAGCAGACACACAGGCCAGCGCCCAACAACCGGAGCCCCAACTCAGGTGCTCTACAAGAGAGCGTAAACCACCAGAGAGACTCAACCTGTGATCCCAAAAAGACTTTGGGGTCATGTATTCAACCAGCATTGTAACCCATTTTTAAATTCAAAACCTGATAAAATTGACGACATGCAGCCAACGTGCAAAAGTAAGGATTCTTTTAATCACCGTTAATTAGCCGATAACCTTCTTCAGAATGAAATAAATATTAATATAATTACTGAGGAACAGTGGTATCCTCAATCATTCATTTTCTCTTTACATGTGATGAAGTTTTATCCCTATCTCATTTACATGCTGTATGAGAATGGTTTAAAATTGTAAGTGTTTATGACTCAGTTGTAAAACCATTGATTGTGTGTCTGTCTATTCTTGACAGGAGGAGCACTTGAGACCGAAGTTCCAGTTCTACATATGTATCAATAGATTCAATTTCCACCAGTTTCTTTAAACGCAATAACATTATTTATTTCTAATGGGCTGGATGGAGGAACATGATCCATGTAAAAAATTGTTATCGTTTTACTTGAACTGAATGCTCATAAAATATTGGAGTGGGAACTAATTGGATAACAGCACTGCTGGCAACATTTGCGGAATCGATTCATGCAGCCAAAACACACAATGACAACCTGGGATTGTGCGGCACCGAATACTCGGGGAAAAACAGTTAAACACTTCGTCCCTGGGTGGGCTTGAACCACCAACCTTTCGGTTAACAGCCGAACGCGCTAACCCATTGCGCCACAGAGACTGATGGAAGAATAAAGTGCAAGACATCCAAAACCAGAGTGTCAGTCAGTTAAAGCTTCAGATTGCTCTGACCGGGATGGAACTTGTCCACTCTCAGTTGTACTTTTCCCAAATAAAGGGTGGGACATTCATTGTGGATGTGTGGAAGCAGTCTGGTCCCGCACACTGCAGACACTTCCATGTCACCGCCAACCAGCTCTCCCACAACCGGTGTGATCTGCCTTCCAGCCTTCCGGTGCCTTGTCGATGACGAAGTATTCTGATTGTCCCGAAGCCGGTATTAGGTTTGAATTCCTTTTCAGCTCCTGACTGCGGATATTCCTGTGATTAAACCCGAACAAAATGCTGACAGGGACAGTTGGATTCATCATATCTTCGCTTGGTGAAATTTCAAAGATTGAAAGTGACGTACATCAACCCCAAACCTCGTCACTTCCTCGCTAACCACGACACGCTGCTCCCGTGAGATGGAAGCCCAGTTGCTGTTTCAAGCTTGAATACAGGTACAAGCAGAACTCATTCAAAGAAAGTCCAAGTCCCTGAGGCACCTGATTATTTGCACCGAACTCATTCGCAAAGAGTTGAGGTTCATGTTTGGTGATCTGGGCACATCTTTCCCCAAACTACAACACTTCAAACATAACTCAATGGCTGTAAAGCGCTTTGGGGCGTCATGAGTTCCTGAACGGCGCTGCAGATATGCAAGTCCTTCTTTGCAAAAGTTCGATGCAATTTCAAAATGTGCGAGCAATATCAGGGCTCCTCTGGGACCCCTCGTAAATTTCAATGAACAACTCACCGAAGCACGAAGGGACATCTTTGTTATTGGAATCGGTCACGACGGCCTTCTCTACAGGCTGCTCTCTGCGGACACCACGGTCACCCTGCAGAAGGCAATTAACGTGAGCCGGGCGTTCATGATCTCGGCCTGTGATTCCAAGTGGATGTCTCAGCCCCAGGACTCTAACCCAGCAAGTACTGTGAACCGAAAGTTGCCTTTTAGAGGCAGGGCTGCTGCTAGCAGTCTCTCTCAGGGAAGAGAGAACAGAACCCCGAGTCCCACAATCCTGAGTCCGCCACATGGGGCCAACCGGCCAACCCCATGCTGGCGCTGTGGAGGAAATCACAGGGCCCACCAGTGCCGCTATAAAGACTATACTTGCAAAGGCTGTAACATGAAGGGCCACCTCCAGCGAATATGCAAGAGAAATCGTACTCACCGAGTCGATGAAGAGTTGGCCGATCATCCGGAGTCCAGCGACAATGAGGTGTACGGAGTGTTTACCTGCACCACCGAGAGTTCCCCGTTGAAAATGGAAGTTGAAATCAACTATGTTCCAGTCACGATGGAGGTGGACACAGGGGCGAGCCAGTCACTGATGAATCAGGCAGCGTTTGAGAAACTCTGGGACAATCCAATCGAACGACCTAAAATGATCCCGATCGAAGTGAAACTGCTCACCTACACAAACGATACATCCCAGTCGTTGGCAGCGTGGATGTCCAGGTGTCCCATGGCGGCGGGATGCACAGGTTACCTTTGTGGATCATTGCTGGTGATGGTCCAAAGCTATTAGGAAGAAGGTGGATGAAAAAGGTCACTTGGAGCTGGGAATAACTCCAATCTCCAGCGATCGACATCCCCCATGACCCCGAAGTTGGATCCAGCACAACACCTGAAAAAACAACCACCCAACTCGACTGTGAGGTAACGACACAGACCGCTCAACCCAACGGCGAGATGATCCAGCCCAAACGACCAGACCTCACCTTCCAGGCTCCAATGGCAGGACTCCAGAGGAAGAAAATTCACGCAGAAGGTAACTTCCCGCCTTCCATGGCAGAACCTGGGGAGAAAAGGATCACTGCAGCCTACCTCATGGAGAGAAAGAAGATGGCGTCCAAACCACGAGGTGAAGGGCCTGAAGTCAAGATGGTGGGAGCCAGACCACAAGGGAGCAACACGTGATGCCGAACGGCGAACCGGATTGGGGTAAAGATTGCAAGACCCTCTAAAAGGAGACCGGCAACCCATCACAATTAAAGGGACAGTTCCACTTTTTATACAGCGATGATGGTGATACATATGTAAAAGATGTAACTGACAATTTCAAGTTTGTAAATGTAACTAATCATGATAAGTCGGGCGATTGCGATCAGAACCAATCTATTGTGAGCGTAAACGAAGTGATGACGTGCGATGCTAGGATTTACAAGCATGCCGACAAAACCAAGGGCAACCTCCCGTCAGCACCCAGGTCCAGCGACCATGTAGCCTGCCCCTCCGGGACCAATGTGATACCCCAGGGAGTGTGGCCACACACAGAGGGAGCATACCAGCTGCAGGGCCAGTGATCAGCGGACGGCAAAGGCACCACTACCGGTACCCTGCCCCCGTTCGGCTCCACCTCTCTGGCCACCAGGGCCAGTACTGGGAGCGAGCGGATAGCACCCTCCTGCCCTCCCAACGGGACCTGGGATGAGCAGGCTCCCACTATCGCTGAAGAGCAGCAGGGAAACACCGCAGCCTTCAAAGGAGGACAGGGAGGCCACACACTCCTGTGGCTCTGCCTACCACTAGGCAACGGCAAAGGCTCTGAGACTCAGCCAGGTGAGCGATCTGAGCCCACCCAGCTGGCAGGGGACACAGCGCCACCATCAGACAACCTGGACACAGTCTGGTTACTCTGGAACTAGTGTCCTCACCCACCTGCACCTACACAACCCAGGGGCAAGACTGTGACACCACGTATGTACCTTACCTGTAAAATGTACTTGTTCCACTACTGCAGAACCCAAACAGTGATGTAACTAATCCGATGTTTTTTTGTTCTTTCTGTCTGTACAGGTCTGCACATGCAGGTGTTGAGCCACACACATGGTCTATGTATGGCGGGGGGGGGGGGGAGGGTGCGGGGGGGGGAATGGATGTTTGTAGCCATGGACACACATGGATCACACCCAGAACCCACTCAACCCCCACTGCAACCTCCAACCATCCACTGCTGAACATTTCCCAATGTCGTGGTAATAAGGAATTGGGGGTCCACAGGGAGAGAACCAAGCCAAAGCATAGACAAAGTGCAAGGGCTTTGGGCACTCAAGTCTCGGGCCAGAGCACACAATGCAAAGGCCAGTGGCACAAGACTAAGTGGAGAGTGATGTTGTGTGTGTTTAGTATAAGTATACTCCCTGTACGCTCAATGTACAGTTACATAATACGACTGGATGTACCTTCACATTGTATATACGATGCCTGTACCACCAGAGGGTGCAACTGGTGGAGACCTCGGGATCACCTGTACACGACAGGTAACCAGGTATAAAACGGAGCTCACCATAATGTACCCTCACTCAGGAACTGCAATTAATGGACTAAGGTCACCACAGTTCAAGTACAATACCTTGCCTCATGGAGTCATTACTTGAGTGCTTACAGACACAATAGAAAGAGATTAAACATTAAATGGTAGGACATTGAGAATTGTAGAGGAACAAAGCGACCTGGGAGTGCATGTCCACAGATCCCTTAAGGTAGCAGGCAAGGTGGACTAGCTGGTTAAGAAGACATACAGAATGCTGGCCTTCTTTAGCCGAGGCCTAGAATAAGAGAGCAGGTGGATTATGCTTGAATATAAAACACTGGTTAGGCCACAGCTGGAGTACTGCGTGCAGTTCTCGTCACCACTTTACAGGAAGAAGACTGTGATTGCACTGGAGACTTACAGAGGAGATTTCGAGGATGTTATCGGGAGTGGAGAATATTAGCTATGAGGACAGATTGGATAGGCTGGGATTGTTTTTCTTGGAACAAAATGGGCTGAGGGGAGGCATCATTGAAGTGTATACAATTATGAGGGGCCTTCATATAGTGGACAGAATGGGCCCATTTCCCTTAGCAGAGGGGTCAACAACCATGGGGCATAAATTTTAAGTCATTGGTAGAAAGTGTAGGGGGGATTTGAGGGGAAATTTCTTCATGCAGAGGGTTGTGTGGGTCTGGAACTCACTGCCTGAAAGGGTGGGAGAGGCAGAAACGCTCACCACATTTAAAAAGTGCTTGGTTGTGCACCTGAAGTGCCGTAACCTGCAGGGTTATGGACCGAGAGCTGGAAAATGGGATTAGGCTGGAGAGCCTGTTATTGGCCGGCACGGTCACGATGGGCCGAAATGGCCTCCTTCCGTGCTGTAAACTTCTGATTATATAATTCGATGAAAAATAATCACCAAATGTGGGCTCGCACCTCTGACCCTGAGATTTAGAATCTCATGATCTGCTGACTGATTTAGCTGGGCTTCTGCAAAATGCACCTTTTTGTCGTTGATTACAGCTCCGCCCCAGATGTTTAAACCTGCTGTCGAGGAACTGCCAGGATCTTGTTGAATGGTGGACCAGGCTCGAGGGGCCGAATGGCCTCCTCTGGCCCCTAATCTTACATGCTTATGATCTTATGACATTTCACAGGAGAACAAACTCGCCCCTGAGCATGCATGAGGAGAAAGCTCCAGAAAATAATCCCGCCTGGTGAGCTTTCGCGTGTGAGGCGAACGTGTTAACCGTTACACTGCGGAAACATCTCCACTTTTAGCACCAGGTCAGACGGAAGTGTTAAGCGAGCAGGTGGACTGCTGAATCCCACTTTTTAGGCGTTGGTCGTGGTGTCAAACAATGAGTTTCACTTCATGATTGAAAACAGGAAGTGTCAGAAGTGTGATGTGAACCCACACCTCCAGAGGAGACTGCGACCGAAACACAGAACCTTGGACCGCTCGGCCATCCTGACTATTTAGGGCAATATGTGGCCAACTGCAGGTTTATTTTGAACTTTTGTGTCCTGTCACATGAAATAAATGAGGGCAGCAGGCGTATCTCTGCCTGGCACCGGGGAAACAGTGAGACAGACCTTGGAACAAGGGTCTGGATATTGCCAAACAGCAAAGAAAATATTAATTCCCGAATGACCCTGAAAAACAGTGACATCGACGTGATCTGGGGTCAGACACGCTACCGTTGCGCCACGAGGTCGATACAGCACATCGGAAATGTTTGACTCTATGAAGGTTTCACAATACAAGGGGCTTTAAAATCCCCGCCCGTTCCCACCGGGTGTCAGAAGCAGCGCTCACCTGCCAGTCACTGTATGTTTTTTTGTTCAACTTTTGTGTTGCTTTCACGGGATTGCATCATTAATTAACCCGTCACCTTCTTTTGCACAATGAAAGAAATGCTAACTGAGGGACAGTCGATACTTCAACCATTTGTTCCTGTGCTTTGCATAGAAAGATAGAAACAAATAAAACAGGTGCAGGATTAGGCCATTCGGCCCTTCGAGCCTGCACCACCATTCAATATGATCATGACTGATCATTCACCTCAGTACCCCTTTCCTGCTTTCTCTCCATACCTTTGATACCTTTAGCCGTAATGTCCACATTTAACTCCCTTTTGAATATATCTAATGAATTGGCCTCAACAACCTTCTGTGCTCGAGAATTCCACAGGTTCAGAATTCTCTGAGTGAAGAAGTTTCTCCTCATCTCGGTCCTAAATGGCTTACCCCTTGTCCTTAGACTGTAACCTCTGGTTCTGGACTTCCCCAACATCGGGAACATACTTCCTCCCTCTCGCCTGTCCAATCCCATCAGACCTGTATATGTTCTCTGCGATCCCTTCTCATTCTTCTAAATTCCAGTGAAGAAAAGTCTAGTTGATCCAGTCTTTCTTTACATGTCAGTCCTGCCCTCCCGAGAATCAGTCTGGTGAACCTTCGCTGCACTCCCTCAATAGCAAGAATGTCCTTCCTCAGATTAGGAAACCAAAACTGTACACAATATTCCAGGTGAGGCCTCACCAAGGCCTGCGTCCGCGCACATACAGAGGCTGAATTACAGGACATAGTCGACGCATTTACTGAGGCGTATGAAAGCATGGGCCTTACGCTAAACATCCGAAAGACAAAGGTCCTCCACCAGCCTGTCCTCACCGCACAGCACTACCCCCCAGTCATCAAGATCCACGGCGCGGCCCTGGACACCATGGATCACTTCCCATATCTCAGGAGCCTCCTATCAACAAGAGCAGGCATCGACGACGAGGTTCAACACGGCCTCCATGCGCCAGTGCAGCCTTCGGCCGCTTGAGGAAAAGAGTGTTTGAAGACCAGGCCCTCAAAACTGTCACCAGGCTCATGGTCTACAGGGCTGTAGTAATACCTGCCCTCCTGTAAGGCTCAGAGACATGGACCATGTGCAGTCGACACCTCAAGTTGCTGAAGAAATATCACCAACGATGTCTCCGCAAGATCCTACAAATCCCCTGGGTGGACAGTCGCACCAACATCAACGGCCTTATTCAGGCTAACATCCTCAGCTTTGAAGCACTGACCACACTCGATCAGCTCTGCTGGGCAGGCCACATAGACCACATGCAAGACACGAGACTCCCAAAGCAAGTGCTCTACTCGGAACTTCTTCATGGCAAACGAGCCAAAGTGGGCAGCAGAAACACTACAAGGACACACTCAAAGCCTCCCTGATAAAGTGCAACATCCCCACTGACACCCAGGAGTCCCTGACCCAAGACCACACTAAGTGGAGGAAGTGCATCCGAGAGGGCTCTGAGCACCTCGAGTCTCAACACCGAGTGCATGCAGAAATCAAGTGCAGACAGCAGAAAGAGCGTTCGGCAAACCTGTCCCACCCATCCCTTCCCTCAACAACTATCTGTCCCACCTGTAATAGGGTCTGTGGCTCTAGTATTGGACTGTTCAGCTGCCAAAGAACTCACTTTACGAGTGGAAGCAAGTCTTCCTCGATTCCGAGGGACTGCCAATGTAGATTCCAAAATTCATGGAAACCCCCCAGTGTTTGGACTGACTGAAAAGGAAATTCGATTTAGGCCTATTAAACATAAAGTTTGGGATTCTAAAAAGCATATGGAAGAAATCTACTATTCTTAACCAAGTTTGGGATTTTAAAATGCATGTTTGGGCCTGTGGGGAAAAGCTGCAGTGACAGAGGGGTGGGATTTAGAGTTTGGATATTGTAGCTAATCAGTTTGTCTGGGGGAGCTCTTTAACCATAGTCAGGCCCCCGGAAAACATTAGCATTTAAACAATCGACCACGGAAGGAACATTATCCACCTTACCCACAGTACCCAAATATCACATCCATATTCCAACACCTTTTCAACATGTATAGAAATATCTGGCTCAGCTCAGACTTCCCGAAGCCAAAGCAGTGCTATTACAATGGACAAGAGTTCATCAGTTCATAAATAAGGAGTATCACCATCCCAAAGTCTATCAACACCAGATTAAAACATTTAATCAAGCCTCAGTTAGCTAGTCCGCCAAAACTTATACAAAGAAGACCACTTAAATCAATGCGCAGCAAAACTTAAACAAAAGAAACGTTACATTTGGCACGAAGATTAAGCAGCCTCTCAGAGTATAACTGGGAGCCTATCGTACCAAGAGCAACCTATTTTTCTGACCATTACTTTGCAACAACAAGATCAAGATCGAGAGCACACGGCAAGAAAACACAGGAAGAGACATCACGACATCGGAGAAAAGAACTTCAAAAAACCAATCAGTGGAACATCAATACCAACTGACTTGGTAACAGGCATCAACCGGACCACCGCGACCGACGGACCCAACCATGAAAATCAACCACTAGAAAACCGGGGTCCACGCAAGTGTTCCACTCTACAATTTTTGCCTCGACTGTCCAGCAGGTAAAAATTACCGAAACAACTTAAAACCCGATTGATGACAAAGGATACCGGCTTCGGGACAGTCAGAATACTTCGTCACAGACAAGGCACCGGCAGGCTGGAAGGTAGATCACACCGGTTGTGGGAGAGCTGGTTGGCGGTGACATGGAAGTGTCTGCAGTGTGCGGGACCAGACTGCTTCCACACATCCACAATGAATGTCCCACCCTTTTTTTGGGAACAGTACAACTGAGAGTGGACAAGTTCCATCCCGGTCAGAGCAATCTGAAGCTTTAACTGACTGACACCGCAGTTTGGGATTGTAATGTCTGTAAGCATGTAATGCTTGTAGCTCCACACTGTGGATGTGGACGTATTGTGTACTGCAACTGTATCGTTAATCATGAAACAGAACAGGCTCTTTCCGGAGAGTTCCGAGAGAGCAGCCTGCATTTTCGGAAGCTGTGTGTGCTGTGCTCTGTGAAGATATCACAGCGATGTCTTGCAATATGTGCATCTATCAGTCTCTGTGGTGCAATGGATACGTGCGTTCAGCTATTAACTGCAAGGTTGGTGGATCGTAGCCCATTCAGGGACAAAGCCTTTAATTGTTTTTCACTGAGTATTCTGTGCCGTGCAGTTCCAGGTTGTCATTGTGCGTTTTGGCTGCATGAATATATTCCGCAACCATTGCCAGCTGTGCTGTTATCAAGTTATACCAACTGTTACTTGGACTTTCGCGTGGTTGTTCGTTGTCTCGTCGCCAATTGATACACTCATAATAAAGAATTTAACTGAGTACTGTGAACAATGAGTAAGTGTGACATTAGCTCCTTTAATAAAACTCCAGAGTGCTTTTATACTGTGCTGCCAAGGGATGCTGGAATCCCTTGGGACTCCAACAGGTAGGCCCTCTGGTGGTGGTGTGATACAGATCGCCAAGGGTTAAATACATAACACAAGGTGTGTACAGAAATCAACCATCAAAAGCCCTGTCATTAACCACAGGGGTTTCCTGCAATTTTCTGATCGCAAAGCGCTGTCAGTCCTTGTCCTTAAAATTGCATATGTGGGAATTGGGAGTTTAATGACTTTGAAAGGAGAACATTGTTGTTTGGTGCAGTTCCGTTCAGAGAAATGTTTGTGAAAGGAACGTTTTGCAGAGAGAGGGATTGAGCATTTCAGCTTGTTGCTGAACACTTCTCTCTGGGCACTGAGCTAAGCAGCAGTTTCCGTAGTGTAGCGGTTATCATGTTTACCTCACACGCGAAAAGTCTCTGTTTCGAGCCTGTGCGGAAACATTATTTGTGAAGCAAAAACTTGTCTGCAATAAAATTGAACAAAAGCTGTCCGGGATACATTGTCGCATGAGCAATGAACATTTTAAAACTAATCTACTCAAATACAGAGTGTGTAAAATCAGATCGGGGATAAAACTTCATCAAGCGTTAAAGTTTCACTAATTATTAAAGTTCAGTTATTGAAATTTCGATTGTCCCTTTTCGCATTTCTTTCATTCTGCGAAACAACACTATCGGTTTATACCATCAGATCTAAGTTCCATTTGAAACCCACAAACAACTCATTAATTATTCGGTCTTCCCCAGTTCCAGAGCTCAGAGGGTTATTGTCCATCCCTGGGATGCAAACTACCTCAGACCCGGGGCAAAGCTCCTCGTGCACCGAGCACAGGCTCAAGAAAACCCCGGGGGAGAGGATATCCCGATCACTGGGCCTTCCAGCAACACTGAACAAGCGCCCGGTCTGAAACTTTCCCGAGTAATAACTTGTAACTGAAGCATCCAACAGGCAGGATGGCCGAGCGGTCTAAGGCGCTGCGTTCAGGTCACAGTCTCCTCTGGTGGTGTGGATTCAAATCCCACTCCTGACATTCAGTGTTTTTAATTAGAAACTCAGTTGTTTTGACACCATTCTGAAGTGCTTTGGGACATCCATCGAACTTCATAAAATTACTCCACTTCAATTCCAAACGGTGATATCAAAGTTACTTCCCAAACCAGGAAACGATCCCGTGTGGCTGCAGCGAAAGGAATGGTTTGGTGAAGCATTGAAAGGTGCTCTCAAAATAATAGAAGATTATGGGTACATTACTGATGTTTTTCCGTGAAAGCAACATAAATTTTAAGGAACAGTAATCGAAGAACATGGGGCTCAAACCCACGACCCTGAGATTAAGAGTCTCATGCTTTACCGACTGAGCTAGCCGGGCTTCTCAACATCTACCCTGTCAATCCCCTTCAGAATATTGTCCGTTTCAACGAGATCACCTCCCATTCTTCGAAACTCCAGAGAGTATCGGCATATTCTACACAATCTCTCATCATAGGACAGCCCTCTCATCCCAGGAATCAATCTGTTGAACCTCTGTTGCACCATCTCCAAGGCAAGTATATCTTTCCTTAGATAAGTACTATGGGCGAATATCCTGTTTTTCTGCTGATTCTACGGTTGTATAAAAAGTTATTATAATTCAACAGTCGCTGGGCAAACATATTTGTATTTCCTTCAGTGTGCAATACATGTCGGTGCATTAATGCTGATTGAAACAATTATTCAGTATTTCACCGACTTGAATTATTTTTAATCAACTTGCTCTGTAACAATGCTTTCCCTGATCGAAAATCAAACACTGACCACAGCAATGAGAACACCAAACCCTAACCACTAGACTGCCAGGGAGCACTGTTTGCAGTTGCCCCATAGTACCGAATATATAGCCCACAGTACAAGAGTAAGGAAGTCTTGCTACAATTGTACAGGGCCCTGGTGAGACCACACCTGGAGTACTGCACAGAGTTTTGGTCTCCTTATCTGAGGAAGGACACACTTGCCGGGGAGGTGGTACAACAGAGGTTCACCAGATTGATTCCTGGGATGAGAGGACTGTATTAAGTTGAGAGATTGTGTAGAATGGGCCGATACTCTCCGGATTTTAGAAGAATGAGAGGTGATCTCATTGAAACACACAATATTCTGAAGGGGATTGACAGAGTAGATGCTGAAAGGTTGCTTCCCCCGGGATGGAGTATCTAGAACCTGGGGGCACAGTCTCAGGTTAAGGGGTCGGCCATTTAAGACATAGATGAAGAGGAATTTCTTCACTCAGGGGGTTATGAATCTGTGGAATTCTCTGCCCCACAGGCCTGTGGATGCTGAGTCTCTGAATATATTCAAGGCTGCGTTCGATAGATTTTTGGAGTCTCAGGGAATCAAGGGATCGGGAGATCGAGCGGGAAAGTGGAGTTGAGATCGACGATCAGTCATGATCACATTGAATGGTGGAGCAGGCTTGAGGGGCCGTATGGCCTACTACTGCTCTGATTTCTTATGTTGTTATCTGTGCTGACTCTGTGAAAGAAGGTTCCAATTAGTCCCATTCCCCAGCACCCTGCAAATGTTTATTTTTCAACTATCTTTCCCTTTGGAAAGTTAATATTAAATCTGCTTCCAAAACCCTGTCAGGCAGAAAAATATTCACATTAATTTTATACAGCCCCATTTTAGACATTACTTTCCCTGCTTTGCATGTCATGCGTGGGCAAATGCACGGCAGATGAAGTATGATGTGGATAAATGTGAGGTTATCCACTTTGGTGGTAAAAACAGAGAGACAGACTATTATCTGAATGGTGACAGATTAGGAAAAGGGGGGGTGCAATGAGACCTGGGTGTCATGGTACATCAGTCATTGAAGGTTGGCATGCAGGTACAGCAGGCGGTTAAGAAAGCAAATGGCCTGTTGGCCTTCATAGCGAGGGGATTTAAGTACAGGGGCAGGGAGGTGTTACTACAGATGTACAGGGCCTTGGTGAGGCCGAACCTGGAGTATTGTGTACAGTTTTGGTCTCCTAACTTGAGGAAGGACATTCTTGCTATTGCGTGAGTACAGTGAAGGTTCACCAGACTGATTCCCGGGATGGCGGGACTGACATATCAAGAAAGACTGGATCAACTGGATTGTATTCACTGGAGTTCAGAAGAATGAGAGGGGATCTCAGAAACATTTAAAATCCTGACGGGGTTCGAGAGGTTAGATGCAGGAAGAATGTTTCCAATGTTGAGGAAGTCCAGAACGAGGGGTCACAGTCTAAGGATAAGGGGTAAGCCATTTCGGACCGAGATGAGGAGAAACTTCTTCACCCAGACAGTGGTGAACCTGTGAAATTCTCTACCACAGAAAGTTGTTGAGGCCAATTCACTAAATATATTCAAAAACGAGTTTGATGTAGTCCATACTACTAGGGGGATCAAGGGGTATGGCGAGAAAGCAGAAATGGGGTACTGAAGTTGCATGTTCAGTCATGAACTCATTGAATGGCGGTGCAGGTTCAAAGGGCCGAATGGCCTACTCCTGCACCTATTTTCTATGTTTCTATTTTTCTGTGAATTATTATCTTGTCTCATTTTACACACTGCATTTTAGGACATTGCTTTAAAATGTTTGGTGCCTGCGACACCAGATATTGCTAGATTTAGTCACACACCATCCTGACTTGGAAATATATCGGTCGTTCCTTCATCGTCACTGGGTTAAAAGTCTCGAACTCCCTCCCTAACAGCTCTGTGGGAGCATCTTCTCCACACGGACTGCAGCGGTTCAAGATGGTGGCTCACCACCACCTTCTCAAGGGCAATTAGGGTTCGACAATAAATTCTGGCCTTGCCAGTGACACCCAGATCCTGTGAACTAATATAATGAAACACTATTTTAGGAGTCTGGTTCAAAATATTCTTTGCTGACGACACCAGGAATCTGGGGCAACTTTTGTCAAATTGGGCTCAAAACTGGAGCGGTAATTCCTACCGTGCACAGAAAATAGAATCAGTATTAAAGATAAAATCACATGGTGCTCATTTTCAGAATCAACGCAGTAAGATTTGAAATAAAGTGAAAGAATTTCATAGTGAAAGGATTTGGAAATTAAATGTGACTTGTATTTCGCTCTTTAATTCAACTTTGTGGCGTCTGTCTGCCATTCATGTCTCTGTTGAATAAGGAAGGAGGGGTTTGACATTGACCAGACTGCACTCTTCCTGATATTTGTGGGCTCATTGTTTATAATGAGATGTTTCTTAACTATTGGTCAGTGCCCACTTTAGCTCAGCCGTTGATTCGGAGTACCAACTTTGTGAAAAGTTTGAATTTGTCTTAATGCACTTGCTGCCTGGTGTTTTTGTTGTCATTTTCAATCCCCTTCTTTCGCACTGACGCAAATTGTAACCGTGTTTTTTAATTAGCAGTGCGAGATTTTTGCAGGGCATATTTAAATGCTTCACAAAAACTTTCCAATCACTTCAGTTACCAGGGTTCGATTCCCAGTTAGGGAAGTAATTTTGCTACCACTAAGTGAAGTAATTTAATTAAATTACACAGATGACCCAAAGCACTTCAGAGTGGTGTCAAAACAAATGCGTTGATAATTAGAAATAAGGAATGTCAGAAGTTGGACTTGAGTTTCGGGGATGGAGTATCAATAACCCTCTGTGCACTGGAACTGGGAAGGGTGAATAATGAATGAGTTGTTTCCGGGTTTGAAATGCGGCTTAGATCTGCTGGTATTAACCGATAGCATTGTTGAGCAGAATGAAAGAAATGCTAACATGATCACTGAGGGACAGTCGATACTTCAACAACTTCATTTTAATAATTTGTGAAACTTTAATCATTGAGGAAGTTTTATTCCCTTTCTGATTTTACACACTCTGTATTTTAGGAGACTGGTTTTAAATGTTCATTGCTCATCATGGAAGCAGAGAAGTTTACAGGACGGAAGGAGGGAATGAACAATTAAAATCAGTTTTTGTTACAAAAATAACATTTTCATTTGGTTTTCAAACCAGGGATTTTTCGCGGGTGAGGCGAACATGATAACCGCTACACTACGGAAACTGCTGCTTAGTGCAGTACCCAGAGAGAAGTGTTCAGCGACAAGCTGAAATGCTGAATCCGTTTCTGCAAAAAATTCCTTTCACAAACATTTCTCTGACCGAAACTGCACAAAACAAGAATGTTCCTTTCAAATGTGCCAATTATTTTCGTTATGCTTTTATTTTGCTTTCATGGGATAAAATAATTAATGATTCGATAATCTTCTTTTACACAATGAAAGAAATGCTAACTGAGAGAAAGTCAATCCGTCAATAATTTGTTCTGTGCTCTGCATGTTTGTAATGTCGCCAAGTTTGTTGATGATACAAAGATAGGTGGGAAAGCAAGTTGTGAGGAGGACGCAAACAATCTGCAAAGCGATATTGATAGGCTCAGTGGGTGGGCAGAAATTTGTCAGATGGAGTATAATGTGGGAAATATGAGGTTATCCACTGTGGTAGCAATAATAAAAAAGCAAATAATTATTTAAATGAGGAGAGATTACGAAATGCTGCGGTGCAGAGGGACCTGGGGGTCCTTGTACATGAAACACAAAAGGTTAGTATGCAGGTACAGCAAGTAATTAGAAAGGCAAATTGAATGTTAGTCTTAATTACAAGGGGGATGGAGTATAAAAGCAGGGAAATCCTGCTACAACTGTACAATTGTGAGACCACCAAGTGCAGAAACTCGAAAGGAATATAAGAAGTGCAGGGGTGCAATTAAAAAATATATCAGGAAAGCAAAGAGAGAGCATGAAAAAATGTTGACAAGTAAAATCAGGAAAAACACAAACACAAAGACATTAAGTGTAAGAGGATAACTCGGGATAGATTGGAGCCTATTAGAGACCACAAAGGAAATCTGTGTGTGGAGGCAGAAGACGTGGCTATGATTCTTAATCGATACTTTGCCTCTTTTTCACAAAAGAGAGGGGCTGTTGATGTAGCACTTCAAAGACCGGACCTTGTCCGGGTGAAATGTGCCCGCACTGTCTCAGTTGCTTTTCTACCGAGAGCACCTCTGGTTCTTCTAATGAGTCGAGTCGAGTCGGTCTTAATTCAACATCAGCTCTTTATTTCTCCAGCATATGCACGATGTTTTATAAATATATTAAGAGCAAGAGGATCCAGATCGACTACATCGGACTCCTACCGGCCGCCCAGGGGGGCTATAAATACTGCCTCGTCCTGGTGGATGTGTTTACCAAGTGGGTGGAAGCCTTCCCTTGCCGAACAGCTACCACGGTGGGGACTGCAAAAATCTTGGTGAGGGAGGTGTTCTCTCGGTGGGGTCTACCTCAAATCGTGGAGTCCGACCGGGGAAGCCACTTCACCGGCCAGGTGATGCAGGCCACCCTAAAGTTGCTGGGGATAAGAGCCAAATGGTATGTCGCCTACAACCCTCAGTCCTCAGGCCCCATAGAACACCTGAACCGGACCCTAAAGGAGAGGCTGCTCAAGGAGAAGGGAGACTCACCTAACAAGTGGGTGGAGGTCTTACATTTGGTCCTCATGGGAATCCGGGCCAGTCAGTCAAATAGCACAGGGTACTCACCCCATGAGCTGATGACATGCCGGATCATGAGAACCCCAGTGCATGTGTTGGCGCCGGTTCTCACCGAAGGGCAGCTCCGAGAGGTGAACCGGGACGGGTTTGTCAGGAACCTGTTTGAACACCTCAAACAGATTCACTGGCAGGCTGCTAGTAACATGGGCAGACAGCATCAGAGTAATCAATTGCTGCTAGAGCCAAGCAAACACCACGAATGGGAGATAGGGGACCAAGTCATGGTAAAGAACTATGCTCGGCTCGGGGTTTTTGAAGCATTATATATGGGACCATACAGCAGAGTCGACAAGGCTAGCCCTATGGTCTATGCGGTTCGACTGCCTCGCCGGGTGAAGTAGTATCACATTAATCAGTGTAAATTGTTTGACCCCAAAAGAGGTAAAAAACAGAGGGGACGAGCAAGGGAAGGGAATCAGGCACTGGGGGAAGAACAGGCCCCGGTATTTTGGAGGCTCCGGAGGAGGCAGCGGGTCCCGAAGCTCTACAGCCGGGGCTGGTTCACTGCTCCAGTAAGGCTATCCCACCACTGGGTAGAGGGTCCCAGCCCACTAACAGAAGTAGGGAGAAAGGCTCTACCATTAGCAAGGTTCAAGGGGAAGCTGAATCTCCCATGGTGGATCAGCTGGGGCTAGCCCAAGAGGTGGAGGAGATGGCATTGCATCCCATAACGGGGGACTCTGCACCGACAGTAAGGAGGAGTGACAGAGTGCCACAGCCCAGGGCGCCGTGGTCCCCAGTTTACTTAGCCTCCAGCCCCAGACCGATAAGGCGAAAGACAACAGGGAGGGTGCTCTGTTGCGCTAGCAAGGGTCTCCCACCGATTATCCGGGGCTCGGGAAGGCCTTGGAGGGCAGCACAAGACTCATTGGGCCTAAGTTTCCACAAGAAAAAAAACGGGCGCCCCTCCTAGCTGGGCGCCCGTTTTTCGCGCCTAAAACGGCGCCTAAAAAGATCCTCGGTATTCACCACCGACTTACAGGTCCTCTGGCCCTCGGCGCAGCCAGCACGAGCTGTGGGGGGGCGGGATGGAGCCAGGTCCCGGCGCTGAAAACAGTGCCGGGACCTCTGCACATGCGCGCTACAGTGGGCACGCAAGTGCTGTAGCTCCAGGCACCGAACTGTGTGGGAGGGGCCCGAAGCACGCAGCCCCTAGCCCTGGCTGAATGGCCTCACTGGGGCTGCGTGAATAAGACTCCTCCCACGGCCAGCTCCTGTTCCCCCCCCCGACAAGACCCGACACCCGCTGCCCCCCCCCCGCCGACCAGACCCGACCCGATACCAACTCCCCCACCCCGCCCCCACAGACCAGACCCGACAGCCGCTCCACCCCCCGCCCCAACCCGAGACCCGCGCCCCCCCCCGACTGACCCGACCCGACCCGCGCTCCTGTTCCCCGACCCGAACCGCCCCCCCCCCCCCGCCACTGGACCCGACTCCCGACTCCCGGACTGGATCCGATGCGACCTGACCTCTCCCTTCCCCACCGCCCCCCTCCTCTCCCCCCACTCCCTCCCTCCCCTCTCTCTCTCCCTCCCTCCCCTCTCTCTCTCTCTCTCCCCCTCCTCTCCCCCCACTCCCTCTCTCCCCTCTCTCCCTCCCTCCCTCCCCTCTCTCTCTCCCTCCCTCCCCCTTTCTCTCTCTCTCTCCCTCCCTCCCCCCTTCTCTCTCTCTCTCCCTCCCTCCCTCTCTCTCTCTCTCTCTCCCCCTCCCACCCCCCTCTCTCTCCCTCCCTCCCCTCTCTCTCTCTCCCTCCCTCGCTCCCCTCCTCTCCCTCCCTCCCTCCCCCCGCTCTCTCTCTCTCCCTCCCTCTCTCTCTCTCTCTCTCTCTCTCTTCCACTCAGCGACACGAACGGCTGCAGAATTCTCCCTGGCTGAAGCACTTTCACACAGGTAGGAAGATGGTTTATTTAATCTTTTCTTGGTTTATAAATGTTTATTCAGGTTGGATTTATTTGTATAATATTTGTAGAAGTATAAATAAGGATTTATTGTCGAATTTAATGAGTTCCCTTCCGCCCCCCTCGTTCTGGACGCCTAATTTGTAACCTGCGCCTGATTTATTAATGTGTAGAACAGATTTTTTCAGTTCTACAACAATCTTCACTGGCTCCATTCTACTTTAGTTTGGAGTACATTTTCACTGTGCAAACTTTCAAATAAGGCGTCATTGGCCGGACATGCCCCCTTTTGAAGAAAAAATTCTGTTCTAAACGAGAACTGCTCTACCTGACCAGAACTGCAGAAAAAAAATGTGGAGATTTGCGATTTCTAAAATAGTCCATTCTCCACCAGATGCTACTAAAAATTAGGCGCGTATCATGTGGAAACTTTCGCCCAGCGGAGGGCATCCTGGTCCCCAGGGTACGGTCAGCCGAGTGGTCGACGACGCCTGCACAGTGACAGGATATAGCCTGGCCACCCGGGGACGGGTGGCGCTGTATATATTTTTCCTTCCTGTTTTGTTACTTTGTGTTGTGTGTATATGTATTTAGGTAAGGCAGTGACGGTTGGGTAGAGCATTTTTGTGTTTGGAACATGTTAAGTGGGCCGAGCCTGGAGACGTCTCTCAAGGCAAGGCCACTTTCTTCTTGCCTTTTAGATGTCAACACCTTCCTACTGGACGTTAGTGATGTTGGTATCGCTAAGGATCTGCACCGGGCACCGAGGGGACACCGATGACTCCCTAGTTTTCGGATGCTCTGGGGGCAGAGCGCCGACAGTGACCACAGGAGAAGGGACTCCGGCGGCGGATGGCCGGGTCACCTACTCCCACGAGGGGAAATGGCCTGGGTGGTTGAGATCGAACTCCACCAAGTACTCCAACCATAAGGACTTTACCTACGGAGAGGCCTCCATCCCCTGCCCGGAGATCACTGTGGCCACTTCCAGAGTGAGAGTGACAGAAGGCAGGAAGGTATGCCTAACTTGTCAAGGGGACACACCTCTGGGACGGTGGTGGTGGCTCAGAAAGCTCAAGTGGGACATGCGAGACCGACACTCGGACTGGGAACGTCTGGATAATGATACCGACCGAACCATCATGGGGTCATCTGGCGGGGTAACGGTGTGCTGGGAGAAATGGTGGGCGTACGACCAAGGAATTTATTTGTGTATGTGGGGATCCACTCGCGTGTGTTCAGAGGGGGTCTCCATTGCTTTTTATAGGTGGTGGCAGGATGTCGGGGATGGGGTGGTGTGGGATCGCAGCGGGGAGGCGTGTGTGATCCCCAATCCCCGGGTACCAGTAAATGCCACCGAACTTGTAGTTCGGGAAAGAAAACCCCCACCCACGGCCAAGCCCACCGTCCCACACCAGGGGGCCGGGGAATGGTTTAGTGTTGGTCCCTACCGAGAAACTATTTTATCAGGGGGTACACTACGCAGTGGCATCAGTGGTGCTAAATCTGACAGAATCCGCCTACCTACGTGGTGTCCCCGGGAAACCTAGCTGTTATACCAGGCTCTGCTGCGCGAGATGTTCCGGAAGTTCTATGAACTGGACTTCGGGGATGTCAAAGTGACAGACTTCTATAAACAGTGGTATAGGGCCGAACCGGGCAGGCAGAGGCGTGGCACTTTAAATGACATTCTTACGGGGTTTAACACCGGGGCGTCCGCCATAAACAGTTTGGATAACATGCAGCTGGCCCTCCAGATAAATGGGTTCAAGAATCAGCTAAGCAAAGTCCTGGGGGACGAGAATACCCGTAGTGGGATCCGCGCTCCACGAAGAGGTGGCAATGACAGTTCACTTAAAGGAGATTATCTCTCAATTGGAGGCGCAGGCCAGGGCTGTAAACGCCTTGATTCGGGAGGATAGAAACGCCTCCGATCAAGCCGCCCAAAATGAGGTGTGCGTGCTCTATGGGGCCTGGTTGCTGGGAGAGGGACAGAGTAACCTCGAGGATCTGAGACAGGGACAGGTCCCCTCCTGGATCAGCAACCAGCACTTAGCAGCACTGCATCCTTATGATAAAATTTTGAGTCCTTGCCAACTTCGTGTAGCGTCGGAAGCCGACCCGGTACCGGTGGACTGTGGAAAGTCAAACCATACCATCATGGGTGTGGTGGTCAGGATGACCGTGATGGGGGTGTCCCCACGGCCAGCACCCCTGTACCGAGTGGAGAATGTGGGAGTCATTCGTGGAGGGGTGCATGTTCGATTCCAAGAGGTCCCACCTTATGTCACAATGTGGGAGCACACTGTGACAGGTACAGACCTCTCGGGTTGTCGGAGCAGGGGAGCACAGGTAATCCTGTGCCCCCAGCACTTGAACGCTTTTGCAAGGCCACAATGTGGGTTCAGCACTGCTGGGGCAGAGCCTATCAATTGCACAATGGAGGTAATGGCCCCTAACCACGTGCCTCCACAGGTAGCATATGTAGGCGGTGGGACATATTGTGTCACCACAAGTGCCCAACGGTATGAACATGGACCGGGAAGGTGGTGTCCAATACTGTACAGCAGCTTTTGCTTTAAACCCAGGGCAGAGGTTCAATTGGCACACACCAGAATCACACCCATCCCTGAACCTTCCACGATTCACCTCACGGTACAAAACAACCTCAGCCACCTACAACAATATGTCGCCCAGTTTGGCTATCCCATTGCCCCACTACCTGAGAAACTTACAGCCCTCCTCCAGGCAGTGGATTTGTCTCAAAAAAATTTTTACACCATGGAGCAGAAAACTGAAATTCTAGCAGGGGAGATTGCCCAGATTAAACCCTCACCATGGTGGGATTTGGGAATACGGGCAGACATACCTGCATGGATCCGGGTGGGATCACATGCCTTAGTAATCGGCCAACTCCTGATTGTAGCTTATCTGCTAGTTACAAGCTGTAAGCTCAGGAGAAAAAGAAAAAGAACGCAGTTTCTCAGGCTACTACACAGCCAGGAGAGCTGTTGCTAAACACTCAAGGTGTGTAAACAAAGCTTGACCGCGACACTTCGGCGGTTTTGTTATTTCCAGGGATGACTGCGTTTTTCATACATGGCTCCTGGGGAGTTTGCAGGGCAGGTTTCTTTGTTTTACGTTTGAGACTGAAATGAGACTCAATGTACAATTATTGCTGTCACCTTAAGTACATATATGTATGTTGCTGTCGTGTATTGTAACCTGTTGGATTTCTGTGTTTAGTACCGCGTTAAAAGGAATTACGATCTATATCGACGGGATCAGTTTAGAGTTAAACTGGGGAAAGTTGGGCAATTTGGGAGACCTAGGGTTTTCTCACCACCCTGGACTTTGACACACTCGAGTGGTGTCTGACTGTGTCAGATTGGGGATTATGTAGGGGAGGATGAAAACCCCCACATTTTACCCAGAAGGAAAAGGGCTGTGGGATCAGTCTGTGCTGTGAATTGAAACCGATGGAAGGAAAACTTTGGGACACAACTGAATGGACACCCCCCCCCCACCCCGCAGTGTTTGGACCCATAGGAAAGGGAATTTAATTTGGAACTATCTACCAGAAAGTTTGAAATCCTAAAGTGCACATGGAAGAAACTACGAACTTTAATCGAATTTTGGATTTTTTAAAAGGTGTATGTTGGGTCTGCAAGAAAAGGGGTGGAGTCAATATCAAAAGGGCCAGTTTGGACATTGGACCTAATCAAATTGTCTGGGTACTGTATACCCTCGAAACCTGCCCCTTGAAAACATCAGCATTTAAACAATGCCACATAGATATTCCAACACCTTTTTCATCAGGCATAGAAATATCTGGCTCAGGCCAGACTAGCACAATGGCTACAAGAGGCCAATGCAATCAACACCCACTCAAACCTTGAGTAGGTTAAGATCAGTGGGAAAAAAAAAACTCAATCTAAAACTGCTGCATTTTTCAAAATCAAAAGTCCACCAATGAGAAGAATAGACTTCAGCAGGAGAGGCGGACTGGATAATCTGGCTTTAAAAAAGGGGTTTCTGACGTAGTGAGGAAAGAAGTGATGATTTTCCCTGCCCTCGTGATTCAACAGCCACAACCACAAACCTCTCGACACTGAAGGAAAACCAGTGCCCGAAGACACCGAAGATAGAAGAAACAAACCACCAGACTGCGGAAGTCACAGTAGTGAGTATAACCTCTGGTCCCCAGAACTCCCAACTCAGTTAGGCCAGGAAAGGTGGGAGGTTGGGCATTGTACTGCAAAACTGGTGTAAAGATTTTCGTTTGGTCCGTTTAGTGGGATTTAGGGGGATTGTTTTGTTGGTGTATGTTGCTGTTTGTTGCAGAAGCCCAGAGAGAGACACCCAAGGTACAACAACCCTGTGAAAACCCTTTACAGCTGTTCAATCCCACCCTTTCCCTTTCCCTTTGCTCTCCTTGAACCTTTGTTGGTTTCTCTCTGTTCCATCACCATTCTCGGTGTTACTGCGTCGGTTAGTGCATAAAATGGTCATGTGACCAAATGCTCTCAGAACTCAACAGGAGCCCGATAATTTCAGCCGAACGTCACGCACTGCTTGTAGCGCACGATTGTGTGTGTGAGAGCGGTTATATCTTCAGATTCTCAGTGGGATTACTTATGGAGTGCACAGCTCGCAGTCTGGACTGCAAACCGCTCATATTTCCGCTCATATTGCTCTGTCAATATCCACCGTGAGGCTCGTTAATAGCAAACGTAATATTCCTGAAAGCAAAGAGCTGTTTCCAAACCGAAAAACGTGCAGACCAAATGCACTATTTCTTCTTCACACTTCAGACTGCACTTCCTCAGCGGGGACAATGCTAGAAATACACAGCCATCAACAATTGAATAATCGGTGTTTGTGACACAGTAGGAGGCCATTCTGTCCAGCACATATCTGCCAGCGGTTTGTTAGAGTAATCGAACACTACTCCCTCTGCTCTGCTCTCTCCCTCCATAGTCTTGTGTCTTCATCTGAGTCAAATATTGCTCACTTTTGCCTCAGAAGTTGCAGTGGTGTCTGCCTCAAGTACTTCCTGGAGACAAGCATTCCCCTTCCCCAAAAATTCCTCCTGTACAAACATCATTTATTATCTCCTCTTACTCTCTTAATGTTTGTATAAACAGTGGAACAGTGTTTCCAGATTATACAACATATGAACATAAGAAATAGGAGCAGGAGTAGGCCATACGGCCCTCGAGCCTGCTCCGCCATTTAATAAGATCATGGCTGATCCGATCATGGACTCAGCTCTACTTCCCCGCCAGCTCCCCATAAGCCCTTATCCCATTATCGTTTAAGAAACGATTTCTGTCTTAAATTTATTCAATGACCCAGCTTCCACAGCTCTCTGAGGCAGTGAATTGCACAGATTTACAATTCTCTGAGAGAAGAAATGTTTCCCCATCTGCGTTTTAAATGGGTGGCCCCTTATTCTAAGATCATGCCCTCTAGTTCTAGTCTCCCCCATCAGTGGAAACATCCTCTCTGCATCCATCTTGTCAAGTCCCCTCAAAATCTTATACGTTTCAATAAGATCACCTCTCATTCTTCTGAACTCCAATGAGTAAAGGCCCAACCTACTCAACCTTTCCTCATTAGTCAACATAGAAACATAGAAACATAGAAAATAGATGCAGGTGTAGGCCATTCGCCCCTTCGAACTTGCACCACCATTCAATATGATCATGGCTGATCATTCACCTCTGTACCCCTTTCCTGTTTTCTCTCCATACCCCTTGATCCGTTTAGCCATGAGGGCCATATCTAACTCCCACTTGAATATATCGAATGAACTTGTATCAACAACTATCTGCAGTAGGGAATTCCACAGGTTCACAACTCTCTGAGTGAGGACATTTTTCTTCATCTCTGTCCTAAATAGCTTACCCCTTATCCTTAGACTATGTCCCCTGGTTCTGGACTTTCCCAACATTGGGAACATTCTTCTTGCATTTAACCTGTCCCGTCCTGTCAACCCGCTCCTCTCCGGAATCAACCTAGTGAACCTTCTCCGAACTGCCTCCAAAGCAAGTATATCCTTTCGTAAATATGGAAACCAAAACTGCACGCAATATCCCAGGTGTGGCCTCGCCAATACCCTGTATAATTGTTGCAAGGCTTTCCTGCTTTTATACTCCATCCCCTTTGTAATAATGGCCAAGATTGCATTGGTCTTCCTGACCACTTGCTGTATCTGCATACTATTCTTTTGTGTTTCATGCACAAGTACCCCCAGGTCCCGCTGCATTGCAACATTTTGCAACCTTTCTCCATTTAAATAATAGCTTGCTCTTTGATTTTTCAGCCAAAGTGCATGACCTCACACTTTCCGACATTATACTCCATCTGCCAAATGTTTGCCCACTCACTTAGCCTGGGGCAACTGCGGGAACCAGACCGCTTCCAGGCATCCACAATGAAGCACGCTTTATTTTGGAAACGTAAAGCTGAGAGTGGACAAGTTCCAACCTGGTCAGAGCAATCTGAAGCTTTCATCATTGACACCCTGGTTAAAGATGTCTTGTAACATGTGCTTGCATTAGTCTCTGTGGCACAATGGGCTAGTGTGTTCGTCTGTTAACTGTTCGAGCCCACCCTTGGAAAAAGCCTTTAACTGTTAATTTTCCCTCTGAGGATTCAGTGCCCCACAGTTCCAGGTTGTCAATGTGCATTTTGGCTGCGCGAATATATTCTGCAAACATTGCCAGCTGCACTGTTATCCGGTGAGTTCCCACTCCAATACATTTGGGAGCATTCAGTTTGAGTAAAACGATTAAAAAAATAGACTGATCATGTTCCTGCAGCAAACACATTGGAAATAAATGTCGTCATTGGGTTTGAAGATACTGTTGGAAATTGATTCTATGGATACATATATAGAACTGGAACATGCCATCGCACCATGTGACACGATATTTAATTTCTGGCTATTGTACAGATGGTATTAGGGGAAACAATTCAGAATACGCTGGATAATTTTAATGGTATTTTACCTGCATCTAATAATGAATATTTGTTGAAGAGAAATGCACCATCACCGTTTTGTCATTTGATCTCTCCTGCCTTCCACCCTGCCCTCCCCCATTTCCCTGCCTCTGCACTTGCTTAAAACTTGTTGCAACTCGAACATTTCCCAGTTCTGGAAGGGAACTTGGGACTTCCAGCGGGAGTTTAAAGACTCTGTTGTGGATATTTTTCTCCGTCTGACTTCTGCCGTTTGGAACGGTGAAATGTTTGTTAAAGAGAGTCAGTGCAGAAGATTCACCATTTCACCTTATTCCTGAACACTGCCTTCTTACCTGAGGACAAAACGTTTCAAACATTGCATTCCAGATCGTAACATCTCGCTGAGTAAAAATATATCTCCTCTCCCCACATCCCCCGCCCTGGATTTTTCCTTTTAACAATTATCTTATGTCTGTGTCCTCTGGTTACCGACACTCCTGCCCGTGGAAACAGTTTCCCCATAATTCTGAAAACCTCTATTAAATTTCCCCTCAACTGTGATTACTGGGGTTCTATGTGGAAAGGGTCAGTTCATCCACTTTGCACCGAAGAATGATCGGCCGGGGCATGATCTAAAAACATTGGGCCCAAGTTTCCACATGATTCGCGCCTGATTTTTAGGAGCAACTGGTGGAGAATGGACTATTTTAGACATCGCAATTCTCCACATTTTTTTTTCTGCAGTTCTAGTCAGGTAGAACAGTTCTAGTTTAGAACAGAATTTTTTCTTCAAAAGGGGGCGTGTCCGGCCACTCACGCCTGATTTGAAAGTTTCCACAGTGAAAATGTACTCCAAACTAAAGTAGAATGGAGCCAGTGAAGAATTTTGTAGAACTGAAAAAATCTGTTCTACACATTAAAAAATCAGGCGCAGGTTACAAATTAGGCGTTCAGAACGAGGTGGGGGGGAAGGGAACTCAGTAAATTTGACAATAAATCCTTATTTATACTTCTACAATTATTATACAAATAAATCCAACCTGAATAAACATTTATAAGCCAAGAAAAGATTAAATAAACCATCTTCCTACCTGTGTGAAAGTGCTTCAGCCAGGGATAATTCTGCAGCTGTTCGTGCCGCTGAGCGGGAAGGGGAGAGCGAGAGAGAGGGGGGGAGGGAGGGAGAGAGAGGGGAGGGAGGGAGAGAGGGGAGGGGGAGGGAGGGAGAGAGGGGAGGGGGAGGGGGAGGGAGGGAGAGAGGGGGAGGGAGGGAGAGAGGGGGAGGGAGGGAGAGAGTGGAGCGGGAGGGAGGGAGAGAGGGGAGGGGGAGAGAGGGAGAGAGGGGAGGGGGAGGGAGGGAGAGAGGGGGAGGGAGGGAGAGAGGGGGAGGGGGAGGGAGGGAGAGAGGGGAGGGGGAGGGAGGGAGAGAGGGGAGGGGGAGGGAGGGAGAGAGGGGAGGGGGAGGGAGGGAGAGAGGGGAGAGGGAGGGAGAGAGGGGAGGGGGAGAGAGAGAGAGGGGAGGGGAGGAGGGAGCGGGTGTCGGGTCGTGGGGGGAGGGAGCGGGCCTCGGGTCGGGGAGCGGGCCTCGGGTCGGGACGGGGGGGGAGAGCGGGTCTCGGGTCTCTGTCGGGGCGGGGGGGAGCGGGTCTCGGGTCTCGGGTCGGGGGGCGGGGGAGAGCGGGTGTCGGGTCATGGGAGGGGCGGGAGAGCGGGTGTCGGGTCGGGTCGGGGCGGGCGGGGCGGGGGGAGAGCGGGTCTCGGGTCTCGGGTCTCTGTCGGGGCGGGGGGGAGCGGGTGTCGGGGCGGGGGGGGGGGGGAGAGAGCGGGTGTCGGGTCTGGTCGGCGGGGGGTGCGGGGGGAGCGGGTCTCGGGTCTCAGTCGGGGCGGGGGGGAGCGGGTGTCGGGGCGGGGGGGGGGAGAGCGGGTGTCGGGTCGGGTCGGGGGGGGAGCGTGTCTCGGGTCTCTGTCGGGGCGGGGGGGAGCGGGTGTCGGGTCGGGCGGGGGCGGGGGGGAGAGTCGGTGTCGGGTCTGGTCGGCGGGGGGGAGGGGGGTGGGAAGCCTTATTCACGCAGCTCCAGTGAGGCCATTCAGCAAGGGCTTGGGGCTTCGTGCTTCGGGCCCCTCCCACACAGTTCGGCGCCTGGAGCTCCTGAACATGCGTGCCCACTGTAGCGCGCATGTGCAGAGGTCCCGACACTGTTTTCAGCGCAGGGAACTGGCTCCGCCCCCCTGCAGCTCGTGCTGCGCTGCGCCCGTTTTTTTTCTTGTGGAAACTTGGGCCCTTAATGTTAGAGAATATTTTTTCTGTGTAGTAGCCGGTCCTGTTAATTTTAACAAAAATTGCATCGGATTCCTGGAGTCATAAGCACTTAAAATTTAAACCATTCTCCTAAAATACAGTGTGTAAATGAGATAGGGATAAAAGTTCATCACATGGAAAGAGAAAATAAATGATTGAAGCCACCACTGTCCCTCAGTAACCACATTATAATTTCTTTCATTCTGCAAAAAAAAGTTATCAGTCAATTGATGGTGATTAAATGAATTCTTATTTTTCACATTAGCTGCATGTCATCAATTATATACGGTTTAATTTGATAATCGTGTTGTAAATATTATCTCTCTGACCAAGAATCGAACCTGTGTTGCAATGGTGTAAGGGGTGGATTCAGCAAATCATTTGAATATGATCTCAAAGTGGCGTGAATTTATGATCACGGTTACAATTTGTTTTGGTGTGAATCAAGTGGATTGAAAATGACAATAATGTCACCAACTATAACGATGCAGCAATAAAACAATTTATAATTTGCTTATGGTCTGGCGGTAAGGGCTTGGTGATTTCACCGCTCTGTCCTGGGTTTGATTCCCAACCTGGGAAGTTGCACTTTCAATTCAAAACCTTACAAAAACAAGAATTCATCTATTATGCAAATCATGTATAACAAATAAGAATTATTGATTTAAATATTATTATGTTCGATGAAATTATTAGAATCTATGAAATTCTTTTGTAAAACTTCAACAATTTATTTTGCCCTGAGCATGTGAGGAATTTTTATCCCAATCTCTTTGGGGTTAATTTTGGTACAAATGATGAACCAGGGCACTGGGTGAGGCAAAGGTTTCTGTAGTGTAGCGGTAATCACGTTTGCCTCACACATGAAATGTCCCCGGCTCGGCCTTTTGGCTAAGATCATGCGTAACTGACCTGACAGGGGAGTAACCACCATAACCCCAAGGTGGTTCTCCCTGGATCAGGAAGGTATATGCTTCCTTTTTTGGAAATAGGAGGTGTGTGGGGGGCCAGACCCATCCACCTCCATGGCACGAACCTGGTATTGCAGTACTTCCAGGAACGGTGCAGTGGCTCTAGGCCTTTTGGGTAAGAGCATTGGCGCAGAGTGATCCTTGACGTGTGCAAGGTGACCTCTGGCGTTTGTGATTTGACAAAGAATTGGAACGATTGGCTGCGAATTTCAAAAAAAAAAAAAAATTCGAATATATTTGCTGTAAAATAAATTGAACAGAAGTAGCCCCAGGCTCCCTGTCTTATGAGCAATGAACATTTTAAATTTCCGAAAAAACAGAGTGTGTAAATTCAGATCGGGAATAACATTTCATCCTGCAATTATTAAAGTTCAGATATTGAATTTTCGACTGTCCTTCAGTCACATTCCGAACTCGAGCTCCCTCTGTGAGCGCCTAACCACTAAACGAGCAGGACACACGTTATAGAGTTTAATTCTGGACTTAATATTTTCTTTGCTGTTTCACAATAACCAGATCTATGCTCCAAAACCCATCTCACTGTTTCCCGATGTCAGGCAGAGAAACACATGGGACTGAATCAGTGACTTTGCTTTTTCGACCCTGTCTTCTGAAGCGCCGCACGGTCCCACTCCGACAGTCAATGAGCTGTTGGGACGTTAGTGTATCCAGGCTGTGGGTGGCCACCCCGAGCGCAGCAGAGGGGTTTCTATATTAGATCTGGGTGGGGACAATATTTCCCCTTCTGTCTTCCTCTTGTCTGTATCCCTCTGCTTTGGTTTCTGTAGTTATTCCTCCGGCCTCATTTTATGTGTTTAAAGCGGAACAAAAGATTAAGTGACGACACTCTGGAACAATTTCGTGAAGTGAAATAAAGAGCAATTAAAGAATAAGGGAGAAGCCACTGTCGCCCTTTTGACAGGAGAATAAACTCGCCCATGGCTGTTCATCCACAACAAGTTTAAACATAATCTTCCTGCACGGGATCCTT
The DNA here is from genome assembly GCF_044704955.1 of Pristiophorus japonicus. Lineage (NCBI taxonomy): Eukaryota > Metazoa > Chordata > Chondrichthyes > Pristiophoridae > Pristiophorus > Pristiophorus japonicus. The sequence continues at coordinate 4,595,925 of NW_027254488.1, forward strand.
TCGCGTGGAAAGCAAACGTGATAACGGCTCCACTGCGGAAACCGCTCTGACCAGAAGTACAGCAGAGGGCAGCTGACCAGTGAATGCCTTCTGTGCTGATCGGGAATGTGCTGGCTCACCTTAAACAACTTCTGTCCCTCACTGACAACTGTCAATCCTTCTCCTCCGCTGCCCTTTACACAAACATGTCACTGATCCCCACCCACCACCCCACATCACCATCGTGCTATCTTCCATGTTAGCACAGTGGGGCCGCGGAGACACCTACTCTCTCCCCGCGGTTAGTGAACTCAGTCAGTCTGTAAAATTAAAGGGGAACAAGTGTCCCGCAAAGGGCACGGGAAGGAAGAGAGTCTGTAACCTGGGTTTAATTGTTTGTCAAAGGCTACCCGTCCTGTTGTGTATTTCCAGCAGTTTCCTACTTTCACAGGAGGAGATACCGGGGCTGGACTTTGCTCCTCAAATACAATGAGGTCGGGATAAAAGTTCCTCACGTACTCAGGGCAAAATAATTGATTGAATTTCTACAATGGATTAATGAATGATGTTTAAATCAATGAATCTTTTTTTCCACATGCGATGCATGTAACTCTTTCTCATAAGGTTTTAATTTTGATGGAAGTGCAATTTCCCTGGCCGGAAATCGACCCAGGGCCGCGGTGGTGAGAGCGCCGAATCCTAATCACTGGACCACCAGGGAATGCTGCATTGCTGCATCGCTGCATCGTAATGCTTGGTGTCATTATTGTCCTTTTCTTTAAACATAATAACTTAATTTATTTCTAGTCGGCTGGAAGTCAGAACATGATCCAAAAATTTAATTGTTTTACTTCAGCTGAATGCTCAGTAAAGTAATGGAGTGGGATCTCACTGGATAACAGCAGAGCTGGCAATGTTTGCAGAATATATTCGTGCAGCCAAAACGCACAATGACAACCTGGATCTGTGCGGCACCGAATCCTCGGGGAAAAAACAGTTAAAGGATTCACCCCTGGGTGGGCTCAAACCACCAACCTTTCGGATAAAAACCGAATGCACTAACCCATTGCATCACAGAGACTGATGGAAAAACACGTTGCAAGACATGCAAAACCAGGGTGCAAATCAGTTAAAGCTTTGGATTGCTCTGACCGGGATGGAATTTGTCCACTCTCAGTTGTACTTTTCCAAATAAAGGGTGGGCGATTCATTGTGGATGTGTGGAAGCAGTCTGGTCCCGCACACTGCAGACACTTCCATGTCACCGCCAACCAGCTCTCCTGCAACAGGGGTATCTGACAATTCAGAAGGATAGACAAGAAGGGAAAGGAGGTGGGGTAGCTCTGTTAATAAAGGATGATGTCAGCGAGAATGTCAGTGAGAGATGATATTGACTCGAATGAACAAAGTGTTGAATCATTGTGGGTGGAGATTAGAGATAGTGAGGGGAAAAAGTCACTGGTGGGCGTAGTTTATAGGCCCCCAAATAATAACTTCACGGTGGGGCGGACAATAAACAAGGGAATAATGGATGAATGTGAAAAAGGAACGGCAGTAATCATGGGGGATTTTAACCGACATATCGATTGGTCAAATCAAATCGCACGGGGTAGCCTGGAGGAGGAATTCATAGAATGCATACAGGATTGTTTCTTAGAACATTATGTTACCGAACCTACAAGGGAGCAAGATATCTTCGATTTGGTTCTGTGTAATGAGACAGGAATAATAAACGACCTCTCAGTAAAAGATGCTCTCGGAATGAGTGATCACAGTATGGTTGAATTTGTAATACAGATTGAGGGTGAGGAAGTAGTGTCTCAAACAAGCATACTATGCTTAAACAAAGGGGACTACAGTGGGATAAGGGTCAAATTAGCTAAAGTAGACTGGGAACATAGACTAAACGGTGGCACAATTGAGGAAGAGTGGAGGCCTTTTAAGGAGCTCTTTCATAGTGCTCAACAAAAATATATTCCAGTGACAAAGAAGGGCGCTAAGAGAAGGGAGAGCCAGCCGTGGATAATCAAGGAAATAAAGGCGAGTATCAAATTAAAAACCAATGCGTATAAGGTGGCCAAGGTTAGTGGGAAACTAGAAGATTGGGAAAATTTTAAACGACAGCAAAGTATGACTAAGAAAGCAATAAAGAAAGGAAAGATAGATAACGAAAGTAAACTTGCGCAAAACATAAAAACAGATAGTAAAAACATTTACCAATATATAAAAAGGGAACGAGTGACTAAAGGAAATGTTGGTCCTATAGAAGATGAGAAGGGGGATTTAGGAATGGGAAATGTGGAAATGGCTGAGACCTTAAACAATTATTTTGCTTCGGTCTTCACAGTGGAAGACACAAAAACCATGCCAAAAATTGCTGGTCACGGGAATGTGGGAAGGGAGGACCTTGAGACAATCACTATCACTAGGGAGGTGGTGCTGGACAGGCTAATGGGACTCAAGGTAGACAAATCCCCTGGTCCTGATGAAATGCTTCCCAGGGTATTCAAAGAGATGGCGGAAGTTATAGCAGATGCATTCGTTATAATCTACCAAAATTCTCTGGTCTCTGGGGAGGTACCAGCGGATTGGAAAGCAGCTAATGTAATGCCTCTGTTTACAAAAGGGGGCAGACAAAAGGCAGGTAACTATAGGCCAGTTAGATTAACATCTGTAGTGGGGAAAATGCTTGAAGCTATCATGAAGGAAGAAATAGCGGGACGTCGAGATAGGAATAGTGCAATCAAGCAGACGCAACATGGATTCATGAAGGGGAAATCATGTTTAACTAATTTACTGGAATTCTTTGAGGATATAACGAGCATGGTGGATAGAGGTGTACCGTTGGATGTGGTGTATTTAGATTTCCAAAAGGCATTCGATTAGGTGCCACACAAAAGTTTACTGCAGAAGATAAAGGTACGCGGAGTCAGCGGAAATGTATTAGCATGGATAAAGAATTGGCTGCCTAACAGAAAGCAGAGAGTCGGGATAAATGGGTCTTTTTCAGGTTGGAAATCGGTGGTTAGTGATGTGCCACAGGGGTCGGTGCTGGGACCACAATTGTTTACAATATACACAGATAACCTGGAGGAGGGGACAGAGTGTAGTGTAACAAAATTTGCAGATGACACAAAGATTAGTGGGGTAGCGGGTTGTGCAGAGGACACAGAGAGGCTGCAAAGAGATTTAGATAGGTTAAGCGAATGGGCTAAGGTTTGGCAGATGGAATACAATGTTGGAAAATGTGAGGTCATCCACCTTGGAAAACAAAATAGCAAAAGGGAATATTATTTGAATGGGAGAAATTACAACATGCTGTGGTGCAGAGGGACCTGGGGGTCCTTGTGCATGAATCCCAAAAAGTTAGTTTGCAGGTGCAGCAGGTAATCAGGAAGGCGAATGCAATGTTGGCCTTCATTGCAAGAGAAATGGAGTACAAAAGCAGGGAGGTCCTGCTGTAACTGTACAGGGTATTGGTGAGGCCGCACCTGGAGTACTGTTTGCAATTTTGGTCACCTTACTTAAGGAAGGATACACAAGCCTTGGAGGGGGTACAGAAACGATTCACCTGGCTGATTCCGGAGATGAGGGGGTTACCTTATGATGATAGATTGAGTAGACTGGTTCTTTACTCGTTGGAGTTCAGAAAGATGAGGGGTGATCTTATAGAAATATTTAAAATAATGAAAGGGATAGACAAGATAGAGGCAGAGAGGTTGTTTCCACTGGTCAGGGAGACTAGAATTCGGGGGCACAGCTTCAAAATACGGGGGTGCCAATTTAAAACCGAGTTGAGAAGGAATTTCTTCAGCCAGAGGGTTTTGAATCTGTGGAATTCTCTGCCCAGAGAAGCAGTTGAGGCTAGCTCATTGAATTATTCATAACACAGATAGATAGATTTTTAACCAATAAGGGAATTCAGGGTTATGGGGAGCGGGCGGGTAAGTGGAACTGAGTCTACGGCCAGATCAGCCATGATCTTTTTAAATGGGGGAGCAGGCTCGAGGGGCTAGATGGCCTACTCCTGTTCCTAATTTTTATGTTCTTATGTTCTTATCCTTTTTTAAATATGGAAACCAAAACTGTATTAAGTACTCCAGGTGTGGCCTCACCAATACCCTGTATAACTGTAGCAGGACTTCCCAGCTTTTTTATACCATCCCCTTTGCAATAAAGGCCAAGATTCCATTGGCTTTCCTGATCACTTGCTTTACCTGCAGATTAACCTTTTGTGTTTCTTGCACAAATACCCCAAGACCCCGCTGTACTGCAGCACTTTGCATTCTCTCTCCATTTCAATAATAACCTGCTCTTTGGTTTTTTCTGCCAAAGTGCATGACCTTACACTTTCCAACATTATACTCCATCTGTCAAATTTTTACCCACTCACTTCGCTCGTTTATGTCTTTTTGCAGATTTTTTGTGTCCTCCTCACACATTGCTTTTCCTCCCATCTTTGTATCATCAGCAAACTTGGCTATGTTACACTCGGTCCCTTCTTCCAAGTCGTTAATATAGATTGTAAATAGTTGGCGTCCCAGCACTGATCCCTGCGGCACACCACCAGTTACTGATTGCCAACACGAGATTAAACCATTTATCCCGACTCTCTGTTTTCTGTTTGGTAGCCAATCCTCTATCCATGCTATTATATTACGCCCAACACCATGAACTTTTATCTTGTGCAGTATCATTTTATGTGGCACCTTTTCAAATGCTTTCTGGAAGTCCAAATACACAACATCCACTGGTTCCCCTTTATCCACCCTGTTCATTACATCCTCAAAGAACTCAAGCAAATTTGTCAAACATGACTTGCCCTTCATAAATCCATGCTGACTCTGCCTGACCGAATTTTGCTTTACCAAATGTCCTGTTATTGCTTCTTTAATAATGGACTCCAACATTTTCCCAACCATAGATGTTAGGCTAACTCGTCTATACTCTCCTGCTTTTTGTTTGCCTCCTTTTTTAAATAGGGGCGTTAAATTTGCAGTTTTCCAGTCTGTTGGGACATCCCCAGAATCCAGGGAATTTTGGTAAATTACACCCAATGCATCCACAATCCCTGTCGCTAATTCTCTTAAGACCCTAGGATGCAATTCATCAGGTCCAGGGGATTTGTCTGCCTTTAGTCCCATTATCTTACTGAGTACCACCTCCTTAGTGATTGTGATTGTGTTAAGTTCCTCCCCGCTATAGCTCCTTGACTTTCCACTGTTGGAATATTGTTCGTGTCCTCTGCCGTAAAGATTGATACAAAATGTATGCCTTTACTGGCCGAGTCATAGAATATAAGAGCAGGGAGGTTATGCTTCAATTCTATAATACTTTGTTTCGGCCACAGCTGGAGTACTGCATGCAGGAGATTTACAAGGATGCTGCGTGGAATGGAGAATCTTAATTATGAGGACAGATTGGATAGGCTGTGTTTCTTCTCATTGGAACAGAGAATGTTGAGAGGAGACCTCATTGAGGTGTACAAAATATTGAGGATCCTGGACAGAGTGGACAGTAAGGGCCTATTTCCACTGGTGGAGGGGTCTATTACGAGGGGGCATAGTTTTAATTTGGTTGGTGGAAGGTTAAGAGGGGATTTGAGGTGGGCGGTGGACTTCTTTCTGCAGAGGGTTGTGTGGATCTGGAACTTGCTGCCTGGAAGAGTGGTGGATGCAAAAACCCTCACCACTTTTAAGAGATGGTTGGATGGGCACTTAAAGTGCCGTAACCTGCAGGGTTACGGACCTAGAGCTGGTAATTGGGATTAGACTGGATGACCTTTTGTTGGACGGCACAGGTATAATGGTAAGTACTGCGTGGAATAGAATACGGCCAGGGTGATCTCCTGGAGTAGTTTTGATCGCCTGGATCGGTCAGAGAGGAATTTTCCCAGATTTATTCTGCATAAATTGGCCTGGGTTTTTATCTGGTTTTTGCCTATCCCAGGAGATCACACGGCTCCGGTTGGGATGGAGTGTAGAATGTTTCAGTGCAAGGGGTGTCGCAGTTGTGTGCGGTGGACTGGTTGGGCTGGGTGCTCTTTGCCTTTCCGTCATCATTCATAGGTTTATATGCAACCTTTCGGGCTGCTGACCAAGGGCTATGCAGCTCTTTGTCAGCCGGCGTGGACACGATGGGCCGAAATGACCTCCTTCTGCGCTGTAAATTTCTATGTTTCTATCTTTCTAAAACATTGGTGGGAGTTGTCTATTGGCATCCAAACAGTAATGGTAATGTAGGGGACGGCATCAAAGAGGAAATTAGAGGAGCATGTAACAAGGTTACTGTGGTGTATGCAGCACTCAAATCACTGACTCTGCACAGTCTGGTGTTGTAGTAACTGCTGTGACCTTAGTCGTTTATTGTGTAACTCCAGAGTGCCTCACAGGTGTGGTGGGCAGCCTTTTATACTCTGTCTTGCAGGTACTTTCGGGTCTCCCACCACAGCGCCCTATGTGGCACATCATTGTAACTACACATAAAATGTACCAGGACAATACATAACATCTCACTCCCCACCCCAGCAGTTCCACAAGCACATTGCATGTAAACTTGGCCTTGTTCATCCTGGTTGATATGTGTCTGTCAGTCCATGACCATCCATTTCCCTCTTCTCCCCCCATGTAGAGATGATGCTTGCGAACCGGTGCATGTATGTGGTATTTGCAGACCTTACATGGGTAATGAAGTACACAAGCATAATCTCCAGCAGAAAGCAGGTATTCCTAGACAGTACATTTGTGCAGTACCTATGGATACTTTGAAGAGTTACATCAAAAGTTTGCAGGTACACTGAACAGTTATTTAATCCCCGCTCCACTGGGTGACGTATGGTGGCGGCATACTGCCCCTTTTTGCCCGAGGTAGTGGGCTGAGCTGAGACAGGTTATCGCAACTAGTGCGTTGCCTCTGTTCTCAGAAAGTAGTCGCCTTTGCGGCTCATCTGAATCACATGAAATCGGAAATCGCATTAATCCATTAGTCATGTTAGTCACAGATCCATTAACCCTTTTACTTGAGCATTGTGATACTAACTCTTTTTGTCGATCATATCAATCATTTTAAACACAGTAGTCATTTCAGCATCAAAATATTAACTCTTGTCATAAATCACGTCATCATACAAATCACATTAATCATTTTGACTCACTCTTGCTCTTACAAAAGTCTCTTGGTGGGGACCGCCAATGGTGTAAGGACCTTTTAAGGCTCCCGGGTACATTTCCCTTTTAAGACGCCATCTTGTTTTTCCACGATGTTTCCACAGTGGGGGCCGCCATTTTCGGTGCTGTGCTGGTCCTGCCTCTCTCTCTGCACAACTCTGCTGCCACGAGGCTCGCCGCCATCTTAACTTCTTCAGCAAGGTCATTACTATATCATCACCAGTTCTAGGTTGCTGGTCCAGTACTCTGTGACGAGCTCGGCACAGTGAGTCTTTATCTTCCTGACGAAATGCAGCGCACACTTGTTTACATTTGGTGTCAGAAGTGGGATATCAACAGACGACTACCGAAAACTTGCGAATTAAGAGCCAGACTAGCCTTGGACGAGACGGGAGGAAAGTGGCCCCTGGAGCGAGTATAATTTTAATACCGCTCCAGTTTCCTTCGGTTTCAAAAGTCTGAGGAAAGTTTGGCCACTCGCTGGTTCTGAGGTAGCGTCTGAACGAGATCCAGGACAATCTGGTGAATACCTTTTAAACTTAGAATAGGGAAGGATAGGGAATTTGCACGGCGACGCGGAAGGATAAGTAGGGCTTAGAATAGGTAAATCTGGAACCTAGAAAAAATTAAGTAAGGCTTACCGTGCGGCGACGCGGAGGGATAGACAATCGCGTGGCGACGCAAACAGGAAAACCGCGCGGCGACACGGAAGGATAGATAATCGCGCGAACTGCGCGGAGACGCAGAGGTTAGGAGTTAGGTAAATTAAGCCGCGGGGCAACGCGACACTGTGTAAATTTAAAATTGTACTTATTCCAGGTATGGCGTCGATCTTGTATATCACTTGGTCTGCCTCGGCTCTGGGTAAGATAACTTAAACCACCGCGGGGTGACGCGGGGACAATCAGGATTAATTAGACCCGAATCCAACGCGGGGCGACGCGAGGGATCGGGATTAATTAGGACATCCTACGCGGGGCGATGCAAGGATGGGTAATCATTTAGATAGAACCACGAATACCGGTAGTCCACTACAAAAGTTATGTGAGGAATTCCCTGAAAAAGCGAGACAATTATACTGTTATCTGCAACTTTGAACAAATCACTAGGAGATGATCAATGGCCACTAGGGGGCACCAAATGCTTGGAGGTAGCAAAATGGGTGCAGGGATTAATTTGGAAGAGGGGACCGGGGAAAGGGGATAGGGATCTAATACCCGCATGGATGAATTATTGTCAAAAGCTAAAAGATGCATCAATTCTGTCGAGTTGGCAGGAAAACACCACTAAATTAGGAATTTCATTGACAGAAGGAGGACATATTAAACCCGTAGACGTCTGAAAGAAAGAGTGCGCGCATGAGAAACGTACTAGGAGTTCCACTGGGACCTCTGAGAAAGGTATTGACCGACTACGTAGTCAAATGGTTGGCCTTGCATTGACCGAGGCTGACGAGGAAATTGATGAATGGTCACTGAGTCAGCGCCCAACGGCGCCTCCCGCAGCCCCTGGCCCCTTCCCGTCCACCTCCACCTTACACTCCGGCGGTAGGAGGTAAAGATAAAGATAACCCCACACCAACGAAACGACAAGCCCAGACGGACCCTTCATCCTCTGATAGTGACTCAGATCCCCAGTTCACGAGCCATGATGCTGAGAGGACCAGATCTCACACCCGGAAAGGCAGATCTCCATCTCGAAAGCACAGGCAGTCGCGTGAATCCACTAGTCAGAATACCAGTCGTGAAAGGCAAAACAAACCCTCCCGCCGATCGGGATGTGGTGGTGCTGCGCAGTCAGACGGCTCCGAGCCACCCTCCGACCCAGAAACGTCTTCCGAGGTTGACGACCCCATCCCAAAGCCCCGGCAACAATCCCCAGTCCGACCAATGCCAAACCTTGATGCACAACAAGCTGCAGACCACACCACCATAGATATCTATGTGCCTTGGAAACCAAACGAAATTCTGGCCATTCTGGCCACCATGCCAGATCGAAAGAGAGAACCTGTCAAGTTTATAGATCATCTTCGAACTACCGTCGCAGTTTATAATGCAGAGTCAAGGGACCTGTGGGCCCTGGTACAGCAGACCCTGAGCCCAACTGAGCATGCCCGATTTCTAACTCACCTAAGACGGGCAACCCATGACGCGTTGGTGGCTGCACACCCTAAAAATGCCCAGGACCACCTAAATACTGTTTTTACAGCTCTCGGCACGACCCTTCAAAAGCCCATCAGTATGGCCGCAGTATTAGAAACTAAACCCAAACGAGACGAAACTGCCGACGAATTCATGGAAAGATTCATTGAAATATACTGAGGTCAATCAGGAGATAATGCCTTCAGGGTGGTAGAGGATTCACCTCAATTCTGCGCTATCCTACTTCAGTGCCTGCCCCATTCGATTGCTCACGTTATCCGGACCAATAATATGAATTGGGCAGATAACAGTAAAGCCCAGATGGAAAGGGCGGCAAAATATTATTGGCAGGAAAAGAAAGAAGAGGGGGGAGGTGCGCCCCCAACCTGGGTCAAGACTGAATACGTGACTAGAAAGGGAGAGCATCCTCAAGGGGAAAGACCGACACCCGACCCGAGAGAATATCAAATGGAACCACAGTACTGTGTAAGGGGTTGGGTAGATAACCGGGGATATGGGTATACCCAACACCCCAACGGCACCAGCCCTGCAAAGTATGGACCATCACATGGTCCTCCCCGATCAGGAAGAGGAAGCGGTCGGGGCTGGGGAAGGAGAGGGCAATGCTTCAATTGTGGGCAAGAAGGACATTGGAAGGGAGAGTGCCCCTTCGATCGGCACGAAAGAGGAAGAGGAGGAAGAGGAGGGGGGCAAGGTGGGAGAGGACGGGGATCTTATACTAACTTCTCCCAGAACAACCCCTTTGGCCAACCGTCCCCCGATTATTCATATTGACCACGTAGCTTGATTGTACAGGGAACCTCCCCGGATGACGAACCGATGATATCGTCAAAAATTCGGAATGAGTGGCAACCCTTCTTGATCGATACGGGAGCCTCTATGTCTTCTGTACAGTCGAAGCTTAAACTCCCCGCCTCCACTGAGACACAGGGACTGTCAGGGTTCCTGGGACAAGTCTCTACATTCCCGGTGTCACAACCAGTTAAAGTAGGATACCAGGAAGAATCTGTGGAACATCGATTTGTTATCACAACCAATCTGGACTGTAACTTGATGGCTAGTGACCTCCTCTGCAAATTCCATTTGCATTTGGAGTGCGGAGATGATGGGATTATTGTAAAACAGGGAACCCTTAAGCGACAGTATTATACCATTAGGACCCCTCAATGGTGGCCTCTGGACCTGCCACAGGCACCTTATCACGTGACCCTAGCATACGATCCCAGCATCAAGTATCAGGATCTCCAGAACCTTTATCAGGATCACGAAGGGGAAGAGAAGGAAATTCTCTTAAGGGCTAGAGTGACTGGACCGGAAGGGAAGGCAGATTTTCTGGAAATGGATAAGAATCTGTGGAGACAGCCCCCGACGGTGGCACCACATGTTACTCGTGAAGTATTACCTCCCCAACACACTAAAAGATTTAGGAATTATGGTGCGCCAAGCTTTAGACGAGGCTGACCCTACCAGCCCGGATTTGCAGATTGTAAAACATGGCCAAACAGTCCAATTCCACAGGGAACCCGAGAAGGTCCTAACGACTCTGCAGCATCATACTGGCTCGAACACACCCGACTATGTGGATCCTCATGTATGGGCAGAGGACCCCTCCCAAGTGGGTTATACTCCCATTGATCCGATTGAGATCCCGGTGCAGGGCAACATGGATTGGCCCTCTATCCGACAGTACCCACTGAAACTACAGGCAATACCAAGTATCCGCCAATTGATCAAGGGACTAGTGGAACAGGGGATTTTGGTCCAATGCCAGTCCCCGTGTAATACCCCTATACTGGCAGTCCCTAAGCCAGGCAAGCCAAACGAATACCGTTTAGTCCAAGACCTTCGAACTATCAATGCTATCGTCCAGCCCCTGCATGCTCTGGTTCCCAACCCAGCGCAGATACTGTCATTAATCCCAGCAAACGCCAAGATCTTCGCAATAATAGACCTCCAACACGCCTTCTTCGCTTTGCCGCTAGCCCAGGCGAGTCAGTACCTATTCGCCTTCACTTACCAGGGACAGCAATATACATGGACTAGACTTCCCCAAGGGTTCATCCACTCCCCGACCTTATTCTCAAGCTGCCTGCAGAGACAGTTACATTCCCTCACGCTGACTAAGGGATCCACTTTGATTCAGTATGTGGACGATTTACTGGTAGCCAGCGCAGATGAACCAAGTAATCAGGAGGATGCTCATCAGTTACTGAATTGCTTGTCCTCCCTGGGATACATAGTTTCCCCATCAAAGGTAAAAATTGGCCAGTCTCAAGTCAAGTTCCTTGGGATCATTTTATCAGGCACCCACCGAGCCTTGGAGGCTAGCCGAGTCGAACCGATTTGCCAGTTTCCAGTCCCTAGCACGGCTAAACAATTGCGACAGTGGTTGGGGATGATCAATTACTGTAGATCCTGGATCCCTAATGTTGCCCTGATGACTAAGCACCTCACACTGTACACAAACAAGGAAGGCAGCTTTAAAATAAAAACCGCCGACATCCAAGCCTTTAAGGAACTAAAGATAGCCCTGCTGCAAGCTCCAGCTTTGGGCCGGCCCCTCGATGACCGGCCCTTTCAACTGTATTGTACGATCCTGAAAGACTGTGCTACAGCTGTATTAACTCAGAAACATGGGGATAAGCATAGGCCTGTTGCCGACTACTCTTCCAAAATAGACCCCGTTGCCTTGGGGCACCCTGTATGTACTCAAATATTAACCGCCATCTACAGTAGCATTAAATCCGCCGCCAACCTTACCCTCCAGCAGGATATTGTTGTATACACCTCTCACTCCGTAGCTGCCCTCATGGGTCAGCTGCAGACTCAACACCTTACCATGGCCAGGCAAAGTAGGTATGACATCCACCTACTAAATAATCCTAAGCTGACCTTTCGGCACTGTACTGCCATTAATCCGGCCTGTTTTCTTACCGAGCCACCCCAAGATGAGGAAGAACCCAGTCATGACTGTTTATCTTTAATTCAAGAGGCCACCTCGGTTAGGGAAGATTTAGTTGATGTACCAATGGAGGACCCCGACTGTATTATGTATGTTGACGGAAGCTCTTCCATTGACCCAGAAGGCGGACGAATTTCGGGATACGCCATAGTAAACCAGGAGAATCAGGTCTTGGAATCTGCCGCCTTTGAAACCGCCTATTCCGCCCAACAAGCTGAACTATTTGCCCTCACCCGAGCCTGTATCTTGGCTAAACACTTTAAGGTCAATATCTATACCGACTCGAGGTATGCCTTTGTGGCAGCCCATGATTTCGGACAATTATGGAAAAATAGGGGTTTCCTAACCTCACAGGGAATGCGATATCGCAAAGGCAACTCATATCTGACTTTTTGCAAGCCCTCATGCTCCCCAGGCGCATTGCCATTGTTAAATGTACCGCCCACACCACCGGAAAACCCCCGGTTGATATAGGGACCCACTGTGATGACAAAGAGGCCAAACTGGCCTCTCGTGGACAACAAATGGTAGTGCCCAGAATGATGAGTCAAACTAAAAGTCCTGCAAAGGATAAGGTAGCCTCGGAAAAACCAATGCCAACCATCCAAGATGTAATTAAAGCACAGGAAGACGATCCTGAAAAAGATAAACTGTTGTGAAAAAATTATGGATGTACTTATGACAATGTTTCTAAACTCTAGACCACTCCCGCGGAACAGACTTGCATGTCTGACGAGTTGGCCCTATGGTTAATTCAATGTATGCATTTTGCTGCTCATTGTGGAGCAAGGACAACAAGTGACACACCTTTGGCCACTTGGTGGCACCCTAGAATCCAGGCGCTCGCCCAGAACATCAGTAGTCGCTGCCTGGTTTGCCAACAGCAGAATCCAGGGAAGGGACTTTCCTGTGATTGGGGTATGAGGCCCCTACCCGAAGGTCCCTTTGAGACATTGCAGTTGGACTACATTGAGTTGCAAAGAGTTCAGTCTTACAAACATGTGTTAGTAATAGTAGATGTGTTTAGCAAATGGATCGAAGCCTGCACTACCCTGGACAATAAGGCTCAAACTGTTGTTGAAGTGTTAATGAGGGAAATTGTTCCGAGATATGGTATCCCAGCTCGACTGAGTTCCGATAATGGCCCTCACTTTATTGGCCAAGTTAACAAAGAATTCTGTTCCCAGATGCGCATTAACCAGCAGCTGCATTGTGCCTACCGACCCCAAGCTGCGGGACTAATTGAACGTGCTAATCAAACTCTTAAAACCAAGCTTACAAAACTGGTAGCATTAACCAGACTCAATTGGCTCAAACTACTTCCTATAGCCCTATTCCAGATCCGAACTACTCCCACCGGTAAGGCTGGACTGAGCCCCGCTGAGGTCATTTATTCTTAGTCCTGAACAATACCTCTGGGATCGGGAGGCCAACCGGGAACATATGTTTAACCCGAAATGACATCCAGTAGCAAGGGACAGATCGTAGGGTACAGCAATTGCCCACACAGTCTCAACATCACAACAGGTGCACGAGTCACTATCCTCTCTCACCTTCCGATTAAAACAGGTGGATGTCTGTGGGCCCAGTCTTGGGACCCCAACACAATATATCAGAAGGCAGCGTATAACGCCACGTATTTTGTGTGCGGGCATAGGGCATATCCCTGGTTGCCTAGGCGATGGACAGGGTCCTGCTATCTGGGATATGTGGTGCCATTTGTGCGGCAAACACGTACCTTGGCAGATGCACATGCCTCCAGCCGACACAGGCGAGCCCTCATCCCGCCGAAAGGTTCTTTGGGGTCATGATGTTCCCATTCGGGATAGGACGCACCCATGGATGAAATACAGAACGTAGAGAGGGTATTGGAACTGATAGCTAAATTTACCGCTGAAGCTCTGGAGGACATTACAGCTAAAATGTTAGCAATGCGGACCGTAGCATTACAAAACTGAATGGCCCTTAATTACCTGTTAGCTGAGAAAGGGGGAACATGTGCCCTAATAGGATCTGAATGTTGCACTTACATTCACGATAGTTCAGAAAACATAACCAATCTCGCTGATCACATAAGATGGGAGGTGAAGAAGTTATCCACGCCAGCAGGAGGATCTAGCTGGTTTGATTGGCTATTAGGTGGATCCTGGGGATCCTATCTAATGCATGGGGCAATTATTCTCATCGAAGTAATAATTACCTGTTGCTTGATTGTTGGTTGCTTTAACCTTTGTTGTAAAGTCATGATGGCAAGGTTAGCAAACGCTCTTGTGGCCACCGGCTCCCGGGTTATGATCCAGCAAACTAAAGAACTACTCGAGAAGGAGGATCAGGAAAGATAGTGTGAATGGCTGAATTGAATACTCATGGAATAATTCTAAAGGTTATCATAGAATGATAAAAGGGGGGAATGAGAATGTTGGAAAATGTATACAGACTTTGAAGTTGAGAATGTGGGAAAATGTATACAGACATTGAAGTTGAGAATGTTGGAAAATGTATACAGACAGTGAAATTGAACAAAGGATTCATGGAGGAATAGTCTTAAGAATGTCAGACAGCAAATGTTACAACATTGGCACAAATAACAGACTGGCTCAAGGTCTTGCAAAGTCACACCAGTAAACTTGAAACAATAAAGGGTGAGAAAGGCTCTTTGTGTAAAAAAAGCCCATACAGATGTCGGCTCATGAGTGGACAAAGGGAAGGAGGGATCATAAGGGGAAAGGCTGAACTGAATGTCACTCTAATTGTATCATGTACTGAAAATGTATAACTGTTGCGACCCTACATTGTAACAGGACTTGTCCATAGGAAGTGGGTGCACTCTAGAGGGAGAGCATTGCTTCTTTATGATAAGTCCCGGCCGGTCAAACAATTAATAAAATCTGCTTTGTTATAGGCGGCAACGGTGTTCGACTCAGTGAATTTGATGAACCAGATTGAGGGAAAAGAATCCGTATTTACACTACCAGTGCACTAGTAAGAGTAGGAATCACAGGATCGCTCAGATGAATACGTGGCTTGAGGAGTGGTGCAGAATGGAGGGATTCAAATTCCTGGGACATTGGAACCGGTTCTGGGGAAGGTGGGACCAGTACAAACCGGACAGTCTGCACCTGGGCAGGACCGGAACCAATGTCCTCGGTGGAGCGTTTGTCAGTGCTGTTGAGGAGGGGTTTAACGACTGAAAAAAGGGCCACATTGCAGCAAAATTCTAAAAGGGCAAAATGTGTTAAAAAGACAACCCTCAAGGCTCTGTGCCTCAATGCGAGCAGTATTCGTAATTAGGTGGACAAATTAACTGCACAGGCAGCAATTAATGAATATGATATAATTGGCATCATGGAGACAGGGCTCCAGGGTGACCAAGGCTGGGAACGCAACATCCAGGGGTATTCAACATTCAGTAAGGATAGACAAAAAGGAAAAGGAGGTGGCGTAGTGATGCGAGTAAGGAAGGACATTAGCTTGGATGATGTGGAATCTGTACGCGTGGAGCTGCGGAATACCAAAGGGCAGAAAACACTAGTGGGAGTTGTGTGCAGACCACCAAACAGTAGTAGTGAGGTTGGGGACAGCATAAAACAAGAAATTAGGGATGCGTGCAATAAATGCGTGCAGTTATCATGGGCAACATTAATCTCCACATAGATTGGGCTAACCAAACTGTAGCAATACAATGGAGGAGGATTTTCTGGAGTGTATTAGGGATGGTTTTCTGGACCAATATGTTGAGGAACCAACTAGAAGGCTGGCCATCCTAGAATGGGTGATGTGTAATGAAAAAGGACGAATGAGCAATCTTGTTGTGCGAGGCCCCTTGGGGAAGAGTGACTATAATATGGTAGAATTCCTTATTAAGATGAAGAGTGACACAGTTAATTCAGAGACTAGGGACCTGACCTTAAGGAAAGGTAACTTCGATGGCATGAGACGTGAATTGGCAAGAATAGACTGGCAAATAATACTTAAGGGGTTGACGGTGGATAGGCAAAGGCAAACATTTAAAGATCACATGGATGAACTTCAACAATTGTACATCCCTGTCTGGAGTAAAAATAAAACGAGGAAGGTGGCTCAACCGTGGCTAACAAGGAAAATTAAGGATATTGTTAAATCCAAGGAAGAGGCATATAAATTGGCCAGAAAAAGCAGCAAGCCTGAGAAATTTAGAATTCAGCAGAGGAGAACAAAGGGTTTAATTATGAGGGGGGAAATAGAGTATGAGAGTAAGCTTGCCGGGAACATAAAAACTGACTGCAAATGCTTCTATAGATATGTGAAGAGAAAAAGAATCGTGAAGACAAACGTAGGTCCCTTGCAGTCAGATTCAGGTGAATTAATAATGGGGAAGAAAGAAATGGCAGACCAGTTGAACAAATGCTTTGGTTCTGTCTTCACGAAGGAAGACGCAAATAACCTTCTGGAAGTACAATGGGACCGAGGGTCAAGTGAAAAGGAGGAAATGAAGGATATCCTTATTATGTGGGAAATTGTGTTAGGGAAATTGATGGAATTGAAGGCCGATAAATCCCTGGAGCCTGATAGTCTGCATCCCAGAGTACTTAAGGAAGTGGCCCTAGAAATAGTGGATGTATTGTTGATCATTTTCCAAAAGTCTATCGACTCTGGATCAGTTCCTATGGACTGGAGGATAGCTAATGTAACACCACTTTTTAAAAAAGGAGGGAGAGAGAAAATGGATAATTATAGATCGGTTAGCCTGATATCAGCAGTGGGGAAAATGTTGGAATCAATTACTAAAGATGAAAAGCAGTGACAGGATCGGTCCAAGTCAACATGGATTTCTGAAAGGGAAATCATGCTTGACAAATCTTCTGGACATTTTTGAGTGGACAAGGGAGAACCAGTGGATATGGTGGACTTGGACTTTCAAAAGGCTTTTGACAAGGTCCCACACAAGAGATTGGTGTGCAAAATTAAAGCACATGGTATTGGGCGTAATGTACTGACATGGAAAGAGAACTGGTTGGCAGACAGGAAGCAGAGTCGGGATTAATGGATCCTTTTCAGAATGGCAGGCAGTGACTAATGGGGTGCCACAGGGCTCAGTGCTGGGACCCCAGCTCTTTACAATATACATTAATGATTTAGATGAAGGAATTGAGAGTAAAATCTCCAAGTTTGCAGATGACACGAAACTGGGTGGCGGTGTGAGCTGTGAGGAGGACGCTAAGAAGCTGCAGGTTGACTTGGACAGGTTACGTGAGTGGCCAAATGCATGGCAGATGCAGTATAATGTGGCTAAATGTGAGATTATCCACTTTGGGGGCAAAAACACGATGGCAGAATGTTATATGAATGGCGGCAGATTAGGAAAAGGGGAGGTGCAACAAGACCTGGGTGTCATGGTACATCAGTCATTGAAAGTTGGCATGCAGGTAGAGCAGGCGGTGAAGAAGGCAAATGGCATGTTGGCCTTCATAGATAGAGAATTTGAGTATAGGAGCAGGGAGGTCTTACTGCAGTTCTACAGGGCCTTGGTGAGGCCTCACCTGGAATATTGTGTTCAGTTTTAGTCTCCTAATCTGAGGCAGGACGTTCTTGCTATTGAGGGAGTGCGGCGAAGGTTCACCAGACTGATTCCCAGGACGGCTGGACTGACATATAAGGAGAGACTGGATTGACTGGGCCTTTATTCACTGGAGTTTAGAAGGATGAGAGGGCACCTCAGAAACATATAAAATTCTGACGGGACTGGAGAGATTAGAAACAGGAAGAATGTTCCCGATGTTAGGGAAGTCCAGAACCAGGGGACATAGTCGAAGGATAAGGGGTGAACCATTTAGGACTGAGATGAGGAGAAACTTCTTCACTCAAAGTGTTGCTAACCTGTGGAATTCCCGACCGCAGAGAGTTGTTGATGCCAGTTCGTTGAATAAACTCAATAGGGAGTTAGATGTGGCCCTAACGGCTAAAGGGATCAAGGGGTAGGAGAGGAAGCAAGAAGAGGGTACTGAGGTGAATGATCAGCCATGATCTTATTGAATGGTGGTGCAGGCTCGAAGGGCCAAATGGCCTACTCCTGCACCTATTTTCTATGTTTCTATGTTTCTATGGGCATTGCTCTTTGATGGCAGCTTGGGCACCAATGTATTTCCCACTCATATTTGAAGCATTATCATACAATTGACCGCAGCAATTTTGTAGGTAGATCCTGTTCTCATCCAGAAAGGCCAGTATTATTTCTGCTATATTTTGTCCCATATGACCGATTATCGGCAAGAACTTATGGAACCTTTCCTCAGGACCAGTCGTTACAACTAGTCAGACGACAAATGTCAGCTGATCTGAGTGTGTGACATCTGGCGTTGAAGCAACAGATATTGAATTGAACTGGGGGATTGGGTGGGCAAGCCTGCAGCGTCCCATCCTAGGGCAAGGAATTGCTGGCCAGCCAGGCCCAGCACTCACCTGTGCGAACCCTGCCTGTATATCTGAGGGCCCAAATACAAGGACTTTGCTCCCGGGGCAGAGTCTCGCTTGACGGGAGCAGAGAGCAGTGAATCAGGCATTGAGGGCCAGCGCACCTAACCCGTGGCTCTCCCCAATATCTCACCATTAAAATCAACACCCGGGAATAATCAGGAACACAAGGTATCCAGCGTGATGACCTCCGACCTGCGCTGTCACTGGGCGAGACGCAGAGCCAGGACGGGAGAGTCACAATGTCGGTACTAGAAACACTTGGGATCTCTGAGTGATGATGGCATTTAGTTTTTGGCTGGTTTTTTTAGCCACTGTCATGGTGAAGGCCAATAGACACAATTGGGTACCACTGATGCAGGCAAACGGACATCCAGACTGAAGGATGAACCATTCTAATGTGCATTGATTGATTGAGGATCAATAGTTCATGATCAGGAAAAAACACCGGCTCGAATTTCCTCTAAAATTGCCCATTTACCGTCCAGTTACCACCCATTTTGATAAAAAATGGAAATTAGCACCCGTTACCGCCGTTACCGCCCCCGATTAGCACCGGCGGTAAATTGGGCCCACCATTACCCGCCGCTACCACCCAGTCACCGCCGTTACCGCCCCCGATTAGCGCCGGTGGTAACTTGGGATGCCCGTTACCACAGTTACCACCCCCGATTTACGCCGGTGGTAATTTGGGATGCCCGTTACCACAGTTACCGCTCCCGATTAGCGCCGGTGGTAATTTGAGCCGCCCGTTACCACAGTTACCGCTCCCGATTAGCGTCGCGATAATTTGGGCCACCCATTACCACCGCCGATGCTGCAAAGCCCCCGCCCACTTTGCAGGTCCCAAACAGTCGGAAAACTCCCTCCCAGCCCGAAATTCCATTAAAATGTGTTTTTAAGGCCTGCTACCGCCTGTTAACGCTGCGCTGGATAGCGCCCATTGCTGGAGGACTGACCTGACTTGGGCCCAGCGACATCACTCCCTCCATTTTGCTGCAGCTTCACAGTGGCCCAGAAGATGGTGGATAATGAAGAAAAGCCATTGTTGATGCAAATGTCATGAAATGTGCTGTACATATTAACAGATATGTGAGGTTTGTTCAACATGACCAGCACTACTGTACTGAAGTGATTCTATGCGGATAATGAACTTTTGTATCATTTGAATGTGATTGGGAGAACTTTTCTTCAGTCGGCTTTGGGCTGACATATATGCGGAGTTCCTGCTATAAATCGGTTGTGTGTTCGCTGATTGACACTTGAACTCTGTGGTGGACGGAACATCACCTCACCAACGTGCAAACATTGTATCAGCAAGTCTATAAAGGATTGTGACCTGTAAAAGCCTTGCAAATGATTGGACAGTGCCGTCAAAAAGTTCTCCTATTCGAACGGCTATTCAAAGAGGCTCGTTGTCTCAGACCCACACCAGGCACAGAATTAAATCCCAGTACAGGATTGGAGAGAGAAAGGGGCTCACTGTCCCACACCGAGGGGGGAGGGGTTGTGTCCACGCAATGGGGGCTCATCCAAGTGTGTACATAACGGCCCGAGGAGTGCGGGGTCACTGTGTGTACATAATGACCCGAGGGGGGGGACACTGTGTGCACATAAAAGCCTGAGGGGGGGAGTCACTGTGTGTACATAATGACCCTAGGGGGAGGTCACTGGGTGTACATAACGACCCGAGGCAGGAATCACTGGGTGTACATCCAAGTCACCATACTTCACGCAGCTTTACAGTGTGGCCGTGGGGCTATCCAGCTGTAGCAGGTGTCACACTGTAATGTATGCCCCGGTGAGGATGCTCACAGGTTGCTGGAGCTGTTGCATTGGGAGGGGCTGACCCAGTTACGTGATGTTCACAAGACTCAGGGAAACCCCAGTCAGTTGGGTCTGGGCCATCCAGGATAAGGTCTGAGTTTAAAAGGGACGCCCTCAATCACACATTTACAGTTGTCTTTCATAAACGTTGTCAATGTCCCAGGAGTGAGTGAGACACAGTACAATAATGGTTTCATTGAATAAAATTTTATCTAAAAGTAGCAATTTTTTAAAACGTCAACAAAGTAATAAAATAACATATTTTTGAAGAATATAAATTGTCACAGAAACAAATATTATAAAGAACAAACAACAACAGTATAAACAGCACGGAAAAACCCTGCCCCCTCCCACAATTCTACCTGCGCCCACCTTTCCCAACACCTTTCCCAAATCCACCCTGACCCTTGACCCTGACCCCCTCCTGCTCCTCCTCCCACGAACAATCCCCCTGGCACTGCTAACATGGGGACCACAACATTCTGCACCAGCACAGCACCTCCATTTATTATTGTTATTATTCTTTTTCACATATATGATTATTGTTACTTACATTATGCGTTATATTCTTATATAATATTATATAATTGTGAAAATTGTAAAGAATGCTCAGAAATCCAGCAACTGCTCCCAGCTCCTCGCCAACGGACATCCAAACGCTCCCAGCCTCCCTCCCAACTCCTCTGCCCCCACTCCCCACTCCTCTGCCCCCACTCCCCACTCTTCTGCCCCCACTCCCCTCTCATCTGACGCCCTCCCCACTCCTCTGCCCCCACTCCCCACTCCTCTGCCTCCCCTCCCCACTCCTCTGCCCCCACTCCCCACTCCTCTGCCCCCTCTCCCCACTCCTCTGCCTCCCTCCCAACTCCTCTGCCCCCACTACCCACTCCTCTGCCCCCACTCCCCACTCCTCTGCACCCACTCCCCACTCCTCTGCTCCCCACTCCCCACTCCTCTGCCCCCACTCCACTCTCCTCTGCTCCCCACTCCACTCTCCTCTGCTCTCCACTCCTTTGCCCCCACACCCCACTCCTCTGCCCTCCCCTCCCCACTCCTCTGCCCCCCACTCCTCTGCTCCCCACTCCCAACTCCTCTGCTCCCCACTCCTCTGCCCGCACTCCCCACTGCTCTGCCCCCACTCCCCACTCCTTTGCTCCCCACTACTCTGCCCCCCACTCCTCTGCTCCCCACTCCGCACTCCTCTGCTCCCCACTCCCAACTCCTCTGCTCCCTACTCCTCTGCTCCCCACTCCTCTGCTCCCCACTCCCCACTCCCTGCATTCCTTCCCCACTCCCCTGGCTCCTCTCCCCACTCCCCTTCCCCCATCCTCTGCCCCCCTCCACACTCCCACTCCTCTGCCTCCTCTCCCCACTCACACTCTCACTCTCACTCTCCTCTCCCCACTCCCTCACTCTCACTCTCCCCTCCCCACTCCTCTCACTCACCCCTCCCCACCCCCTCTCACTCTCCCCCTCCCCATACTTCTCACTCTCCACCCCCCACTTCTCACTCTCCCCCCCCACTTCTCACTCTCCGCCCCACTCTCCCGCCCACTCTCCCCCTCACCCACTCTTCTCACTCTCCCCCTTTCCCTACTGTCCCCCCCTCTCCCCCACTGTTCCCCCTCCCCCTCCCGCTCCCCACTCTCTCCCACTCCCCCGACTCACCCCCACCCACTCCTCTCACTCCCCCCCTCCCCCCACTCCTCTCACTCCCCCTCCCCCCACTCCTCTCACTCTCCCCCTCACTCTCGCCCTCCCCCCACTCTCCCCCTCCCAACCACTCTCCTCCCCCCTCACTCCCCCCTCCCCCCCACTCCTCTCTCACACTCCCCCTCCCTCCCAGCCCCCCACATCTCTCACTCACCCCCTCACTCTCGCCCTCCCCCCCACTCTCCCCCTCCCCCCCACTCGCTCCCCATCCCCTCCCCACTCCTCTCAATCACTCCTTCTCCCCACTCACTCCTTCTCCTCTCCCCCCACACTCACTCACTAGTTCTCCCCCCCACTCACTCACTCGTTCTCCCCCTCCCCGCCCCCACTCACTCACTCACTCGTTCTCCCCCTCCCCCCACTCACTAACTCGTTCTTCACCTCCCCCCCACTAACTCGTTCTCCACCTCCCCCCCCCACTCCCTCGTTCTCCCCTTCCCCCCAGTCACTCGTTCTCCCCCTCCCCCCACTCACTCGTTCTCCCCTCCCCCCCACTCACTCGTTCTCCTCCTCCCCCCCACTCCCTCGTTCTCCCCCTCCCCCCCACTCACTCGTTCTCCCCTCCCCCCACTCACTCGTTCTCCTCCTCCCCCCCATTCACTCGTTCTCCCCCTCCCCCACCACTCTCTCGTTCTCCTCCTTCCCTGCAACTCACTCGTTCTCCCCCGCAACTCACTCGTTCTCCCCCTCCCCCCAATCACTCGTTCTCCCCCCCCACTCACTCATTCTCCCCCACCCCCGCACCCCCCCACACACTCGTTCTCCCCCCACTCACTTGTTCTCCCCCTCCCCCTCCCACTCACTCGTTCTCCACCTTCCCCCCCACTCACTCGTTCTCCCCCCCACTCACTCGTTCTCCTCCTCCCCCGCAACTCACTCGATCTCCCCCTCCTCCCCCACTCTCTCGTTCTCCCCCCCACTCATTCGTTCTCCCCCTCCGCCCACCACTCACTCGTTCGCCCCCTCCCCCCACCAACTCGTTCACCCCCCCCACTCACTCATTTTCCCCCACCCCCGCACCCCCCACACACTCGTTCTCCCCCCACTCACTTGTTCTCCCCCTCCCCCTCCCACTCACTCGTTCTCCACCTTCCCCCCACTCACTCGTTCTCCCCCCCACTCACTCGTTCTCCTCCTCCCCCGCAACTCACTCGATCTCCCCCTCCTCCCCCACTCTCTCGTTCTCCCCCCCACTCATTCGTTCTCCCCCTCCCCCCCACTCACTCGTTCTCCCCCTCCCCCCTCACTCACTCGTTCTCCCAATCCCACCACCCATTCACAGTTTTCCCCCTCCCCTTCCCATTCACTCGTTCTCCCCCTCCCCCCACCACTCACCCGTTCTCCCCCTCCCCCCCACCAACTCGTTCTCCCCCCACTCACTCATTCTCACCTCCCACTCACTCGTTCTCCCCCTCCCACCCACTCACTCGTTCTCCCCCTCGCACTCACTCGTTCTCCCCCCCCACTCACTCGTTCTCCCCTTCCCCCCCACTCACTCGTTCCCCCCTCGCACTCACTCGTTTTCCCCCCGACTCACTCGTTCTCCCGCTTCCCCCCCACTCACTCGTTCTCCCCCTCCCCCTCACTCACTCGTTCTCCCCCTCCCTCCCTCACTCACTCGTTCTCCCCATTCTACCGCCCATTCACTCGTTCTCCCCCTCCCCTTCCCATTCACTCGTTCTTCCCCTCACTGTCGCCCGCCCCACTCTCCCCCTCCACCCCACTCTCCCCATCCCCTCCCCACTCCTCTCACTCATTCCTTCTCCCCTCCCCCTCTCAGTCACTCACTCGTTCTCCCCACCCACTCACCCACTCGTTCTACCCCTCCCGCCCACTCACTCGTTCTCCCCCTCCCCCCAACTCACTCGTTCTCCCCTTCCCCCCACTCACTCTCCCCGTCCCTCTCCCCCCACTCACTCGTTCTCCCCCTCCCCCACTCACTCATTCTCCCCCTCCCCCACACTCACTCGTTTTGCCCCTCCCATCCAGTCACTCGTTCTCCCCCCCACTCACTCGTTCTCCCCCTCCCCCCACTCACTCGTTCTCCCCCCAACCACTCGTTCTCCCCCACCACCCCATGCACTCGTTCTCCCCCTCCACCCCGACCCCCACTCACTCGTTCTCCCCCTCCCCCCAACTCACTCTTTCTCCCCCTCCCCCCCCCACTCACTCGTTCTCCCTCCCCCCACTCACTCGTTCTCCCTCTCAATCCCAATCACTCATTCTCCCCCTCACCCCCCACTCACTCGTTCTCCACCCCAACCTCTCCTTCTCCCCCCCCACTCACTCGTTCTCCCCCTCCCCCACCCCCCACTCACTCGTTCCTCCCCTCCCCTCCACTCACTCATTCTCCCCTCCCCCCACTCACTCGTTCTCCCCCCCACTCACTCGTTCTCCCCCCACTCACTCATTCTCCCCCTCCCCCCCACTCATTCATTCTCCCGCCCCACTCACTCGTTCTCCCCTCCCCCCACTCACTCGTTCTCCCCCTCACCCCCACCCACTCGTTCTCCCCCACCGCCCTCACTCACTCGTTCTACCCCTCCACCCCCATCCACTCGTTCTCCCCCCACCACCCCACCAACTCGTTCTCCCCTCCCCGCACTCACTCGTTCTCCCCCCACTCACTCGTTCTCCCCCTCCCCCCCACTCATTCGTTCTCCCCCTCGCACTCACTTGTTCTCCCCCCACTCACTCGTTCTCCCCTTCCCCCCCACTCACTCGTTCTCCCCCTCGCACTCACTCGTTCTCCCCCCCACTCACTCGTTCTCCCCCTTCCCCCCCACTCACTCGTTCTCTCCCTCCCCCTCACTCACTCGTTCTCCCCCTCCCCCCCCTCACTCCCTCGTTCTCCCCATTCCACTGCCCATTCACTCGCTCTCCCCCTCCCATTTCCCATTCACTCGTTCTCCCCCTCCCCTCCACCCACTCATTCTCCCCCCCCACTCACTCGTTCTCTCCCTCCCCTCCACACCCGACTCACTCGTTCTCCCCCTCACTGTCGCCCGCCCCACTCTCCCACTCCATCCCACTCTCCCCATCCCATCCCCACTCCTCTCACTCATTCCTTCTCCCCCTCCCCCTCACACTCACTCACTCGTTCTCCCCACCCACTCACTCACTCGTTCTACCCCTCCCCCCCACTCACTCGTTCTCCCCCTCCCCCCAACTCACTCGTTCTCCCCCTCTCCCCCACTCACTCGTTCCCCCCCTCCCCCCCACTCACTCGTTCACCCCATCCCCCCCACTCACCCTCCACCTCCCCCTCCCCCCACTTACTCGTTCTCCCCCTCCCCCGCCAACTCACTCGTTCTCCTCCCCACTCACTCGTTCTCCCTCGACCCCTCCCACTCACTCGTTCTCCCCTTCAACTCACTCACTCGTTCTCCCCCTCCCCCCACTCACTCGTTCTCCCCCTCCCCCAACTCACTCGTTCTCGCCCTCCCCCCATATACACTCATTCTCCCCATCCCCCCAACTCACTCGTTCTCCCCCTCCCCCCCCACTCATTCTTCTCTCCCTCCACCCCCACACTCACTCGTTCTCCCCCTCCCCCCAACTCACTCGTTCTCCCCCTCCCCCAACTCACTCGTGCTCGCCCTCCCCCCCACACACTCATTCTCCCCCTCCCCCCAACTCACTCGTTCTCCCCCTCCCCCCCACTCATTCTTCTCTCCCTCCACCCCCACACTCACTCGTTCTCCCCCTCCCCCCAACTCACTCGTTCTCCCCCTCTCACCCACTCACTCGTTCCCCCCTCCCCCTCACTCACTCGTTCACCCCATCCCCCCCACTCACCCTCCACCTCCCCCTCCCCCCACGTACTCATTCTCCCCCTCCCCCTCCCACTCACTCGTTCTCCCTCCCACTCACTCGTTCTCCCTCGACCCCTCCCACTCACTCGTTCTCCCCTTCCACTCACTCACTTGTTCTCCCCCTTCCCTCCACTCACTCGTTCTCCCGCTCCCCCCAACTCACTCGTTCTCCCCCTCCCCCCCACTCACTCATTCTCCCCCTCCCCCAACTCACTCGTTCTCCCCCTCCCCCCAACTCATTCATTCTCTCCCCCCACACTCACTCGTTCTCCCACTCCGCCCAACTCACTCGTTCTCTCCCTTCCCCCCACGTACTCGTTCTCCCCCCCACTCACTCGTTCTCCTCCCACTCACTCGTTCTCCCCCCGCTCACTCTCCCCTCCCCATCCCCACTCCCCCACTCACTCATTCTCCCCCTCACCCCCACTCACTCGTTCTCCCCTCCCCCCCACTCACTCGTTCTGCCCCTCTAACTCTCCCCCTCCCCATCCTCCCCGCCCCCCACTCCCTCATTCTCCCCCTCCCCCCACTCACACATTCTCCACCTCCCTCCACTCACTCGTTCTCCCACTCCCCCCCCCCACTCACTCGTTCTCCCCCTCCCCCCACTCACTCGTTCTCCCCCTCCCCCCACTCACACTTCCGTTCCCACCACCACTCGTTCTCCCCCTCGCCCCACTCACTCGTTCTCCCCCTCCCCCCACATCCGAATACTCGTTCTTCGCCTCCTCCTCCCCCTCCCCTCCACTCACTCGTTCTCCCCCTCCCCCCACTAACTCGTTCTCCCCCTCACCCCCCAGTCACTTGTTCTCCTCCTCCCCCCCACTCACTCGTTCTCCCCCTCCCACCCACTCACTCGTTCTCCCACTCCCCCCCAACTCACTCGTTCTCTCCCTCCACTCACACGTTCTCCCCCCCCCCACTCACTCGTTCTCGCCCACCGCCCCCCACTCACTCGTTCTCCCCC